>NW_027518681.1:11667500-12867500 GCF_043159265.1 Tasmannia lanceolata
GATCCTTCCCCATTGAAAAAATTTGCCAATTTAAGACAAAACTAGGGAAAAATAAAGTGAAGAGTCCATTAATTGTTTTTTTAATTCATTAGTAAACACCCAATAGTTTAAAATTTCTTTGGCCCATACTAAAATATAAACCTTCCCAAAATCTTACCTAAATGCCCAAAACACTATGCTCCAAGGATTTTATTTTTAATTCCGAATTGGAGGTCCAAATTCAGGCCTACAAATCCAAATGACAGCACATAATTATATTGACTGATGATGAGTGTGAAAGAAATAGTAATCTATCTCTATATTATACATAAGGTGGGGTTGCAAGGCACGCATCTTTGGTGGAATATCTCTTTTATAATATCAACATCAGAGTTCAATTTTTACTACAATATCGCTTATAATATTTTTAAATTTCTAATTAGAATTGTAAATAACATAAGGGCCCGTTTGGATACCTCACATTTTGAATTTGGATTTGGAATTGAGTTTTGAATACAAAATGAATAGATCCCCGGCAGCTCATGTTGAGGGAGATAGAGTGGGAAAGGGGTACTTCCTACTCTAAGGGAGAGGTTGAGGAGCCATGAGGGTGAAGGAAACTACCAGATTTGTAGATTTCCAATTACTTATTTCCACCCTTATCGTGAGCAGTTGGGAGGTATTGTTGGAATTTTTAGTTAATTGATAGCAATTGTCATATATAGAGATTGGGTAGATTAGAGTATTTTCAATTTCTCCGTAGATGACGCATGATGTTCTCCGATCTAATTACAAGTTATGTTAATTACATATGTTAATAGCTTTAGTATTCCTCTTATAACATTCTAAAGCTATTTAACACATTATTTCAAAGGCTACTGATATTGGCTCTACAAAGTTTTAATAATTGCATAAACTCAGCTTGTGTTTTCAATTTTAGTTGGCTTGTAAGAGCTTTTTGGTAACTTTCATAACCTTTTGACATCTCTTTAAACACTAAAAGACAAGATGCATGCATTAATGAAAATATTAGAACATGGTAGTGCTGATATCATTTCCCTATTTCAAATAATCATATTTAAGGTTAAAACCATTTCAAATAATCATATTTAATACCTCCAACTTTATTCTATCTATAGCTATTACCATTCTTAATCACATGTGTGCAATCCATTAATCAGATGACTGGCTTTGTCATATGTATAACCGTAATTACTATATTGTAGTCAATTCACGAAATGGGCTACTATTATAATATAGAGCATCTAGGTAATTTCACAAATTTCATTTTGATGTCTCCCTTTTCTCAGGATAAAAGAGGTGACATCATAGTGGGGTTTAAGTTATTAATTTAATTCATTCCACGGGTGCCTTTTCTCCGAGGGGCCTTAAAATAAGATTTGTGAACTTGCCTTGGTCACTCTTATATTATAATAATTGCCGCTTAAGGAATAATTTCAAGTAAACTCTAGGGGTGTAAACGGATCGAATTCGGAGCGGATATGGCTATATCCGAATTCGATTACAGTATACACTATCCGAATTCGGATTCGGATTCGGATTCGACGGATATTTAATATCTATTACCGAATTTGTATCCGTCGGATATTGTTCGAATTCGGATATTATCCGTATCCGTTTATCCTGTAAATTCGAACATTTTATTGCAGCACTTTATCTTTTTTCTCCTACTTACTCGAATGAATTTTCCAAACCCTAAAACTAGACCTCTACATTCTCTTCACAAAATTAACTCTCAAACCCTAAAATATATGAGATCCTCTTCTTCTTTTTAAAACTAGCATGTGGACCCCGATCCCGAGGACGGTGGGCGAGGGACACGAGATCCCGCGCCGGTCCTCCAAGATCTCCACAACGTGAAGGAGAGCTCTACCAAGGAACTCTCGAAATGGTGCCACTCACAGCATGGGTGGCGATATAAATGAGATACCTCTCGATTTAAGGACTAGCCCGGAACCAAGATGTACCTATAACAAAGAAGAGTCGCCATCCAGGGAAGTAGGCCCTGGATCCCATGAAATACTCTGTTTGCAACGGATAACCAGAGATACAAAAGTCCGTGCCTGATGACGAATGGGGAAGGTGTTAAGCGCCCCCAATTCGCCCAAGTGCAAGCACATGGTCTCTTATGCCATTTTAATTAATTTTGAAGAGTTTTGGGCTAAAATCATGTGAAATGGGAACGAGCATCCCCGAGAAAACGTCTATCTAAGCATGCATGACCCGAAGATGAACAAAAGAAAATAAACATCCAAATCTTAATTCACCGCATCTAATCCTAACTCATCACATCTAGAAAAGCAGTAACATCCACACGCACAGCTACAGCTAAGCAGATAATCAAGATAAGATGAATAAATGCTACAACTAAGCAGATGAGAGGACAGATAAGCACAGCTGTAAACTACCGAAGCGATAGAATAAACACACTAGCATGCGAGCCTATGTAAGAGATAATGCTAAGGAAATAATAATCAATCTCATGCTAGGAAAGTAAACAAGCTAACAGTAGCACATAAGAAGTTAAAGATAAACACACAATGAGCTAAAAGATACAGGGAAAGAAATGAATCGGAAAATCAACGGTACATGAGGACCGAGAATGGCAGGGAGAAGAAAAGGGAGTGTACGATAGGCTCAGGGAGCGATTCTAATGAATCAAGCTCAGCGATCCTGATCCGCTAAAGATCGGATAAGTCTCACGATCGTCATAGCCTATCGTTGGGCTCAGCGAGAACAATCCCTGTGAAGGGGCCACGCTACGTCGTCGCCCGTCCCAAAACCCGATAAAACGTCGGAAAACCGATAAAACCGGAAAACCACGATCAAAATCGGAAATGAAATGAAAGGAAGGCTCCGAGTGACCTGGCAATCACCATCCTTGCCCATTTTGGTTTTTGTGTTTTTGGAAAAAGCTTGAAAGATATTTTTTGATGCTGAAATGATTTTTGTTTTTTTGAAGGGTTTGAATGATTTTATTGAAAAGTTTGACTGAACTTGGGATGACGATCCCAAGCTGCCTACGTACCCTGTAGAAAGGGATCAAGCCAACGTAGTTCGAATTGCTTTTCGAAATACGCCTTTGAGTGTTTTTGATGTTTTTTTGGATTTTTGTTATTTGATTTTTATGTATTTTTATCCCTTTTGATCGAAAGGGGGTTTTGGCTCAAGAGGTTGCCGTCCGTCATCGCCTAAACCCGACGAAGTGTTCCCAAAATCGATGGGGATCTCGAAACACAAAGAGTATCCCAGGGAAACAAAGAGGTTGCAGATTTGCAAGCCCAAAACATGCAACTAAATATTGAAGACCAGCTGAGATGATACACTAACCCAACATAGTTATACTGATAATATTCTCAAGAGAATGATGGAAAATAATAAGGGGTATCCCTAACCATGAAATCCCTTAACACATAGCAATTCCACATACCTGTGCTGGACGAAATCGCAGTCACCAAACGCCCATTGGAGTATCGGTGTCACCAAACGCTCATTGGAGTATCGGTGCCGGTACCGGAAATGCCGGAAGAGAAGCAGCTTCTATCGCATTTCTTGCAGCGAGTCTAAAATCATCAATGATTTGAGGGATTTCATCCGTCCTTAACTGTCTTGGGGGAGAGAACGTTGCTTCCTCTCCACTGGTTTGAGGTTGGGGTGTTAACGATGTGCCAGTCGAGGAGACTGGAGCTTGCCCATTAGGCTGATAGCTAGAATTAGAGACTCTCCCAACGTGCCAAATCTGGCAAAAGAAGATGCCTCCCTTCCATGAAGGGCATTAACAATAGGTTTCCAAGCTTCAACCCGCTCTTTCGTCCAAATACCAGGCGTCTCTGGGTACCCTTGGGCAGTATCAAAAACTCCTGTGGCTTCTGCAATTAAAAGGCCCCCTTTGGTGGTGCGCTGAGAATAATACAAGGTGGCATGTGGTTGAGGCACATTCCCGTATGATCTCTGCCTTGTCAACGGTGCCAACACTACTCTATGAGAAAGTTCGAATTTTCCCATCTTGTATGGAGTAAGAAGAGGAATTTTCTCCATTTTCTCTCTCTCTCTCTCTCTCTCTCTGAATCCTCTGTTTCTCTCTCTCTCCCTGTTTTCCCTTTTTTTTTTCGAAAATGGGGATAGTGGTGGTGGAGGGAGGAGGAGGGATGGTAGAGGTGCGGTGGCCGGCCGGAGTTGTGGCCGTAGCTGGTGGTGGCGGTTTGGGAGATAGTGGCTCGGGTGGAGGCCGATGGTGGAGGTTGATGAAGGGTAAAGGAAGCAGAAGATGGTGGTGATGAGGGTTGGGTCGATGGCTGGCCGGCGGCGAGGGGGAGTGCCCGGAGAAGACGAGGATGGTTGGACTTCCGATGGAGCCTCCGGAGAAGACGATCGGAGTCCTCTCTCTCTCTCTCTCTACTGCTTTTTTTTTTCTTTTTTAGAAGGGTTTAGAGGGGAGGCTGAGGATGGCTGATGGTGGAGATGTGGGTTTTGGTGGAAAGGGGTTTGGGTTTTGGGGAGAATGAAGAAGAAGGGTTGAGAGATTGGAGGTGGTGGCCGGATTGGAGGTCGGCCGGAGGTTGGAGGGTGGTGGAGCTCCGGCCGAAGTGGGTTTGTATATGGGTTTGGGCTTGGATTTGCAGAGGTGAGGGAAGTGCGGTGGTTGGAGAGGTGAGGGAGGTGGGAGTTGGCTGTGAAGTGGAGGTGGGTAGTGGGTTTGGTGGTGATGGCCGCCGGGGAGTCGCCTTGCGGGAGGTGGTGGCCGAAATCCGGTTGGGTTGCCGGAGGAGAAAACTCTATTTCTCTCTAAGCTCACCAAAAGATGGTTCTTGATGGTGATGGCGATGGTCTTGAGCTTGCCGGATTTGATGGCGAACGGAAAAAATAAAAATAAAAATGGTGGGATCTGGAAATGAAGGTGGGATGGTGGCTGAAAATGGAGGAGAATGATGGGTGCGATGGCTTGGGGGTGGAGATGGAAGACGATCGGCCTCGCTCTCTTTCTCACCTCTCTCTCCTTGCTGCTGCTGCTGCTGCCCTCCTCCCCCTAAAAATCAAGAAGAATCCCCCTTTTTGAAAGCCCTAACTCGATCCCTTTTGTGGAGAGGTGGCCCATTTTGCCACCCCCCCATTCTTTCTAGGACAGCCCCTTCTAGTACATTCACGACTACTTTTTTATGCCTAGGAAGGTGGTCCAGTTAAGAAAAGGGATCCCTATGAAAGACAAGAAATATGATATAACCACCTCCTTCATTTTCTTCCTAGACAGACTCCTTTAGCGTATTTAACACACCATAAGGGTGGTCCCGGTAAAAGAAGGGGTGAGAATACATTCTCTCTTTTCCTCTTAGAATGCTATCAGCACAACCATTTTTGACAAGCGGACCAACTCATCTGTCTTTTTTTCTTTGATTAGCTTGCGAGAGCTACCTTGGGAAATGCAACAATCCTTTAATAGCTCTTTAAATACTAATACCAGGTGAGTTAGTGTAAATATCAAAATACGACTGTGCCGATATACATTGGGCAATTCTTTGTAAATTCCGGAAAAATGGAAAGGGAAGGTGGGGGCGATTGAACGGAGGATATCAATGGGGCTTTGGGATCGCTCAGGCTTTCAGAATATTTCCAGAAATGATTTTCAAGCGGGCATTTTCAGATTTTTCAGGCTCTTCTGCAATTGGACCTCAAGTTCTAGAAATTTCGGAAATCGATTTCCAAGGCGCCTGTAAATTGAGTTTGGGGAATTTCGAATTCGATTTCGGGATCGATTTAGGGATTTATTTTATTTTTTTATTTTTTTGGGAATATTGGGGTCAGGTCAAAATGGGGTGTCTACAATGCATTAATGAAAATATTAGAACATGGTAGTGCTGATATCATTTCCCTATTTCAAATAATCATATTTAAGGTTAAAACCATTTACATAGGTATCCGGAGAAGCCCTTAATACCTCCAACTTTATTCTATCTATAGCTATTACCATTCTTAATCACATGTGTGCAATCCATTAATCAGATGATTGGCTTTGTCATATGTATAACCGTAATTACTATATTGTAGTCAATTCACGAAATGGGCTACTATTATAATATAGAGCGTCTAGGTAATTTCACAAATTTCATTTTGATGTCTCCCTTTTCTCAGGATAAAAGAGGTGACATCATAGTGGGGTTTAAGTTATTAATTTAATTCATTCCACAGGTGCCTTTTCTCCGAGGGGCCTTAAAATAAGATTTGTGAACTTGCCTTGGACACTCTTATATTATAATAATTACCGCTTAAGGAATAATTTCAAGTAAACTCTAGGGGTGTAAACGGATCGAATTCGGAGCGGATATGGCTATATCCGAATTCGATTACAGTATACACTATCCGAATTCGGATTCGGATTCGGATTCGACGGATATTTAATATCTATTACCGAATTTGTATCCGTCGGATATTGTTTGAATTCGGATATTATCCGATCCGTTTATCCTGTAAATTCGAACATTTTATTGCAGCACTTTATCTTTTTTCTCCTACTTACTCGAATGAATTTTCCAAACCCTAAAACTAGACCTCTACATTCTCTTCACAAAATTAACTCTCAAACCCTAAAATATATGAGATCCTCTTCTTCTTTTTAAAACAAAGGTAGAGAGAGAGAGAGGGAGGCGATGGGGATGGATGATAGTGTTGGTAGTGGTCTTTGGGTTTTTCCTTCTTTTTTTGTATATGATGGAATGGGTCTGGGTTATTTTGATGGAATGGGTTTGTGCTATTTTTGTTTTTATTTTATTTTTTTCAAAAAAGAATATTCACTTTTCTTATAGAAACAAAAGATAGTGTGTCATTACTAAAAATAAATATTAATGATATTATTAATAATAAATAAAAAGGATTTACTTCTCGGATTGGGATGGTAAATGGATCAGATATACCGTTTACCAGATTCAAATCCGCTAAGAGCCGGATATCTCATAAACGGATTCGGATAATATCCGCTTGAAACTGATTCGGATAATATTCGCTTTAAACGGATTCGGATGCGGACGGTAATCGAATTTCCGAATATCCATTTACACCCCTAGTAAACTCCAATGGGCTTAATGACAATTTGCTTCATAGATCCACCAATATTTTCTTTCCTTTTTTCCTTTTTTCGGGTTATTTTTCAAATGACTTTCGATCATTGATAGAAAATAGGATCTGTGTGGTTCCGATTGGTTTGTATGTCCACATATTAGAACCTTATGTGGACGTACTAGCATTTTGTAGAAAAAGTTCAATTAATAAATTTGTTGGGGTTCCACCCAAAAGCAAATCATCCCACATCAGAAAAAATGAGTGGATGTGGATGGGTTATAAGGGAATGGGCACCCTCCCTCTAAAAGCTAGCTTTTAGGGGCGAGTTCTATCCAATTAAATTCCCTAACAAATGGAATCATAGCTCAGGACGAGGTAACCTCAGTTTGACTATGAGGGCAGAAATATCCCTCAGGAAAGATCTCGGAAGCCCCGATGTAGAATCTCGTGGTTCCCACGTTGCCATCGTGCACCCCTGTTAACGTGATTTGGAATCAAAAGCCGTTAAAGTCTGCCACAATTCACCTTATAAGGGGTGTGAATAATCCTACAATGGGTGCGAATTTATCATCTCCCATTCGATTAATAAGATGTCCTCTTCATCCATTATCACATTCTTTGTAGATTCTAAGAGACTCCATTCATAGATTGGAATGACTACCTTATCTGAGCTCCATAATTATCAACATATGCCATAGGCATGCCATATTCTCCATAGGATGATTAGAAAGTTTTAATTTTTAGTGGTTTCCATACCATCGTTGTTGATGGACTTTCTGATCTGTCCATTTTACACCAAATATATCAGAGGATTTAGTAGCATCTTGGGAAGAACAATTTTTAACGACGCTATATACGACGGGTCTAACAAAGGAATGGTTTAGATAATCTAAATAAGTGTGCCACACTGTACATTTTTCCAACCTGTATTTCAGTAGAAATACACTCCCACAACATAAAATACCTCTGGGGCCCGTTTGGATGCCATGAAGATTTTGATTTGGATTTCTCACATTTGCAGCCCTTTTTGCGTTTTAATTTGGATCGGATGAAATTCTTGGATTTCTAATTCAGCACCTGACAGTGAAAAAAAAAAATCAGATTTCTAAATTTGCTGTGGAAATTAGAATTTAGAAATCGATAGATCTGGCAGTTTCCTTCACCCTCTTTGCTCCTCAACCTCTCCCCTCTACTACAAAGTACCCCCTTCCCTCTCAGTCTCCCTCTACATGAGCTGCTGGATCTATTCAATTTGTATTGAAAACTCAATTCCAAATCCAAATAGAAAATGGGAGGTATCCAAACGGGCCCCTAATGATATAATCCCTTATCTTCTATTCAGCCAATTTTAACCACATGTTTTTTCAAGCCATCGATAGAATTCGTAGTCTCAGCCTCACACTCAAATCTATTAAAAAAGCGGTTTGTTGGTTAAAATATATAAAAACAACTAAATAATAAAATAGTCATCCAATGGACTTAAATACAGAGGCCATGCTCCTAGTTCACCATTCACAACCCAGCAATGGATTTTCTTCTCCATTTGCAATCACTTGCTGTGCTTATTGCCGTGGTTCTTCTCTACAAACTGTGGAGAGCCAGGACTAAGAAGAGTAAGACCAAGGAGGCACCCGAACCAGCGGGTGCCTGGCCTGTAATCGGCCACCTCCACTTGCTCGGCGGCGGTGCACCTCTCTTTCGAACCCTAGCCGCCATGGCAGATAAGTACGGACCCACCTTAACCATCTGGATGGGTATGCGCCGCATCCTTATCGTGAGCAGTTGGGAGGTATATATTGTTGGAATTTTTAGTTGATAGCAATTTTCATACTGATATTGTGTAGATTAGAGTGACTTTCAATTTCTTCCTAGATGATGCATGAGGTTCTCTTATCTAATTACATGTTATGTTAATTACATATTGCAATTTTATACATGGTAAGATTATCTAGGTTTCGGGTTTGAAAAATTTTAATTAACACAACTTTTTTAACAATTCTCTCATAGAGCATATGGGAGCTTGTTTGACCAATCTTTGCATGTTTTACTTTCTTCGTACTACAGGTATCTAAGGAGTGCTTTACTACCAGAGACAGGGTTCTTGCAGATCGTCCTACCTTTGCCGCCGGTGAGCTCTTGGGCTACAACTACGCCATGGTGGGCCTCGCCCGTTATGGGCCCTACTGGCGAGAGATACGCAAGATAGCCACACTCGAGTTGTTGTCCCACCGCCGGCTTGAATTACTCAAGCCCATCCGAGCCATGGAGATTGATACATGCATAAAGGACTTGTATGGACTGTGGGTTAAGAACAATAGACAACCAGTTATGGTAGAGATGAAGGAATGGTTTGGGGAATTGACTATGAATGTCGTCGTGAAGATAGTCACCGGAAAAAGATACTCCGGTGAGAAGGGTGAGGGGAGCGGATTTAGACATGAGTTGAGTCAATTGCTTTACCTCCTCGGAGTTTTTGTTGTGTCCGATCTGCTGCCTTTTTTGAAGTGGTTTGATCTTCAAGGTCATGAAGCTACCATGAAGAAGACAGCTAAAGAACTAGATTATGTTCTTTCCAATTGGCTGGAGGAGCATCGCCGGAAAAGAATCTCCGACGAGGGTGGTCATGTTGATCAGGATTTCATGGATGTGATGTTGTCGATCGTTGATGAAGCCAAGATTAACGATTACGATTCAGGTACCATCATCAAGGCAACTTGTCTGGTACGTTGCTATTCCAAAGACTTTTTGAGAATGAAGTGCAGACTATATCATGGTTTTAAATTTCGACCGAAATCCGAAATTCCGGATTTCGGTCGAAATCAGAATGAAGTGCAGACTATATCATGGTTTTAAATTTCGGATTTACCGACACCGAAATTGACCAAAACCGAAACGGTCATTTATTTCGGCCTAAATTTCGGAATTTCGGAATTTCGGTAGAAATTTCGGTTTTTCCGAAATTTGACAAAATTTTTTTTTTTTTAATATTAATTTAATATTTTACCAATTCATCATATTTCAGAAGCAATGAGAACACTAATAATAATTCATTGACCTTATATAGGTTAAAAGTTGCAAATGACATTAAATTCCTTCGCTAAATGTAACTGGTAAATTTTTTATTAAGTTCTAAACTTTAAAAAATTAAAAAAAAAACCCCAAAATTTAGGAATCAGTTTCCTCAATTCAAGAAACGGGTTTCAAAATCTGGTTTATTATATAATGTGGGGCCCACCATTTTACACATATTTTGATGGGGCGTGGCCCACCATATTTTGATGGGGGCGTGGCCCACCTGTTTGACCAATGGATAGCATGGGCATGGAATACTAGTAAGGCTATACTTACTTAGTTCTAAAGTCTGAGGCGACCTTTTGGATTGGTTTCTTGACTGCAGAATTTTCAAAAAAATAAAATAAAAATCTGAGGCGCCCTTGCAAAAATGGGATGAAAGAGCGCCCCAATGGATCCACTTCACCATAGTGCATTTGTTGGATCCATTGGGGGCGCCCTTTCATCCCATTTTTGCAAGGGCACCTCTGAGTTTTGCATTCCTACAGTCCTTCTATTATAGTTTCTAACAACTTTGCATTCAATTTTGTAGTCTCTTATCTTAGGTGGCACTGACACTACAGCCTTAACCCTAACATGGGTCCTCTCTTTACTACTTAACCATCCCCACGTGTTAAAGAAAGCCCAAGATGAGTTGGACATCCACGTAGGCAAAGATAGACAGGTGGACGAATCCGACATCAATAATCTAGTGTACCTCCAAGCGATCATCAAGGAAACAATGCGCCTCTACCCTGCTGCACCCCTCAATGTGCCACACTCAGCAATCGAAGATTGCCAAGTGGACGGGTATCATGTCCCGGCTGGGACCCGCATAATGGTGAACCTTTGGAAGTTGCAAAGGGACCCACGCGTGTGGTCGGACCCACTTGAGTTCCGGCCTGAGAGATTTCTCACTACTCATGTGGATGTGGATATAAGGGGCCAACATTTCGAGTGCATTCCGTTTGGGTCCGGTAGAAGCTCCTGCCCGGGGATCTCGTTCGCACTGCAGGTCATGCACTTGGCGCTTGCTCGTCTTCTTCATGGGTTCGATATGTCGACCCCGTCGGGTGCACCTGTTGACATGTCGGAGGGCTTAGGGCTGAACATTACCAAAGCTACGCCACTGGAAGTCCTCTTCATGGGACGACTTCCTTCCAAGCTCAATGAATAGTAGCGGGTAGTAAAAATTGAAGTATTGTAAGAAGATTGCTGTTGGTTGCCTGATGATAGTTCAAGCTTCGTGTATTTTTCTTCTATCTATGTGAAATAGTATGGGAAATGATATCTGCGCTCTTGTTAATTTAGTCCTCCCTAATTATTTAATTGTTGAAGTTGTAACAGATCCCCAAAAAGGTCAATTGCCTGTAAAAATTGTATTTGATAAAGGAGTGCATTGTGAAAACAAGGGAGTTGTTGGGACCCAGGTACAACTCACTCTTAAAATCTAGATGTTAAGAGGAGGGTGCCCAGGTCCTTATAAGCCCATCCACACCCATTCATTCACTTCACTTTGATGTGGGATCTTCGCTTTTGTGTAGAACCCCCAACAGGAGTGTGGATATTATTTCTCAACAAAGTATAGTATTGGGGTTGAAATCTAACCACGCCATGTGGCACAAGATCCGTCCAGCAACACACACAATGCGACCCCAGATCACGACATGTGGCACCACAACCCCTGCTGAACTTCTCAGCCATCTCAGAAGCCAAGACCGACTCCAACTGACCCTCACTTAACTCCTCCGAGCCGTAAAACGTCTTCTACAAGGAAGCTCCTTGACAGCTCATCGCCATCATGAACTGACCTCTCTAGGATCTGACACATATCTATGTTTCGCCTTATTAAAGTCAGGATTCAGCCATCCGCCAATCTATCACCACCAGTTTTCCTATCCTGTCGAATCATCTTCAAGTATCGTACAGGCATGCACTGTCATGCTGGCATCTCCAGCAATATACACGGTCCTTGTCACCATAACATCGCACCCAAGATACTGGAATTCCTGCCTATACAAAGGGGGACCCTCTCCAGTCAACTGACCTCTCATGGATTGCTCCTAACCTCTCTTCCCCACCTCGGACGCCGGAGACGGCATTATTCAATCATCACCTCAACTACGATGTTCCATTCACTTTGAAGATCACCGGTGTGCTCATGACGGCTCCAAATACCATTGTTCGCCCATTACGACGGCTCCAAGGACCCTATGGAGTATATGGATACATTTGGTGCCATCCTATTCCTCAACGGAGCCCTAGTTGCCGTTAGAGGTGCCACCGCTGATAATTTATCCAACAACAGCCTCTGAAAAGGTTTGTTGTCACTAGATCAAATATATATCAAGGTTGGTGCCCCATTATATATATATATATATATATATATATATATATATATATATATATATATATATATATATATATATATAGGAAAGCGTTTCTAGTCGGCCGACTAGAGATCATTCTCTAGTCCGCCGACCAAAAACACATGGGTCCCACATATTTTGTGGTGATCTAAAGCATTCATTTGATAGGCCTCATCATAGATAGGATGTCCACAAAAATTCAGCTTCATAGGATCTTCTTAATCCTTCGATTTGTGGAGTTAAAAAATGGACAGATTTGTGGCGGTTTATAGCCGTCCATTTTAAGCTCCACAAATCATAGGGTTGGGATGATCCTATAGAGCTAATTTCTTGTGGACACCGTCTCTATGTCAGGGCCCATCAAATGAATGCTTTGCATCACCCAAATAAGGTGGGACCCATGTGTTTTTGGTCGGCGGACTAGAGAATGATCTCTAGTCGGCTGACTAGACTAGAAACACTATCCTCTATATATATATATATATATATATATATATATATATATAGAGAGAGAGAGAGAGAGAGAGAGTTCATGCGCTCGAGCGTAGATAGGCTTATATGTGCTCGCTTACGGAAACAGGGGGTGGACCCATTAGGGGGTGATCCTAACCATTCATTTGGAAGGCCCCATCATGGATGGGGACCCTACGAAAAATCAGCTCCATTGGATCACCAATGGGAGTCCATTTGTGGAACCAAAAATGGACAGATACTGTTTGTCCACAAATCTGTCCATTTTTGGCCCCACAAATGGACACCTTAAGGTGATCCAATGGAGCTGATTTTCGGTGGACACCCTACCCATGAAAGGGCTCATCAAATGAATGCTTTGGATCTCACCCAAAATGTGGCCTCACCCTGTTTTTGTGCTCGAGCGCAGATAAGCCTATATGCGCTCGAGCGCAGGAACTCTATTCTCCTATATGATATTGTATTTTCTATTTTTTATTTTCTCGTGATAAGGATATTTTTGTCATTTTTAATGCTATGAAGATTTTCTGATTTTTCCTTTTTAGGATACTAGTAAAAATGCACGTGCGTTGCACGTGCAAGCCATTTAGATTGTCCTTTAGTATTTAAAGGGCTTGTTAGAGCTTTTTGGGAACGGTAATAACCTTTTGACAGCCATTTAAATAGTAAATACTAAAAGACAAGAAGCTTTCGCGGAATATCAAAAGATTGCAGCGGTGATTTAATTTCCGTATAAATATATCAAGTTTGAGGAATGGTACGTCAATTGGTTGTGAGCCGCTTCAAAACAGTCAGAATTTTATTGGACAATGTGTTTTTTAAAAACAATATATTTACTGCTTCAGGTGTTCAGCGAAAAAAGAGTTGATTAAGGCAACCCACTGAATTTTATTGGACAATGTATTTTTTTAAAAATAATATATTTCCAATTTCTTATTTCCACAGCAAAGACATCTGATTTTTTTCACTATTAGATGCTGAATTAGAAATGTGAGAAATCCAAATTACAATGCAAAAAGGGCTGCAAATGTGAGAAATCCAAATCAAAATCTTCTCGGCATCCAAACGAGTCCTAATAGGATTTCATTTTTTCAAGGAGAACTGGAGATTTATTACAGAATCTTTATGTTGGTTTGAAATTGGTCTGAGAATCACCCATTTCCTTTATTACGAGTTTTTCCTACTCATGAAGCAACCTTGTCTGTCGTCTAAGCTTCTGATTTCTGCAATGTCAATGATGAAATAAACCCATCTAGAAAACTGCACTTAAAATGCCTTTGGGAGAAGCTTCCGCATGACGCTAGCATTCCTCTTTGATCTTTTCTGGATAAGTGAAATAAAGCTTACTGTGAGAACAAACAAAACAAACATAAGGCTGTAACGACCCAATTTCCAGAACCAGGCCGCTACACCTATTTTGACAAATCACCTGAATTATATATATATATATATATATATATATATATATATATATATATATTTTAAAAGGAACAACTTAATTGAACGGAAGCATTCACAATAATAAAATCCATCCATAATTTTAAAACTCACTCTGTTCCAAATTAAAGACCTAGCATTCCAAATAAAATTTGTTACAGCCCGAAATTTAATAACTTAAACTGAGTTTAATAAAACGACAGGTGACCCAACTGTCACCCCACCCTCTCTATTTATTTTCCCATTCCCGCTTTATTTATATGTCTTCGTTTGCGAAGGCTCCCTCTTCTACTAATCCTGTGGAGGGAAATGTAGCAACGTAAGAGCAAGGAAAAAGGGCTAACGACATAAAAGCAACACGGTACAATAACCATAAAAATTCTCAATGATCAATATTAGAATCCATTTTAAACTATACAGTTTTTCTCAAATCCTACATAAATGAGACATAACTACATTGGCATTTTATTTATTCAAATTTCAAGAAGAAATATAGGTGGAAATAAATCAAGCAATATGTACTCTCATCCCCAATAGTCATACGGCAATTCCCAATAAGATCATGTTCTGTGGCCTTCCAGCCTGGCCATCAACTATTGACCATCAAGGAGTCCTCCGTCCCCTAATGAGACGTGCTCCTTTCTAGGGTTCTCTTTGGGTCACCATATGGTTCCACCCGAAATGCATTGTCAGCCAGGTGTCATACGCTCTCAGCCTGGGTAACTTTTGGCTTTTGCCCAAGGACGAATCTAAGGGTCTGCCTTAGTCCTTCCTCTCTCATTTCCAAATCCTAGAATGGCATACAGAATCTACAATTTTTCTTTATGAACATGCTGGGTCTATTTTAATTTACAACTTTATCTAACATAAATCATAGCAAATTTGCTTTCTGAAATGAAAGCCTAAAGAAATATGGTATTGAAACATATGCGATGCCTTTACCTTCTAACACAGTCACATATCAAATAATCATAGGAATTACACTGAGTTACCGTTATGAAGCGAGTCCATATTCACTTGCCTTGTTGTCACGTGGGAAGGAATGAGATAATGCTGACGAGAAGTTCACTGAAACAACTTGATAAGTACCCTGAACAATTATGTAACATTTGTATTAAAATTCCCCTTCAATCAACATTTCATCCTTCTAAACTTTTATTTCTTATTGCAGGTTGCATAAAAGTGGAAGTGAACAAGGCACAGGTTTAAGCAACTAAGATGGATCGATTTTCTGGTGGCAATGCTGGTGGCAATGACCAAGGCTTAAAGGATAGGGTGGTGGTATCAACACTGAAATTTTGCTACATGAGCTTCGAAGGGTTCCTGATTTGGTGGACAATGAAATGGGTTGTTATTATCAATCGGTTGTAGGGATAACAATTTCGTTTAGAAGACAAGGTGTTGTTGGTATAAGAGTATGGCTGTGTAGTTTATTAAAATATGGCTATGCCATTTTTAATTCCCTCCCCTAATACATTCATGTTCTTACTTGCTAATTATAATACTATATTAAATAATCCTATGTTAACAGATCTACTACAACAGGTTAGATTTTTATATGGTGAGAACCTTATAGTTCAGTACATGGTCAAGAAAGTGTGCCCACTTACATGATGATCCCACCGTCCAATTGATGGGCTCAACCTAACCAATGTATAAGCACATTTTCTTTCACATAAATTCCATATTTTTAGACATATGATCACACCCTTTCTTCCCTGGACCTCCCTCTTGTAATAAAATATAAGATGCTAACAAGGGTGGCCCAAGGTAGAAAGAGAGTGGGTTTTATTCATTGAAATGGCCACTCCCTTGCATTCTAGCCAGTCTGCGACTCCATCTGTGATGGCTCGTGTAGAGTGTAAATCACCTAAATGGGGTACATTCTGCCCTCACTCCCTTTCTTTCCTGAGACACCCCCCTCCCCTTTAATAGTGTATACACGAAATATAAAGGGGCTGCCATGGGAGAAAAGAGAATGAATTTATCACTCTACTCATTCTCTTATACCCTGTTTCTCTTTCCCTTCTTCCCAAATGAATTTCTTATTAAAATTTGACAATGATAAAGAGGGTTTGGTTTTATAAAATCAAAAGAAAGGGAATGTTAACATGCTCCATGGCAAAACCCTTCGATCGATCTAGCAAGCAAGAAGGGTAAAATTTTTTTTTTGATTAAAAGGATAGGGTTTCAATTCTTCAATCGATCAAGCAAATCAGAAGGGTAAAATTTTTGATTTTTGAGTACCTATTTGAGGCGAGCAGATCTTCGGCCAGAAATCCGAACCGGTGAGTCCCTTCTCTTCTTCTTCTTCTTTGGATTCTACTATTTCTCAAACTCTCATTTACAGTAGGAGGGAGATGAGAAAAAAATGGGTTTGTAAAACCCATTGTAAAACCCATGATTGGGTTTTATAGGCTCAAGTTCCTTGCTTTCTAATTACCCTAACAATTCGTATCTTTTGCATGCCTAAATTTCATAGATTTTCTAATTTACCATACGAGAGAATCCTAATGGGGTGTAATTGCCACCCCTCATTACCC
This sequence comes from Tasmannia lanceolata, assembly GCF_043159265.1. Taxonomy (NCBI): domain Eukaryota; kingdom Viridiplantae; phylum Streptophyta; class Magnoliopsida; order Canellales; family Winteraceae; genus Tasmannia; species Tasmannia lanceolata. The sequence goes on from NW_027518681.1 coordinate 11,684,422, forward strand.
TAATTTAGGAAATTAGGATTTTGTAAGGAAGCAAACCTCTCTCTAAATATCCTATTTCCAATTAAATTTGTGTCTGTCCTCTTTTCTTATCCTCTTTCCTTCTTCTTCTTTTTTTTTTTTTTTGCATCATATGGGAAAGAGATCCCACGATTTTGGGTTTCTATAAAACCCCTAAATCGTGAGATGTATTTTGGGTGTCTTTATCAATGTGACTTAGTGTTTTTAGTAGGGTGTTAATACCAATAAAGTACATGGTTAATTTGAGGGCGTTACAAAGGCAGTGCTATTAAAGCTTTCATCTAAAATATGTGCATTCAAAAAATAAGAGAGAGTAAAATGTAAGCTAAGTTGAGGTGATGAAATATTTTAAGAAAAAAATAGGTCCTCATGTAGAAGAAATAGACAGAGTAATTAGTCACAAAAAGACAAGTTTATGCAACGACAACGTTATTGAATATTTTATTATTTCTCACATCTCTTTTGGCTCAGAACGGCTACGTCTTTGAATATTTTATTATTTCTTACGTCTCTTTTGGCTGCGAACGTCATAGGAATATCAAGTATGCTGTCGAATTTTCTGAGTTCAAACATGTGTTCCAAATGTATCGAGTATGCCGCCGGAATATCGAGTACGCCGTCGGGATATCAAGTACGCTGTCGGATGTTCTGGGTTCAAACATCTGTTCGAAACGTATCGAGTAAGCCGACGGAATATCGAGAACGACGCCGGAATATCAAGTACACTGTTAAATTTTATAGGTTCAAATATGTGTTCCAAACATATCGAGTATGCCGCCGGATTCTGGAGTACGCCACCAGAATCTTAAGTACATAAAAATACTTTCACTTGTCAAGGATCTAACAGTCTCTGCTTATTGTAGACGACAACGATTAAAACGAACCCAACGCTTTTTTGGGTTCAAACATATGTTCAAACGAATGAATATGATGACAGCTAAGATCAAATACATTAAATCTAACTTTAAGATAATGATTGACGTTACTGTCATCATGTCAGAAGGGTATTGGGGTCTTTTTCCCACCCATTTTTTGAAGAATCACCTTTTCTAAAAAGATTTTGGGTGTGTACGGCAACACTTGTCATCCACCCCTGTAGAATCGGGTAGAAATGGATCTATGATAATTGAAGTAAGCGACTCCCAGTCGTGCCTCAGATTTTCATCCTTTTTTTGAAAAAAATGGCTTGAATGTCATCCTTTATACATGTTAAACGTAGAGTTTGGAGAAATGGGCTTAGCGGGTCTAGTTTGCAGATTGCAGAACTACCTTTTTTGGATTTTATTGCGTTGCATTCGAGCACCTACAAAATGGGCAGAAGCCATTTAAATTATGGTTGCGAACATGCCTTTTACTTATTGAAAATTGTTTCCAGTAAGTTAATTTCCAGATGCTACTACGAAAGCATAAGGTGTAATAAAAAAAAAGGATAAACATATCATTTAAGCACTCTACAAAATGATAAATTTTGTTCAAACACTTAGTTTTCATATCGAAACTATCAACTAATTTTGATGTGAGACGCATTAATATTGAATTTCATACGAGAAGAAAACGTAGCATTAAATCCATTGTCTCACGGATATGATCGGTTCGGCCAAGCATATCAGCACACATGAATAATGTTTGGTCAATCTTAGAGAATTTTGGCGTTGTTTGGATTACAAAAAAGACATTGTCGACGGGATTTTTTTTTTTTTGGAGAACTTTTTTCTTCCCACAATTTTTAGGAAAATGATATGATTATAGTTGATCTAGAGGAGATCATCATACATTGAAACTCTTTCTAATTAAAAATTAGGATCGGTTCGAGTTATCTTTTCTGTGCATACAAAGAAGTCATAACTTTTATAAATATTTTTCATTTCCAAAAAATTTTCAATAATCCAAAAGCCCCAACAATGAGCTTTGGTGAATATAAACCTGTGGATTCAGTGTATAACTTGAAATCATCATTGTCCAAGTGTTTACATTCCAATGAGGGATTTCATAAAACACTGACAGACATCCGATGAGGGATTTCATAAAACACTAACTCACATTACCTTGAAATGGGTTTGGGAAGGAGATGAAGGGTTGCAGTATTTTTTTTAGGTTTTGCCTGGTGACAACTGGCATGGCATAACGAAGAAATTGATGAAAGACTCTAGAGATCTATTTAAATAAAAGACCCTGTTCGGGGAAATTGAAGAAAAGAACATCTAGAACCAAAATTTGTGATAGGAAAAATCCAAAAAGAACCAAAAAATCGAAATCCTCTTTTAGAAGTGAAAAACGCACAATCAAAATCCTCCTACAAAAAAAGAATTAATAATCCCTGTTTGAGGAAATTCCCTAAAATTTGGTCATCCTAAAAACCAAAACAAAACTCAGGATCCCTAATTAAAATCCATCTATTTAAAGTGAAAAAATGGAAAACAAAAGGAAGCAAGAAAACTCATCTTTGGTTCGTTTGCCGGAGGAAGAATAACCTGGTTTGGAATCCATATATAATTCTTACCAGTCTCCTTCATTAATGAATGAAAAATAAAATAAACTATATTTATGTTCAAAGAGAAAACGATACCCAGAGTAGGACATAGAAGAGAACAAAAAACAAAAGCATGTGACGAGACTTTGAGAGGAGAGGCGGTTGAGAGCAGTGGAGTTTTCAGGAAGGGAATCCAGCGAATGCCAAACGGGCAGATAATGGTTTCGTTTGGAGTCTTTGGACGGACATGTAAGGGTCATTGGCATTGGAATTGACAAAAATTGGATATACAGTGAACTTTTCCTAAAATACAATGAGATGTAGAAAGAATTTAAGCAAAAGTTGGGAATGAAAGCGATAACTTTTGGATGTTCTCCAGGGGTAAAGTAAGTGACTGGGATGACAAATATACCCCTGCAAAATTGAGTAGGGCGGAGACAAAGGTACAGTATGGCCCGTACCATAGGATGATCCAAAAAGTCCATTAGATGAGCCACTGCCTACATAGGTTGTGCCCCAAAAATAATTTAATAGGTTGATCCGAACCCTCCGATCTATAGAGGGTTATAGGTTGATCCAAACCGTCCATGTGATGGAACCATGGTTTTAAATTTCGGTCTGAAATTTCGATTAACTGCCATTATTTATTAAAACAAAAAGTGTTACAAAATTTTGGAATTCGGAATTTCAGTTCGGTTAGAAAATTTGAAAATTCGGTCCGGAATTTAGAACCAAATTACCAAATTTCGGACCGAAATTTTGGTTTTCGGTGGGGTCCGAAACGGTTACCAAAACCAAAATTTTAAACCATGGATGGAACACACCATCAATCAGTTGTGCCCGTAAAATTATTTCCATAGGTTGAGCGTAGCCCTCCAATCGATATAGGCTGATCCTAGCCCTCCAATCGATAGAGGTTTCCATAATTGTTGTTCCTCTTCAGGTGCCCGGAATCCGTCAATATTTTGCAAGTGTTCTTCATGAGTAATAAAAGTAGTTCTTTCGTCATTGTCATATATGACTTTACCTCTTCTTGGTAGTTTTTTGCCGTAATTGTCATAAACTGGTACCATGTGTCGGTACTTTTCATATGTAGATTACGATTTTACCCTTAAATAATTTCTCATAGAGATAGATGTTAGATATCAGCAAAGGGGTTAATGGTAAAAGAAAAAGTTAAGGGCATTATTTTTGGACGTTTGCCTAGGGTATTTATTGCCCAACATGAATGCCGAGAATACCCCTAAAGAAAATCAGAAATGTCAATGCAAAAGGTATTGTGCTGGGCTGTGGGACATGAATGGAAATAACGAAAAAGTGAGGATGACTTTAACCCCTGATTCACGCTTTATATATAGTATAAGGATTTTCCTCATTTTTTTATGAGATAAGGTTTCTTTGGTAATTTTTCGTAATGAGAGAAGAAGCTACCGAATCATAACTTATAAGTTCTACCCATTTTGTGAAAGAGTCATAGGTGGGCTGTGGGCATTTTAACAAGAGAATAAGATCTTTAGGGGAGTCCGTGGACTAAATCTTGAACCTCATTGCTAACTTGGGTTTTGAGAGTGGAAGCCAAGAATCGAGTAGGACTAATGGGTTACTCCTGAAGTTTCCTGGGGTTCTTTAAAGTCAATGGGGACTAACCACCCTCATAAAGGAATTCTTTACCAAATCTGTGGATCAGAGTTTTAGCATAATTTTTTTAAGCATGTCTATTTAGGACGGGTCTAACAAAGGAGTGGTTTAGATCATCTAAGTGTGCCCCACTGTACATTTTTCACTAGAAATATACTCCCACAACATAAACAATCTCTTCTGATAGAATCCCTGATCTTCTCTTCAGCCAATTCTAACCACATGTGTTTTTCAAGCCATCGATAGAACTTCCTGTCACGTAGTTTCAGACTTCCACTCAATTCTGTTGAAATAGCTGTTTGTGGTTTAAAATATTAGTAATTAAATATCTTAAATTTCACGCTACTATTTGTTCATCTAGAACTTTCACAATGGTTTAAATAATAAATTAGTCATCCAATGGATTTAAATAAAGGCTGTGCTCCTTAGATCAGCATTTACAACCCAGCTATGGACTTTCTTCTCCATATGCAATCAATTGCTGGGATTCTTGTCATGGTTCTTCTCTACAAACTGTGGATAGCTAGGACTAAAAGTAAGACCAAGGAGGCACCCGAACCAGCTGGTGCCTGGCCTATAATCGGCCACCTCCACTTGCTCGGCAGCTAGGACTAAAAGTAAGACCAAGGAGGCACCCGAACCAGCTGGTGCCTGGCCTATAATCGGCCACCTCCACTTGCTCGGCGGCAGTGCACCGCTCTTTCGAATCCTAGGAGCCATGGCCGATAAGTACAGACCCACCTTAACCATCTGGCTCGGTATGCGCCGCACCCTTATCGTGAGCAGTTGGGAGGTATTGTTGGAATTTTTAGTTAATTGATAGCAATTTTCATATATAGAGATTGGGTAGATTAGAGTATTTTCAATTTGCTCGACGGTTAAGGACGGCAGCGAAGGAATTCAATAAGTTCCTTGGAGTTGCAGCAATTTACAACGCGATACCTTTGCTTGCGTGGTTGGATTTAAAGGGTGAATACAAAACTATGAAGAGGACCCATATGGAAATGGACACCATCGTGCAGGATTTGGTAGACGATCATCGTCGGAGGAGGATCCAATCTGACGGCTCCAATGATCGGAGCCCTGATTTCATTGATATGATGTTAACGATGGAAGAAGATGGCAGCCTAACCGAGCTTAACCGCGATACCAACATTGTTATCAAAGCCACAACACTGGTAAGCAAAATTTGAACCCTTCATTCAAATTTCCATTGATTTGATCATTAGGATCATCACTAGTGGTCCTTCCAAGAGATTTGATGGGAGAAGATGTGAACCAAATCCGTGGTGGGTGTGGGTCATAATTTCAAAACTCCCATCATTGTCATCATTGACTCATTTGAGTCTACATCTAGGATGAATTCAACCCATATTTTTCAAAATAGACTATACAGCCCATATCATAGGATGATCCCAATCGCCCAATTGATGGGCTACAGCGTAAATAGGTTTTGCCCCAAAAATCATTTCCTTAGGATGATTATAACCATCAGATCTAAAGCGGGATTTAGATTATGGAAACTTCTATAGATTGGACGGTTGGCATCATCTATGGAAATAATTTTTAGGGTAGAACCTATTTATGTTGTGGCCCATCAATTGGGCGGTTTGGATCATCCTATGGTGTGGGCTGTATAGTCCATTTTGAAAAATACGAGGTGAATTTTTCCCTGCCTTTCTACAAATTGTGTTCAATTACATAAATACTTTTGGCTTTTGACTTAGTGGTAGGGAAGACCTATATTGTTTCTTCACGAGAAAGAGTTTTTATATGGTGTAAACCCATATACTCCAGCAATTTTTCAAAAAAGTATTATACGGGTCACACCATAGGATGATCCAAACCGTCCATTAGATGAGCCACAATGCAAATAGGTTGTGCCTAAAAAATCATTTCCACAGGGTGATCTAATGAAATACAATGCAAATAGTATTGTACGGGTCACACCTGAAGGTTGACCCTTTTGCATTCTTCGCAAACATGTGCGAATTTGCCATAATAGGTCGACCTGCAAGTCGACCTTTATAGCATATGTACAAACATGTGGGAATTGCCTTGATAGGTCAACCTTTTGACCAAACAGGTAGGAAGACCAATTCTGTCAGACAATTGTAAAACATGTGAAAAGGTCGACCTTTCCACCATTCCGTCATACAGGTGTTCATAAATTCATTGCAACATTGACACCCAATGAAGTACTATTAGATCGTGTGAAGCAATATTTCTAATCTGGAACCACTATTTATAACTTGGAACCACTATTTATAGCTTGGAACCACTACATAATGGTAAATAGTGGTTCCTAAGTATAATTAGTGGTTCATAAGTATAATTAGTGGTTCATCGGTATAATGATTGCTTCTGAGTGTTTAAAACCCTATAAATATAGTCATTCTCACAACTATTAAGCAATCTAAACTATGAACCACCATAACATCCCAGTGTATAGAAAACTATTTAACCCATTGTTCATAAATTCATTGCAACATTGACACCCAATGAAGTACTATTAGATTGTGTGAAGCAATATTTCTACTTAGGAACCACTATTTATACCTTGGAACCACTACATAATGATAAATAGTGGTTCCTAGGTATAATTAGTGGTTCATAAGTATAATTAGTGGTTCTTAGGTATAATGAGTACTTCTGAGTGTTTAAAACCCTATAAATACAGTCATTCTCACAAGTATTAGGCCATCTAAACTATGAACCACAACAACATCCGAGTGTTTAGAAAACTATTTAACCCATTGTTCATAAATTCATTGCAACATTGATACCCAATGAAGCACTATTAGATTGTGTGAAGCAATATTTCTACTCTGGAACCACTATTTATAACTTGGACCCACTATTTATACCTTGGAACCACTACATAATGGTAAATAGTGGTTCTTAGGTATAATTAGTGGTTCATAAGTATAATTAATGGTTCATAAGTATAATGAGTGATTTTGAGTGTTTAAAACCTTATAAATACAGTCATTCTCACAATTAGGCCCTCTAAACTATGAACCACCATAACATCCGAGTGTTTAGAAAACTATTTGACCAATTGTTCATAAATTCATTGCAACATTGACACCCAATGAAGTACTATTAGATTGTGTGAAGCAATATTTCTACTCTGGAACCACTATGTATACCTTGGAACCACTATTTATAGCTTGAACTAGTACATAATGGTAAATAGTGGTTCCTAGGTGTAATTAGTGCTTCCTAAGTATAATTAGTGATTTTGAGTGTTTAAAACCTTATAAATACAGTCGTTCTCACAAGTATTAGGCCCTCTAAACTATGAACCACCATAACATCTGAGTGTTTCGAACACTATTTGACCAATTGTTCATAAATTCATTGCAACATTGACACCCAATGAAGTACTATTAGATTATGTGAAGCAATATTTCTACTCTGGAACCACTATGTATACCTTGGAACCACTATTTATAGCTTGAACCACTACATAATGGTAAATAGTGGTTCCTAGGTATAATGAGTGCTTTTGAGCGTTTAAAAGACTATAAATACAGTCATTCTCGTAAATATTAGGCCATCTAAACTATGAACCACCATAACATCCGAGTGACAATACACCATACATCCAAGTATTAGGTCATCTAAACAATACACCATAGCATTGTAAAGAGGATGATGACAATAACAAATGCCTAACAAAACTATAAAAAATTCCTAACAAATAAACAAGATGATGACAATACACCATATCATTGTAAGGACCATGTTAAACCTATGCAAATGTATCACCATGGACCTACTTGAGAAGCTTAGGTTTGATAGCCAAAGAAAAATAAAAGATCCAATAAAATCTACATTTTAGGAGAGGGGAGTTTCACCCCTCTGCAATGGAATTTCTTTTGGGTTTTTTACAAAGACAATGAAGTTTGATTTTGGCATGGGGAAGAAGAAGGTAAAAAGATCAAAATGTTAGGTGAAATACATTGAGATTTGTTGCTTACTTTCTTAGAGGAAAAACCAACACAAGGGCATTTTTGTCCAAAAACACTCATTGTGATGTGTTTCACCCCTTTTTGAGAAATTAGGGAACTTAACCCTTTTTTGAGAATTTCAGATAGAAATCCTATTTTTTTGAGAATTTTCCCTTATTAGTAATATACTATATTTTATAATATAAACTATATTTTATTTGAGGAAAGTGTTGGTGAGCTTAAGCTCACCAAACTTATGGTGAGCTTAAGCGCCCAATCACATGGGGGCCTACTTTGTTAGGATGATCCAAAGCATTCATTTGAAAGGCCCTTGCATAGATGGGGTGTGTACCAAAATTCAGCTCCATAGGATCATCCTAAACCATCCATTTGTTGAGGTCAAAATGGATAGATATTGTTTGTCCACAAATCTGCCCATTTTTGTCCTCCACAAATGGAGGGGTTAGGATGATCCTATGGAGCTGATTTTTGGTACACACCCTATCTATGATAAAGCCTTGCAAATGAATGGTTTGGATCACCACAAAAAATGTGGGACCCATATGATTGGGGAGCTTAAGCACACCATAAGTTTGGTGAGCTTAAGCTCACCAACACTTTCCTCATTTTATAATATATGACTCATTTGATAATATATGACATAACCTTTTATAAAAGTAGTGTGTGTTTCAAATATAAAATCAATGGAAATAGATATTGCCTGGATACGAATTATAACGAGGCGCTATTCATAGAATGCTATAATGTCAAAAATCTTATGAGATATTATATGTAAGAAAGTTGCTATGTCCACCTCTTTTTTCCTCATATTCTTTCATTAGGAACCGATGAAAGAGCTTGAAATAGTTAAAGGTGGAAGTGACCAAAACAAGATGCTGCAAACTTTATATACCTCTAGTTTGGATCACTGGAATCAGGTGCTGGAATTGGCATCCTATTCTGATCCCGCTCAACTCCAGCGTTTGGTACAAAACATGAATGGAATCTGGGACCGGAATTGACACCGGAGCGGAATTAAAGGGGGAAATGGCGGAATCTGTTACCTGCCTTGGGAGTTGGTATCTGATTCCGCCTCGATCCGAATGACAATTCTGATACCAAATAATGACTGATATTAAAGGCTACAGTAGATCATATTTGTTCTTATTCTCCTTAATTGCTCCTTCCTAATTCTTAGTATAACACTGAATTCTCTAAGCCTTTGGTACTTAAATCCTCCTACAGAACTTAATAATAGCAGGGGTGGAGAACACAGTAAACACCATGGTATGGATGCTCTCACTACTACTGAACCATCCCGACGTGTTAGAGAAGGTGCAAGCTGAGCTAGACGCCCAGGTGGGCCGGGATCGGGTCATCAACGGATCAGATCTCACAAAGCTGATCTATCTTCAAGCGATCGTAAAAGAGACTTTGCGCCTATACCCCGCCGCTCCACTCTTAGTGCCCCACGAGGCAATGGAAGATTGTGATGTAACTGGATATCGGATCACTCGTGGGACCCGTCTACTAGTGAATGCTTGGATGATACACCGAGATCCGAATGTATGGCTGGATCCTGAAGAATTCCGTCCAGAGAGGTTCTTGACGACCAACGCTGATGTGGATCTTAAGGGACAAAATAACACCGAGTATATGCCGTTTGGGACTGGTCGTAGGGCTTGTCCCGGAATGGGATTTGCCCTTAATGTGATGCAGCTCACGCTCGCACGTGCCTTGCAAGCATTTGATTGGAAGAGCCCTTCTGATGTGGGCATTGACATGGAGGAGAAAAATGGTGTCTCTCTTTGCAAGGAAAGGCCTCTTGAAGTCCTGATTAGCCCAAGGCTCCCTAAGGAACTCTACATCTAGGGAGATTAGTGTGTGGAAATGGAATAAGTAGCTCAAAATTCATGTCAACATTCTTAAGTTTGCTACACCTTTGAGTTTGTTTCTCTAGGATCTTATCATATGAGATTTTACTGGAGATAAGTTGTTGTCTTCCCTTCTGTTTGCTATGGATTTATATTTAGTTAAGAGTGTTTCTTGTGATTTTATGGGATGTGCTTTTTTAATTTTCATTTTTTTTAAAATTGATTTGGTGGGCCACCACAAGTCCAGTACATTTTTGCTGATCCGATGGTGGTGATTGAATGATCTCAAACCCTTGAGCAAAGGTGATAAAAAGGGTAACTGTTATTGTTTTTTCCTTGTGGAATGTGTTCGGGTGCATTGTGTTACTGATGGAGGCCCCATGGATCAATCACCACTTTTCATTGCATGTGATGGAAATAACAGCCACTACACATCTGGTGGTGAGTCTGGTGACAATCCTAGAAGTAGAAATTATAAAATTTACCCCCACTATTAGGGTTGAAACTTGCCGAAAAAATCATGGGTCGTGTTTAGGATTTTTTTTTTTTTTTTATATCAAAACCCAACCTGACCCAATCAGACATAGCATGTAGGGTAGCGTAGGTAGGGTAGGGTTCTGCAAAACCTGACACACCCGACCTGACTTGCGACTGCCATATTTTGTTTTTTCTCCCAAACTAAAACCATAGTTACAATTTACAAGTGAGCGGAAGTACAGGAAGAATAAAAAAGAGATTGAAGAGAATTATTACTCAACTTATAATTTGTAAGGGTAGGCACTTGGCATGCCAATATAACACAAAAAAAAATAAAAACTGTTAGTCAAGCAATTCATGCTTATTGTGCATGCATCGAGAATGTTGAAAAACCCGACCTGACCCCGGGAAACTATCTCTGGTAGGGTCGGGTTTAGGAATCTTGGGTAATTTTAAAAAATAACCCCGACCCGACCAGACCCGAGATAGCTTCTTGGGTAGGGTAAGCTTCTTGGGTAGGGTAAGTTTCTAGAAAACCCAACCCGTTCGAGCTGCACTTTCCCACATATCCAAACACACCAATGTACAATGTTTTAAGCGAAAAAAAAAACGTCACTTCTACTTTTCCAATGTTTTGTGGCATCCAAACAGTCCCTTCTCTTCTTCTTCAATTTTCCTTATTATTCTTCTTCTCTTCTTCTCTTTTTTCTCCTCCCTGACCTCACATAATTTTTGAAAATATTGATCGAATTGTTAGACCGTGAGATACATGAAAATGAAAAAGACATTCTAAAGACATCTTTAAGCTGTTGTGTTTTGCACACGTCTCAATCTTCCTAATCTCACTTCAGCTTCATACCAAAATTCACCAAGCTCGTATGCCAACAGAGCAAAATTTCACATTACCAAGCTCACATGCCACATGCTCAGTGGATCTTTAGCATTTGCCTTCATCGAAAAGAGATACTAGTCAATCTCGAGTTCACACGGGAGTTCAAAAGATCCTTCCCCATTGAAAAAATTTGCCAATTTAAGACAAAACTAGGGAAAAATAAAGTGAAGAGTCCATTAATTGTTTTTTTAATTCATTAGTAAACACCCAATAGTTTAAAATTTCTTTTGCCCATACTAAAATACAAACCTTCCCAAAATCTTACCTAAATGCCCAAAACACTATGCTCCAAGGATTTTATTTGTAATTCCGAATTGGAGGTCCAAATTCAGGCCTACAAATCCAAATGACAGCACATAATTATATTGACTGATGATGAGTGTGAAAGAAATAGTAATCTATCTCTATATTATACATAAGGTGGGGTTGCAAGGCACGCATCTTTGGTGGAATATCTCTTTTATAATATCAACATCAGAGTTCAATTTTTACTACAATATCGCTTATAATATTTTTAAATTTCTAATTAGAATTGTAAATAACATAAGGGCCCGTTTGGATACCTCACATTTTGAATTTGGATTTGGAATTGAGTTTTGAATACAAAATGAATAGATCCGGCAGCTCATGTTGAGGGAGATAGAGAGGGAAAGGGGTACTTCCTACTGTAGGGGAGAGGTTGAGGAGCCATGAGGGTGAAGGAAACTGCCAGTTTTGTAGATTTCCAATTACTTATTACCACAGCTTATTTGGAAATATGATTTTTTTCACTGTCAGTCGCTAATTTGGAAATTCAAGGATTTGATCCGATCTAAATTAGAACACAAATAGGGCTGCAAATGTGAGAAATCCAAATGAAATTCTTCTAGGCATCCAAACGGGCCCTAAGTGTAGTTGATTAATTATTTGTCAAATTCATGTTTAATCAGATTTAATTTGCATTTAAATAAAAAAATGCAAGAATTTTGGAATTATATGGGATTTTTTAAAGTTTAAACAAAACATAAAACATTGAGAGAAAATAATGCCATATATACATGATTGGATAATCCTAGAACCTTGATCAACATTACAATACCTCAATCCTTATATAGGAGCGGCTCTAGCTGAGTATTTTATGTACCATGAATATGGTGTTTTTAGAGACCCACCGAGAGAAGCTGAACCGTTGGTTCTTGTAGACAATGATCTTATTGAAGATCAATGATCACTATCGCATATGATGTTCTGCGTGAAGCCTAATTGATCTTTATTTACAAGGAAATGCTTTTAATTTAATCTTATTTACAAATGGAACTTTATAGTCTCCTTAAAATTCATTGATTTAACAAGAAGAATGCTCAAATGAAGGGTGTCTTTTCTAAACCCAACCACAAGGGTGCCTCATGGGATCCATATCACCGACCAGGGCACTAAAAAACTGAAAAATTAAAGGAATGAAAAATACTGTCGGGTGATATGGACCAATGACGCACCCTTTTGTCTGTGCTTTTTAAAAGGTGCCCTTCAGTTTAGTATTCCTCTTATAACATTCTAAAGCTATTCAACACATTATTTGCTACTGATATTGGTTCTACAAAGTTTTAATAATGGCATAAACTCAGCTTGTTTTTCAACTTTAGTTAGCTTGTAAGAGCTTTTTGGTAGCTGTCATAACCTTTTGACATCTCTTTAAATACTAAAAGACAAGATGCATGCATTAATGAAAATATTAGAACATGGTAGTGCTGATATCATTTCCCTATTTCAAATAATCACATTTAAGGTTAAAACCATTTGCATAGGTATCCGGAGAAGCCCTTAATACCTCCAACTTTATTCTATCTATAGCTATTACCATTCTTAATCACATGTGTGCAATCCATTAATCAGATGATTGGCTTTGTCATATGTATAACCGTAATTACTATATTGTAGTGAATTCACGAAATGGGCTACTATTATAATATAGAGCGTCTAGGTGATTTCGCAAATTTCATTTTGATGTCTCCCTTTTCTCAGGATAAAAGAGGTGACATCATAGTGGGGTTTAAGTTATTCATTTAATTCATTCCAAGGGTGGCTTTTCTCCGAGGGGCCTTAAAATAAGATTTGTGAACTTGCCTTGGACACTCTTATATTATAACAATTGCCGCTTAAGGAATAATTTCAAGTAAACTCTAGGGGTCTAAACGGATCGAATTCGGAGCGGATATGGCTATATCCGAATTCGATTACAGTATACACTATCCGAATTCGGATTCGACGGATATTTAATATCTATTACCGAATTTGTATCCGTCGGATATTGTTCGAATTCGGATATTATATGTATCCGTTTATCCGGTAAATTCGAACATTTTATTGCAGCACTTTATCTTTTTTCTCCTACTTACTCAAATGAATTTTCCAAACCCTAAAACTAGACCTCTACATTCTCTTCACAAAATTAACTCTCAAACCCTAAAATATATGAGATCATCTTCTTCCTTTTAAAACAAAGGCAGAGAGAGAGAGAGGGAGGCGATGGGGATGGATGATAGTGTTGGTAGTGGTTTTTGGGTTTTTCCTTCTTTTTTTGTATATGATGGAATGGGTCTGGGTTATTTTGATGGAATGGGTTTGGGCTATTTTTGTTTTTATTTTATTTTTTCAAAAAAGAATATTCACTTTTCTTATAGAAACAAAAGATAGTGTGTCATTACTAAAAATAAATACTAATGATATTATTAATAATAAATAAAAAAGATTTACTTCTCGGATTGGGATGGTAAACGGATCAGATATACCGTTTACCAGATTCACATCCGCTAAGAGCCGGATATCTCATAAACGGATTCGGATAATATCCGCTTGAAACGGATTCGGATAATATTCCCTTTAAACGGATTCGGATGCGGACAGTAATCGAATTTCCGAATATCCATTTACACCCCTAGTAAACTCCAATGGACTTAATGACAATTTGCTTCATAGATCCACCAATATTTTCTTTTTTTTTTCCTTTTTTCGGGTTATTTTTCAAATGACTTTCGATCATTGATAGAAAATAGGATCTGTGTGGTTCCGATTGGTTCGTATGTCCACATATTAGAACCTTATGTGGACGTACTAGCATTTTGTAGAAAAAGTTCAATTAATAAATTTGTTGGGGTTCCACCCAAAAGCAAATCATCCCACATCAGAAAAAATGAGTGGATGTGGATGGGTTATAAGGGAATGGGCACCCTCCCTCTAAAAGCTAGCTTTTAGGGGCGAGTTCTATCCAATTAAATTCCCTAACAAATGGTATCATAGCTCAGGACGAGGTAACCCCAGTTTGACTATGAGGGCAGAAATATCCCTCGGGAAAGATCTCGGAAGCCCCGATGTAGAATCTCGTGGTTCCCACGTTGCCATCGTGCATCCCTGTTAACGTGATTTGGAATCAAAAGCCGTTAAAGTCTGCCACAGTTCGCCTTATAAGGGGTGTGAATAATCCTATTATAATATAGAGCGTCTAGGTGATTTCGCAAATTTCATTTTGATGTCTCCCTTTTCTCAGGATAAAAGAGGTGACATCATAGTGGGGTTTAAGTTATTAATTTAATTCATTCCACGGGTGGCTTTTCTCCGAGGGGCCTTAAAATAAGATTTGTTAACTTGCCTTGGACACTCTTATATTATAATAATGGCCGCTTAAGGAATAATTTCAAGTAAACTCCAACGGGCTTAATGACAGTTTGCTTCATTGATCCGACAATATTTTGTTTCATTTTTTTCATTTTTTCGGGTTATTTTTCAAATGACTTTCGATCATTGATAGAAAATATGATTTGTGTGGTCCCGATTGGTTTGTATGTCCACATATTATAACCTTATGTGAACGTACTAGCATTTTGCAGAAAAAGTTCAATTAATAAATTTGTTGGGGTTCCACCCAAAAGCAAATCATCCTACATCAGAAAAAAAAAAAAGAGTGGATGTGGATGGGTTATAAGGGAATGGGCACCCTCCCTCTAAAAGCTAGCTTTTAGGGGTGAGTTCTATCCAATTAAATTCCCTAACAAATGGTATCATAGCTCAGGGCGAGGTGACCCTAGTTTGCCTCTCAGGGTAGAAATATCCCTCGGGAAAGATCTCGGAAGCCCGATGTAGAATCTCGTGGTTCCCACGTTGCCATCCGTGTGGAGGGGCGAGGACACGTTGCTTCTGCGTGGAGGGGGGAGATTGTTGGGGTTCCACGCAAAAGCAAATCATCCCACATCGGAAAACGAGTGGATATGGATGGGTTATAAGGGAATGGGCCCTCTAAATGCGGGGTGAGTTCTACCCGGTTAGATTCCCTACAAAATTAATTAGTATCATTAGGATCACATGTTTACTAGTTTATGATATTCAACTACTGTAATGTACCGGTATTGTTTATTTTATTTTATTAGATTTTTTGTTGATTAGTCCCTACATTGCAAAATAATTGCTTATTAGTCCCTAAGAAAAACATATTATCTTAGCAGTTATACTTTTAGAAAATAACTTGCAGGCCTTGAAAATATTTACACCTTGACACAGGCTAACACCAGTTGCAAGTTACAAAGGGTCCATCAAATGAATGGTTTGGATCACCCAAACAATATGGCCCTACTCTGTTTACCAAATAAATACAGCCCATATATGAGTGTAGGTAATGACACCCCCTACCACTACTCCACTCCACTCCACTCCACATTGACAACCAAACACTACTTGCCTCTATTCTAAGGTAAGTTCCAGGGATCTTCAAGGCCTGTCTCCTCCCCTTATTAACTACTTAGATCACTACTGCACGAATTAACTACCTACAATCAAACACTCTCTTAGTCACTTGGTGAATTGTTTATTAGCCGAGGCCATCAAATAAAGGACCAAAGCGTAAAACACACTCCTAGGATTTCATTTACTATCTATTTTTTTCTGAGTCTGACGCCGACAGATTCAACTTACATTATCTTATCCAAATAACTAATTTTTTTACAGTAAAAGTAGGGCACTGAGAAATCGACTCCCCAATTGGATAAATCGACTCCCCATGTTTCTATTTCTCTCCTCTTTCTCTCTCTAACCAAGAGGAGAGAGAAAGACACATGGGGAGTCGATTTATCAATTCGGGGAGTCGATTTATCACTCCCCTAAAAGTAATGATAATCCGTATATCTGTTTCCAGTCGGATATTATTTTTTACTACGTACTATATTTTACAGTACATAGTAATATAGTATATATAATATGTATGCATGTCTGTACACATGTTTATGAAATTATATGCGTTCGGGCATTGATGGGCGTCATGGGGGATACATCAGAGGTGCCACCGGTGATAATTGATCCAACAACAGCCTCAAATTTATATCAAGGGTGGCACCCCATTACGACTTCAAGATAAAAATATTGTATTTTTCCATTTTCTTATTTTCATGTTTAAGCTACCCCATCAAAACTTTAAAGTACTACCCATTTGTGGAAGATTTATAGGTGAGCATTTTAACAAGAGAATAGGATCTTGGGGGGAGTCGCTAGGCTAAATCTTGAACCTCCTGGCTAACTCTGGTTTTGAGAATGGATTGGATGGCAAAAGTCAAGTAGGACTAATGGGTTACTCTTTAATTCTCCCGGAGTCCTTCAAAGTCCATCAGGACTAACCATCCTCATAAAGGAATTCATTACCAATGATGAGATGTTTTAATTTTAGACACCATTCAAAAAAAAATGTTTTTACTTTCAGAGAGGGAGTCTTGTTTAGAGAAAGATGTTACAACTAATTATACCAATACCTCCTTGCAAGGGATTTTTATGCACGATTGCTAGTTATCTTTTCGAATAAGGGTGATGATAAATTCGCACCCCTGTTAACGTGATTTGGAATCAAAAGCCGTTAAAGTCTGCCACAATTCACCTTACAAGGGGTGTGAATAATCCTACAATGGGTGCGAATTAATCATCTCTCATTCGAATAATAAGATTTCCTCTTCATCCATTATCACATTCTTTGTAGATTCTAAGAGACTCCATTCATAGATTCGAATGACTACCTTATCTTAGCTCCATAGTGATCAACATATGCCATAGCCATGCCATATTCTCCATAGGATGATTAGAACGTTTTAATTTTTAGTGGTTTCCATACCATCGTTGTTGATGAACTTTCTGATCTATCCATTTTAAACCAAATATATCAGAGGTTTTAGTATCATCTTGGGAAGAACAATTTTTTTTTTTTTTGAAATGGTGAATAATATTGAATAAAAGGGGGGCCCCAAGAAGGGAAAACGCAAGAATACAAAAAGAAAAAAGAAACAGAATGGGAAGAACAATTTTTAACGACGCTATTTAGGAGGGGTCTAACAAAGGAATGGTTTAGATAATCTAAATAAGTGTGCACACTGTACATTTTTCCAACCTGTATTTCAGTAGAAAGACACTCCCACAACATAAAATACTCTTCTGATATAATCCCTTATCTTCTATTCAGCCAATTTTAACTAGATGTTTTTTCAAGCCATCGATAGAATTCGTAGTCTCAGCCTTATACTCAAATCTATTAAAAAGGGGTTTGTTGGTTAAAATATATAAAAGCAACTAAATATAACTTAAATTTCACGTTATTGTCCATACTACATATGAGTCCAACTAGAACTTTACAAGGAATTAAATAATAAAATAGTCATCCAATGGACTTAAATACAGAGGCCATGCTCCTTAGTTCACCATTCACAACCCAGCAATGGATTTTCTTCTCCATTTGCAATCACTTGCAGGGCTTATTGCCCTGGTTCTTCTCTACAGACTGTGGAGAGCCAGGACTAAGAAGAGTAAGACAAAGGAGGCACCCGAACCAGAGGGTGCCTGGCCTGTAATCGGCCACCTCCACTTGATCCGCAGCGGTGCACCCCTCTTTCGAACCCTAGCCGCCATGGCAGATAAGTACGGACCCACCTTAACCATCTGGATGGGTATGCGCCGCATCCTTATCGTGAGCAGTTGGGAGGTATATATTGTTGGAATTTTTAGTTGATAGCAATTTTCATACTGAGATTGTGTAGATTAGAGTGATTTTCAATTTCTTCCTAGATGATGCATGAGGTTCTCTTATCTAATTACATGTTATGTTAATTACATATTGTAATTTTATACATGGTCAGATTATCTAGGTTTCGGGTTTGAAAAATGTTAATTAACACAACTTTTTTAACAATTCTCTCATAGAGCGCATATGGGAGTTTGTTTGACCAATCTTTGTATGTTTTACTTTCTACGTACAACAGGTATCTAAGGAGTGCTTTACTACCAAAGACAAGGTTCTTGCAGATCGTCCTAGCTTTGCCGCCGGCGAGCTCTTGGGCTACAACTACGCCATGGTGGGCCTCGCCCCTTATGGGCCCTACTGGCGAGAGATACGCAAGATAGCCACGCTCGAGTTGTTGTCCCACCGCCGGCTTGAATTACTCAAGCCCATCCGAGCCATGGAGATTGATACGTGCATAAAGGACTTGTATGGACTGTGGGTTAAGAACAATAGACAACCAGTTATGGTAGAGATGAAGGAATGGTTTGGGGAATTGACTATGAATTTCGTCGTGAAGATAGTCACCGGAAAAAGATACTCCGGTGAGAAGGGTGAGGGGAGCGGATTTAGACATGAGTTGAGTCAATTGCTTTACCTCGTCGGAGTTTTTGTTGTGTCCGACGTGCTACCTTTTTTGAAGTGGTTTGATCTTCAAGGTCATGAAGCTACCATGAAGAAGACAGCTAAAGAACTAGATTATGTTCTTTCCAATTGGCTGGAGGAGCATCGCCGGAAAAGAATCTCCGACAAGGGTGGTCATGTTGATCAGGATTTCATGGATGTGATGTTGTCGATCGTTGATGAAGCCAAGATCAACGATTACGATTCAGATACCATCATCAAGGCAACTTGTCTGGTACGTTGCTATTCCAAAGACTTTTTGAGAATGAAGTGCAGACTATATCATGGTTTTAAATTTCGACCAAAATCCGAAAGGCTGGCCAGACGTGCAACAGACCAGCCGTGAAAACCCTTTTGCAATGGACCTTAGCAAACCCTTTTAAGTTATCATTATAACAAGGGGTCCATCCATAATATTTAAAACATCAAACATATATGCATAATGACATGTATTATTACAGTTCACTATTATTGTCCTTTACGTACACTCAATCACTTGAAAATATTGTTCCAATTTCCTAAAGTATTCTGCTATGAAAGTGTACATATGTCTTGTAGAAAGATATGGATCATAATTAATGAATTTAATAATAGAGTAATTTACCATCAGTAACAAAACTCATCATATTTTTTAATCTTGGTTTGCCATGAATTAGAGCTTAGAGTATGAAAACGATTGAATATTAACAAGATACTTTTTGGAAGTGGTGATCGATTTTTTTTTCCAGAGTTTACTAATTCATCATATTTCAGAAGCAATGTGGGGCCCACCATTTTACACATATTTTGATGGGGCGTGGCCCACCTGTTTGACCAATGGATAGCATGGGCATGGAATACTAGTAAGGCTATCGCTACTTGGTTCTAAAGTCTGAGGCGACCTTTTGGATTGGTTTCTTTGACTGCAGAATTAAAAAAAAAAAAAAAAAAAAAAAAATCTGAGACGCCCTTGCAAAAATGGGATGAAAGAGCGCCCCAATAGATCCACTTCACCATAGTGCATTTGTTGGATCCATTGGGGGCGCCCTTTCATCCCATTTTTGCAAGGGCACCTCTGAGTTTAGAATTCCTACAGTCCTTCTATTATAGTTTCTAACAACTTTGCATTCAATTTTGTAGTCTCTTATCTTAGGTGGCACTGACACTACAACCTTAACCCTAACATGGGTCCTCTCTTTACTACTTAACCATCCCCACGTGTTAAAGAAAGCCCAAGATGAGCTGGACATCCACGTAGGCAAAGATAGACAGGTGGACGAATCCGACATCAATAACCTAGTGTACCTCCAAGCTATCATCAAAGAAACAATGCGCCTCTACCCTGCCGCACCCCTCAACGTGCCACACTCAGCAATCGAAGATTGCCAAGTGGATGGCTATCATGTCCCGGCTGGGACCCGCATAATGGTGAACCTTTGGAAGTTGCAAAGGGACCCACGCGTGTGGTCGGACCCACATGAGTTCCGGCCTGAGAGATTTCTGACTAGTCATGTGGATGTGGATATAAGGGGCCAGCATTTCGAGTGCATTCCGTTTGGGTCCGGTAGAAGGTCCTGCCCGGGGATCTCGTTCGCACTGCAGGTCATGCACTTGGCCCTTGCTCGTCTTCTTCATTGGTTCGATATGTCGACCCCGTCGGGTGCACCTGTTGACATGTCGGAGGGCTTAGGGCTGAACATTACCAAAGCTACCCCACTGGAAGTCCTCTTCACCGGACGACTTCCTTCCAAGCTCTATGAATAGTAGCAGGTAATAAAAATTGAAGTATTGTAAGAAGATTGCTGTTGGTTGCCTGATGATAGTTCAAGCTTCGTGTATTTTTCTTCTATCTCTGTGAAATAGTATGGGAAATGATATCTGCCCTCTTGTTAATTTAGTCTTGTTTTTATACTTCCCTAATTATTTGACTGTTGAAGTTGTAATAGATCCCCAAAAAGGCCAATTGCCTACAAAAATTGTATTTGATAAAGGAGTGCATTGTGAAAACAAAGGAGTTGTTGGGACCCAGGTAGAACTCACTCTTAAAATCTAGATGTTAAGAGGAGGGTGCCCACGTCCTTATAAGTATAGTATTGGGGTTGAAATCTAACCACGCCACGTGGCACAAGATCCATCCAGCAACACACACAATGCGACCCCAGATCACGACATGTGGCACCACAACCCCTGCTGAACTTCTCGGCCATATCAGAAGCCAAGAAGGACTCCAACTGACCCTCACTTCACTCCTCCGAGCCGTATAACGTCTTCTACAAGGAAGCTCCTTGACAGCTCACCGCCATCATGAACTGACCTCTCTAGGATCTGCCACATATCTATGTTTCGCCTTATTAAAGTCAGGATTCAGCCACCCGCCAATCTATCACCATCAATTTTCCTATCCTCTCGAATCATCTTCAAGGATCGTACAGGCATGCACTGTCATGCTGGCATCTCCAGCAATATACACGGTCCTTGTCACCATAACATCACACCCAAGATACTGGAATTCCTGCCTATACAAAGGGGGACCCTCTCCAGTCAACTGACCTCTCACGGATTGCTCCTAACCTCCCATCCCCACCTCGGACGCCGGAGACGGCATTATTCAACCATCACCTCAACTACGATGTTCCATTCACTTTGAAGATCACTCGTCTGCTCATGACGGCTCCAAATACCATTGTTCGCCCATTACGACGGCTCCAAGGACCCTAGGGAGTATATGGATACATATGGTGCCATCCTATTCCTAAACGGAGCCCCAGTTGCCGTTAAAGGTGCCACCGCTGATAATTTTTCCAACAACAGCCTCTGAAAAGGTTTGTTGTCACTAGATCAAATATATATCAAGGTTGGTGCCCCATTATATATATATATATATATATATATATATATATAGAGAGAGAGAGAGAGAGAGAGAGAATAGAGTTCCTCCGCTCGAGCGTAGATAGGCTTATATGTGCTCGCTTACGGAAACAGGGGGTGGGCTCATTGGGGGGTGATCCTAACCATTCATTTGGAAGGCACCATAATGGATGGGAACCCTACCAAAAATCAGCTCCATTGGATCACCAATGGGTGTCCATTTGTGGAACCAAAAATGGACAGATACTGTTTGTCCACAAATCTGTCCATTTTTTGCCCCACAAATGGACACCCTAAGGTGATCCAATGGAGCTGATTTTCGGTGGACACCCTAGCCATGAAAGGGCCCATCAAATGAATGCTTTGGATCCCACCCAAAATGTGGCCTCACCCTGTTTTTGTGCTCGAGCGCAGATAAGCCTATATGAGCTCGAGCGCAGGAACTCTATTCTCATATATGATATTGTATTTTCTATTTTTTATTTTCTCGTGATAAGGGTATTTTTGTCATTTTTAATGCTATGAAGATTATCTGATTTTTCCTTTTTAGGATACTAGTAAAAATGCACGTGCAACCATTTAGATTGTCCTTTAGTATTTAAAGGGCTTGTTAGAGCTTTTTGGGAATTGTAATAACCTTTTGACAGCCATTTAAGTAGTAAATACTAAAAGACAAGAAGCTTTCGCGGAATATCAAAAGATTGCAGCGGTGATTTAATTTCCGTATAAATATATCAAGTTTGATGAATGGTACGTCAATTGGTTGTGGGCCGCTTCAAAACAGTCAGAATTTTATTGGACAATGTGTTTTTTAAAAAACAATATATTCACTGCTTCAGGTGTTCAGCAAAAAAGGAGTTGATTAAGGCAACCCACTGAATTTTATTGGACAATGTATTTTTTTTAAAATAATATATTTCCAATTTCTTATTTCCACAGCAAAGAAATCTGATTTTTTTCACTATCAGATGCTGAATTAGAAATGTGAGAAATCCAAATTACAATGGAAAAAGGGCTGCAAATGTGAGAAATCCAAATCAAAATCTTCTCGGCATCCAAACGGGTCCTAATAGGATTTCATTTTTTCAAGGAGAACTGAAGATTTATTACAGAATCTTTATATTAGTTTGAAATTGGTCTGAGAATCACCTATTTCCATTATTACGACTTTTTCCTACTCATGAATCATCCTTGTTTGTCTTCTAAGCTTCTAATTTATGCAATGTCAATGATAAAATAAACCCATCTAGAAAACTGCACTTAAAACGCCTTTGGGAGAAGCTTCCGCATGACGCTAGCATTCCTCTTTGATCTTTTCTGGATAAGTGAAATAAAGCTTACTGTGAGAACAAACAAAACAAACATAAGGCAGTGCTATTAAAGCTCACATCTAAAATATGTGCATTCAAAAAATAAGAGAGAGTAAAATGTAAGCTAAGTTTAGGTGATGAAATATTTTAAGAACAAAAATAGGTCCTCATGTAGAAGAAATAGACAGAGTAATTAGTCACAAAAAGACAAGTTTATGCAACGACGACGTTATTGAATATTTTATTATTTCTCACATCTCTTTTGGCTTAGAACGGCTACGTCATTGAATATTTTATTATTTCTTACATCTCTTTTGGCTGCAAACGTCGTCGGAATATCAAGTATGCTGTCGAATTTTCTTAGTTCAAACATGTGTTGCAAATGTATCGAGTATGCCACCGGAATATCGAGTACGCCGTCGGAATATCAAGTACGCTGTCGGATGTTCTGGGTTCAAACATGTGTTCGAAACGTATCGAGTAAGCCGACGGAATATCGAGAACGAAGCCGGAATATCAAGTACACTGTTGGATTTGTTAGGTTCAAATATGTGTTCCAAACATATCGAGTATGCCGCCGGATTCTGGAGTACGCCACCGGAATCTTAAGTATATAAAAATACTTTCACTTGTCAAGGATCAAACAGTCTCTGCTTATTGTAGACGACAACGATTAAAACGAACCCGACGCTTTTTTAGGTTCAAACAGATGTTCAAACGAACGAATATGATGACAGCTAAGATCAAATACATTAAATCTAACTTTAAGATAATGATTGACGTTACTGTCATCATGTCAGAAGGGTATTGTGGTCTTTTTCCCACCCATTTTTTTAAGAATCACCTTTTCTAAAAAGATTTTGGGTGTGTACGGCAACACTTGTCATCCACCCCTATAGAATCGGGTAGAAATGGATCTATGATAATCGAAGTAAGCGACTCCCAGTCGTGCCTCAGATTTTCATCCTTTTTTGGAAAAAATGGCTTGAATGTCATCCTTTATACATGTTAAACGTAGAGTTTGGGGAAATGGGCTTAGCGGGTCTAGTTTGCAGATTGCAGAACTACCTTTTTTGGATTTTATTGCGTTACATTCGAGCACCTACAAAATGGGCAGCAACCATTTAAATTATGGTTGCGAACACGCCCTTTACTTATTGAAAATTGTTTCCAGTAAGTTAATTTCCAGATGCTACTACGAAAGCATAAGGTATAATCAAAGAAAAGGATAAACATATCATTTAAGCACTCTACAAAATGATAAATTTTGTTCAAACACTTAGTTTTCATATCGAAACTTTCAACTAATTTTGATGTGAGACGCATTAATATTGAATTTCATACGAGAAGAAAACATAGCATTAAATCCATTGTCTCACGGATATGATCGGTTCGGCCAAGCATATCAGCACGCATGCATAATGTTCAGCGGTTGGTCAATTTTAGAGAATTTTGGCCCTGTTTGGATTACAAGAAAGACATTGTCGACGGAATTTTTTTTTTTTTTTGGAGAACTTTTTTCTTCTCACAATTTTTAGGAAAATGATATGATTATAGTTGATCTAGAGAAAATCATCATACATTGAAACTCTTTCTAATTAAAAATTAGGATCAGTTCGAGTTATCTTTTCTGTGCATACAAAGAAGTCATAACTTTTATAAATATTTTTCATTTCCAAAAAATTTCCAATAATCCAAAAGCCCCAACAATGAGCTTTCGTGAAAATCAACCTGTGGATTCGGTGTATAACTTGAAATCATCGTTGTCCCAGTGTTTACATTCCAATGAGGGATTTCATAAAACACTGACAGGCATCCGATGAGGGATTTCATAAAACACTAACTCACATTACCTTGAAATGGGTCTCGGAAGAAGATGAAGGGTTGCAGTATGTTTTTTTAGGTTTTGCCTGGTGACAACTGGCAGGGCATAACGAAGAAATTGATGAAAGACTCTATAGATCTATTTAAATAAAAGACCCAATTCGGGGAAATTGAAGAAAAGAACACCCAAAACCAAAATTTGTGATAGGAAAAAGCCAAAAAGAACCGAAAAATCGAAATCCTCTTTTAGAAGAGAAAAATGCATAATCAAAATCCTCCTACAAAAAAATAATTAATAATCCCTGTTTGAGGAAATCCCCTAAAATTTGGTCATCCTAAAAACCAAAACAAAACTCAGGATCCCTAATTAAAATCCATCCATTTAAAGTGAAAAAATGAAAAACAAAAGGAAGCAAGAAAACTCATCTTTGGTTTGTTTGCCGGAGGGAGAATAGCCTGGTTCGGAATCCATATATAGTTCTTCCTAGTCTCCTTCTTTAATGAATGAAAAATAAAAATAAAATATATTTATGTTCAAAGAGAAAACGATACCCAGAGTAGGACATAGAAGAGAAGCAAAAACAAAAGCATGTAACGAGACTTTGAGAGGAGAGGCGGTGAGAAGGAGGCGGTTGAGAGCAGTGGAGTTTTCAGGAAGGGAATCCAGCGAATGCCAAACGGGCAGATAATAGGATTTCGTTTGGAGTCTTTGGACGGACATGTAAGGGTCATTGGCATTGGAATTGACAAAAATTGCCATCAGAAATTGGATACACAGTGAACTTTTCCTAAAATACAATAAGATGTAGAAAGAATTTAAGCAAAAGTTGGGAATGAAAGCGATAACTTTTGGATGTTCTCCAAGGGCAAAGTAAGTGACCGGGATGACAAATATACCCCTGCAAAATTGAGCAGGGCGGAGACAAATGTACGGTATGGCCCGAACAATAGGATGATCCAAACCGTCCATTAGATGGGCCACTGCCTACATAGGTTGTGCCCCAAAAATAATTTTAATAGGTTGATCCGAACCCTCCGATCTATAGAGGGTTATAGGTTGATCCAAACCGTCCATGTGATGGAACCATGGTTTTAAATTTCGATCTGAAATTTCAGTAATTTCGGTCCTAAATTTCGATTAACTGCCATTATTTATTAAAACAAAAAGTGTTACAAAATTTCGGCCGAAATTTCGGAATTCAAAATTTCAGTTCGGTCCGAAATTATGAAAATTCGGTCCGGAATTTAGAACCAAATTACCAAATTTCGGACCGAAATTTTGGTTTTCGGTGAGGTTCGAAACGGTTACCGAAACCAAAATTTTAAATCGTGGATGGAACACACCATCAATCGGTTGTGCCCGTAAAATCATTTCCATAGGTTGAGCGTAGCCCTCCAATCGATATAGGCTGATCCTAGCCCTCCAATCGATAGAGGTTTCCATAATTGTTGTTCCTCTTCAGGTGCCCGGAATCCGTCAATATTTTGCAAGTGTCCTTCATGAGTAATAAAAGTAGTTCTTTCGTCATTGTCATATGACTTTACCTCTTCTTGGTAGTTTTTTGCCGTAATTGTCATAGACAGTACCATGTGTCGGTACTTTTCATATGTAGATTACGATTTTACCCTTAAATAATTTCTCATAGAGATAGATGTTAGATATCAGGAAAGGGGTTAATGGTAAAAGAAAAAGTTAAGGGCATTATTTTTTCACATTTGCGCTAGGGTATTTATTGCCCAACATGAATGCCGAGAATACCCCTAAAGAAAATCAGAAATGTCAATGCAAAAGGTATTGTGCTGGGCTGTGGGACATGAATGGAAATAACAAAAAAGTGAGGATAAATTTAACGAAAAAGTGAGGATTACTTTAACCTCTGATTCACGCTTTATATAATATAGTATAAGGATCTTCCTCATTTTTTCATGAGATAAGGTTTCTTTGGTAATTTTTCGTAATGAGAGAAGAAGCTACCGAATCATAACTTATAAGTTCTACCCATTTTGTGAAAGAGTCATAGGTGGGCTGTGGGCATTTTAACAAGAGAATAAGATCTTTGGGGGAGTCAGTGGACTAAATCTTGAACCTCATTGCTAACTTGGGTTTTGAGAGTGGAAGCCAAGAATCGAGTAGGACTAATGGGTTACTCCTCAAGTTTCCTGGGGTTCTTTAAAGTCAATGGGGACTAACCACCCTCATAAAGGAATTCTTTACCAAATCTGTGGATCAGAGTTTTAGCATAATTTTTTTAAGCATGTCTATTTAGGACGGGTCTAACAAAGGAGTGGTTTAGATCATCTAAGTGTGCCCCACTGTACATTTTTCACTAGAAATATACTCCCACAACATAAACAATCTCTTCTGATAGAATCCCTGATCTTCTCTTCAGCCAATTCTAACCACATGTGTTTTTCAAGCCATCGATAGAACTTCCTGTCACGTAGTTTCAGCCTTACACTCAATTCTGTTGAAATAGCTGTTCGTGGTTTAAAATATTAGTAATTAAATATCTTAAATTTCACGCTACTATTTGTTCATCTAGAACTTTCACAATGGTTTAAATAATAAAATCGTCATCCAATGGATTTAAATAAAGGCCGTGCTCCTTAGATCAGCACTCACAACCCAGCTATGGACTTCAATCAATTGCTGGGATTCTTGTCATGGTTCTTCTCTACAAACTGTGGATAGCTAGGACTAAAAGTAAGACCAAGGAGGCACCCGAACCAGCTGGTGCGTGGCCTATAATCGGCCACCTCCACTTGCTCGGTGGCAGTGCACCGCTCTTTCAAAACCGAGGAGCCATGGCCGATAAGTACGGACCCGCCTTAACCATCTGGCTCGGTATGCGCCGCACCCTTATCGTGAGCAGTTGGGAGGTATTGTTGGAATGTTTAGTTAATTGATAGCAATTTTCATATATAGAGATTGGGTAGATTAGAGTATTTTCAATTTCTCCGTAGATGACGCATGATGTTCTCCGCTCTAATTACAAGTTATGTTAATTACATATGTTAATAACTTTGGTATTCCTCTTATAACATTCTAAAGCTATTTAACACATTATTTCAAAGGCTACTGATATTGGCTCTACAAAGTTTTAATAATGGCATAAACTCAGCTTGTCTTTTCAACTTTAGTTAGCTTGTAAGAGCTTTTTGGTAACTGTCATAACCTTTTGACATCTCTTTAAATACTAAAAGACAAGATGCATGCATTAATGAAAATATTAAAACATGGTTGTGCTGATATCATTTCCCTATTTCAAATAATCATATTTAAGGTTAAAACCATTTGCATAGGTATCCGGAGAAGCCCTTAATATCTCCAACTTTATTCTATCTATAGCTATTACCATTCTTAATCACATGTGTGCAATCCATTAATCAGATGATTGGCTTTGTCATATGTATAACCGTAATTATTATATTGTAGTCAATTCACAAAATGGGCTACTATTATAATATAGAGCGTCTAGGTGATTTCGCAAATTTCATTTTGATGTCTCCCTTTTCTCAGGATAAAAGAGGTGACATCATAGTGAGGTTTAAGTTATTCATTTAATTCATTCCATGGGTGGCTTTTCTCCGAGGGGCCTTAAAATAAGATTTGTTAACTTGCCTTGGACACTCTTATATTATAATAATTGCCGCTTAAGGAATAATTTCAAGTAAACTCCAACGGGCTTAATGACAGTTTGCTTCATTGATCCGACAATATTTTGTTTCCTTTTTTTCATTTTTTCGGGTTATTTTTCAAATGACTTTCGATCATTGATAGAAAATAGCATTTGTGTGGTCCCGATTGGTTTGTATGTCCACATATTATAACGTTATGTGAATGCACTAGCATTTTGTAGAAAAAGTTCAATTAATAAATTTGTTGGGGTTCCACCCAAAAGCAAATCATCCTACTTCAGAAAAAAAGAAGAAGAGTGGATGTGGATGGGTTATAAGGGAATGGGCACCCTCCCACTAAAGCTAGCTTTTAGCGGTGAGTTCTATCCAATTAAATTCCCTAACAAATGGTATCAGAGCTCAGGACGAGGTGACCCCAGTTTGCCTCTGAGGGTAGAAATATCCCTCGAGAAAGATCTCGGAAGCCCCGATGTAGAATCTCGTGGTTCCCACATTGCCAACCGTGTGGAGGGGCGAGGACACGTTGCTTCTGCGTGGAGGGGGGAGATTGTTGGGGTTCCACGCAAAATCAAATCATCCCACATCGGAAAACGAGTGGATATGGATGGGTTATAAGGGAATGGGCCCTCTAAATGCGGGGTGAGTTCTACCCGGTTAGATTCCCTACAAAATTAATTAGTATCATTAGGATCACATGTTTACTAATTTATGATATTCAACTACTGTAATGTACCGGTATTGTTTATTTTATTTTAATGGAATTTTTGTTGATTAGTCCCTACATTGCAAAATAATTGCTTATTAGTCCCTAAGAAAAACATATTATCTTAGCAGTTATACTTTTAGAAAATAACTTGCAGGCCTTGAAAATATTTACACCTTGACACCGGCTAACATCAGTTGCAAGTTACAAAGGGTCCATCAAATGAATGGTTTGGATCACCCAAACAATGTGGCCCTACTCTGTTTACCAAATAAATACAGCCCATATATGAGTGTAGGTAATGACACCCCCTACCACTACTCCACTCCACTTCACATTGACAACCAAACACTACTTGCCTCTATTCTAAGAGGTAAGTTCCAGGGATCTTCAAGGCCTGTCTCCTCCCCCTATTAACTACTTAGATCACTACTGCACGAATTAACTACCTACAATCAAACACTCTCTTAGTCACTTGGTGAATTGTTTATTAGCCGAGGCCATCAAATAAAGGACCAAAGCGTAAAACACACTCCTAGGATTTCATTTACTATCTATTTTTTCTGAGTCTGACGCAAGATCCAACACACCGACAGATTCAACTTACATTATCTTATCCAAATAACTAATTTTTTTACAGTAAAAGTAGGGCAGTGAGAAATCGACTCCCCAATTAGATAAATCGACTCCCCATGTTTCTATCTCTCTCCTCTTTCTCTCTCTAACCAAGAGGAGAGAGAAAGACACATGGGGAGTCGATTTATCAATTCGGGGAGTCGATTTATCACTCCCCTAAAAGTAATGATAATCCGTATATTTGTTTCCAGTCGGATATTATTTTTTACTACGTACTATATAATATGTATGCATGTCTGTACACATGTTTATGAAATTATATGCGTTCGGGCATTGATGGGCGTAATGAGGGATACATCAGAGGTGCCACCGGTGATAATTGATCCAACAACAGCCTCAAATTTATATCAAGGGTGGCACCCCATTACGACTTCAAGATAAAAATATTGTATTTTTCCATTTTCTTATTTTCATGTTTAAGCTTACCCCATCAAAACTTTAAAGTTCTACCCATTTGTGGAAGATTTATAGGTGAGCATTTTAACAAGAGAATAGGATCTTGGGGGGAGTCGCTAGGCTAAATCTTGAACCTCCTGGCTAACTCTGGTTTTGAGAATGGATTGGATGGCAAAAGTCAAGTAGGACTAATGGGTTACTCTTTAATTCTCCCGGAGTCCTTCAAAGTCCATCAGGACTAACCATCCTCATAAAGGAATTCATTACCAATGATGAGATGTTTTAATTTAGACACTATTCAAAAAAAATGTTTATACTTTTAGAGAGGGAGTCTTGTTTAGAGAAAGATGTTACAACTAATTATACCAATACCTCCTTGCAAGGGATTTTTATGCACGATTGCTAGTTATCTTTTCGAATAAGGGTGATGATAAATTCGCACCCCTGTTAACGTGATTTATAATCAAAAGCCGTTAAAGTCTGCCACAATTCACCTGACAAGGGGTGTGAATAATCCTACAATGGGTGCGAATTAAAATAAGATTTCCTCTTCATCCATTATCACATTCTTTGTAGATTCTAAGAGACTCCATTCATAGATTCGAATGACTACCTTATCTTAGCTCCATAGTGATCAACATATGCCATAGCCATGCCATATTCTCCATAGGATGATTAGAACGTTTTAATTTTTAGTGGTTTCCATACCATCGTTGTTGATGAACTTTCTGATCTGTCCATTTTAAACCAAATATATCAGAGGTTTTAGTATCATCTTGGGAAGAACAAATTTTTTTTTTTTTTTGAAATGGTGAATAATATTGAATAAAAGGGGGGCCCCAAGAAGGGAAAACGCAAGAATACAAAAAGAAAAAAGAAACAGAATGGGAAGAACAATTTTTAACGACGCTATTTAGGAGGGGTCTAACAAAGGAATGGTTTAGATAATCTAAATAAGTGTGCACACTGTACATTTTTCCAACCTGTATTTCAGTAGAAAGACACTCCCACAACATAAAATACCTCTTCTGATATAATCCCTTATCTTCTATTCAGCCAATTTTAACTACATGTTTTTTCAAGCCATCGATTGAATTCGTAGTCTCAGCCTTATACTCAAATCTATTGAAAAAGGGGTTTGTTGGTTAAAATATATAAAAGCAACTAAATATAACTTAAATTTCACGTTATTGTCCATACTACATATGAGTCCAACTAGAACTTTACAAGGAATTAAATAATAAAATAGTCATCCAATGGACTTAAATACAGAGGCCATGCTCCTTAGTTCACCATTCACAACCCAGCAATGGATTTTCTTCTCCATTTGCAATCACTTGCAGGGCTTATTGCCCTGGTTCTTCTCTACAAACTGTGGAGAGCCAGGACTAAGAAGAGTAAGACAAAGGAGGCACCCGAACCAGAGGGTGCCTGGCCTGTAATCGGCCACCTCCACTTGATCCGCAGCGGTGCACCCCTCTTTCGAACCCTAGCCGCCATGGCAGATAAGTACGGACCCACCTTAACCATCTGGATGGGTATGCGCCGCATCCTTATCGTGAGCAGTTGGGAGGTATATATTGTTGGAATTTTTAGTTGATAGCAATTTTCATACTGAGATTGTGTAGATTAGAGTGATTTTCAATTTCTTCCTAGATGATGCATGTGGTTCTCTTATCTAATTACATGTTATGTTAATTACATATTGTAATTTTATACATGGTCAGATTATCTAGGTTTCGGGTTTGAAGAATGTTAATTAACACAACTTTTTTAACAATTCTCTCATAGAGCATATGGGAGTTTGTTTGACCAATCTTTGTATGTTTTACTTTCTACGTACAACAGGTATCTAAGGAGTGCTTTACTACCAAAGACAAGGTTCTTGCAGATCGTCCTACCTTTGCTGCCGGCGAGCTCTTGGGCTACAACTACGCCATGGTGGGCCTCGCCCCTTATGGGCCCTACTGGCGAGAGATACGCAAGATAGCCACGCTCGAGTTGTTGTCCCACCGCCGGCTTGAATTACTCAAGCCCATCCGAGCCATGGAGATTGATACGTGCATAAAGGACTTGTATGGACTGTGGGTTAAGAACAATAGACAACCAGTTATGGTAGAGATGAAGGAATGGTTTGGGGAATTGACTATGAATTTCGTCGTGAAGATAGTCACCGGAAAAAGATACTCCGGTGAGAAGGGTGAGGGGTGCGGATTTAGACATGAGTTGAGTCAATTGCTTTACCTCGTCGGAGTTTTTGTTGTGTCCGACGTGCTACCTTTTTTGAAGTGGTTTGATCTTCAAGGTCATGAAGCTACCATGAAGAAGACAGCTAAAGAACTAGATTATGTTCTTTCCAATTGGCTGGAGGAGCATCGCCGGAAAAGAATCTCCGACAAGGGTGGTCATGTTGATCAGGATTTCATGGATGTGATGTTGTCGATCGTTGATGAAGCCAAGATCAACGATTACGATTCAGATACCATCATCAAGGCAACTTGTCTGGTACGTTGCTATTCCAAAGATTTTTTGAGAATGAAGTTCCGACTATATATCAACTTTGACTGGCTGCAATTTTATTTTTTTTTCAAACTAGTGTCTCCAAGTGGTGAGACAAGGTATGGCCCGTGAAGTGGCCAAAAACCATGAAACACAAATAAGGAAACTGGTGTCTGCAAGTGGTGAGAAGTGGCTAAAAATCAGGAAACAAAAAACTCTACTCAAAATAGGATCTATTTTTTCCTGATTTGTAGCCAGTTCTCACCCTCATCTCAATTGTTCCCCGTCACATCTCTATCCTTCTCCCACCTGCCCCACCCCTCTCTTACTACTTGGAGACACTAATTTATCATGAAAAAAATATATTCCTGACTGCTAGACATGGTGCTCGTTTGGATCCCTGGAAATTGATTTTTGTGGAAAATGAGTCACCCTCTCTCTTGTGAACTTATTTTTTCATGAAAATTTATTTTTTTAGGTAAATTGAATTGCTTCAAAACCATCCAATTCTAATTTTCAACTATAGCTAGGGGTGTCTATGGATCCACTTCGAATCAGATCCACCAATGCCTTGGTCACAATATGTTAGGACCCCTTATGGGCTCGATCTTTTCGGAGTGCTTTTCGAATCTTACTTTCTTAGTCCGGGTCATGATTCATTTCAAATTAAACAGTTCAATACAGTGTACACAGTTCAATACAGTTCAATACAGCCTACGGGTCAGGGAGATTAATCGTCGAAACAAAAAAAAAAGGAATTAAAACGTAACGTTATTTTTGTCCGTGAAAAAATAGAAACAAAAATATCTATCCCTCGTGAGTAGGCTGGCCTGACGTGCAACAGACCAGCCGCGAAAACCCTTTTGCAATGGACCTTAGCAAACCCTTTTAAGTTATCATTATAACAAGGGGTCCATCCATAATATTTAAAACATCAAACATATATGCATAATGACATGTATTATTACAGTTCACTATTATTGTCCTTTACGTACACTCAATCACTTGAAAATATTGTTCCAATTTCCTAAAGTATTCTGCTATGAAAGTGTACATATGTCTTGTAGAAAGATATGGATCATAATTAATGAATTTAATAATAGAGTAATTTACCATCAGTAACAAAACTCATCATATTTTTTAATCTTGGTTTGCCATGAATTAGAGCTTAGAGTATGAAAACGATTGAATATTAACAAGATACTTTTTGGAAGTGGTGATCGATTTTTTTTTCCAGAGTTTACTAATTCATCATATTTCAGAAGCAATGTGGGGCCCACCATTTTACACATATTTTGATGGGGCGTGGCCCACCTGTTTGACCAATGGATAGCATGGGCATGGAATACTAGTAAGGCTATAGCTACTTGGTTCTAAAGTCTGAGGCGACCTTTTGGATTGGTTTCTTTGACTGCAGAATTAAAAAAAAATAAAAAATAAAAAATCTGAGACGCCCTTGCAAAAATGGGATGAAAGAGCGCCCCAATAGATTCACTTCACCATAATGCATTTGTTGGATCCATTGGGGGCGCCCTTTCATCCCATTTTTGCAAGGGCACCTCTGAGTTTAGAATTCCTACAGTCCTTCTATTATAGTTTCTAACAACTTTGCATTCAATTTTGTAGTCTCTTATCTTAGGTGGCACTGACACTACAACCTTAACCCTAACATGGGTCCTCTCTTTACTACTTAACCATCCCCACGTGTTAAAGAAAGCCCAAGATGAGCTGGACATCCACGTAGGCAAAGATAGACAGGTGGACGAATCCGACATCAATAACCTAGTGTACCTCCAAGCTATCATCAAAGAAACAATGCGCCTCTACCCTGCCGCACCCCTCAACGTGCCACACTCAGCAATCGAAGATTGCCAAGTGGATGGCTATCATGTCCCGGCTGGGACCCGCATAATGGTGAACCTTTGGAAGTTGCAAAGGGACCCACGCGTGTGGTCGGACCCACATGAGTTCCGGCCTGAGAGATTTCTCACTAGTCATGTGGATGTGGATATAAGGGGCCAGCATTTCGAGTGCATTCCGTTTGGGTCCGGTAGAAGGTCCTGCCCGGGGATCTCGTTCGCACTGCAGGTCATGCACTTGGCACTTGCTCGTCTTCTTCATTGGTTCGATATGTCGACCCCGTCGGGTGCACCTGTTGACATGTCGGAGGGCTTAGGGCTGAACATTACCAAAGCTACCCCACTGGAAGTCCTCTTCACCGGACGACTTCCTTCCAAGCTCTATGAATAGTAGCAGGTAATAAAAATTGAAGTATTGTAAGAAGATTGCTGTTGGTTGCCTGATGATAGTTCAAGCTTCGTGTATTTTTCTTCTATCTCTGTGAAATAGTATGGGAAATGATATCTGCGCTCTTGTTAATTTAGTCTTGTTTTTATACTTCCCTAATTATTTGACTGTTGAAGTTGTAATAGATCCCCAAAAAGGCCAATTGCCTACAAAAATTGTATTTGATAAAGGAGTGCATTGTGAAAACAAAGGAGTTGTTGGGACCCAGGTAGAACTCACTCTTAAAATCTAGATGTTAAGAGGAGGGTGCCCACGTCCTTATAAGCCCATCCACACCCATTCATTCACTTCACTTTGATGTGGGATCTTCGCTTTTGTGTAGAACCCCCAATAGGAGTGTGGATATTATTTCTCTACAAAGTATAGTATTGTGGTTGAAATCTAACCACGCCACGTGGCACAAGATCCATCCAGCAACACACACAATGCGACCCCAGATCACGACATGTGGCACCACAACCCCTGCTGAACTTCTCGGCCATCTCAGAAGCCAAGAAGGACTCCAACTGACCCTCACTTCACTCCTCCGAGCCGTATATCGTCTTCTACAAGGAAGCTCCTTGACAGCTCACCGCCATCATGAACTGACCTCTCTAGGATCTGCCACATATCTATGTTTCGCCTTATTAAAGTCAGGATTCAGCCACCCGCCAATCTATCACCATCAATTTTCCTATCCTCTCGAATCATCTTCAAGGATCGTACAGGCATGCACTGTCATGCTGGCATCTCCAGCAATATACACGGTCCTTGTCACCATAACATCGCACCCAAGATACTGGAATTCCTGCCTATACAAAGGGGGACCCTCTCCAGTCAACTGACCTCTCACGGATTGCTCCTAACCTCCCATCCCCACCTCGGACGCCGGAGACGGCATTATTCAACCATCACCTCAACTACGATGTTCCATTCACTTTGAAGATCACTCGTCTGCTCATGACGGCTCCAAATACCATTGTTCGCCCATTACGACGGCTCCAAGGACCCTAGGGAGTATATGGATACATATGGTGCCATCCTATTCCTAAACGGAGCCCCAGTTGCCGTTAGAGGTGCCACCGCTGATAATTTTTCCAACAACAGCCTCTGAAAAGGTTTGTTGTCACTAGATCAAATATATATCAAGGTTGGTGCCCCATTATATATATATATATATATATATATATATATATATATATATATATAGAGAGAGAGAGAGAGAGAGAGAGAGAGAAGAGAGTTCCTGCGCTCGAGCGTAGATAGGCTTATCTGTGCTCGCTTACGGAAACAGGGGGTGGGCCCATTGGGGGGTGATCCTAACCATTCATTTGGAAGGCACCATAATGGATGGGAACCCTACCAAAAATCAGCTCCATTGGATCACCAATATGTGTCCATTTGTGGAACCAAAAATGGACAGATACTGTTTGTCCACAAATCTGTCCATTTTTGGCCCCACAAATGGACACCCTAAGGTGATCCAATGGAGCTGATTTTCGGTGGACACCCTAGCCATGAAAGGGCCCATCAAATGAATGCTTTGGATCCCACCCAAAATGTGGCCTCACCCTGTTTTTGTGCTCGAGCGCAGATAAGCCTATATGAGCTCGAGCGCAGGAACTCTATTCTCATATATGATATTGTATTTTCTCGTGATAAGGGTATTTTTGTCATTTTTAATGCTATGAAGATTATCTGATTTTTCCTTTTTAGGATACTAGTAAAAATGCACGTGCAACCATTTAGATTGTCCTTTAGTATTTAAAGGGCTTGTTAGAGCTTTTTGGGAATTGTAATAACCTTTTGACAGCCATTTAAATAGTAAATACTAAAAGACAAGAAGCTTTCGCGGAATATCAAAAGATTGCAGCGGTGATTTAATTTCCATATAAATATATCAAGTTTGATTAATGGTACGTCAATTGGTTGTGGGCCGCTTCAAAACAGTCAGAATTTTATTGGACAATGTGTTTTTTTAAAAACAATATATTCACTGCTTCAGGTGTTCAGCGAAAAAGGAGTTGATTAAGGCAATCCACTAAATTTTATTGGACAATGTATTTTTTTTAAAATAATATATTTCCAATTTCTTATTTCCACAGCAAAGAAATCTGATTTTTTTCACTATCAGATGCTGAATTAGAAATGTGAGAAATCCAAATTACAATGGAAAAAGGGCTGCAAATGTGAGAAATCCAAATCAAAATCTTCTCGGCATCCAAACGGGTCCTAATAGGATTTCATTTTTTCAAGGAGAACTGAAGATTTATTACAGAATCTTTATATTAGTTTGAAATTGGTCTGAGAATCACCTATTTCCATTATTACGACTTTTTCCTACTCATGAATCATCCTTGTTTGTCGTCTAAGCTTCTAATTTCTGCAATGTCAATGATAAAATAAACCCATCTAGAAAACTGCACTTAAAACGCCTTTGGGAGAAGCTTCCGCATGACGCTAGCATTCCTCTTTGATCTTTTCTGGATAAGTGAAATAAAGCTTACTGTGAGAACAAACAAAACAAACATAAGGCAGTGCTATTAAAGCTCACATCTAAAATATGTGCATTCAAAAAATAAGAGAGAGTAAAATGTAAGCTAAGTTTAGGTGATGAAATATTTTAAGAACAAAAATAGGTCCTCATGTAGAAGAAATAGACAGAGTAATTAGTCACAAAAAGACAAGTTTATGCAACGACGACGTTATTGAATATTTTATTATTTCTCACATCTCTTTTGGCTTAGAACGGCTACGTCATTGAATATTTTATTATTTCTTACATCTCTTTTGGCTGCGAACGTCGTCGGAATATCAAGTATGCTGTCGAATTTTCTTAGTTCAAACATGTGTTGCAAATGTATCGAGTATGCCACCGGAATATCGAGTACGCCGTCGGAATATCAAGTACGCTGTCGGATGTTCTGGGTTCAAACATGTGTTCGAAACGTATCGAGTAAGCCGACGGAATATCGAGAACGAAGCCGGAATATCAAGTACACTGTTGGATTTGTTAGGTTCAAATATGTGTTCCAAACATATCGAGTATGCCGCCGGATTCTGGAGTACGCCACCGGAATCTTAAGTACATAAAAATACTTTCACTTGTCAAGGATCAAACAGTCTCTGCTTATTGTAGACGACAACGATTAAAACGAACCCGACGCTTTTTTAGGTTCAAACATATGTTCAAACGAACGAATATGATGACAGCTAAGATCAAATACATTAAATCTAACTTTAAGATAATGATTGACGTTACTGTCATCATGTCAGAAGGGTATTGTGGTCTTTTTCTCGCCCATTTTTTTAAGAATCACCTTTTCTAAAAAGATTTTGGGTGTGTACGGCAACACTTGTCATCCACCCCTATAGAATCGGGTAGAAATGGATCTATGATAATCGAAGTAAGCGACTCCCAGTCGTGCCTCAGATTTTCATCCTTTTTTGGGGAAATGGGCTTAGCGGGTCTAGTTTGCAGCTTGCAGAACTACCTTTTTTGGATTTTATTGCGCTACATTCGAGCACCTACAAAATGGGCAGCAACCATTTAAATTATGGTTGCGAACACGCCCTTTACTTATTGAAAATTATTTCTAGTAAGTTAATTTCCAGATGCTACTACGAAAGCATAAGGTATAATCAAAGAAAAGGATAAACATATCATTTAAGCACTCTACAAAATGATAAATTTTGTTCAAACACTTAGTTTTCATATCGAAACTTTCAACTAATTTTGATGTGAGACGCATTAATATTGAATTTCATACGAGAAGAAAACATAGCATTAAATCCATTGTCTCACGGATATGATCGGTTCGGCCAAGCATATCAGCACGCATGCATAATGTTCAGCGGTTGGTCAATTTTAGAGAATTTTGGCCCTGTTTGGATTACAAGAAAGACATTGTCGACGGAATTTTTTTTTTTTTTTGGAGAACTTTTTTCTTCTCACAATTTTTAGGAAAATGATATGATTATAGTTGATCTAGAGAAAATCATCATACATTGAAACTCTTTCTAATTAAAAATTAGGATCGGTTCGAGTTATTTTTTCTGTGCATACAAAGAAGTCATAACTTTTATAAATATTTTTCATTTCCAAAAAATTTCCAATAATCCAAAAGCCCCAACAATGAGCTTTCGTGAAAATCAACCTGTGGATTCAGTGTATAACTTGAAATCATCGTTGTCCCAGTGTTTACATTCCAATGAGGGATTTCATAAAACACTGACAGGCATCCGATGAGGGATTTCATAAAACACTAACTCACATTACCTTGAAATGAGTCTGGGAAGAAGATGAAGGGATGTAGTATGTTT
Source organism: Tasmannia lanceolata (assembly GCF_043159265.1). NCBI lineage: Eukaryota > Viridiplantae > Streptophyta > Magnoliopsida > Canellales > Winteraceae > Tasmannia > Tasmannia lanceolata. The sequence goes on from NW_027518681.1 coordinate 11,723,891, forward strand.
TTTTAGGTTTTGCCTGGTGACAACTGGCAGGGCATAACGAAGAAATTGATGAAAGACTCTAGAGATCTATTTAAATAAAAGACCCAATTCGAGGAAATTGAAGAAAAGAACACCCAGAACCAAAATTTGTGATAGGAAAAAGCCAAAAAGAACCGAAAAATCGAAATCCTCTTTTAGAAGAGAAAAGCGCACAATCAAAATCCTCCTACAAAAAAAAAATTAATAATCCCTGTTTGAGGAAATCCCCTAAAATTTGGTCATCCTAAAAACCAAAACAAAACTCAGGATCCCTAATTAAAATCCATCCATTTAAAGTGAAAAAATGAAAAACAAAAGGAAGCAAGAAAACTCATCTTTGGTTTGTTTGCCGGAGGGAGAATAGCCTGGTTCGGAATCCATATATAGTTCTTCCTAGTCTCCTTCTTTAATAAATGAAAAATAAAAATAAAATATATTTATGTTCAAAGAGAAAACGATACCCAGAGTAGGACATAGAAGAGAAGCAAAAACAAAAGCATGTAACGAGACTTTGAGAGGAGAGGCGGTGAGAAGGAGGCGGTTGAGAGCAGTGGAGTTTTTAGGAAGGGAATCCAGCGAATGCCAAACGGGCAGATAATAGGATTTCGTTTGGAGTCTTTGGACGGACATGTAAGGGTCATTGGCATTGGAATTGACAAAAATTGCCATCAGAAATTGGATACACAGTGAACTTTTCCTAAAATACAATAAGATGTAGAAAGAATTTAAGCAAAAGTTGGGAATGAAAGCGATAACTTTTGGATGTTCTCCAAGGGCAAAGTAAGTGACCGGGATGACAAATATACCCCTGCAAAATTGAGCAGGGCGGAGACAAATGTACGGTATGGCCCGTACAATAGGATGATCCAAACCGTCCATTAGATGGGCCACTGCCTACATAGGTTGTGCCCCAAAAATAATTTTAATAGGTTGATCCGAACCCTCCGATCTATAGAGGGTTATAGGTTGATCCAAACCGTCCATGTGATGGAACCATGGTTTTAAATTTCGATCTGAAATTTCAGTAATTTCGGTCCTAAATTTCGATTAACTGCCATTATTTATTAAAACAAAAAGTGTTACAAAATTTCGGCCGAAATTTCGGAATTCAAAATTTCAGTTCGGTCTGAAATTATGAAAATTCGGTCCGGAATTTAGAACCAAATTACCAAATTTCGGACCGAAATTTTGGTTTTCGGTGAGGTTCGAAATGGTTACCGAAACCAAAATTTTAAATCGTGGATGGAACACACCATCAATCGGTTGTGCCCGTAAAATCATTTCCATAGGTTGAGCGTAGCCCTCCAATCGATATAGGCTGATCCTAGCCCTCCAATCGATAGAGGTTTCCATAATTGTTGTTCCTCTTCAGGTGCCGGAATCCGTCAATATTTTGCAAGTGTCCTTCATGAGTAATAAAAGTAGTTCTTTCGTCATTGTCATATGACTTTACCTCTTCTTGGTAGTTTTTTGCCGTAATTGTCATAGACAGGTACCATGTGTCGGTACTTTTCATATGTAGATTACGATTTTACCCTTAAATAATTTCTCATAGAGATAGATGTTAGATATCAGGAAAGGGGTTAATGGTAAAAGAAAAAGTTAAGGGCATTATTTTTGGACATTTGCGCTAGGGTATTTATTGCCCAACATGAATGCCGAGAATACCCCTAAAGAAAATCAGAAATGTCAATGCAAAAGGTATTGTGCTGGGCTGTGGGACATGAATGGAAATAACAAAAAAGTGAGGATAACTTTAACGAAAAAGTGAGGATTACTTTAACCTCTGATTCACGCTTTATATAATATAGTATAAGGATTTTCCTCATTTTTTCATGAGATAAGGTTTCTTTGGTAATTTTTCGTAATGAGAGAAGAAGCTACCGAATCATAACTTATAAGTTCTACCCATTTTGTGAAAGAGTCATAGGTGGGCTGTGGGCATTTTAACAAGAGAATAAGATCTTTGGGGGAGTCAGTGGACTAAATCTTGAACCTCATTGCTAACTTGGGTTTTGAGAGTGGAAGCCAAGAATCGAGTAGGACTAATGGGTTACTCCTCAAGTTTCCTGGGGTTCTTTAAAGTCAATGGGGACTAACCACCCTCATAAAGGAATTCTTTACCAAATCTGTGGATCAGAGTTTTAGCATAATTTTTTTAAGCATGTCTATTTAGGACGGGTCTAACAAAGGAGTGGTTTAGATCATCTAAGTGTGCCCCACTGTACATTTTTCACTAGAAATATACTCCCACAACATAAACAATCTCTTCTGATAGAATCCCTGATCTTCTCTTCAGCCAATTCTAACCACATGTGTTTTTCAAGCCATCGATAGAACTTCCTGTCACGTAGTTTCAGCCTTACACTCAATTCTGTTGAAATAGCTGTTTGTGGTTTAAAATATTAGTAATTAAATATCTTAAATTTCACGCTACTATTTGTTCATCTAGAACTTTCACAATGGTTTAAATAATAAAATCGTCATCCAATGGATTTAAATAAAGGCCGTGCTCCTTAGATCAGCACTCACAACCCAGCTATGGACTTCAATCAATTGCTGGGATTCTTGTCATGGTTCTTCTCTACAAACTGTGGATAGCTAGGACTAAAAGTAAGACCAAGGAGGCACCCGAACCAGCTGGTGCGTGGCCTATAATCGGCCACCTCCACTTGCTCGGTGGCAGTGCACCGCTCTTTCAAAACCTAGGAGCCATGGCCGATAAGTACGGACCCACCTTAACCATCTGGCTCGGTATGCGCCGCACCCTTATCATGAGCAGTTGGGAGGTATTGTTGGAATGTTTAGTTAATTGATAGCAATTTTCATATATAGAGATTGGGTAGATTAGAGTATTTTCAATTTCTCCTTAGATGACGCATGATGTTCTCCGCTCTAATTACAAGTTATGTTAATTACATATGTTAATAGCTTTAGTATTCCTCTTATAACATTCTAAAGCTATTTAACACATTATTTCAAAGGCTACTGATATTGGCTCTACAAAGTTTTAATAATTGCATAAACTCAGCTTGTGTTTTCAATTTTAGTTGGCTTGTAAGAGCTTTTTGGTAACTGTCATAACCTTTTGACATCTCTTTAAACACTAAAAGACAAGATGCATGCATTAATGAAAATATTAAAACATGGTAGTGCTGATATCATTTCCCTATTTCAAATAATCATATTTAAGGTTAAAACCATTTGCATAGGTATCCGGAGAAGCCCTTAATGCCTCCAACTTTATTCTATCTATAGCTATTACCATTCTTAATCACATGTGTGCAATCCATTAATCAGATGATTGGCTTTGTCATATGTATAACCGTAATTACTATATTCTAGTCAATTCACGAAATGGGCTACTATTATAATATAGAGCGTCTAGGTGATTTCGCAAATTTCATTTTGATGTCTCCTTTTTCTCAGGATAAAAGAGGTGACATCATAGTGGGGTTTAAGTTATTCAATTAATTCATCCCATGGGTGGCTTTTCTCCGAGGGGCCTTAAAATAAGATTTGTGAACTTGCCTTGGACACTCTTATATTATAATAATTGCCGATCAAGTAAACTCGAATGGGCTTAAGTTTGCTTCATAGATCCGCCAATATTTTCTTTCCTTTTTTCCTTTTTTTCGGGTTATTTTTCAAATGACTTTCGATCATTGATAGAAAATAGGATTTGTGTGGTTCCGATTGGTTTGTATGTCCACATATTAGAACCTTATGTGGACGTACTAGCATTTTGTAGAAAAAGTTCAATTAATAAATTTGTTGGGGTTCCACCCAAAAGCAAATCATCCCACATCAGAAAAAATGAGTGGATGTGGATGGGTTATAAGGGAATGGGCACCCTCCCTCTTAAAGCTAGCTTTTAGGGGTGAGTTCTATCCAATTAAATTCCCTAACAAATGGTATCAGAGCTCAAGGCGAGGTGACCCCTGTTTGCCTCTGAGGATAGAAATATCCCTCGGGAAAGATCTCGGAAGCCCCGATGTAGAATCTCGTGGCTCCCACGTTGCCATCGTGCACCCCTGTTAACGTGATTTGGAATCAAAAACCGTTAAAGTCTGCCACAATTCACCTTATAAGGGGTGTGAATAATCCTACAATGGGTGCGAATTTATCATCTCCCATTCGAATAATAAGATGTCCTCTTCATCCATTATCACATTCTTTGTAGATTCTCAGAGACTCCATTCATAGATTGGAATGACTACCTTATCTTAGCTCCATAGTGATCAACATATGCCATAGCCATGCCATATTCTCCATAGGATGATTAGAACGTTTTAATTTTTAGTGGTTTCCATACCATAGTTGTTGATGAACTTTCTGATCTATCCATTTTACACCAAATATATCAGAGGATTTAGTAGCATCTTGGGAAGAACAATTTTTAACGACGCTATTTAGGACGGGTCTAACAAAGGAATGGTTTAGATAATCTAAATAAGTGTGCCACACTGTACATTTTTCCAACCTGTACTTCAGTAGAAATACACTCCCACAACATAAAATACCTCCAGGGCCCGTTTGGATGCCATGAAGATTTTGATTTGGATTTCTCACATTTGCAGCCCTTTTTGCGTTTTAATTTGGATCGGATCAAATTCTTAGATTTCTAATTCAGCACCTGACAGTGAAAAAAAAAATCAGATTTCTAAATTTGCTGTGGAAATTAGAAATTAGAAATCGATAGATCTGGCAGTTTCCTTCACCCTCTTTGCTCCTCAACCTCTCCCCTCCACTACAAAGTACCCCCTTCCCTCTCTGTCTCCCTCTACATGAGCTGCTGGATCTATTCAATTTGTATTGAAAACTCAATTCCAAATCCAAATAGAAAATGGGAGGTATCCAAACGGGCCCCTACTGATATAATCCCTGATCTTCTATTCAGCCAATTTTAACAACATGTTTTTTCAAGCAATCGATAGAATTCGTAGTCTCAGCCTCACACTCAAATCTATTAAAAAAGCGGTTTGTTGGTTAAAATATATAAAAGCAACTAAATAAAACTTAAATCTCACGTTATTGTCCATACTACATATGAGTCCAACGGGAACTCTACAAGGAATTAAATAATAAAATAGTCATCCAATGGACTTAAATACAGAGGCCATGCTCCTTAGTTCACCATTCACAACCCAGCAATGGATTTTCTTCTCTATTTGCAATCACTTGCTGGGCTTATTGCCGTGGTTCTTCTCTACAAACTGTGGAGAGCCAGGACTAAGAAGAGTAAAACCAAGGAGGCACCCGAACCAGCGGGTGCCTGGCCTGTAATCGGCCACCTCCACTTGCTCGGCGGCGGTGCACCCCTCTTTCGAACCCTAGCCGCCATGGCAGATAAGTACGGACCCACCTTAACCATCTGGATGGGTATGCGCCGCATCCTTATCGTGAGCAGTTGGGAGGTATATATTGTTGGAATTTTTAGTTGATAGCAATTTTCATACTGAGATTGTGTAGATTAGAGTGACTTTCAATTTCTTCCTAGATGATGCATGAGGTTCTCTTATCTAATTACATGTTATGTTAATTACATATTGTAATTTTATACATGGTCAGATTATCTAGGTTTCGGGTTTGAAAAATGTTAATTAACACAACTTTTTTAACAATTCTCTCATAGAGCATATGGGAGCTTGTTTGACCAATCTTTGTATGTTTTACTTTCTACGTACAACAGGTATCTAAGGAGTGCTTTACTACCAAAGACAAGGTTCTTGCAGATCGTCCTACCTTTGCCGCCGGTGAGCTCTTGGGCTACAACTACGCCATGGTGGGCCTCGCCCCTTATGGGCCCTACTGGCGAGAGATACGCAAGATAACCACGCTCGAGTTGTTGTCCCACCGCCGGCTTGAATTACTCAAGCCCATCCGAGCCATGGAGATTGATACGTGCATAAAGGACTTGTATGGACTGTGGGTTAAGAACAATAGACAACCAGTTATGGTAGAGATGAAGGAATGGTTTGGGGAATTGACTATGAATGTTGTCGTGAAGATAGTCACCGGAAAAAGATACTCCGGTGAGAAGGGTGAGGGGAGCGGATTTAGACATGAGTTGAGTCAATTGCTTTACCTCGTCGGAGTTTTTGTTGTGTCCGATGTGCTACCTTTTTTGAAGTGGTTTGATCTTCAAGGTCATGAAGCTACCATGAAGAAGACAGCTAAAGAATTAGATTATGTTCTTTCCAATTGGCTGGAGGAGCATCGCCGGAAAAGAATCTCCGACGAGGGTGGTCATGTTGATCAGGATTTCATGGATGTGATGTTGTCGATCGTTGATGAAGCCAAGATCAACGATTACGATTCAGATACCATCATCAAGGCAACTTGTCTGGTACGTTGCTATTCCAAAGACTTTGAGAATGAAGTGCAGACTATATCATGGTTTTAAATTTCGACCAAAATCCGAAATTCCAGATTTCGGTCGAAATCAGAATGAAGTGCAGACTATATCGTGGTTTTAAATTTCGGATTTCGGTGGAGACCGACACCGAAATTGACCAAAACCGAAACGGTCATTTATTTCGGCCGAAATTTCGGTGTTTCCGAAATTTGATAAAAAAAAAATGTTTTTTAATATTAATTTAATATTTTACCGAAATTTCGACCTAAATTAAATATTAAATAAAATAATCATTTCGGGTTGTGTACCAGATTTCGACCGAAATTTTGAAATTCCTTAGTCCGAAACCCGTACCGAAACTTTTATTTTAAACCTTGGACTATATATCAACTTTGAGTGGCTACAATATATATTTTTTTTTTCCAACTAGTGTCTCCAAGTCATAATTCAAAATATTTGTTTTTTTGTCCATTTTTCCTAACATTTTCAATAAAACCTTCTCGTAAAATATTTTAATAATGTTTTCGGTTATATTAGTAGATGCAATTCAAACCGTGAAAATGGTTCTTTATTGATTGAATATCTTGTCTTGAATGAATAAGAAATGTCTTCCCCGTGGACAAGTCATACACCATGACAAACTACCTAAATTTATAGGATAAGTCTTTGAAAGAGAATGATTTTCACCCCTTTTCTTCCCCTGGCCACCCCTTGTAGGCTTGTAGCCTGAAAACTAGTAGTCATAAATACACATGAGGAGGTGGCCCGGGAAAGGAAAAGGGGGAAAATATATCACTTCCCTCTTTTAAAATGGGATTCTGTTTTCGTAAGCAAGACAAAAATACATTTCAAGGGTCAATGTACATAATACTATTATTTTTGTCATCGTCTAATACCGATGCCGGTCAGTGTTACTATCTTGCTAATACGATGCTGGATGGGCCCACACAAAAAGATTTTTTAGCTAAAACCAACCTTTCAACCCTGAATTAAGGGACTTGGGAATTAAATACAGAAGGCACCACATGGAAGACTACATGAGGGAGTTAATTAACTATCCATTTTGCTCTCAACTCAACTCAACAAAACCTTTGTCCCAAACTAGATGGGGTCGGCTAACTATCCATTTTGCTAATAGTTAGCAAATCCCTAGTTAATATATGTAGCACTATCTAGCATATCTCCAAAACTCTTAATTTTAAGTTAGGGAATTGCTAGCGTCCATAGCAATAGGGTTTTCGCGGCAGGTCTGTCGCACATCAGACCAGCCACCTCGTCAATGGAGACAACCGCTTTTGTCTCCATTCACGAGTTGGCTAGTGTGACGTGCAACAGACCAGCCGCGAAAACCCTTTTGCAATGGACCTTAGCAAACCCTTTTAAGTTATCATTATAACAAGGGGTCCATCCATAATAATTAAAACATCAAATGACATTAAATTCCTTCGATAAATGTAACTGGAAATTTTTTTATTAAGTTCTAAACTTTAAAAAAATAAGAAAAGAATCCCAAAATTTAGGAATCAGTTTCCTCAATTCAAGAAACGGGTTTCAAAATCTGGTTTATTATATAATGTGGGGCCCACCATTTTACACATATTTTGATGGGGCCTGGCCCACCTGTTTGACCAATGGATAGCATGGGCATGGAATACTAGTAAGGCTATAGTTACTTGGTTCTAAAGTCTGAGCCGACCTTTTGGATTGGTTTCTTTGACTGCAGAATTTTCAAAAAAAAAAAAATTTCTGACGCCCTTGTAAAAATGGGATGAAAGAGCGCCCCAATAGATCCACTTCACCATAGTGCATTTGTTGGATCCATTGGGGGCGCCCTTTCATCCCATTTTTGCAAGGGCACCACTGAGTTTAGAATTCCTACAGTACTTCTATTATAGTTTCTAACAACTTTGCATTCAATTTTGTAGTCTCTTATCTTAGGTGGCACTGACACTACAACCTTAACCCTGACATGGATCCTCTCTTTACTACTTAACCATCCCCACGTGTTAAAGAAAGCCCAAGATGAGTTGGACATCCACGTAGGCAAAGATAGACAGGTGGACGAATCCGACATCAATAATCTAGTGTACCTCCAAGCGATCATCAAAGAAACAATGCGCCTCTACCCTGCTGCACCCCTCAATGTGCCACACTCAGCAATCGAAGATTGCCAAGTGGACGGCTATCATGTCCCGGCTGGGACCCGCATAATGGTGAACCTTTGGAAGTTGCAAAGGGACCCACGCGTGTGGTCGGACCCACAAGAGTTCCGGCCTGAGAGATTTCTCACTACTCATGTGGATGTGGATATAAGGGGCCAGCATTTCGAGTGCATTCCGTTTGGGTCCGGTAGAAGGTCCTGCCCGGGGATCTCGTTCGCACTGCAGGTCATGCACTTGGCGCTTGCTCGTCTTCTTCATGGGTTCGATATGTCGACCCCGTCGGGTGCACCTGTTGACATGTCGGAGGGCTTAGGGCTGAACATTACCAAAGCTACCCCACTGGAAGTCCTCTTCACCGGACGACTTCCTTCCAAGCTCAATGAATAGTAGCGGGTAATAAAAATTGAAGTAATGTAAGAAGATTGCTGTTGGTTGCCTGATGATAGTTCAAGCTTCGTGTATTTTTCTTCTATCTATGTGAAATAGTATGGGAAATGATATCTGCGCTCTTGTTAATTTAGTCTTGGTTTTATACTTCCCAAATTATTTAACTGTTGAAGTTGTAATAGATCCCCAGAAAGGTCAATGGACTATAAAAATTGTATTTGATAAAGGAGTGCATTGTGAAAACAAGGGAGTTGTTGGGACCCAGGTAGAACTCACTCTTAAAATCTAGATGTTAAGAGGAGGGTGCCCAGGTCCTTGTAAGCCCATCCACACCCATTCGTTCACTTCACTTTGATGTGGGATCTTCGCTTTTGTGTAGAACCCCCAACAGGAGTGTGGATATTATTTCTCAACAAAGTATAGTATTGGGGTTGGAATCTAACCACGCCACGTGGCACAAGATCCGTCCAGCAACACACACAATGCGACCCCAGATCACGACATGTGGCACCACAACCCCTGCTGAACTTCTCGGCCATCTCAGAAGCCAAGACCGACTCCAACTAACCCTCACTTCACTCCTCCGAGCCGTATAACGTCTTCTACAAGGAAGCTCCTTGACAGCTCACCGTCATCATGAACTGACCTCTCTAGGATCTGCCACATATCTATGTTTCGCCTTATTAAAGTCAGGATTCAGCCACCCGCCAATCTATCACCACCAGTTTTCCTATCCGGTCGAATCATCGTCAAGGATCGTACAGGCATGCACTGTCATGCTGGCATCTCCAGCAATATACACGGTCCTTGTCACCATAACATCGCACCCAAGATACTGGAATTCCTGCCTATACAAAGGGGGACCCTCTCCAGTCAACTGACCTCTCACGGATTGCTCCTAACCTCCCATCCCCACCTCAGACGCCGGAGACGGCATTATTCAACCATCACCTCAACTACGATGTTCCATTCACTTTGAAGATCACCTGTCTGCTCATGACGGCTCCAAATACCATTGTTCGCTCATTACGACGGCTCCAAGGACCCTACATCTCTACCATACTCATGCATAGAGTGGGCCCCACCAATTACGCCCCTCTACCCCTAACCTATGCATTAGGTTGGGGCCCATCATTTTATGGAATACTAGTAAGACTATAAGTTATTATCAATCGTTCCAATATGGTTTCTAACAACTTTGCATTCAATTTTTGTAGTCTCTTATCTTAGGTGGCACAGATACTACAGCCGTAACCCTAGCATGGGCCCTCTCTTTGCTACTGAACAATCCCCATGTGTTAAAGAAGGCACAAGATGAATTGGACATCCACGTAGGTAAGGATAGAAATGTGGACGAATCCGACATCAATAACCTAGTGTACCTTCAAGCGATCGTCAAGGAAACAATGCGCCTCTACCCAGCTGCACCCCTCTCTGTCCCACACTCGGCAATCGAAGATTGCCAAGTGGACGGCTTTCATGTCCCAGCTGGCACTCGCATAATGGTGAACCTTTGGAAGTTGCAACGGGACCCACGTGTGTGGTCGGACCCACGTGTGTGGTCGATCCATAGCTTCTCGGAACCGCCTCGCCTCGCCCTCGAGGGCGTCATGAGCTACATTTACACCAAAATATCGCTTCCCCACAACCATCATAACCACGACATTAAATGTAAGAGTTTCAAACCATTCCTTCATCTCTATCTTAATTGGACGTGAATCATTCTTCTTCCATATTCCATACAAGTCTTTAACGCAAATGTCGATCTCGGTCGCTTGAACATGCTGGAGCATGCCTAGTCGATGGTTGGAGAGAAGCTCAACAGTGGCTAGCTTACGAATCTCGCGCCAATAAGCACCATAAGAAGTGAAGCCAAACATGGCTCCATCGTAAGCCAAAAACTTTCCGATGGCGTTCTGTGGACGAGCAGCAAGAATCTTGTCATTGGTAGTAAAGCATTCCTTTGCCAACTCTGAACTATTCACCACAAGTATGGGATTCAAGCCGAGTCGGATCATGAAGGCAGGCCCATACTTGTCTGTCATTGCGCTGAGCTTTCGAGCGACCGGCTCATTGCCTCCTAGCAAATGGAGGTGTCCGATTATAGGCCATCCGCCAGGAACTTCAGGCGGTGCCTTCTTACTCTTGTCACTCTCTCTTCTCGTAATAATCCAAAGTTTGTAGAAGAAAAATATGGCCAATAACCCAGCAATAGTTTGGATTTGGAGAAGCAAATCCATTGTATAGCTGAGCTGAGGAATGGAGATGAAAAGAAGGCGATAGACATGCGTATTTATGCATTCAAAGAGGAGGTTGTAACCATTAGTTATATTTCTTGGTCCAATTTGATGGCTCACCCTTGCATAGGGCTATCATCCTCAGGAGAGAAAAAATGCAAGTTTGTCTTATAAGGGCCCACTTGACTTATAAAGCACCACTCGCAATCAAATTGAAATATGGATTTGAAATTACTAGGTTTCGTAAATAGCATAAAAGTTTGTTTTACGTCCATTTTACATGCATGGATGGTTCTACAAGGGTATTTAGAAGATGAAAAGACCGAAATGGCCTATCATATGGACGGTTCGGATCATCCTATGGTGTGGGCCGTACATTATTTTTTGAAAATATTGAACTAAATGTGCTTATGCCATATAAAAATGTTGTTTTTAAATAAGTTAATTTGCTCATGAATCCATTTCTTTGACTGATTTACTTTTGTTTCTGGAGATACTATTTTATTTTATTTTTTTGTATTGTTCCTCTTAACATGTGAGATATTATGATCTTCACACACCCCTTGGTTTTTATAATGACACCCATTAAGAGACATGCTTGAAATAATGTGGTGCACACGATACAGCACAACCAAAGCCTGATACATCACACCTTTGGTTGATCCGAACCATTCAGTTTCTACGCATTATAACTCCCCCATAAAAAAATGCTTATTGCTTGTTGATTTTAGAGGTGCAACATGGGTAGATGTTTGTAGGAATTCGGGTTGAGCTTTTACCTTAAAACCAGGTCGGTTCGGGTTGATTGCCATGGGAGTGTACGTTTTGGTATTTGAAGATCAATTTTAATTCTACCAGTTGCAACGGCTACAATTGAGAGAGTTTTTTCTGAGTCAATTACGGAATTGGATGGGAGATCAATGGATGACTGATAGTTTGATTACTTACATTGAAAAAGATATAATTTGTAGCATAGATAATGAAACAATCATGTATTGCTTTTAGAAAAATGAAGAGTCGTCGACATTGAAAAAAGACATATTCTATGGCATTGATAATGAAACAATCATCCTTTCTAAACATGAAGACTCATCCCCATATGTATAAATCCTGGCTCCGCCACTGCACACAAGCTCAATTTTCATCAGATTTTGTCTTCATTGATGAGGTGGCTGCTCCCACATGCAACAGGCCATCCGTGAAATGCCTTCTGCGATGGACGTTAGCAAATCCCATTAGTTAGGCAAATTGTTTAGCAAGGGAAGGGGTGAATCTTAGTTGTCCTTGGAAATATTTGATTTTCTTCCCCAAGTTATTTTTTTATTGTACTGTTACTCTTACCTTGTCTCTCTGCAAGACCCGCTCGGCCTGGTGGTTTGTTTCTTTTATCAAAATAGTTCTTACCAAGGTTTTAAATTTCGGTTTCGGGGTATATTTCGGTCCCCACCAAAACCGAAATTTCGGTTGAAATTTGGTAAAAGGCCTCGAAATTTCGAAATTTGGGCTGAAATTTGGTAAAGGATTAAAAAAAAATATTTTTTCTAAAATTACCGAAATTTCTGAAATTTCGACCGAAATATTGTACGTTTTGAGGATTTCGGATTTCGGACGAAATTTAAAACCTTGGTTCTTACCATGTCAAACAATAAAAATAAAAATGGTTAAATGACGTAACCTAGATACATTAAACAAGTAAGATGGATTAGGATAGTCTCCTTTCATAACTGTCAAGACAGTACAAGAAATATGGACGATCTAAAAGACATCTATCTTTATCTGTCTATTTCTATAACTATTAAAACTTTGCTGGTCATGTCCACTCACTCAAGCTATTTAAAACTTAATAAATGAAAATTTTCATGTTCTATTAAATACCTTACAAATTTAGGTTTCATAATGGCTATTTAACAAATATGATTCATGTGAATTTCTCATTAGCTAGTACATACCTTATTTGTATCATATGTAATGGGAAAACTTAGTTTGCCATGCCAACTCCTCTATCTTATGTAAAACCTTATAACTATATATTAACTAAAGCAATATAAATGTAAAGTAGTTATTTAAAACCATATAATTGCAAAGTCCTTTAACTACTAAATTACTTTTAAATATAAATTTCTTTATAACTACATATTAACTACTTGCAATGTTTCAGCTCATGAATTGTGGCAAGGTTGGTCAATAGTTGGTAATTGTAGGGAGGAAAGGGCAAGTATTCATTAGGTGTGGGAGCCTGCTAGCAATACATTTTTAAAGTTGAATTTCGACAGTTCAAGTATGGGCTATCCTGCACAGGCTGGGATAGGTTTGTAATAGTAGGGAGGAAGGGGCAACTATTCATCAGGTGTGGGAGCCTCCTACCAATGTATTTTTAAAGTTGAATATCAAAGGTTCAAGTATGGGCTATCCTGGACAGTCGGGGATAGGCAGGATCTTAAGAGATGAGGTTGGGAATACAATATGAGCTTTTCCGGGCCCTATTGGGGTCGCCGATTCCCAATATGCACCAAAGAATAAGGATGTTGTAGCAAGATCGCATAGATGAAGTCATAGTAGAGGGTGATTCCTTAAATGTGGTAAGATGATTACAGAGTAGATCATATCCTTTGTGGCAGTTCCCTAGAGAGATTGATGAAATATCAGACCAACTTGCGGGTTCCTCTATCTCATATAATCATATTAGGAGGACGGCATCAATTGAAGAGAAGATGAGAGAGCAGTGCTTAAGATGGTTTGGGCATATCCAACGTAGGTCTTTTGGAGTGACTTGTGCCAAGTTGATGGAGTAAAAAGAGAGAGGGGCAAACCGAATACAACTTGGGTAGAAACAGTGAGGAAAGACTTGAGGGCTAGTGAAATCCCAAAGGGCAACCTAAGAGGGGGGTGAATTGGGTTATTTAAAATTTTCTTCTAACTACTTGGACAGTGTGAAATTTAAACCTAGATTTTACTAACCCTTGTTGAATTAGCAATGTAAATAAGGGAAAGAATTTACCCTACACCACACAAGAAGGGGATTAAGAGTAAGGAGACCACACGGAGATTTATAGTGGTTCGGTCACAAATGACTTACTCCACTACCCAAGTACTTTGTCTTTTCCTTAGGATTTACCTTCACTATGTTGAGATTCCACGCGCCGAATCTCCGGGCTTACAACCAACTCCGCCTCCAAGGGAACAAACCCTATTTGCAAGAACTGCCTCCAAGAAATCAACCCTCTTCGCATACCGCCTCAAATGGTACAACTCTTCTTTGCAAATACAAGAAGGAAAGGAAAATGAAAGCTCTTAAAGCCTCTTTGTAGGCAAATACAATCCACTCAAGCTCACAATCACTCCTAATGATTACCAAACAAAGCTTTAAGGAGTGCCTCTTGACAAGAAGTAAATGCAAGAATAAATGCTCTCAAGAGGTAGATGAAGAATTATTTTGATTTCAAGTATGAAGCTCTAGGGTTTGAAAAATGATAGTTCAAAAGGTTCTTTGGAAGGTCTTGAATGGGGTATAAATAGCTCAAGTTCATTTATGACCGTTTGGGGGCAAAACTATAAATATTTGGCCAAGAAAAAGTGGGTTGCGCAAGCTCCAACGGCTACTTTGCCAGACGGAGGAGGTCGACGGAGGTGTCGCGGTCGCTTGCCCTTATCGGGTGCTCCTTTTTAATTTTGAATTTTAAACATCCGTGGTCAACCGGGGTTGTTGCGGTCGCCGCCGAGGGCTTTCTGTTTGATTTAAATTTTCGTTCAAAACCTATCCGCGGTCGACCTAGCTATAGGCAATCGACCGCCAAGACCTTTCTGGATTGCTCCACAAATTCCAAGAGCATATGCGCAGTCGACCGGCCCAATATTTTTGGAGGATTGCTGGAATTCCAGCAACCCCTTTGCGGTTGCCCAGGAGACCCCGGTCGACCGGCCCTGTCTTAAAACCTTATTTTTGCCAATAAAAAACTTAGGGTCATGGGCCAAGGTCTTTGGGCTTCTTTCCTAAGTTTTCAAACACCTTTTTTAGTTTCTCAAAATTCATTTTAAATGGTTTTGAAAACATGGATTCATGCAAATGACTTCATGCCAAGAGGACTCTATTATACACTAAATGAACCATGAGTCTTCTTGAGTCTTTGTCTTCTAGGCATTTGCATGAGGTGTTCACTTGGAAGAGTCTTCTATCTTGCTTTTGTGCATGTGGCTTCCTTGAATCTTCAATACTTGTAGGATGACCACCAAGGCTTGACTTGCTCCAAGTTGAGCCCTTCTTCTCTTTGCTTCTAGTGATGACTTCGATGATTCCTGTCTTGGTCACAACACTAGAGCAACCATTAGTATTCTACAACTGGTCTGTCACATTTCAGACCAGCCACAAAATGAATGAAGACAATAGTTTTTGTCTTCATTCACTGTGTGGTTGGTCTGACATGCAACAGATCAGCTGCGAAATGCCTTTTAAGATGGAATATATATATAGAGGAAAATGATTGTAAGCTTGAAGCTCATATAGCTTATATGAGCTTGAGGGCCCAAACACATGTGATTTTTTTGCTCAATAACCAATATAGAGAAAACCCAATTGCAATTGATCATCAAACATCTAGATGTGATTTTTTTGCTTACATATAACTATATAAGTATGTTGTAATTCTTTTCTTCTGTTTGCTGCCTGTATTGGGTTTCTCTCACCACAAAGAAATTGCAGATTATCTGTCCAAAAGGGGAAAAAACAGGAGAGAGATAAGTAAGAATAATGTCAACTATTTATAAAATAAAAAATGAAAGCATTGAAACCAAGAATAGGGACCGTTCGATCTGTTCATCTGCAAGGTCAATCACAAGAAGAAACACAAGTGATTGCTACAAATATGGAAAAGCATGTTATTAATTATAAGAAAATCTAAAATGAAAAGATAAAAGATAAAATAAAAACAAGAGTTCTATCGCATAGTGCCGTGTATAGGAAACGTTGACCCAAAAACATTATCCCAATTGCACTGTAGTGCATACATACAAACATGTGTTTATATATAAGAGAGAGGAACAAGAACCCATAAAAAAATAAATAAGAAGAAGTCCTGGATTGCCATCTTTTCCCACAGCTTTCTTGAACTTCTAGACAGTGCAAGAGAGAGAAGAAGTTCAAGAAAGCTGTGGAAAAAAATGGCTGGACTTTTGAAGATTCCCCTCTCTAGATCATTCTCATTCAAAGGGAGAATGAGAGTCTTCAAACCAAAAGGGGAGCTATCTCTCTTAAATGAATGAGTGGAGGCGTCGATAATTTTAGTTAGAGAATAATGGTAGGTGTGTTTGGGTGGGATGATCTCTAGCTCAAATATCAAGTGTCTTAAGGCTCTCAAACCTTAAGACAGATTTCTCCATCTCGATTACCATTACCAAAGGAGGAATGACATCTCCTGACGATCCAGGAGAATCCACCCCCTCCCTTTTGCTCTGGAAGATGGCTACTTGGGTTCATTAAAAGGGTTGTGTGGAGGCAAAAATGAGGTGTGACCAAGGCGGTGGGTATCCGGCTAGTGGCAGTGAACCTTTTGTGTAGAATGATTCTGAGACTCCTAGGCAAGGGGTCAGAGGTTTTTTCCTTTACCCGCCAGAGTCTCAGACCCAATATAGTATGGAGGAAGTTTTTCCGTTCTTTACGACTTGTCTAAAAGCACAAACTAATTGACTATCTAAATGGTGATGACAAGTCTGTTTTGATGAATGCCTTGTCTTCTCTCTGTTTTTTATCAAGAGGAAAGCAGGTCCTCAAGAAATAAAGGATAATAGATGAAGAACTTGAAAGGGAAGTGAAATAGTCTTTACCAGGGTGGAAGCGTATGGAAGTGTAGACCTCACTGTATTAGTTGACCCTGAAGAGCCCTTTTGGCTTGTTACTGGCCTAGGAGTTTGCTCCTAGCCACCCTTAATTGATTCTATGTAATGCTAGTTGGGACCCCTGGTCCCCAGTGTAATTTTCATAGTATCAATGAAATTGTCATTTTTCAAAACAAAAAAAAAGGATATTGAATCCTATTCAAAAAATCCAGCAATCCAAACAAGGCCTTAAGGAAACCAATCATCAGGGAATGGATCCAACATATTGCCCCTGGTCCTATTAGATATTAGATGACTATACTTTTGATCATGATGTAGAATAGGTCTAGAAAAATCGATCATAGTGGAGGACAATCTACAAGTGTATGAGAGAAATTAAGCTCCAAGATTGTATTTTTGTTGATTTGAATTTGTTATTTTTGTCTTTCTTCCTTATGTAGGTGCTCACTTTGTTCTTTATACAATCTTTCGAGGGTAGCCTAGAATATCTAGCTACACGGAGTTTAGATCTCACTACTATTTTGTGGTTTCAAAGCGAGAGTCTTCTAGATGATATTTGGATATTGCACAAATAACCACCAATTTTGTTCTGAGATCACCCAAGAGTACTTAGGGTGTGTTTGGCGTACCGTTTGAAATAGCTTTTAAAACACCGTTTTACAAAACGGTGTTTTGCCAAACGGCGTTTTCATGTTTAGTTGGCCAGATCAAAATGGCATATTAAACGGCAAACGGAGGTATTGTGTGTTTGGTTGCAAATGCCTCAAAACAGAGTTTTAGTGGTAAAATGACCAAAAAGGGCATTGTTTGGTTGGCCTCAATGTAACTCAACTACTCTCTCATTAGGCCCAATATTAAAAGGTCATTAGGATCTCATTCAAACACTACTAAAATTAATTGCCAAAAAAAAATGGCTATACCTTTGGGGTTCTTCTCCTTCTTCTTCTTAACGGCTGGATTTGTCGGATTTGACGGACGAGTGGAGGCGCTGAGGCAGTGAGGCGTGAGAGGGTTTGCAACTTTGCAAAGTAGATGAAGAAAGTAAGAAACTAGGGTTTCTTTTAATTCTTTTGTCTTTAAAAAATCAAAATTAAGTGATCATATAATGATATCAGCAGCCCCTTATTTTGAATTAAATATTAACAATTTAACAAATTTGTGTCCACAAGAATGATATTAACACCCCCAGTTTTTTGGTATTTGACGTAACGCATAAAATCGCAAGCATATACGTAAAAATGGGTTTTGGTGAGGGCAAACACATAAAAACCCACAGCCCAAAAACTTCGTTCAAAACGGCGTTTTGCAAACGGACCCCCCCCCTCCGTTTGCAAAACGCCATTTTGAGGGTTCAAAATGGTGTTCCAAACGGCGTTTCAAACGGCGGCTGCGCACCCAAACACTCCCAAACGGCCATTTGGCCCCAAAACGGTGTTTCAAACGCCAAACGGTGTTTTAAACGGTACGCCAAACACGCACTTACTATGTCATCCAAAGTAATGGTCAGAATCAAAATCAAGGAAATAAAGAAATAAATACAAATGTACAATCATTGAAAACTATTTCACGTGAATCAAGTTAAATCTCTTCACTAAGGTTCTCGACAAGGCCTTGAGGCTAAATTGTTACAATTTATTGTCTAATTAGGTTTTAAACACCAATGATACAGCCATGATGACTTTTAAAACCACTAAAATACTGTTATAATGTACCAAACACTAGTTGGAATCTTAGAACCACAATTTTGAGTCTTGGAACCACTATGTAATCACTTGGAACCACTAATGTACCAAACACTAATGTAATTAACACCTTGGAACCACTATGTAATCACTTAATGTACCAAACATCAGTTTCAAAATACTATTAGAATGTCCCAATCAAAAGTAGCACTCTTGGAACCATCATTTAGACTCTTGGAACCACTTAACACCTCGGAACAACTATAATATGGTTCCCAAGTGGTTCCGGAGCCTATGTAATGGTTCCAAAAAGTTTAACACACTCATGATCAGTTTCAAAATACTATTAGAATGTGCCAATCACAAGTGGCATTCTTGGAATCATTTAGACTCTTGGAACCACTTAACACCTCGGAACAACTATAATATGGTTCCCAAGTGGTTCCGAAGCCTATGTAATGGTTCCAAAAGGTTTAAAACACTCATGACCAGTTTCAAAATACTATTAGAATGTCCCAATCACAAGTAGCACTCTTGGAACCATCATTTAGACTCTTGGAACCACTTAACACCTCGAAACAACTATAATATGGTTCCCAAGTGGTTCCGGAGCCTATGTAATGGTTCCAAAAGGTTTAAAACACTCATGATCAGTTTTAAAATACTAATAGAGTGTCCCAATCACAAGTAGTACTCTTGGAACCATCATTTAGACTCTTAGAACCACTTAACACCTCGGAACAACTATAATATGGTTCCCAAGTGGTTCCGGAGCCTATGTAATGGTTCCAAAAGGTTTAAAACACTCATGATCAGTTTCAAAATACTATTAGAATGTCTCAATCACAAATAGCACTCTTGGAACCATCATTTAGACTCTTGGAACCACTTAACACCTCAGAACAACTATAATATGGTTCCCAAGTGGTTCTGGAACCTATGTAATGGTTCCAAAAGGTTTAAAACACTCATTATCAGTTTCAAAACCAATTTCATACTATTAGAATGTCCCCATCACAAGTACCACTCTTGGAACCATAATTTAGACTCTTGGAACCACTTCACACCTCGGAACAACTATAATATGGTTCTCAAGTGGTTCTGGAGACTGTAATTTTTCCAAAATATTTAAAACACTCATGATCAGTTTTAAAACCAATTTCATACTATTATAATGTCCCAATCACAAGTAGCACTCTTGGAACCATAATTTAGACTATTCGAACCACTTAACACCTCGGAACAATTATAATATGGTTCCCTAGTGGTTCCGGGGCCTATGTAATGGTTCCAAAGGTTTAAAACACTCATGATCAGTTTCAAAACCAATTTCATACTATTAGAATGTCCCCATCACAAGTACGACTATTGGAACCATAATTTAGACATACTTGAAGCTATGTTTATCACCCAAGTAGTTTAGTAAGTAATGGTATTTTTTTTGGGAAATGTTGTCCACACTACTGTATTTTGATGAGGGCACTCCTCACTTAATTAAAAGTACGGTATGGCCCTCACATAGGATGATCCAAACCGTCCATTAGATGGGCCACAGCCTAAATGGGTTGTGTCCCAAAAATCATTTCCATAGGTTGATTCTAACCCTCCGATCTATAGAGGGTTAGGATAAACCCTCTAACATTCTGATCGGAGGGTTAGGATCAACCTATGGAAATGCTTTTTGGGGCACAACTTATTTAGGCTGTGGCCCATCTAATGGACGGGTTGGATCATCCTATGGTGCGGGCCATACAGTACTTTTAATAAAGTGAGGAGAGTCCTCATCAAAATATGGTAGTGCGGATAACATTTCCCTTTTTTTTTTCAAAGAACAATGGCTGTTTTTTACGTTGGCAATGGCTGTTTTTCATCAACCCAGGTATTGGCAATGGTTGTTTCTCACGTTGGAACTTGCTTGGGGAAGAAGAAAGAAAAGAAAAGGTGGTAGGTTAAATAGCTTAGGGATTAGAGCGTACATAGCTGGTGGGAAAAGGCAAGGGGGTATTTTCGTCCTAAATGGTCTATTTTCGTACCTGACAGCCTTTTTTTATAGATTTGAAATGTCCACCCTTTGGTATCGATGATCGATATTAATTTTTTTTTCTAAAAGCTGCTCAATGACCGAACTGCTAAGTTCTAGCAGAGAAGACTGGAAAATTAGGTTTATAGTCGGTGTGGCGTAGGCTCCTAATCTACATATTTTTCATACAGAATCTTTAGCATAAGTTTCAAAATAAGCAAGGCCGAAAAATCTTCTTCTGTAGAATATCAATAGGATGCTGATGGATGGTAGATGCACACAATTCTGTCAATAATTCAATATGAGCTCAGGCACAAGGTTATTTGTAATTTCTGTTTGAAAAGAGTTTCCATAGTGTGGCCCACATTGACCAACCAAGTTGATTTAGGGGGATATTGATGGATGGTAGATGCACAAAATTCAGTCAATAATTCAATATGAGCTCAGGCACGAGGTTATTTGTAATTTCTGTTTGAAAAGAGTTTCCATAGTGTGGCCCACATTGACCAACCAAGTTGATTTAGGGGGATGTTGATGGATGGTAGATGCACAAAATTCAGTCAATAATTCAATATGAGCTCAGGCACAAGGTTATTTGTAATTTCTGTTTGAAAAGAGTTTCCATAGTGTGGCCCACATTGACCAACCAAGTTGATTTAGGGGGATATTGATGGATGGTAGATGCACAAAATTCAGTCAATAATTCAATATGAGCTCAGGCACGAGGTTATTTGTAATTTCTGTTTGAAAAGAGTTTCCATAGTGTGGCCCACATTGACCAACCAAGTTGATTTAGGGGGATGTTGATGGATGGTAGATGCACAAAATTCAGTCAATAATTCAATATGAGCTCAGGCATAAGGTTATTTGTAATTTCTGTTTGAAAAGAGTTTCCATAGTGTGGCCCACATTGACCAACCAAGCTGCTTTAGGGGGTGGGTGTGTTATACATTTTTGCTAAGATGTGTTTTTAGGCCAACTTAAGATAACTCTCATCAAGGAGTCATAAATTATGAAGAGAATTAGTCCAATGGAAAACTAACCACATTCCCCAATGTTTTAAATAAAATGATTTCAAAATAAAATAAAATAAAAATGGGAGCAATGCACATCAAGATAATTAACTGATTATAGGTTCCTCTCCATGGATGTGTGTATTAGTGTGTGTGTGTGTGTGTGCGTGCGCGCGTGTAAGATAATTAAGTGGTTATAGGTTCCTCTCTCTCTCTCTCTCTCTCTCTCTTCTATGTGGATCTTCTTGAATGACTTGTAGCTCTTCATCGGGGATCATAGTGTATCCTAATTTTTGTGCTCAGTTTCCATCAACAAGTTAAATCTTTCCATCTTTAGCACGAATCATCTTGATTTGAACAGAATCCCTGTTAGGAAAATTAACATTTCTACAAGAGAAGAATCCATTTGAAGAACATGATGAATAGGAGGAATTTTTTTGAAAGATTACTATTTTGAATTTTTTTCTTGAAAACTAGAAATAGTTGGAAAAGTTGCGGTCAATCCACTAGTATAAACCATGGAGCCAAGCTGATTTACATGGCTACTACAAGGGAGAAAATGGACTCCATTCTATATAATCAAAGCCTGTTTCCATTAAACATGTCTAATGTCCAGAAAAGATACTAGATATTCAAGGCATACTAAAAGTTTGGATGAACTAAAGTGTCAATTTGTCTTATACAGACATTTTAATATCTTTATTTGGTCCATCTATCTTTATCTACTTAGGAGAAATGGGAAAAATACCATAAAGTTGCAAACAAGAAATGGGCATACTTGTAGCCCTAATTCAATGATGGATCCAATGTCTTGTGTATTCGGAAGTTTCCAAGAATAGGAAAACGACAATTTCAACAACTATCCAACCCGGTTATTTAATGTTCTGTTTATTCCCTCTTTCATAGCCACAAATCTTTCTGGCTACAAAATAGGAAATCTTTCTCCTGAGAGCAATCAAATGTTTCATTTTATTAGGAAAAGGCTAATTTTTCTCAGCAATGCCTCTGCCATTTCATATGAAAATATATTTGATTATTTGATAAGGGATGAGTAATAGAACTGAAAGATATTTTTTATTAGCTTCTTAATTGGAGCTATTGGGGAATTGTAATAGCCTTTGGCAGCTTATTAAAATAAATAAAACAAGGTAAGCTCGTTCCATTATCAAAACAGTGTAAAAGGTATTCCTTATATTTTTATAGGGATTTGCTAGGGACATTGCAATAGGCATTTCACGGTCGGGCTGTTGCATGATAAAGCAGCCACAGAGGCTCAGTTTTCGTGTTATTGATTTAATTCATCTGAGGTGGCTGCTTTCCCATGCAACAGCCCAGTCGCAAATGCCATCTGATGGTCCCTTGCAAATCGCATTTTTTATAAGGGTACTAATATTGTTCTCAGCAAATTCATTTTTGATAAGGCTACTGAATTGGCATGATCATCTTTTGATAAATGCAGTAACTCACCATGTCTTTTATTACTTAATCAGCTGTTGTGGGTTTTGTTAACGAGTGCCCAGAGGCCAGAGCACTCCTTAAGTTGCATTGAAAATGTAAATCTACTCATTGCTTCAGAAAAAAAACTCAAAAGCCATGTAAAACGCGGTAAATTTATTGTAGATTTACATTTTCAAACAAAACCCAAAAAACATGGTACTGCCAGTGACACATTATTCTTTTTAAAGCTAATGTCAGTACGAAGAGACATCACCCAACGTGGGTTTCGCAAGGCATTTCCAGGCTATCTCCATTCCATCTCACACAATCATCTATGGACTTCCTTGCCCAATTGCAAGCTATTGGTGGACTTCTAGCCTTAGTTATTTTCTACAGTCAATGGATATCAAAGACCAAAAGCACAAAATATAAGGGCAAAGAGGCACCCGAAGCATCCAATGCGTGGCCTATAATCGGCCACCTCCATCTGCTAAGCGGGAGTGAGTTTCTTGCTCGAACTCTGGGAGCCAAGTCTGATAAATATCCCGGATCTTCACTCTCCGTCTGGTCTGGGCATGCATCGCGCCCTTGTCATTAGTAGTTAGGAGGTTGCAAAGGAATGCTTAACTATAAATGACAAAGCTCCCGCCAATCGTCCAAGAAGTACAGCCGGAAAATACTTGGCCTATGACTACGCAGTGTTTGGGTTTTCAGCCTATGGGCCTTACTGGCGTGAGGTACTGTGAAACAATTTTAGCCAATTACTCCAAATGGTTTAGGCCCTGTTCGTGTGAGATAATGACAACCGATGGTGAGCCTCCAAAGCGATTATTGGACTCAAATTAGATTATTTTTTAGTCCAATAATCGGTTTGAGGGCTCACCTTCTGTTATCTAATCTCAAACGAAGAGGGCCTTAGCTGTTTTTAATGAAGGAAAATACTTTTTAGATGGGATCCAATGTTGAAAATAAATAAGAGCCGAAAACGAACGATTGATTAGGCCATTTTCATTTGTGGGGGTGCGCACTCTATTTTTTTGTTTGTTTGTGCATGCATCACGACTACGCCGTTTTTGGGTTATAAGGGCCTAATTGGCATGAGGTACTATGAAACAACCACTTACTCATCACGACTACGCCGTTTTTGGGTTATAAGGGCCTAATTGGCATGAGGTACTATGAAACAACCACTTACTCCCAAAGCTTAAGTTATTATATAGAGTTGTTGTTATATATTTAATCATTTATACTTCATCACTCCTGTAAGAATTAGTTTAAATTAATATGTGAGATTTGATGATACTTGATTAAGGTGTTAGATTAAGCAACTAGACTAAATGGAGTAATTAGGTTAGACTAGTGTTGTTGCTATCTTTATCTCTTTCTACAACCAATGCTTATCTTTCTATTTTTATATTTTTAGTATTCTATATAAAAACTCATTGGGCCCTCTGTAATTAATCAAGATTAGTGAAATTCATAATTTTATCAACTCCCCCTCACGTATGGTCCTTCTTTTTTGGGTTCGCTGTACACGTGAGTTTTTTAATATCAAGTATTTGTTGGGTTTCGAACTCGGGATCCACCATGAGGCAATTGTTCTGATGCCTTGTAAAACAACCAGTTACTCTGAAAGCTTAAGTTGTTAGAGTTAGTGTTATTTAATCATTTATACTTAAACAGGTACGCAAGATAGCCACACTTGAGATTCTCTCAAGCCGCCACCTGGAAGTGCTGAAACACGTCCGAGCTACAGATATCAACATGAGCATAACAGATTTGTACAGGCTCTGTGTGAAGTATGGTAAGGATTCGGTTAAGGTTGATATGAAACAATGGTTTGGAGATTTGTCATTTGATGTGGTCTACATGATGGTGGCTGGGAAGAGATATTTTGGTTCTAATGTTGCTTGTGATGAAGAAGAAGCGAGGCATTTCAGAGAAGCAATGGCTCAATTGATGTATCTCTCTGGCGTGTTTGTTGTGTCTGATTCAATCCCTTTTTTTTTTGATCGGTAAGCTAGGGTTAGGCGGACCCCTACCAGTATATTAATTAAAGAAAGATATTACAATGAAAGAAACAAGACCACTCCCCAATCTTGAGAACAATGACTAAGGGACAGGGAAACAACAATGATAATAATACCCTTGATAACAAAACAAGAAAGAGAATAGAGAAAACATGTGAAATCTAGAGCCGGTCCTCATGATTAAGCCACTAATGATCCAAGGCGTCTTTCATCTTCTGGCTAAAATACCTTGGTCTCTGGCTCTTCCTCAGCTTCTGAACCTTAGAAGATTTAGTTTTCCTTTGATGGAGGGTTTCTTTTTCCTTCAGATGGGAGTGTTCTTCTTCATCAGCTTCCATTTCCGACTCTTCTTTGGAGGAGTACTCTGTTTCAGGCCTAATTGCCTCCTCCTTACTATGACAAGGTTCACTTTGTTCCTTCTCAGGCCTCGAATCGGCTGAGACTGACAATCCACCAGAGACATCATGATTATCCGTGATGGGGGCTGGGGGTTGGGAGATGTTTGGTCTGGGAGGAGGGTTAAATGGTTGAGGTTGGGTACCAGGTCCAGAGGAGGAAGGCTTAATTTGACTGGGGGCAATGGGGCTGCCGTTTGAATTTTGTGAAGGGGTTTGGGCCTTGGTTGGGGATGTTGTAAGAAAAGGGTCTTGGGCCTGACTGGAGTAGAGGGGGTTTTCTTTGGGAGATTGGATCTCTGAGGATTGAGAGCTGGGGTCTTTCTCTGAATAGGATGGGTTCTCTTCAGATTCCATTGAAACCAAAATGTCAAATGGGTTACTAATTTGGATATCAATAGCTGGGAGAGGGGGGGGGGGATGTTTTCTGTTCTTCTTGGGAAGGTGCAACTGAACTATTTCCTGCTTCCTGGTTTCCCAATTGCTTTTTGGGGATCCATTCTTGCTTCTTCTTCCCTTGAGGAATCGGCCTTTGAGCAGTTTGGGCACATCTGTCTGAATTGTGGCAGAATTCTTTGCAGTGTTGGCAGGCTCTTGGCCTCCAATCATATTCTACAGCTTGGGTCTCTAAGCCAGTAGGGGTTTGGATGTGGATTATGTCTGGTAGGGAGTCCTCTTCAGAGATTTCAACACATACCCGGGCGTATGTGAGTCTTGTGCATTCTGCAGTTTGAGTGTCCATGATTCAATCCCTTTTCTTAAGTTTTTGGATCTTCAAGGGCATGAGAGAGAGATGAAGAGGGCTGCCAAACAACTGGATTCTCTCCTTGTTAGTTGGTTGGAGGAGCACCGAAAGAAGAGCCTAGTATTATAAAAGAGTGAGAGTGAGAAGGATTTCATGGACGTGATGTTATCAATCCTTGAGAAAAGACAGATATCCGGTTATGATCCTGATACAATTATCAAGGCAACTTCAATGGTATGTTGATGTTTTTAAATTAGTTTTGTAGGGAATTTTCCTAAGTCTTAGAATACATTTTAGTTAGTCATATAAAACCAAAAGGTAAAATTTTCAACAAATTCAAGAAGGGTACTGTTATCCCCACACCCATGATCTGATAATGGGAATGGGATGATCTTGCTATGCTTTACACTAGTATGATTGACAGTTGAGAGCTCTTTGGGAATTGTAATTGCATTTGACAGCTGGTTAAAAAATTTAAAACAAGGTGAGTTTGTCCCATTATCAACATGGTCGTGGGGATATCAGTGATCAGTCCCAATCCCAAAATACTACATATGTAACATTTATGATATTTATCAGACACTCAAACTTCTTTTTCATAAATATGCCCTTTTTGTGACTACAAAAGAAAGGCTTTTTGTTTTTAATTTCATGGATATTGAAATAGTAGTCCCTGTTTGGATTGCAGGAATTTTCTGAAAAAGTTTGGAAGGAAAAATATTTTTAAAATTTCGTACTTTTTACACAAAAAAATAACTTGCAAGAACCCTATTCAATTTTTACTTAGAGGGACCTTCCGTTTATGATGATTTCCCTCTAAATTAAACATAATCATGTCATTCCCTCTAAATCTAAGAAAGGCATCACAAATGTTTTTAATGCAATCCAAAGTCCAGACATGGTCAGGAAATTTTATAGTTAAACTTTCTTGGAAGTCATAAGTAGGGGACAAGAATTCCACCTTAGTAAGCATGCAATAATTACCCAAGAGACATCCTAGGGACTTTCTGGGAGCTCAATGTTATATTGGCAACCAAATGAGGAATGACATCCCAAATCCAAACAAAATCCCCACAGCTGCCGGATTTTGTGTAGCCAAACACTGCCTAAAAAAGGGAGGAAACCCCACAGAACTCTTTCCTTCTCAACTCAACTAAGCCTTCGTCCCAAACTAGTTGGGTCGGCTTATATATTTTGGAAGATGACTTGAACTTTATCTTGCAGGCTCTAATCCTAGGTGGTACGGAGCCCACATCGACCTCCCTTACATGGGCTCTCTCCTGACTTCTCAATAATCGCCATGTATTAAAATAGGCCCAAGAGGAATTAGACATCCAAGTGGGCAAGGATAGATTTGTGGAAGAATCAGATATAAAGAACCTGGTGTACCTCCAAGCCATTTTCAAGGAAACAATACGCCTCTACCCTGCGGGTCCCCTCTCAACACCACACGAAGCTGCAGAAGATTGCAACAGTTCTGGGTTCCACATTCCAGCTGGCATGCGTATATTGGTGAACCTTTGGAAAATTCAGAGGGACCCACGAGTCTGGTCCTACCCTTGTGAATTCAAACCTGAGAGATTTCTCAATACCCACATGGATGTTGATTTTAGAGGCCAACACTTTGAGTACATCCCTTTTGGATCTGGCCGTCGATCTTGCGCAGGGATCTCGTTAGCCGTTCATATCATGCACTTGGCACTTGCTCGTCTAATTCAGGGATTTGATATGGCTACATATCTGGATTTGCCTGTTGATATGACTGAGAGTTTAGGCCTAACAATGCCTAAAGCAATCCCACTGGAAATTCTCCTCACCCCACGCCTGAATTCCAAGCTTTATGAATTATAGATGGTTATAAGGGCCAAACCATTGTGACTTTACATGGATTGTTGTATTTCATATGGGTTATATGCTACTTTATTAATATTGTCTATTTAATACTAATAAGAGACATTTATGTAATCTGTTTCTGTTTGTATTTCTGCCTCCCATGTATGGGTTCATTGACATCTCTTGCCCAGTGACTCTACCAAGCCCTTCATCAGTACGGTATTCAAACCCTAAAACACCTTGTGGTTAAATCTTATTTATGGGACTCTTCATCATAGTTCTTGCTAATGAATGGAAAATCTGATGAATTGACCAACCCTTCCTGTTCAAACAAAAGGCAAAACAAACATAAAAATAAAAATAAAGAAAATTCATTTGTTAATAAGCTACAATTGACCACTTCTTGCAGTCCATGGACTTGGAGTCAACTAGAAGAAGGGTCTGGATTAATTAGGGAAATGATATATCTGCCCCTTTTGATCACCAGGAACACCCCCTGTCAGTGTTTGTGGGAATTAGGGCATTGAGTTCCTGACATTTGTGGCAATCAGGGGCATTGAGTTCTTGACAAGGGGGTGTTCCTGGTGATCAAAAGGGGCTGATATATCACTTCTCATTAATTATCATAGTTGTACCAGTACGTAGGGATCCCAAATTTGTTCAATATTAAAAGCGGCCCTGATTTAAAGCTACAACTCAACAAAAGAAATTGATATTGGCACTCCAGGGACCTCTCTTTATTGTCTACCACAGACACACGGTTACAATTACTACTAGCAGATTTAAAAGAAAAACAAACATCAGAATTCAATGAAATCCTCAAATTATTAAGCTTGTATTACTCATAAAGCTTCAAGGGGAGGCGCGGGGTGAGAAGGACTTCCAATGGAGTAACTTTTGGCAAAGTGAGGCCTAATCCCTCAGTCATATCAACGGCCATGTTCGAAGGAGTTCCAATATTGAAGCTATGAAGAAGCCGAGCAAGCGTCAATTGCACAATCTGAAGGGCAAAGGAGATGCCCGGGCACGATCTTCTACCGGACCCAAAAGGAATAAGATCAAAATGTTGGCCCCTAACATCCACCCCCACATGGCTAGTGAGAAATCTCTCCGGTCGAAATTCGGAAGGATCTGACCATACACGTGGATCTTGTTGGATCTTCCAAACGTTTGCCATTACCCACGTTCCAGCTGGGATGTGGTACCCACCTACATTGCAATCTTGTGAAGCCAAATGTGGTGCTAAGAGAGGACCTGCAGGGTACATGCGGAATGTTTCCTTGATGATAGCTTGGAGGTATACCAAGTTCTTTATATCTGATTCATCTACTTGTCTTTCCTTGCCAATATGGATGTCCAATTCATCTTGGGCTTTCTTTAATGCGTGGGGGTTGTTTAATAGTAAAGATAGGGCCCATGTAAGAGTCACTGTTGTGGTGTCTACAGCACCTAAGATAACAGACTGCACAAAGAAGTTAGAGTTGGTGAATATTGTGATATAATTAGATGATTTCACTAATCTTTGTTGATTATATTAGTAATAAGGAGTACTTATATAAAGCACTTAAGAGACAACCATAATAAGATAGAGATAAGAAGATAAGATATCATAATCTGCACCAGTTGCCTAATCTATTCTAACCACCTCTCGTCGGACTCTCATTAGTATTTGATTATCCAACAGTCAGATCTCATCATATCTGATCAACTCTAACAAACGTATTACATTATTTGGAATTTTCTAGCCAGGCAATTTCGTTGAAAGCCATTTTGCGGCTCACTTTTGCAGGAGAGAACAGCAACACAGGCTCAGCTCACTTTTAAGCAGCTTCTGTCTTATTCATTTAATTGATCACAAGTGGTTGTTGTTGTTAAAGTATAAAAGATAAATAGTGTCTTTCTCCAACCGTTAAGCTTTTGGAGTAACTGGTTGTTTAACATGGTATCAGAGCCAAAGGTCTCGAGTTCAAACCTCCTAGATATCCACATGCGATGGCCGGCCCAAAGTGGGACCATATGTGCCACTTGTTTGCCAAGTGGGCCACACGTGCGGGGGAGTGTTAAAGTATAAAAGATAAATAACGACTTTCTCCAACAGCTTACGCTTTTGGAGAAGTTGGTAAGTTAACAGTTGTCTCATGCAAAAGTGAGCTGTGAAGATTTTCCTTGAAATTGCCTTAGCAAATCTCAAACATATGTGTGTGTGCACGTGCCCGCGAACACATATATAGGGATTTGCTAGGGACCATCGCAGAAGGCTTTTCACGGACTGGCGGTTGCATGAGGGTAGAGTGGCAAGATCATGCATCTCGTTTCAGCATGTTCGCAGGTCGGCAAATAGTGAGGCTAATAGATTGGCCCAGGGTAGCTTCTAGGGTGGCTTTGGAAATCTACGACTTCCTTCGTCTTTGATTGGTCTTGTTTTGGCTTTTATTAATATAATTCTTTGCATTCAATATGTGTGTGTGTGTGTGTGCATATTTTATCACATGCAATATTCTTGTAGGAGATTACTATACGAATGCCTAGCAGATAGTATTATGTTAGTCCCATAAACATACCATGGAAGTTGCCTTAATGATTGTATCATTATCATGATATTTAGAGAGGCCGGTATCGTTTACTACTGCAAGCATCACGTCAATGAAGTCTAGCTCGCCCTTAGCCTCACCGGAGAGTCTCTTCTGACGATGCTCCTCAAGCCAGGTTGAAAGGAGAGAATCCAATTCCTTAGCAAACCTTTTCATGTCTCTCACAGGTCGTTCCAAATTCGTCACCCACTTAAGAAAAGGAAGTGCATCTGACAACACAAACACACCGGCTAGATAAGTGAATCGATCCATAGCTTCTCGGAACCGCCTCGCCTCGCCCTCGAGGGCGTCATGAGCTACATTTACACCGAAATATCGCTTCCCCACAACCATCATAACCACCACATTAAATGTAAGGGTTTCAAACCATTCCTTCATCTCTATCTTAATTGGACGTGCATCATTCTTCTTCCATATTCCATACAAGTCTTTAACGCAAATGTCGATCTCGGTCGCTCGAACATGCTCGAGCATGCCTAGTCGATGGTTGGAGAGAAGCTCAACGGTGGCTAGCTTGCGTATCTCGCGCCAATAAGCACCATAAGATGTGAAGCCAAACATGGCTCCATCATAAGCCAAATACTTTCCGATGGCGCTTTGTGGACGAGTAGCAAGAATCTTGTCATTGGTAGTAAAGCATTCCTTTGCCAACTCCGAACTATTCACCACAAGTGTGGGATTCAATCCGAGTCGGATCATGAATGCGGGTCCATACTTGTCGGCCATTGTGCCGAGCTTTCGAGCGACCGGCTCATTGCCTCCTAGCAAATGGAGGTGGCCAATTATAGGCCAGCCACCGGGTAGTTCGGGCGGAGCCTTCACAGTCTCCTTACTCTCAGTCTTCCTAGCAATCCCAAGTTTGTAGAAGAAAACTAAGCCCAAAAGCCCCGCAATAGTAAGAATGTGGAGAAGAAATTCCATTGTATAAGTGAGCTGAGTAATGGAGATGAAAGGAAGGCATTAGAGATAGGGTATTTATACAACATTTGGTGTATAGAGGAGGGTGTAACCATTATTATATTTCTTGGGTCAAATTTGATGGCTAACCACTTCAGCGAGCTATTAACTTCAGAAAATCGTTATAGATCTTTAAAATAGCCCCGCCAATCAAATTGGAATCTGGTTTCAACATTATCCTATTTGTTTTTAGGGCAGTGATAAATCGACCCCCTAATCTCTTAAATCGACCCCCATATCTCTCTCTCCTGTCTCTCTATCTCTCTCTAAGCACTGCCCTATATGGGGGTCGATTTATCTCTGCCCTTTTTATTCTATTTTTATGGTGAAATGAGAGGATTTTACAGACACGGTCCAAATTTGATGGCTCAGTGGCTCGAAGACTCGAAGTAGCTTCTACTAAAAAAATAAGAGGGTCTTTTTAGATAAGACCGACCAAGGAAAGAATCTTCAAGTCTTGTATATTAATCGTCAAAGAAATAAAAAAGAAGGATAAAAGATGTGAGAGTACTATCGTGTTTCATGCTGCTGATTACTTTTCAAGTCACGTTTTTCAGGATTTTCATGGATTTCACTTTCTTTTCTTTTCTTTTTTTTAAATGTTTTGGGAATCGAGGGTTGATGAACACATAAAGGAACCAATCCGCATCCCAACCCGTTGGATGCGGAGAAGATTTTGATTTGGATTTCTCACATTTGCAGCCCTTTTTGTGTTGTGATTTGGATCTGGATCAAATCCTTCGATTTCCAAATCAGTTAAAAAAAACCGGATTTCCAAATATGCTGTGGAAATAAGTAATTGGAAATCCACATTGACCTGGCAGTTTCCTTCACCCTCTTTGCTCCTCAACCTCTCCCCCTCCATTAGGAAGTATCCCCTTCCCTATCTGTCTCCCTCAACATGAGCTGGTGGATCTATTCATTTTTTATTCAAAACTCAATTCCAAATACAAATGCAAAATTTGAGGTATCCAAAGGGGCCCTAATTGCTATGGAATCACCCATCACGCACATGTCTAATTGCAATCCTTCTGACTGGTTAGTAGGGCATGCATAGTAGGAAATCAAGATGGTTGATTTAGTAGAAAATTATGAGTAGCCCGCACAAACTTGGTCCCATTTCAAACGGAAATCTCATCACTAGATAAAAGCACTATAAAAATCAAAGGTTTACTCTGAACATGGATTCATGGATAAGTGCTTAGGATCACTCAATCAAGGTCTTCTAGACGGTATTTGTCTGGACATACGGTTGCATTCGATCAATTGATCACAAAAACTAGGTAGAAAGTTGGGCCTGATAATTGTCTTTTAGGAAGACGGTGTTGATAAATTCGCCCCCAGTATATTTCTCATCCGCTGCCTTTGGCTGTAACAGGCCGGGAAGTGGACCGATAAGTAAGAAATATTTGCTTGTAACTCAACTCTCTCCTATAACCAAGAAATATTTACTAGTCTAACTCAACTCTCTCCTATAACCAAGATATATTTGCTACTCTCTCTCTCTCTCTCTCTCTCTCTCTCTCTCTCTCTCTCTCTCTCTCTCTCTCTCTCTCTCTCTCTCTCTCTGACCAATAACCAAGAAATATTTACTAGTAAGTAAAATTTCGGGCGAACCGATCGCCCGAAATTTAAGGGAAATATTAAATAATTAATAAAAGAGGAAAGTGTTGGTGAGCTGAAAGCGCCCAATCACATTGGGGCCTACTTTGTTAGGATGATCCAAAGCATTCATTTGAAAGGCCCTTACATAGATGGGGTGTGTACCAAAAATCAGCTCCATAGGATCATCCTAACCCATCCATTTGTGGAGGTCAAAATGGACAGACATTATTTGTCCACAAATCTGCCCATTTTTGTCCTCCACAAATGAAGGGGTTAGGATGATCCTATGGAGCTGATTTTTGGTACACACCCTATCTATGATAGGGCCTTGCAAATGAATGGTTTGGATCACCACAGAAAATGTAAGACCCATGTGCTTGGGGTGCTTAAGCTCACCATAAGTTTGGTGAGCTTAAGCTCACCGACACTTTCCTCTTAATAAAATCTAGTTTTTAAAGTTATTTTCCTACCATTTCGGGCCGAAATTTCAGGAAAACAAAATTTTGAAATTTCGGTCGAAATAAAGTAGTGTTTCGGGTTTACCCAATTTTGATTTCACTGTCCACCGAAACCCGAAATTTCTGAAATTTAAAACCTTGCCAATAACCAAGAAGAGCACTACTAGGAAAACGGGATCCCATTTTTTGAAAAAAGAAAATGGACATCAACCATTAGAGCCCCACGTTCACTAAAAGACAAAGCAAGGGAACTCAAATCCCCATGAAAGCAATAAATACATCTTGAAAAGGGTCGAATCAACTGAGATGTCACTCCTGTTTTTATTTTCCACTCAGAATCCTGTTTTAAAAGTGTTCTCCAACCAAGAAATATTTGCTAGTAACAACTCTCTCCCACAACCAAGAAATATTTGCTAGTAACTTTCTCTCTTCCTCCTCTCTCTATTTATAGAATTTTTCTTCTTATACTAATCAAACCAAAAGACATCTTTTACTCAAATTGAAAGATTAAACTACTGCTAACTAATCATAATTTAGAATCCTTTTTACCTGTGCCAATAGGTGATATGAAAATGAGTGTGAGATCAATCCCAAGACCTCGTCTAGTCGGTGATGTGAACCTAGACTGACCTCATCCGGTGGGTAATGTGAAACTGGATACCTGCGCCAATAGATGATGTGAAAACTGGCCCTAACCTCGTAGGACCAGT
Organism: Tasmannia lanceolata; assembly: GCF_043159265.1. Classification (NCBI taxonomy): domain Eukaryota; kingdom Viridiplantae; phylum Streptophyta; class Magnoliopsida; order Canellales; family Winteraceae; genus Tasmannia; species Tasmannia lanceolata. Next base: position 11,758,358 of record NW_027518681.1, read on the forward strand.
TGCCAACCTCTTCTAGGCAGTAATGTGAAACTACAAGTTTGTGTTTGTCACGAGAGATGTGACAATATCTATGGTGTCGGCTAGCAAGTGAAAATGGTTATTTTTACATGTAACTAATGGAATTTGCATATTGTTTTTTTATGTACTGCTCTTATAATGCATCTCGGAAAATAATCATGATTTCAGAATTTTACTATTATGTTACATACTTGATCCATCTGTTATAGGACACTTGTCCATTCCATGAGCGTTAGATGTTGTTTTTCATGTTGGGAGGAATAGATATTGACACGCGGAACGGGAAAATGGGACGAGCAAGGATTTTATTAGCTTCGACATCTTTAGATTCATTTATTTTATTTTCAACATTGATAGAAAAAGATTTATTGATTGTGGAACTTTAGTTGTTCTGTATAGTTGTTATGTTGGACAGGTGTTGTTATGATTCATTAGCCTTGCGTCCCCATGTGGGTAAGACATGGGCATGTGGTGTTGTCGCGGACCCGAGTTCAGGGCATGACAAAGAGGAGGGTCGAATTTGATGGCTAAATTATTGTTGTTGTTTTTGTTATTATTATTAGGGAAATTATTTCAGCACAACCACGTTTAGATACATGCGCTCTCCTAGCTTGTCGTTTATTATTTAATTGGCTTGTAAGTGCTTTTGGGAAATTGTAATAACTTTTGTACGGCTCTTTAAATACTAAAAGACAATCTAGTGTGCATGTATCAACACATGTGTGTGCTGAAATCATTTGCCTATTATTATTAGAGGAAAATGATTGTGAGCTTGAAGCTCATATAGCTTATATGAGCTTGAGCTTATATAAGCTTATAGTTTAGAACCCCAAACACAATGTGGGCCCACATGTGTTTGGGCCCTCAAGCTCATATAACCTATATGAGCTTCAAGCTCACAATCATTTTCCTCTTATTATTATTATTGCTATTATTATACTGGTGATGATAATAAAATATTAGTCAGAAAATTGAAATATGGTCCTATTTTTATCAGGTTCAAGAAGAGGAAAACTCTTCTTAGACCACTCTGCATATCTATACATCACAAGTCTCTGTGTACCATTAAGTTCTACTTGTTTCACTTACATTCATTCGTGGGATATACTTTGAATATTTGGAGCTATTATATATAAATGGTAGGCGCCTATCTATTTTATCATGTAAGGAGACAGATTCAAATGGGACCCACTTATTTAATTAATGATACAAACCATCCATCAGCTATGCTCCACTATGGATGGACCATGCCCTGCGTATTGTGACCCTCGACATGTCGTCTGAGATTGATCATAGATATCACTCCGAAGATTTATTTTACATGCACGTTAATGAACTCAGCTTGCATTTTTAATTTTTATACAAAAGAAAGGGAATGCGCTGCCACAAATATTAATATTCGTGTGAAAAATCCAGTATATGAGAAAAGTGTTCCTGAGTTCTAGCTCATATAAGCTTATCTGAGCTAGAGCACCGGAACACATGTGGCCCTACATTTTCGGGGTGATCCAAAGCATTCATTTCGAAGGCCCTTCCATGGATAGTGTCCATGTTTCTGCCCATTTTTTCCCTCCACAAATGGCAGGGTTAGGATGATCCTATCGATCTGATTTTTGGTACACACCTTATCCATGGAAGGGCCTTTCAAATGAATGATTTGGATGCTCCCAAAAAATGTGGGGCCACATGTGTTTTTGAGCTCTAGCTCAGATAAGCTTATCGATCTGAGCTCTAGCTCAGGACACTTTCCTCTTTTTTTAATCAAATACAATACAATAGAAATATAAAAAAGAGTGAAACTCCTAGATACAAGTTTCAGTACGTGAAGGAAAAAAATCAAAGACTTCTAGCTCCCTAGCAGGTCTATCGTTCTCTGAATTTCTTGATCGCCTCACGTGATGGTACAAGATTGATGTTCCCTCAGCCAAGGTTTTAAATTTTGGCCGAAATCCGAATTTTCGGATTTCAGTGGGGACCGAAACCGAAATTTGCTGAAATTCCGAATTTCGGCCTTTACAAATTTCGGTAATTTCGGTCCGAAATTTCTAGAAAATGTCTTTAAAAAAAAAAAGAATTGTTACAAAATTTCGGCCGAAATTTTAGAATTTCACATTTCGGTCCAAAATTTCAGAAATTCGGACTGAAATTTCGAACGGAAGTACCAAATTTCGGATTTCGGAGGGGTCCCAAATTGGTACTAAAACCGAAATTTAAAACCTTGCCCTCAGTCCAATCATCGATTTCATCGATCCATTGAGCAAATTGCCAAGGAGAAGCTGCCTTCCCTTCTAACCACTTGATCACATTCAAGGAATCTCCCTCCACTATGACTTTATCTAAGATATCTTTCTCCATCAACTTTATTCTTCAGTGCACCGCCCTAATCTCACCCTCAATGAAGTCAAAGATCCCTATTGGGCCTGAAAAAGCCCAAATACATGTTTTTATTAGTCAAATTTTCTAGTGTAAAAATAAACTCAGAATTTAATTGTAAGCTGATTAATAGCTAAAAAGAAATATGTGTTGTATTAGCAAAGGAGTTTTAGGGATAAATCACAAGTGTTTTGAAACTCTAAAACATAAACTGTTTGAAGTGTGGATGGACACAAATACGTGTGTTCTGAAATTATATAAATATGGGTTTTCTGTTTGATGGGAACAATCTCATACATTATAGCTAAAGTTCTATCATAAAGAGGATCCCTAATTTGAGAGACAAATTGTGCCGGTTAGGGGTGCAAGTTTGGCCCTGTCAGCCCTGAGCCCGAACAGGGTCAGGGCTGGATTTTCCAACCCTAAGGGTGGGTCAGGGTTCGTTTCTTTAGACCCTGACTCAGGTCGGGTCGGGTTTTGGGTTAATGCCTCGGGTACCCTGATCCGGCCCGACCCTAAGTTTTCTATTATAGAATTGAACCATCTATGCATGTTTCTTTTGCTAATGTTTTCTATTATCTTGGATTGATGTTTCTTTAGATTATTATTATTAATTGTCTCTGTTGCCCATCACGTTGTTGAATTCATATTGTCTTATTTTGTTCCCTTTCTCTATTTATTGATCATTTTGTTCTATATGATAAGTGGTTGCTATATTTTTGGCACTCTTAATAGGTATTTGCACTAGGGTCGATTAGGGCCGGGCCGGGCCGACCCTACCCAACCAAGGCCAATCAGAGCAGGCCAGGGCCAGCTCTGAGCCCTGTAGGGCGGGCCATGGGTTGAGGTTTTTCGGCCCTGACCCTGGGTCAGGGCTGAGATAATGGAATCCAGGGTTGGGCTAGGGTTTTGAAAATCCGACCCAACCCGACCCTGTTGCAGCCCTAGTGCCAGTCATTCCATCGATCGAGCCTTAAGGTTTTCTTAAGATTAGAAGATCTATATTCTCTTGTTTGTAGTGCAGCGGAGGTTCTTGTTTGTAATTCGTCAAAGCTCGAGGGAATTTGCAGTCTTCGATTCTAATCGCCATGGCCGGAAGTACGTTCCGCATTAAGTTCAATTAAGTAAAGTTTTTCACTGATAACTATTGAAAAAGACCGTCCTAATCCAATTTAGTTGCCTAGTATATTTAGGTTTTTTTTTAATCCAGAATTAATCTAGAAACCGGGGCGGCACCTTAAATTTTATTAATAAGAAAAATAATTACAAGAGGAGGACATAGAACCTTGTCTAGTATATTTAGGTTACCTCATCTTAACTATTTGTCTAATCTACCACTAAGATGATCCAACGGTGAGATTTCAACCCAATCCAAATGTGAGATCTCACTTATTAATTAGAATACATGTACTTATCGAGCTAATCAACCAACCTCAAGCATTTAGAGACTTATTATTAAGGGATTTGCTAGCGTCCATCGCAAAAGGCATTTCGTGGATGGTCTGTTGCATTTTAGGTTCACTTTTCAGCAGATTTTGTCTTCATGGCTACTGTCAGATGCAGCAGACCATCCACGGAATGCCTTTTGCAATGTACGCTAGTAAATCCCTATTAATAAAGGAGTTTCAACTTTTTAAAATCCTTTTGTACTAAGGAAATTTGGTCAAAATGGTCCAAAAAATAGCGGAAATAGTGAAACGGTACCCCACATTTCAAATTTGTGAAATGGGTCCATTTTACTTTTCCTGACATGTTTTTTTACCTGAATACCCCTCAGGTGGTTTTGTTTATTTTAAAAAATATTCGATTCTTATCTGTTGGGCTTGGAAGGGGTTACCAGGTCAAGGAAAATGGGGGTATCATATATGAAAATGGGGTGACTAAGAGATGAAATGGGGTTATCACACCTAGAAAATTTTCGGTTCATGTCTGTTGGTCCTGGAAGGGGTTACCAGGTCAAGGAAAATGGGGGTATCACATATGAAAATGGGGTTATCACACCTGGAAAAATTTCGGCTCTTATCTGTTGGGCCGAGAAGGGGTTACCAGGTCAAGGAAAATTTGGGTATCACATATGAAAATGGGGTGACTAAGAGATGAAATGGGGTTATCACACCTGGAAAATTTTTGGTTCATGTCTGTTGGGCCTGGAAAGGGTTACCGGGTCAAGGAATATGAGGGTATCACATATGAAAATGGGGTTCTCAGATATGAAACTGGGGTTACCACACCTGGAAAAATTGCGGTTCTTATCTGTTGGGCCGGGAAAGGGTTACCAGGTCAAGGAAAATGGGGGTATCACATATGAAAATGGGGTGACCAAGAGATGAAATGGGGTTATCACACCTGAAAAAATTTTGGTTCATGTTTGTTGGGCCTGGAAGGGGTTACCAGGTCATGGAAAATGAGAGTATCACATATGAAAATGGGGTGACCAAGAGATGAAATGGAAGTATCACATATGAAAATTTAGAAATTACCAGGGATGGAGGGGACCTCTATTATTACTTGACCATATCAGGCCGAGTTATGGCAAACTATGGGACCCACTGTAATAACTCAGCAATTGATCCGTTACCGTTTCAAAAATAGGGTGACTTCTACTCCAAAAATTTTATAAGTGTATCTAAATACAGCCACTATTTACAAAATAACAAAAAAATTCGTAAGAGTATATGAGTACATAAAAAAAACATATACAACTTCTTCTCAAAAAAACCCACACCCTTACGCAAAGAAGGGAGCTTGACAAGGCACGCTCGACCTTGTGAGTATTGGTGCAGAACGTCCAATAGCAGTTTCGTCGAGGTTCGGTCCGACGAAGGGAGGTTCTTTGCAACTTCTTCTATTGTGACCAAGTTTTCGGCATCAGGTGCACTTGTAATGTAATCCCACCTTTCAACTCGCAATCTGTTCTTCTCGTACGTGGCCTTCCAGGCGGTTGCTTTGCAAGCGGTGGTAATATTGTCATCAACGGTTTGGGACTTTCATGCCATTGTGTCTGATCTAGTGTTGCATGCACAACCTCAGCGTATGTATCCTGATACCTCTCTGCATCAAAACATTCGTCGCAGTAATCATACAGATCGAATTCTGTGATGTTAATGGCTGCGATTGCATGTCCGCACGGAAGTCCAAATGTTTGGAAAGCACGACAATTGCACGTTCGAGTTTTCAAATCGATGGAATCTGTAGTTTCAAGGGACTTTACTTCGAATTCATGAGTCCCTACTCGATAAGCTGTATATTGGCAGCTCTCCCTCAGTGATGACTCCATACGTTCTTCTGCATAATGAGTCAACTTTGTGTGCCAACTACTACCTAATTTCTGACGCTTCTGAATGAACTGGGTAGTCTGATGTCGAGTGTGCTCTACTAATGATACAATCGGCAAATTTTCTGGCATCCTTCAAGACAGCGTTGAAACACTCCGATCTATTCGTAGTCAATACATCATACTTATCCCCCTTGAAATAAAAACTAGCCCAGTTTTCCTTCGGAATATTACTTATCCACTTGTGTGCGAGTTCATTATTTGCCTTAATCTTCTCCATTGTTTCTTTGAAAACACTCTCCCTCAATGTCCTTGCGGCTCTCCAGAACAATCTCTCAAGTATAAGATCTTTGAAGTCGGACCGGAAGTTGGCAGCGAGGTGGCGCATGCAATAACTATGATAACTATTTAAAAATACTGTAGGTACTACCTGCAACAACCCGTTCTGCCGATCGGAGCATATAGTGAATACATTCATCTGTTCTGGCAATGCGTGCCTTTTCAACAACTTCAGAAACCACTCCCAACTATCTTCATTCTTCGTCTCCACCACCCCAAATGCTAATGGATATAAAGCGTTGTTACCATCAACACCGATTGCAATCAATAAGATTCCTAGATATTTCCCTCGCAGATGTGTTCCGTCCACTAAAACTATAGGTCTCAATGTTCGAAAAGAACGTATGTAGGGACCAAATGTCCAGAATAAGTGAGAAATTTTATCATCTCCCCTTGGACGTAAATCTCTATGTCGAAAAACACGCATGTAGCTTTCAGGATTTCTGCCCATTATCTCAACTGCAAATGCGAGCAATATGAGTTAAGAGTCCTCGACATTCCCGTACTTAATCTCAAGTATGATGTTCATCGCATTGTATTATTTCCAATAGCTAATAGGTATACCCCAATACATCTTGATATATTCTCTTATGATCCTTGTACGAACGTCCTCTAGGCGAGCGAATAAATGGAAACATGTCTCAGCTACCCAAGCTGCTGTAACGAGAGGGTGATCATTGCCCCTTATTTTAGTTGTACACATAAGGTCGGCAACAAACGACTTCACTACCACAAAAGTCATATGATTCACACCCGTTATACGCTATTTGCAACTATCTTCCTTGCATCGAACAGAGTACTTTTTGCGTGATGACTTTGCCTTCTTAAAGATGAATCTCTATCGAATAGCATATTCTCGAACAACCTTCTTGAAGTGTCTCATGTCATAAAACATTGCCCCAACTGTTAACTGGTCAATTTTAATGTATCAGCTTCTATCTCTTGGGCTCCAACAAACATGCCATCTACTTCCATTGGCCCACTACCGTCACTCAGAACCGATTGAGTATCACCTCTGATAGGAGTACTCCCTCTGATAGGAAAGCCTCCGTTGTAACCTCCTTTGATAGGCTAAGCGGTTGGACTAACAACGATGTTTTCATGATGATCATCCTCGTCCTCCACTTCCTCCTCATAATCACCACCACCACCATCATCATCATCAGCATTTCTTTCTTCTTCATAATCTAAACCCCTTACACAGAAATCATTTTCAAAAACATTATTGATGTCCACTTCATGATCTCCAACATTTTGTAACTCATCTATACCTCCGGTAACATGGTTAGCATGCAAACCACTTGCCAATGTTTCATTTAAGTCAAATCGAGACCTGTATAGTTCGAAAATATATAATTAGCCTCAATCCATATGATCAATTCATAATTTGAACTATGGAAGTCTTGAAAGATTACCAACGAACAAAAATACCTTATGCTGGGTTGATCTCCAATATTTTGTAACTCATCTATACCTCCAGTAACATGGTTAGCATGCAAATCACTTGCCAATGTTTCATTTAAGTCAAATTGAGACCTGTATAGTTCGAAAATATATAATCAGTGATTAATTCATAATTTGAACTATGGAAGTCTTGAAAGATTACCAAAGAACAAAAGTACCTTATGCTGCTTTCTCCTGGACCACCTCCTTTACTGGTATCAAGGATCCCTTCACTTACAAATTCGCTTTCGTAGTCTTTTTGCAAGTCCACTTGAAAATGCGGGCGAAGATTGATATTTTTCCGTTCGCGTGAACATTCTTGGAGCGGAATCGAAGTAGATGGAATGTTAGGATTAATAGATGTTCTATTAATACAAAAATTGTTTGGGGGAAGCATTGACGAATTCAATAAATTAATACCGTTCTCACTTATGGTTTTTGTTATGTATATCATCACAGAATTGAACATGTCTCTGTCAAACATCCTCAACATTGTTTGAAGGACATCATCATCATCAACGTCGATTAAAGTGATTATATATGGATCAACAACGTATCGACATTTGATCAATAGTAAAACATTCATTTCTATTATACCAAGTCTTCTTTGGATTGCACTTTGAAATTCATCAAAATTAATTCGGCGGGAAACAGATAACAATGTCTTCCTCCCCCCGACATTGTCCCAAGAAACCTCATCCTTCAAATGTCCATCACAGTGTAAAAGAAAAGAAACCATTGATTCGGACATTTTTCTATAATTTTAAACAGGGGTTCTAAACTCTCTAACATAAACTTCAAGACTCTAAAAGGGGCTATAAAGTTGTGGCTTAATGGAGCTTATGTAGGGTGTTTTCAATTGGGCAGATTGGAATAAAATAGGGTCATGGACTAAAAAGTGGTTTCTAGTACCTAAATGGGGGTTTTCTATGGGATTATCAAAGAAAAAAATAAGGGATTATTTTTTGGATAATCCCTTAGACAACCCTAATCACGACAGTTATGAAATACCTAGCAAGGTTCAACCCTTATTTTTTGGATAATCACTTAGACAACCCTAATCACGACCGTTATGAAATACCTAGCAAGGGTTCAACTCAATGGTAGGGCCATCAAACATTAATAACACTTATCAACCCTTATAAACATTAATAACACGTCATCCAAGAAGTGCAGCCGGAAAATACTTGGCCTATGACTACGCAATGTTTGGGTTTTCAGCCTACTGGCCTTACTGGCGTGAGGTACTGTGAAAGAATTTTAGCCAATTACTCCAAATGGTTTAGGCCCTGTTCGTTTGAGATTTTGACAACCGATGGTGATCGAGCCTTTAGTTCAAACACTTAGTTTTCATATCAAACTTTGAACTAATTTTGATGTGAGACGCATTAATATTGAATTTCATAAGAGAAGAAAATTTAGCATTAGATCCATTGGTCAATCTTAGAGAATTTTGGCCCTGTTTGGATTACAAGAAAGACATTGTCGACGGGATTTATTTATTTTTTTGAGAACCTTTTTCTTCCCACAATTTTTAGGAAAATGATATGATTATAGTTGATCTAGAGCAAATCATCATACATTGAAACTCTTTCTAATTAAAAATTAGGATCGGATCGAGTTATCTTTTCTGTGCATACAAAGAAGTCATAACTTTTATAAATATTTTTCATTTCCAAAAAAATTTCAATAATCCAAAAGCCCCAACAATGAGCTTTCGTGAAAATCAACCTGTGGATTCGGTGTATAACTTGAAATCATCATTATCCAAGTGTTTACATTCCAATGAGGGATTTCATAAAACACTGACAGACATCCGATAAGGGATTTCATAAAACACTAACTCACATTACCTTGAAATGGGTTTGGGAAGGAGATGAAGGGTTGCAGTATGTTTTTTTAGGTTTTACCTGGTAACAACTGGCAGGGCATAACGAAGAAATTGATGAAAGACTCTAGAGATCTATTTAAATAAAAGACCCTGTTCAGGGAAATTGAAAAAAAGAACATCCAGAACCAAAATTTGTGATAGGAAAAAGCCAAAAAGAACCGAAAAATCGAAATCCTCTTTTAGAAGAGAAAAACGTACAATCAAAATCCCCCTACAAAAAAAGAATTAATAATCCATGTTTGAGGAAATCCCCTAAAATTTGGTAATCCTAAAAACCAAAACAAAATTCAGGATCCCTAATTAAAATCCATCTATTTAAAGTGAAAAAATGGAAAAGTAAAGGAAGCAAGAAAACTCATCTTTGGTTCGTTTGCCAGAGGGAGAATAGCCTAGTTTGGAATCCATATATAGTTCTTACCAGTCTCCTTCATTAATGAATGAAAAATAAAAATAAAATATAATTATGGTCAAAGACAAAACGATACCCAGAGTAGGACATAGAAGAGAAGCAAAAACAAAAGCATGTGACGAGACTTTGAGATGAGAGGCGATGAGAAGGAGGCGGTTGAGAGCAGTGGAGTTTTCAGGAAGGGAATCCAGAGAATGCCAAACGAGCAGATAATAGGGTTTCGTTTGGAGTCTTTGGACGGACATGTAAGGGTCATTGACATTGGAATTGACAAAAATTGCCATCAGAAATTGGATACACAGTGAACTTTTCCTAAAATACAATGAGATGTAGAAAGAATTTAAGCAAAAGTTGGGAACGAAAGCGATAACTTTTGGATGTTCTCCAGGGGCAAAGTAAGTGACCTGGATGACAAATATACCCCGGCAAAATTGAGTAGGGCGGAGACAAATGTACAGTATGGCCCGTACCATAGGATGATCCAAACCGTCCATTAGATGGGCCACTGCCTACATAGGTTGTGCCCCAAAAATAATTTTAATAGGTTGATCCGAACCCTCCTATCTATAGAGGGTTATAGGTTGATCCAAACCGTCAATGTGATGGAACCATGGTTTTAAATTTCGGTCTGAAATTTCAGTAATTTTGGTCCGAAATTTCGATTAACTGCCATTATTTTTTAAAACAAAAAGTGTTACAAAATTTCGGAATTCGGAATTTCAGTTTGTTCCGCAATTTTGAAAATTCAGTCCGGAATTTAGAACCAAGTTACCAAATTTCGGACCGAAATTTTGGTTTTCGGTGGGGTCCGAAACGGTTACTGAAACAAAAATTTTAAATCATGGATGGAACACACCATCAATCGGTTGTGCCCGTAAAATTTACATAGGTTGAGCGTTGCTCTCCAATCGATATAGGCTGATCCTAGCCCTCCAATCGATAGAGGTTTCCATAATTGTTGTTCCTCTTCAGGTGCCCGGAATCCGTCAATATTTTGCAAGTGTCCTTCATGAGTAATAAAAGCAGTTCTTTCGTCATTGTCATATGACTTTACCTCTTCTTGGTAGTTTTTTGCCGTAATTGTCATAGACAGTTACCATGTGTCGGTACTTTTCATATGTAGATTATGATTTTACCCTTAAATAATTTCTCATAGAGATAGAGGTTAGATATCAGCAAAGGGGTTAATGGTAAAAGAAAAGGTTTGGGGCATTATTTTTGGACGTTTGCGCTAGGGTATTTATTGCCCAACATGAATGCCGAGAATACCCCTAAAGAAAATCAGAAATGTCAATGCAAAAGGTATTGTGCTGGGCTGTGGGACATGAATGGAAATAACGAAAAAGTGAGGATGACTTTAACCCCTGATTCACGCTTTATATATAGTATGAGGATTTTCCTCATTTTTTCATGAGATAAGGTTTCTTTGGTAATTTTTCATAATGAGAGAAGAAGCTACCGAATCATAACTTATAAGTTCTACCCATTTTGTGAAAGAGTCATAGGTGAGCATTTTAACAAGAGAATAGGATCTTTGGGGGAGTCAGTGGACTAAATCTTGAACCTCATTGCTAACTTGGGTTTTGAGAGTGGAAGCCAAGAATCGAGTAGGACTAATGGGTTACTCCTCAAGTTTCCTGGGATTCTTTAAAGTCAATGGGGACTAACCACCCTCATAAAGGAATTCTTTACCAAATCTGTGGATGAGATTTTTTTACTTTTAGAGATGGAGTCTTGTTTAAAGAAAGAAGTTACGACTAATTGCACCAATATATACCTCCGTGCAAGGGGTTGTCATGCACGATTGCTAGTTATCTTTTTGAATAAAAATGCTTTCCACTTCATCCAAGAGAGTGTTGGTTATCTCATTCTTTGTAGATTCGAAGAGTTGTCACTCATAGATTGATCAACTTTTCCAACTACTTTTCACAGCTACTCCACTAAACTATTCATTTGTGCATAGGTAAGGGTGTCAATTTTGGCTCGGGCTCGGAAGCATGCTCGAGCTCGGCTCGAATCCTTCACTAGCCGAGCCCGAGTTAGGCCAGGCTCGGCTCCGCTCGGCTCGTTAAGAATTTAATATATTTAAATATATATATATATATATATATATATATATATATATATATATATATTATATATTAATATATACACTAAAAGGGTTGTCTAGGGAGTGAAAGGGGGAGGCAAAATATGTCACTTCTTTTTTGGAACCCCATTTGTTACTTGGACCACCCCCCTAGTGTAAAAAGAGTAGTAAAAAAACACTAGATAGGGCTGTCCAGGGAAGATGACGGGTGTAAAATTAATATAATTTGAGCTCAATAAGGCTCGCGAGCGGCTCGCGAGCCTGACCGAGCCGAGCCGAGCCGAGCCCGAGCCCACCTTTTGAGCTTAGCGAGCCGAGCCGAGCCGAGCCTGGCCAAGCTCGGCTCGGCTCGTTTACACCCCTAGCATAGGCCCTAAACGTGCCACAAAAATATTCTCCACAGGTTGACTATAACCTTTTACTGTTTAGAGCTTTCCATAACATCGTTTTTTAACTTTATGAGCCGTCCATTTTACACCAAATATATCAGAGTTTTAGCATAATTTTTTTAAGCATGTCTATTTAGGACGGGTCTAACAAAGGAGTGGTTTAGATCATCTAAGTGTGCCCCACTGTACATTTTTCACTAGAAATATACTCCCACAACAATAAACAATCTCTTCTGATAGAATCCCTGATCTTCTCTTCAGCCAATTCTAACCACATGTGTTTTTCAAGCCATCGATAGAACTTCCTGTCACGTAGTTTCAGCCTTACACTCAATTCTGTTGAAATAGCTGTTTGTGGTTTAAAATATTAGTAATTAAATATCTTAAATTTCACGCTACTATTTGTTCATCTAGAACTTTCGCAATGATTTAAATAATAAAATAGTCATGTAATGGATTTAAATAAAGGCCGTGCTCCTTAGATCAGCACTCACAACCCAGCTATGGATTTTCTTCTCCATATGCAATCAATTGCTGGGATTCTTGTCATGGTTCTACTCTACAAACTGTGGATAGCTAGGACTAAAAGTAAGACCAAGGAGGCACCCGAACCAGCTGGTGCCTGGCCTATAATCGGCCACCTCCACTTGCTCGGCGGCAGTGCACCGCTCTTTCGAATCCTAGGAGCCATGGCCGATAAGTACGGATCCACCTTCACCATCTGGCTCGGTATGCGCCGCATCCTTATCGTGAGCAGTTGGGAGGTATTGTTGGAATTTTTAGTTAATTGATTGCAATTTTCATATAGAGATTGGGTAGATTAGAGTATTTTCAATTTCTCCGTAGATGACACATGATGTTCTCCGATCTAATTACAAGTTATGTTAATTACTTATGTTAATTTTATACATGGCCAGTGGAATTTGGGTTTTGGGTATGAAAAATGTTAATTAACATAACTTTTTTATCAATTCTCCCAGAAAGCATATAGGAGCTTGTTTGACCAATCTTTTTATGTTATACTTTATACATATATATATATAACAGGTGTCTAAGGAGTGCTTTACTACCAAAGACAGGGTTTTGGCGGATCGCCCTACCTTTGCCGCTGGCGAGCTCTTGGGCTACAACTATGCCATGTTTGGCCTTGCCCCTTACGGGCATTACTGGAGAGAGATACGCAAGATATCCACGCTCGAGTTGTTGTCCAACCGCCGGCTCGAATTGTTCAAGCATGTCCGAACCATGGAGATTGATACGTGCATAAAAGACTTGTATGGACTGTGGGTTAAGAACAATAAGCAACCAGTTTTGGTAGAAATGAAGCAATGGTTTGGAAATTTTACCATGAATGTTGTTGTGAAGATGGTCACCGGAAAACGATATAACGGCGAGAAGGGCGAGTCGGAGGGATTCAGACATGGGTTGAGTCAATTGCTTTATCTCGTTGGCGTCTTTGTTGTGTCCGACGCGCTACCTTTTTTGAAGTGGATGGATCTTCAAGGTTATGAAGCTACCATGAAGAAGACATCTAAAGAACTAGATTTTATTGTTTCCAATTGGGTGGAAGAGCATCGCCGGAAGAGAATCTCCGACGAAGCTCATGTTGATCAGGACTTCATGGACGTGATGTTGTCGATCGTGGATGAGGCTGAGATCTCCGAGTACGATTCGGATACCATCATCAAGGCAACTTGTCTGGTACGTTGTTATACCATAGACTTAGAATTTTGAGTGCACATATAGGCCACGTTGGCCAGGAATTTTTTTTCCATGATAAATTAGTCTCTCCAAGTGGTGAGACAGGGATAGGGCAGGTGGGAGAAGGAGAGAGATTTGAGAGGGCTCGACTGAGATGAAGGTGAGAAGTGGCCAAAAATAAAGAAAAAGTCGATCATGAGATTTTTGTTTCCTCATTTTTTCAGAGTAATCGAATTCCTTAAAAATCAGATATGCAGATCGACCCAGGGGCGGAGGCATATATAGCGTGTTGGGGGGTTGCAAAATCCCTTTTATTAGTAATGATATTTGCAGAAATTCCAAGTGATATGGCCACAGCCCCCAAGGACCAGGCATGCAAAGTGTAAATTAGTGTGCCCCCAGTGTAGATTCCTTGCTCCGCTCCTGACTGGATTGGATCGGGCCCACCAATGAGTTGGTCGGCTCTTTTTGGTGTGCTTTTCGAATCATACATTTTGAGTCTGGGTCATGATTCATTTCAAATTAGACTGTTATTAGGGTGTACACATATAGGGATTGGGATCGTAAGAGTGAATCATTCTCTCCGGTATGATTTCCCAAACGGAATCCTGTTTTCCTAGCAGTGCTCTATAGCTAAACCTACACATAATTATCAAGTCGTTGATAAAAATACTCCGATAACGACAGAAAAATTAATAAATTTGCACTGACTTACACCTAAAATTATAAGATGATCCCATATAACATATGCTAGTTACATGTAACTAGAATGGGAAATGATTCCAAAATCCAGCTTATCTGCCAAAAAAAAAGAATGGGAAATGATATTTCCTATAATGATTTCATTTGAAGAGCAAGTCAAAGGTCGTTGGAAATTATTTTTAAGAAAAACACAGACAAAAGGGATGTAATTTCTCAACAAGAATAGTGGGACTTTCATTTCCCAAGAAGAATATATTAACAGTCATAATGAAGTGAGTTTTTTTCCAAAAAGACGTGCAAATGGAGATGGTAATGTAGTTGGACTGTCATTTTCTAGCAAGAATATATTAAGTCATAACTCATTTCTACCATGACTAATTGAAGGTGCATATCGAAAAAATCCACGACCTCTTTGTGACTCTGTCTTCCCTAAAACCAAGAGAGAGGTTATTTATTGGGAAATTATATAATTCCCCCCTCAAAAGATGGTTTCTGTGATAATGGTAAGCTGATTGAGGATAAATTCACCCGTTTTAGCGTTTTTCTTTGCCTTTAAAGAGGGGGCCGGATTTCATCCGTCGGAGGGGGGAAATATCATTTCCCTTTTTATTTAATGAATATCTTATCATGAACGTGTTAAAAATATTATTTTATTTAATACCAAATTTCGGAAAAATATTAAATAGTTAAAAAATCGAGATTTTTTTGTTGAATTTCCTTAAATTTCGGAAGAAACAAATTTTGAAATTTCAGCTGAAATCGTATTACGTTTCGGGTTGACCGAAACGAAATTTGTAGGATTAAATGATACATTTCCCCCTTTTGTTCCCCGGGCCACCTCTTTTTAATGTAAAAGGAGGAGTCATAAATACACTGGCGTGTTGGTTTGAGAAAGATAAGGGGGCGAATATATGGCTTCCCTCTTTGAAGATGGGATTCTGTTTTCGTAAGCATGACAACTCTCTCTATCTATCTATATATATCTCTCTCTCTCTCCATTTTTTCACTCCTATAGTCCTATTGCTACTTTCTACCAGTCAGCATAGGGTGAGGCCCACTATTTTAAACCATGCCTAGCGTGATGGGTCCACCATTTTACACCTCGTGTTTTGATGGTGGCCCCAAACCCAGTGTGACGGATAAAATCATCCCCCCTCCCCCATGCTCCCTCTTTTAATGGTTTCTATGAGAATGGTTCACTTTTTGAGGATAAATTCACCCCCTTCGTTTTTCTTTGCCTTCAAAACTTAACGAATTACGTTGGGGTTCGGGGGAGGATTTATCCGTCAGAGAGGGAAATCTCATTTCCCTTTTAGGTTTTGATTGAGTGGGACCCAACATCTCTACCATACTCATGCATAGAGTGGGCCCCACCAATTACCCCACTCTACCCTAACCTATGCATTAGGTTGGGGCCCATCATTTTATGGAATACTAGTAAGACTATAAGTTATTATCAATCGTTCCAATATGGTTTCTAACAACTTTGCATTCAATTTTTGTAGTCTCTTATCTTAGGTGGCACAGATACTACAGCCGTAACCCTAGCATGGGCCCTCTCTTTGCTACTGAACAATCCCCATGTGTTAAAGAAGGCACAAGATGAATTGGACATCCACGTAGGCAAGGATAGAAACGTGGACGAATCCGACATCAATAACCTAGTGTACCTTCAAGCGATCATCAAGGAAACAATGCGCCTCTACCCAGCTGCACCCCTCTCGGTCCCACACTCGGCAATCGAAGATTGCCAAGTGGACGGCTTTCATGTCCCAGCTGGCACTCGCATAATGGTGAACCTTTGGAAGTTGCAACGGGACCCACGTGTGTGGTCGGACCCACTTGAGTTTCGGCCCGAGAGATTTCTCACTAGCCATTTAGATGTGGATGTAAGGGGCCAACATTTTGAGTACATACCGTTTGGGTCTGGCCGAAGGTCGTGCCCGGGGATCTCGTTCGCGCTGCAGGTCATGCATTTGGCACTTTCTCGTCTTCTTCATGGATTCGATATGTCGAGCCCATCAGGTGGGCCCGTCGACATGACCGAGGGCCTAGGCCTAAACATAACCAAAGCAGCCCCGCTGGAAGTCCTCTTCACCGGACGACTTCC
This sequence comes from Tasmannia lanceolata, assembly GCF_043159265.1. NCBI lineage: Eukaryota > Viridiplantae > Streptophyta > Magnoliopsida > Canellales > Winteraceae > Tasmannia > Tasmannia lanceolata. The sequence continues at coordinate 11,775,096 of NW_027518681.1, forward strand.
TTCCAAGCTCTATGAACAATTGAGGGGAATATAAATGGAAATTAAGTATTGAAAGTATATTGATGTGGGTCGCCTTATGGCAGTCCATGTTTCTTGTATTTTTCTTCTGTGTGAAATTGTGTGAGGAATGATATTTGTACTCTTGTTTTAATAACAGCACTCTCGGCTAAGTTTTACACTTTTCTAATTAACTGACGTCAATCGCGGGTAAAAATTGTATTTGATAAAGGAGTGCCATTATCAAAACAAAGGACTGTTAGAATATATCAGATCTATTATGAATTGACCGTTAAATCTAGGTGTTAAATTTGGTGATAAGGTAGTCAGGTTACATTATGATTATCTTTCTCCCTATGTTTATCCTTGTCTTCCCATGTGCTCTCTATAAGGACCGTTAATTGTAATAACATTGAGAATTGTTGGAAACATGTTTCCTTTAGGCAGCCCACATTTACTTTCCTAGTTAATTATGGAAGCCTTGGATAGTTTTAAATATTGGATTTTTAGGTTAAATAAAGATAACTCTAGTCATGAAAGGTAAGAGTTTTAGTACAAATGAGAAACTAATCCATTCCGTAAGGCTCTGTTTGGATGCCAATTGCAAGGAAGCCTTACGCAATCTCCAAGGCTCCAAGCAAAATAATACACTTTTTGGTGTTTGTTTGCCGATTTTACACCATAACCCATAAAGACCACCAGACAAGAATTATAGCTAATTATTGCTTATCTGGTGATGTGGCACTAATGAGTTCTCCTCGTACCCTCCATGCCTCGTTTCTTCAAAATGGTAAAATTCTTCTAGTAGAATTTTGCTCTCTCTCTCTCTCTCTCTCTCTCTCTCTCTCTCTCTCTCTCTCTCCTCTTTCTATATATTGGTAATGACACCCCCTCCCATTACTTGGCAGCCAAACACTACTTATCACTATTCTACGAGGTAAATCCTTGGTAGTCAAACATTACAAAAGTTTGTCTCCTCCCTATTGACTACTTAAACCACTAATCTATATGGTAAGCATCTGCATCCAAACAGATCCTAAAGCTAAACTATAGGAGTTGCTTAATGGGAGCAACTTTTCTATAAAGATATTAGGTTTAGGGTTTTCTCAGAGTGGTCCAAGATCTACCAAGAATAGCCGATGATTTCGTTGATTTGAGCATAAGTCTTGGATAGATCTGAAAGCTACATCAGAACCAAGTTTGTCGTGTTCGTTGAGGAGTGTCTTCGACAATCAGATCACGCGCATCGTCGAAGCTTCAATCTGATCATCATGGCCAGAGGTAATGATCCATTTCAGCGTAAGTTTAATTAAATCTCTAAAAGTTGGTATGAGAGCAAACCTTTGATCCGTTATTATCGATAGGAGTGTGACGCTCTGATCAGTAAAAATTAATATTCCTTTTCTTTTTGGATTTTATGCATTTGTCTAGTTATAATCGAGTAACAACAATTGATTCGATATATCAAAAAACTAGAATTGACTCTAAATCCAAGGATCGTCCGTAGAATACCTTTTTTTTTGAAATAGAGGTGGTATTAGAATACCTTAAATCTAGAAATCCTAAGAAAATAAAGAATCACGGGCGCTGAACGGTTTTCTTTGTGTGTAGTGGGCCATCAATAAGGTTGCCAGTAGACCTGGCAAAAAGTGACTTGGACCCGCAGGTCTACCCGGCCCGCCCGTAATTTACGGGTCCGGGTCACACATTAACGACCCATTTCCTTTTCGACCCGGCCCGTACGGGTCATGGGAAAAGTTGCCCGAGCCGGGTGGACCAGCGGGGGCCCGTAAAAAACACATACGAGAGAATTTTTTTCCTTCCCATAAATAAAGCCCGTATTTTGTCCTTCCCAAAACAAACAGAAGTAAAAAAAGAACTCACCAAATAGCCAAACCCTAGAGTTCTCTTCTCACCTCAAGCCGTTGTCCGACGGCCTTCCCGTGACTCCTGCCATCTCTCTCTCTCTCTCTACGAAGCTAGGGTTTTGAGGTCTCTGTAGGATTTGGCTGTCCCATGTAAAAAAGGGACAAATTTATCATTTCCATGCTGTGAAGGGCTCCTTGTGTTTTTCATCTCCCTCTCAGCTAGCGTTTCTTGGGGAGGAACTCTCTTGATCTTCAGTTCAGGTAATATACGGTGTAAGCCCTAATAGTCTTATAGACCCTTATTTTTCAAAAATTAATGTATGGACCACACTATAATAGGATGATCCAAACCGTCCATGTGAATGGCCAAAACGTAAATAGGTTGTACCAAAAAATCCATCATATGGACGGTTTTGATCATCCTATAGTGTGGCCTGTACAGTGCTTTTTGAAAAATAAGGGACTACAATGATTATAGTGTGGTCTGTACGGTTTTGATCATCCTACAGTGTGCCCAAAAATCTCATGTTTTAAAAAGGACTATAGTGTGTGTTATGGAGACTTGGCAAAAACCGGGGAAAAAAAAAACAACAAAAATTATTGGGAAAAAAAAAAACCCGGTGACCCGTGGGTTAAATGGGTGCGGGTCCATGATAAGTGACCTGTAAATTTTACAGGCCATTTTTCACCTGGCCCGTTTGACCCGGACCCATATGGGCCGGGTCAAACAGGCCCGGCCCACCCGTTTGCCAGGTCTAGTTGCCAGTATGACACCAGAATCCGACAATCTATGATCGATCTTGATGCTTTTAGCATCGAGCAACCACGGATGATGATAGGCCGGATCTTGGGTTAGTAACTGTGTGTCCCATCATGAAGAACCGTGAGATTAAAAGGGCTTCTGGGTTCCTAAATAACATTTTGGGTTAGTAATTGTTATTTAGGAACAAGGTTATTTGTAATTTCTGTTTGAAAAGAGTTTCCATAGTGTGGCCCACATTGACCAACCAAGTTGAATTAGGGGGATGTTGATGGATGGTAGATGCACAAAATTCAGTCAATAATTCAATATGAGCTCAGGCACAAGGTTATTTGTAATTTCTGTTTGAAAAGAGTTTCCATAGTGTGGCCTACATTGACCAACCAAGCTGCTTTAGGGGGTGGGTGTGTTATACATTTTTGCTAAGATGTGTTTTTAGGCCAACTTAAGATAACTCTCATCAAGGAGTCATAAATTATGAAGAGAATTAGTCCAATGGAAAACTAACCACATTCCCCAATGTCTTAAATAAAATGATTTCAAAATAAAATAAAATAAAAATGGGAGCAATGCACATCAAGATAATTAACTGATTATAGGTTCCTCTCCATGGATGTGTGTATTAGTGTGTGTGTGTGTGCGCGTGCGTGCGTGTAAGATAATTAAGTGGTTATAGGTTCCTCTCTCTCTCTCTCTCTCTCTCTCTCTCTCTCTCTCTCTCTTCTATGTGGATCTTCTTGAATGACTTGTAGCTCTTCATCGGGGATCATAGTGTATCCTAATTTTTGTGCTCAGTTTCCATCAACAAGTTAAATCTTTCCATCTTTAGCACGAATCATCTTGATTTGAACAGAATCCCTGTTAGGAAAATTAACATTTCTACAAGAGAAGAATCCATTTGAAGAACATGATGAATAGGAGGAATTTTTTTGAAAGATTACTATTTTGAATTTTTTTCTTGAAAACTAGAAATAGTTGGAAAAGTTGCGGTCAATCCACTAGTATAAACCATGGAGCCGAGCTGATTTACATGGCTACTACAAGGGAGAAAATGGACTCCATTCTATATAATCAAAGCCTGTTTCCATTAAACATGTCTAATGTCCAGAAAAGATACTAGATATTCAAGGCATACTAAAAGTTTGGATGAACTAAAGTGTCAATTTGTCTTATACAGACATTTTAATATCTTTATTTGGTCCATCTATCTTTATCTACTTAGGAGAAATGGGAAAAATACCCAGCATATTTCTTAAGCTTTAAATGGAGATTAACCTCAATCTTCTTTATATATTTGCTCAAGTCTATCATGATGAATTGAGGGTGGATGATAAAGTTTCTGATAATGAATGCCTGGATGGAACAGATTGGAATATTTTTATCTGAAGTGCAGAAAATCGAAAATTTTAATATAGATTTAGATCCATTTTGGAGTCGTTGAGATAAGAAATTCCCAGATAAGGGTTTTCGTTGAAAAATCCTTCATCTTACCTTGGTAGAGATGACCAATAATAGCCTGATGTAATTGTTGTACTTGCATCTTCATCACTTTCTTTCTTTTCACTAATCTAGTGAAGGCTTACTCCCCAAACTTTATTTGATTCTTGTTCAATTGGTCTTCCTCCTCCTTTCATTAGAATAATAGTAAAATCCTTTTGATCAATTTATCCTTTGACCCATGATCCTATCACCTTGTTAGGCTATATCCTCTATATGTCAGCTTAGAACCTTGGAATGAAGATAATAATATCTTCTTTTTGGCATGTCAGAGGTTTGAATGAAGTGATTTTCTGAAAATAAGAGTGAACTAGTCTATGATTCAAAAAAAAGGGTGAACTGGTTTGACAGAAGCGGGTCCTTGGATGATGGTTCAGTTTAGGATAGGGCGGAATAATTTGTTTTGTCAATAGACTCAATACTAAAAAAATGTTGATCCCCACCAAACAATTTCTTCAATGGGAATTAGATTAAGCCATCCATTCCTCATATCTTTTGACTAGGAAAAAATTTTGTATTTCAAAATGATATATGTCTGAATATAATTAGGATCGAAGAAAGAAGGTTTTATGTCATTCTCCAGATTGGAATATGATCGTGGAAATAATAACAGACAACTTCGGTAATTTAGAATGACTTCATGATAATGATATCCAATTCTAAAGAATTTTTCTATGAAGACTGACATTTCCATGAGAGTTGAGATCCATTTTTTATCAAAGGATAAAGCTCACATAGAGATACGCAAACTAAATGAAGAGGTTGTAACAATTTTTTATTATATTAAAACAAAGTACAATTACAGGCCAACGTTATAGCATCAACAATCAACAAACCCACACACATTTGCATCACCACAATAATAATGTCCAACACACTAACATACACCATTGCAGTTCAAAAAAAAAAAAAAAAAAAACCATACACTACCCACAACCAACACAAACATAAATCTCACATCAAATGTACAATACCTCAGAAAATCCAACACCTACATCATTCCCACCACATTACACATATCAATAAAAATACATAACTACAAATGCTAAATACCAAAATACTATTCAAAGAAATAATCACATATTCCTTAAAACCCATATTCTAGCCTTCATACACCCGTACACTCATAATCCAACAACAATTTTCACAAACATACCAAGAAAACCATTTCAAATGCATATTCCTCATTCCAAAGAATCCAAATAGTAGCAGAAATAATTATATGTAAATCCGTGTGTGTGAGTGTGTGCATGTGTGTATAAACCATCAAAATTCTAAGAGACAACTAAGAACATCCAAATAGACCCATAAAAGTACTATCTACATTCATGAATCTAAATAAAAATGCCATAAGAAACCAATATCCATATAGAAGTCTCCCTCTAACAATTACCTCAACCCCTCCAAATAATGCAATAATATGTCCCACATAATGATATTAACAACTACGGATTTGCTAGGGTCCATCGCAGTAGGCATTCCTCAGATGGTCTGTTGCATGTGACAGCAGCCACACAGGCTCACTTTTCAGCAGATTTTGTCTTCATTCATGAGGTGGCTGCTGTCACATGCAATAGACCATCTGAAAAATGCCTTCTCCAATGGACGCTAGCAAATCACTAACAACAATATAAAAACCATAAATAATAACAACTCCAAACTCAATACAAAACAAACACATACAAGTAAAACAACATTTTTCAAAGGGATTTGCTAGGGACCATCCCAAAAGGCATTTCGCAGACCGGCTGTTGCATGAGAGAACAGCCACATAAGCCCACTTTTTTCTCTTATTCATTTAATTCATCCTATGTGGCTGCTCTCTCATACAACAGCCGGTCCGCAAAATGCCTTCTGAGATTGTCCCTAGCAAAATTTTACTTACATACATAGTGTTAAAGATAGCATGTTATAGATGGCAATACCCAACAAAGGAAAGACAACATCACGTGAGACTCCCCATATGGCAATCCAATATGGAAAATCTCTCCCTTAGGCATGTCACTAATATTGTGTATATCAATTAGTATTGTTATATTACCAACTAGGATAGTTGCCAACCTTGTAATATTACCAGTTAGCATTTTTCCTTTTCTTGGCATATTGCCTAAAAGCTGTGTCAACAGACACCTATAAATATATATCTCCCATGCTCATGTTTGGCATCGAGGAGTTTTCTTCTTGCAAAGTATCAGTGAGTTAACATGGTATCAGAGCTTACGGTTTGAGTTTTTTTTTTTTTTTTTCTTACTGAAACTTTGCGACCTCCGTCGATCCTCGCATTGCCTCGTCAAGTTCATCTCCAAGAACCAGACCTTCTCCTACAAACTCCTACTGCACTCAATGGCTGATTTGTCTTCCACGGTAACTTCGCGTCTTCCTCTTCTCTTCAATCGTTTGGCAATGTCCACCATGCTCTTTCCATCAAACTCGATGGACCAAATTATCTATTGTGGAGATCACAGTTCCTTCCATTGCTCCATGCCCACGATCTCTTTGGCTCCGTCTCGGGTGAGGCAGTACCACCTCCTATGTATCTGCCGCGTACGACACCCGAGGATCCACCGATCGTGAATCCCTCCTTCCAGGTATGGCACCGACACGATCATCTCATTCTGAGCTGCCTCATCTCCTCGCTCTCCACTGGGCCCCTTGCACATGTCGTTGGTCTTGACACTTCTCGTGTAGTATGGAATGCCCTTGAGAAGATGTTTGCTTCTCCGTCTAGAACTCGAGTGATGAACCTTCGTCATCAACTGACGAATCTGCGGAAAGGAACAAAGTCCATGGCTGACTACCTTCAACATGCTAAGATGCTAGCTGATCAACTTGCCTCATCTGGCCATCCGATTCTTGAGTTTGATTTGCCTATGAGCATTCTCGTCGGCCTAGGACCAGATTATGAGAACCTTGTCACCAATATTCTCAGTCGTTCAGATCCTATCCCTATTGATGATCTTCATGGCTTACTGTATAGTCATGATGTCCGACTGTAAATGCAGTCCCTCTCTCTTGCCGACACGACTCCACCCGAAGCTAACCTTGCCTATAAGGGCTCATCGCCATCGACCTCACAATACAAGCGCAATAATAAGCAACACAAATTTCGTGGTAGGGGTCGTGGTCGTCCATCATACAATCGTGATGGATCCCCTCCACGACCTGCAACGGGTCGTGTTATATGCCAGTTATGTGGTCGTCCTGGTCATGAAGCCCCAACCTGCTATCGCTTCACAAACGTTGTTCCGCGCACTCCGCCTGAACCGCAACACCCATTTGCAGCACTGTATGCCGGTCAATCATCTACCTTCGACCCCGCTTGGTATGCTGACAGTGGATCCACCAATCACCTAACCTCTGAACTCTCCAACCTTCGTTCAAAGAGATGCTAAAGAAATAGTTACAACAACGATTGGAAAAGGGACTCTTCGGCAACAAGAGAAAATATTCAGATAGGGAAATTAAGAATGAGATTAGGGGAAAAGATATGGATAAAAGACAAGGAGAGAGAGGGGGAATATTGGGTTAATTATCCAAGTTCTGAGCAAGGTCATTAGGCAGTTACGGGATATTTCATCCAGCCCATAGATTACCCAAGAATCTGAGTTCCAAGCAAGGCATAGAGTTCGTTACTAGATATTTTATCAAGCCCATCAATTACATGAGGATCTGAATTGTTAGTAAGGCTTGTAAGGTAGTAATGAAATATTTTAACTAGTACATGGATCACATTGAGTATATGAGTTATGAGTAAGGTCGATAGGTCGTTACGCGATATTCCACCCTTCTCATCGGTTAGTTGAGGATCGAAATTCTTAGTAAGAATGTAAACATTTAAAACACAAAATTCTTTTAAGACGCATACTTTAAATGTTGGGTTTGAATTTTGTGTTTTTATAATTTTTAATTTTAATTTTAATAAAATATTTTTTACATTTTAATGAGTTTTTTCATTTTTTTAATTTTATGACATTTGCAAATTTTTTGGAGTTATTTTTTAATCAAATATTTTATCTTTTATGTCCGCGTTTATATTGAGAGTTTTAATTTTGGGAGATGATTTTTTTCACCCCCTGTACAATTATGTGCCCCCTTTTTAACATGAATTGTGGCAGACTTTAACGCTGTTTGATGTCAAATCACATCAAAAGGGGGAGTATAATCCTACGGGGGTGAAAAAATCATCTCCCTTTATTTTTTATATATTCATTTTAACATTTTTAACGAGTTTTTTAATCGTTGCCCATTAAAAGCATTTTAGATAAAAAAATTCTAAAGAAAAATTAAATCATAGTTTTCTAACAAGACCAAGTTATAATAAATAATCCTAAAAATAACAAAAAAAAATACAAAGAATGAAAACATAAAATTGAGAAAAATCATTCAATCATCAAAACACGAGAAAAAATTAGTAAAAAAAAACATGAACTCAAAAAAATTGAAATAAAAAAATAAAATACGAGATTAAAAATAACTAAAAAAATCTACAAATACCATAAAATTTAAAAAAAAAATCCAAAAACAATCACAAGATTCAAATTTAATCTAAAAAGTTAGACAAAATTAACACAACAAAGAAAAAAAATTAATTTAATTACAAAAAATAGAAAATTTGTTGTAAAAGGCCAAAAAAAAACCAAAGCCATTTGAGTACCAAGAACTTAGAAAACGAAAACAAAAATAACAGAATAATAAATGAACAATTAAAAATTAAGAACATATAAGTGAAAGGAAAAACGCCTAAACAAGATTGTAAAATGCTTTAATTTTCAAAAAAAATTTAAAAGGCCAAGAAAACAAGTACAGCACTTGAGTGTTAATAACATAAAAAAGGTAAAAAAATAGAATAAAGAAATTGAATTTAAATATTTAAAAAAATGGAAACAAAAACATCTCTATAGAATTCACCATAAAAACTTCGAGAAATGCCTTCTGCGATGGTTGTGACGAGTGAATTGTGAAATAGAAAGGTTATTTAGAATATTATAAATTTAAGTTTTCCTATATCTGTTAAATATCTTATAAATGTATTATAAGGGATTTTCCTTTCTCCAGACTTAAGTTTTTCATTTTAAAATCGTTTGCTTGGGACAATTGTCTCATTTTAAAATGGTTGGCTTGTGACAACTGTCCATACTTCACTTTAGAAAAATATATTGTGGTAGTTAATTCATTTTTAATCTTGGATTAACTTATGAAAAATATGAAAAGATTATTTTTTAAAGTTATAATAATTAAGGTTAGAAAAATTGTATGTTTAGGCAAGTGCAGTATCAATAAATGGTAGCAAATGTTGCAACAGTAAGCCTATGTATCATATTTGCTAGCTTTCATGTTATGTATTTTTTTTTTCACTGGAAGTCTATTCACCATGTAGCATTCAAGCATCTAAACAAATATGTTCGATTACCACTAAACAAACGTCATACATAGACTGACATACATATACACACAACCACAAGCAAATAAGCATATAAGGATATCAAGAAGTAATGTATAACCTAAACAAGTGTGTTCGATTACCACTAAAAAGAGTGGCATACAAATATGAACAGCCACAAAAAAATGCCCATCTAAGGATATCAAGAAGTAACGTAAGGATCCATACCACTTATGAAGAAGTAACGTATAGATACAATAACCAATACAAGTATATGATACTAGGTCATGTTAATCGAATTGAAATAGGGAATATCTGCCTGAGAATCTCAGCTCAACTCAACTCAACTCAACTCAACTCAACAAAGCCCTTTTCCCCAAACTAGTTGGGGTCGGCTAAATGAATCCTTTAGAAAAATTTCATGAAGAAGGTGAAAGGAATCTACCCGACTCTAATCCTAGCTCTAGTTGGGTTCGTCTACCTGGATTATTTTCTTCCATTCTATCATATCCAAGGTCATGTTCTATTTTATGTTCCTAGCTATTGCCTGAGAATCTCATATGGCATATAAATGCAGACTATGCACATCCATTTATGAACAATTAAAATTCACATAAAGTGAAACTGATGGATCAAATCAATAAAGAACTAAAAGATAAAACAGATTCTGCACACCTGTTTCTACGGTTGATGTTTTAGTAACTACTAAAGGGCATCTTGGGTTATAAGATACATGGATTTTATAAAATGTTTGGCAGCCCTTGCACTTGCAATTCAGATGAGTTCCTATCTTGAATCTTGAGAATTTACTACACAGCCCTTGCACTTGCAATTCAGAAGGGAAATATTCAAATCAGTAATAGTGAAGATACATTATACATGTGCAGGATATGATAAAACATACACAAAAGAAAGATTACTATGCACTGCTCGGCCAAGAAAATCATGCAAATGATATTCAATAATTAAATTAAGCAATTGATGAACAGTCAATGATTAAACTAAGCGCATACATGGAAAATTTAGTACAAACTATGAAAATACATGAAAAAATTTAGTAAAAACTGAGAGGTCATAGAAAATTTAGCAAAATCAAACAAAATACATTGAAATTTAGTAAAAAACTAACAAAATATATGAAAAAATTAGTAAAATCAAACAAAATGCAGGGAAATAAATTAAAAGAGATTTCTGACAGTTAGGACGGGCATGAGGTCGTCTCCTCTAGTCGCTCGTCCGCTTGCTCATATTGGTTCCGTCTAGGCCTTCATCTTGGTAGCGTGATGTTACCGCTTATATAATAGGGTTCTCCATCCTTCCTGTATTCACGCTCTGAATCTGGCTGATTTTCCAGTTCTGCCTAGGTGCTTACACGACTATCCAGAAAAGAAGGAAGAAAGCAAGGAAAGACTTGGTTTCTGATCTACCCTACAAATAACAATTTTGTTCGCTTGTAGCTCTTAGACTTAAAGCAGCTTGAATTGCCCTCCTGTACTCGCAAGGAAAGACTTGGTTTCTGATCTACCCTACAAATAACAATTTTGTTCGCTTGTAGCTCTTAGACTTAAAGCAGCTTGAATTGCCCTCCCGTACTCGCTTCGTGAAAGAATTCTCTTTGATATGATATCCCGGTTCCAGCCCAAGAAGGCTAGCATCATCGCAGAAGGCATTTCACGGATGCTCTGTTGCATGTCAGAGCAGCCACCTCATGAATTAAGAAAAAATCTCCTGAAAAGTGAGCCTTGGTACTCGCTTCGTGAAAGAATTCTCTTTGATATGATATCCCGGTTCCGGCCCAAGAAGGCTAGCGTCCATCGCAGAAGGCATTTCACGGATGCTCTGTTGCATGTCAGAGCAGCCACCTCATGAATTAAGAAAAAATCTGCTGAAAAGTGAGCCTTGGTGGCTACTCTGACATGCAATTGCATTAGCAAAATGCCTTCTACGATGGATGCTAGCAAATCCCATATTAAAAACTAATACAATACAAAAACTGACAATATATATGTGTGTGTGTGTGTGTGTGTGTGTGTAAAATTTCGTAAAAACTAAGAAAATACATAAAAATTAGTAAAAACTAAGAAAATACAGATAAAATGTAATAGAAAATAACAAAATACATGAAAAACATTTTGTAAAAACTACATACATGGAAAATTTTGTAAAAGCTAACCAAAATATGTAGAAAATTTAGTAAAACTAACAATATAAAATTAAATAGAAAACTTCAGTAAGTATTGTCAAAATACATGAAAAATTTAGTAAAAACTAACAAAATTCAGAAAAACTAGTAAAAACTAACAACATACATGAAAATTTTAGTAACAAAAAGGTCATCAGTTTAGTGCCTTATTAATAGTAGGGGAGAGTGCATGTCAAAAACATTCCATTTTCTATGGTTCACGAGGAAATTATTAATGGAAGATCATTTCCCAAATAAAATATATGAAAAAATTAGTACAAAAAACAAAATTGATGGAAAATTTAGTTAAAACTAACAAAAATAAATGAAAATTTTAGTAAATTCTAATAAAAAATGGAAAATTTAGTTCAAACAAACATGCATGGAAAAGTTAGTAAAATTAAAAAATCAAGTAAAAACATATATGTACATGGAAATTTTAGTTAACACTAACAAAGTACATCAACAAAATAAAAAAATCATAAGAACGAAACAACATACGTGGAAAAATTAGTAAAAACTAACAAAATGAGTGTAAAAATTAGAAAAAAACTATTAAAGTACGAACAAAAACTGAAATGGAATAGAAATTCTAGCAAAAACTAACAATATACCTAGAAAATTTACCAAAAAATAACAAATTATAAAAAAACCAACAAAATAAATCAACAATTTAGTAAAAGCTAATAAATTATTAAAAAATTTAATAAAAATCTACAAAATATATGATAAATTTAGTAAAACTAGCAAAATACGAACAAAAACTAACATTGTATGTGAACTGAATTTTTTTTTAAAATAACAAAATAAATGAAAATTTTAGTAAAAACTAATAAAATACCAGTGAGTTAAGACTTAAGAACTTAAAATACCATAAAAGTAAAAAGGGAATGAAACTACAAAAAATTCCTCCAACAATCAAAACAAATGGCAAAAAAAGAAACCTTTTACCATCAAAACAAATGGAAATTTTTTGTTAAAAAACAAAAGAAAAACACGCAATATAAATACAGACATAAAAGATAAAATATTAGATTAAAAACTTACTTCAAAAAAGTTGCAAATGTCACAAAATTTAAAAATGAAAAAACTCATTAAAATGTAAAAACTATTTTATAAGAATTAAAATTAAAAAGTATAAAAATTGTAAAAACACAAAATTCAAACCCTTTAAGAATGTAATCATTTAAACAAAGACGCATAATTATATGCATCTTGATCTTTAAACACTTACATGTTTACCTTCTTAAAGGGTTTGAATTTTGTGTTTTTGCAATTTTTACACTTTTTAATTTTTATTTTTATAAAAGAATTTTTACATTTTAATGATTTTTTTTATTTTTTTATTTTTGTGACATTTGCAAATTTTTTGGAAGTTATTTTTTAATTTAATATTTTATCTTATATGTCCGTGTTTATATTGAGAGAGTTTTAATTTTTTATAATTTCATTATAACATTTTTAACGAGGTTTCTAATCATTGCCATTTAATAGCATTTTAGATAAAAAAAATTCTAAATGAGAATTAAATCATAGGTTTGTAACAAGACCCAAGTTATAAATAATCCTAAAAATAACAAAAACATACAAAGAATAAAAACATAAAATTGATAAAAATCCTCCAATCATCAAAACAGGAGAAACATTAGTAAAAAAAATCAACTCAAAAAAGTTGAAATGAAAGAATAAATGTTAGATTAAAAATAACTGAAAAAATTTACAAATACCACAAAATTTTTACAAAATCCAAAAACAATCACAAGATTCAAATTTAATCTAAAATATTTAAACAAAATTAACACAACAAAGAAATAAATTTATTTAATTAACAAAAAAATAGAAAATTTGTTATAAAGGCCAAGAAAAAACTAAAGCCATTTGAGTACCAAGAACTTCAAAAAGTAAAAACAAAAATAACAAAATAATAAATGAACAATTAAAAATTAAGAAAATATAAATGAAATGAAAAGGCACAAACATGATTGTAAAATTACTACTTGAGTGTTAATAACTTAAAAAAGGTTATTTAGAATAGTATAAATTTAAGTTTTCAAAAAGCTACTTTAGTGGCTGCTCTCTCATGCAACAGCCGGTCAAGAAATGCCTTCTACGATGGTTGTGACGAGTGAATTCTGACATAAAAAGGTTATTTAGAATAGTATAAATATAAGTTTTCCTAAATCTGTTAAATATCTTATAAATGTAAATTATAAGGGATTTTCCTTTCGCCAGACCTAAGTTTTTCATTTTAAAATTGTTTGCTTGGAACAACTGTCTCATTTTAAAATGGTTGGCATGTGACAACTGTCCATACTTCACCTTAGAAAAATATATTGTGGTAGTTCATTCATTTTTAATCTTGGATTAACTTATGAAAAATATGGAAAGATTATTTTTCAAAGTTATAATAATTAAGATCTGAGCCGACCCCAACTAGTTTGGGACAAAGGCTTAGTTGAGTTGAGTTGAGTATAATAATTAAGGTCTGAAAATTTGTATAATCGGGCAACTGCAATATCAATAAATGGTAGCAAATGTTGCAACAGTAAGCCTATGTATCTATCGTATTTGCTAGCTTTCATGTTATGTATTTTTTTCTCTGCAAGTCTATTCACCATGTAGCATTCAAGCACCTAAACAAATATGTTCCATTACCACTAAACAGACTGACATACATATATACACAGCCACAAGCAAATATGCATATAAGGATATCAAGAAGTCATGTATAACCTAAACAAGTGTGTTCGATTACCACTAAACAGAGTGGCATACAAATATACACAGCCACAAAAAAATGCCCATCTAAGGATATCAAGAAGTAACGTATAGATACCACTTATAACGAAGTAACGTATAGATACCAATAACCAATACAAATATATGATACTAGGACGTGTCAATCGAATTGAAATAGGGAATATCTGCCTGAGAATCTCAGATGGCATATAAATGCATGACAGACTACGCACACCCACATATGAACAATTAAAATTCGCATAAAGGGAAACTGATGCATCAAATCAGTAAAGAACTATAAGATAAAATAGATTCTGCACACCTGTTTCCACGGTTGATGTTTTTAGTAACTACTAAAGGGCATCTTGGGTTATTAGATATACATGGAGGATTTTATAAAATGTTTGGCAATTTGTCTGGATCATTGCAATCATAAATGGTATAAAGTGTTTTAATTCAGAGGAGTTCCTATCTTGCTATTGGTAATCTTGAGAATTTACTACACAGCCCTTGCACTTGCGCAATTCAGAGGGCAAATATTCAAATCAGTAATAGGGAAGACACATTATACATGTGCAGAATATGATAAAACATAGAAAATAAAGATTACTATGCAGTTGGTCGGCCAAGAAAATCATGCAAATGACATTCAATAATTAAATTAAGCAATTGATGAACATGTGTCATTCTCATATTACACATCCGATCGCCAAAACGGAGACCGTTAGCAAATAACGTGTGCAAAACGGAGACCATTAGCAATGGAAACCAAATAAAAAAAAATTGAAAAGAAATTGATACCTCAACCAAATAAACAGCCAGTCATTGACTATGTGGAATGCAAATAACGTGTGGAAATCAATTTAATATTTGAACAAACCCAAATGAAAAATATACTCATTTTCATCAGCACCAAAATAGAGCAAAGCGAAAAAATTATAGAACTTCCACTCCCATTCATGAAACGAAAGAAAAGGATAAAATATTCGTTATAAGAAAGTATAACAGAGCAACTAAAGGAGACAAAATAGAAAAAACCTAACAAAATGTATGAGATCTGTTATCGATAAAAAAAAAGTGTTCCTTATGATGAATCTTGAAGAAAGGGTTTTTCTTAGAACTTGGGAGAATAAGATTGAGATGTTGAAAAATCAGCAACGAAATGAAGACAACCCAAGAAACACTCCATGCTCTAGTAATAAAACCAATTGTAAAACACTCATTACTCATTCGATCAACAAAACGGAGACCGTTAGCAATCGAATACAAATAAAACAGATATTGAAAAGAAATTGATACCTCAACCAAATAAACAGCCAGTCATTGACTATGTGGAATGCAAATAACGTGCGGAAGTCAGAATATATTGCAAAATCAGTTCAGAATCTAGTTGGTGACGCAAAAATGCGAGCAATTTAAGTATTAAAAGGAGAGTAACACCAAAAAATAGAAAGAAAATCGGATGAACAAGTCTGTTAGAGGTGAAATTTGTCCATCCACTAAGCAATAGACATGTGGCGCCTAGCCTAATTTGGCAACCGAACTTGCCTTTTAGATAGAGAGGGCAAGAAGGTGCCTTAGGGGAAAGGCCGAACCTAGAACGGCTCCTCTCCTAAAAAGCTTGGTGGTTCAAGATAGAAACCGGTTCCCATGAGGAAACTCGGTACTTATCAAGTTAAATAGGGAAACCGATTCCATAGGAAAGTTGATCAATAAGGAGAGACTCCCACATATGGAAGTATCTTAAACTACCTAGGACTCCTCGTCTACAAATAAGACCCCCACGCTCAAGGCCATGTATGCTCTCACACCCAAGTACTGTTACACTACAGAGCGGATTTTGGCACAAAAAAGCCCAAATGAAAAATCTACTCATTTTCATCGGCACCAAAAAAGAGCAAAGTGAAAAAATGATAGAACTTCCACTCCCATTGATGAAACGAAAGAAAAATATAAAATATTCATTATAAAGAGAGCAAAGCAAGTCAAGGTTCTGATTACCATTCAAAAAAAACAGAGCAAGTAAAGGTGACAAAATAGAAAAAACCTAATAAAAAAGTATGAGATCGATTATCAATAAAAAATGTGTTCCTTATGATGATGATTCAAGAAAGGGTTTTTCTTAGAGCTTGGGAGCGCAGAAGCTTGAGATGTTGCAAAATCAGAAATGGAAAGCAATCCAAAAGGCACTCCATGCTCTAGTAAAACCCCAACAGGAAAAAAAGAGGCATGAATAAACACAGAAAAGCATCCAATCAAAAGGTGAAACTATCTCCATCAGAGCCTATTATAACCTCTTCCCCATCAGAATGAGGTTGGGATAGTTCAATGGTAGCCACATCGGTGCAAGCCAAGTCCGATCACAGGAACATCAGAATATAGTCCTAGAAGCCAAATGCAGGCAACCCAAAAAACACTCCATGCTCTTGTAAAATCCTGCCTTCAACAGGAAAAAGAAAAGAAAATCAGACGTTCAACATTACGGTAATGGTACACTCCAGGTATTGGTACATCCCCAACTATAAGTAGGCTAAGAGAATAGTTTTATATAGTAGCCTCTAAGAAGATAAGCTGATAAGAATAGGGAAAATTGAAGACAAATATGGACCAAAAAAATTTCATTCACTAGAATGAATTTCTCTGTGAAGAAAATAAGAAAACATTAAACAGATTCAAAGAAGAAGGATCCAAATGAAAGCTGAAAATGGCCTACAGGTTATAAGATTGGGGGTGTTTCTTGCTTGGACGAAGAAGAGTGGTTGAAGGAAGGATTGGGGGACAGAGATGTGAAACCTTCATGCACACCCCCAAGCTTTGGATAATTGGGGGGAAAACAAAGAAATTCATATGTGGGTCAAACTCTTTTTAAGAAAATGAGAATATAAGTAAATAAGTACAGAATAAGCGTATTCAAAGAAGAAATCCAAACAAAAACAGAAAATCCAGAGTCGTCCATCTCAGCGAGAGTTGGACTCAAAATCAAATCATAAAATATAAAACTAATAGTACCTAATTCATATACAACTTCAGGGAATTGAACTGAATCCAAGAACAATTTACAACAACAATCACTTACCTTGAGCTATCCGAAATCGCCAAGAGAATCAAAAGAATTGCAAGACAGGACTCTTTCCGAGTCTCTTTATCTTAAGTGCCCGGCAAGCATCAATAAAGAATAAACATAGAAATTCATTGGGGGAAAACAAAGAAACTCATACGTGGGTTAAAATATTTTTTAAGAAAATGCGAATAAATAAAGAATAAACATATTTAAAGAAGAAATCCAAACAAAAACAGAAAACCTACAGTCTCATTCATCTCATCAATATTCAACTAGAGGTGTAAGTGTCCCATGGTGCCATCGTTCTCAAAACCAGTAAATACAATTAAAACAGTAACACTCTGTTCAACACAAAACTATGGTTTTTTGAGAACCATGAAAACACCCATTTCCGGGTATATGAAAAAAAAGTGATCTTATCAGGTATTCCACAATCGTACATTCTCTTTCCAGTTTTCAGAGGAAAAATAAGAAGAGAGAGAGAGGTCAAAACCCTATTTTATACTAAGTATTGCAAATCCCTGACCAATGCAAACGGGTTTTTACAAGAACCCATGTGGGTTTTCAACGATTCCTACACCCTGGTAATCAAACACATGACTCTATTAATGGATTACATGCATAACTCAATCAGAATGAAAATCAAAGCTCCAAATAAGATTTATAAATGGATTACAGTCATAATAATAATAATAAACAATCAGAGTTTCAAATAATAAACGGAATCAAACAGAGGGAAAAGAGATAAACGAGAGATATATACCAGAACTGAAAGTTTCTTCCTCTAGCTAGAGCATTCGAGAACTGAGAAGAAGCAATCTTCTGCACTTTCGTCTCCGTTTCTGTGTTCGACTCAGGGTAGGGTTTTGGCAGCTGGAGGGCTAGAAACCAAATAAATGAATTCATGTAAATACAATGGACTTGTATATAGAAAAGGTGCAGATTCGAAAAGATAAATTATATTAAAAAAATCCTTATTGAGTGGGATAAAGCTATTAAAGAGAAACGAAATTCGAACAGAACCCAAAAGGCAAGCGAATCCTAATAGAATTAAATTCAATCCGGAAAAAGGGGGTGGGTTTTTTTTTTCATTTCTTCTCTTTTTTTCTCTTCATAAGGAAAGGTTGAGGGAAGGGCGCCAAAACAGTAATATAAAATCAGATCGAGCTCCTTTAGGGCGAGAAAATTCGAATAGTAGATTTTTCAGGAGCAGATTTAGAAAATAATGCTGGAATCTGTTACTAGAAGAGATGAGGTTGTGTGTTTGTAGAAGTCAATAAGAGAAGCGAGATCTTAGAAGAAGAAAAGCAAATCTGAGAAATTACAGTCTCGAAAAGGCCAATTCTAATGACAATGATATTAAACAAAGCATTTTTTTGCATTAGTAAAAGGGTATCAAGAAAACGAGAAGCATACGAGTAAAGCAGAGGAGATTACCTTCGAGTTTGAGAAGCAGATCTTCAAATATTCCAGTCTAAAACCGAGTTACCGACAATAGTTAGCAGAGATCCTTCAGTTCCAAATCTTCGAGAATGATGAGGCAAACTTTTATGAAGAAAGTGTTTGGCGTGGGGTTTTGTTGGGCTAGGGTTTTGAGGGAGGGGAAAATGGGTGATCGGGGTTTTGTTGGATTAGGGTTTTGAGGGAGCGGGAAATGGGTGATCGGTGGTTTTGTTGGGTTAGGGTTTTGATGGAGCGGGAAATGGATGATCGGGTTAGGGTTTGACGTGGGATTTTTGTGGGGGTAAAAGAAACGCCGAGCTAGGGTTTTGAGGAACACCATTGATGCAGAGAGAGAGAGAGAGAGAGAGAGGAGTAGATTTTCTTCTCAGAGCTAGATGTTGGCGAGGCTCTTAAGGTTTGTTGAGAGAGAGGACACGAAGAAGCAGTCCCGTTACACTTTCCTTTTTACCACGTCAACCTAAGTGCCAGCTCAGCAACAACGTGTTCAGAACGGAAACGGTAAAATTTCTAAAACGACAACTAAGAGTCGTAGTAAGAACTGTTGAATTCCAATTTGAAATGAATTGTGTCCGTTGAATGTCTGATAGGCGATCGATGAATGGTCTGTAATACTCCGCGTGACAGAAACTTGCCTTTTACGCAAGTGCCAGCTCACCAGAGAATCGACGATACCCAGATGCTTAAGCGGGGTAAAATGATAAATTAGTGGTGAGTTAATAGAAAAGATCCAGCCTCCTTAAATTAATGGCAAGTTAAAAGACAAAAATCCTATCTCTCAAAACAGATACGGATCCCAATCTCTCATGCCATTTGTAAATAATTCCATTGGATCCAATTTTAAATGACTTGAGCCATCCATTTCATAGGCTATACAGGAGTTAGCAATATTTTTTATCCGGTCCATGACCTTACAATCACTTGCAGTTGGGCTATCAACGGACCCAATTAGATCTACATATATCTGTGTCACATTTTCCTACTGGGTCATATATGCCAGTCTACTCGTTCAGACCCATGGATCTTACTTTGTGTTCGTGTCCCGGCCCATTAAGGATCATTTATTATAGTTGTAGTCAGACCCTTCATTTAGTTTGAAAAAACTGAGATAAAATGTTGTTCTAATCAACTTGTGGTGTCGACTGTCGGAGACACCCCTATTTAGCCCCTCGTGGCCAATTTCATAGTTCAAAATAAGCCCACAGTCTAGAATCTTGCTTCACCAGTGGAGATCCAAGTGGGTGTCAGCAGTACAACAAACTGTGGCAGATATGAGGAAGATCAAAAGTACAATCAAGCATATTAAATCTTCATATTTTCTATCAGTACCTTCCAACAAGGTCCGTTTGCCAAAGGTTGGTGTTAGGCACCTTACCAATACGTCAAAAATTCCAGAGCTGATGGAACGCTTTAGGCAAGGCCCTTTAAACATGTCCCATTCTAGGCTGGGCCCTGCCCAGTCCCATACCAGTCTGCCCTTATTGAGGACAGTAACATGAGGTCTCACGAAGAGGATCTATGAATTCATGGAGAGGGTACAACAATCAAAGCATATATATTCACACAAATCCAACTTGCACAGCACCCTGAATCGCGTGGCTTACCCTGACAATGGCACAATGAAATACAAATAAGATGATAAATAAGGGCCTAGGTCCTCAATCCTATACACTGACCTATGATTGAGGTACTCTAGAGTTTGATTAAGGGAGATCAGGTTGCCCAACAGCCACAAAGATAAGACAGAGCGCCCTAGTTATTTGATTTCCAAGATTATGATGGAAATCAGAAGAAGTGATCCAAAGCACAAAATCAAACAAACCCATAGGTAGATTCACCCCCTATTAACAGTGCAACCACCTTCTCTCTCCACCTCTCCCCTCCTCTCTCTCAACAAAATATGCTTTCAAAGAATACGGCACCCAAGGGCGGAGGCACATATAGCCTGAGGGGGGCAATGCCCCCCCCCCCCGGCTCCTAATTGACTTGCAAAATCCCTTTTGAAGGTATTGAAAAATCCATTTTATTACAAAAATTTAGTAAGCTGGACGCCCAATGACCAATCCATGCACTGTGTAAATTAATCAGCCCTCCCAAGTGTCAATTCCTAGCTCTGCCACTGACTACACCTACTTGCGATACCACATAAAGTCATGATTCATGAAGGGGCCATTTGGATACGCTGATTTTAGAATCCAAGTTTTTAGTTTGAAAACAGTGTAAAAGAGGGTTCATGATCAAGCTGCTGTATGCTGTCCTGACAGTGTTTCTTGGATTTTGAGTGAGAAATTCAGGTTTTAAAAATCTTTCCCTCATCCTGCGATTTTAAAAACCGGGAAATATAGGAGAATCTTCTACTCTCTTGCTGATGGAAAGAAAGACGAGAAGTAAAAAACAAGTCAAAAACGACTACTAGTCCTCTTCTTCTCTTGTCTCTTAGCTACAATTTTGAAGAAATCTTAGTTTCTAAAATCCGCGTATGCCAACGGCCCAAAGGGTATTTTAAGAAAGCCCGACCAACTTTTTCGAAGATCCAAACCGTTCATTTGTTGGGCCCCAATGTAAATAGGTCCTGCATATAAAATGATCTTCATGAGATGATACTAACCCTTTGATCTATAAACGAAAGGCACCATATATAATAACAGATCAAAGTAGGAAAACCTATTAACAATAGGCCAACAAATGAATGGTTTATATTTTCGAACTAGGGCTGAAGCTGGCATTTTTGAGAAAAAAAATCCAGGAGGTGGTGGATACGGACTTTTAGGGAGCGAATTTATCAGCTCCCAGACTTTAAATAAGAAGTTCGTGTAGTACGCACAGGAGAGAGAGAGATGCAAAATGCAAGGCCTCCACCACCAGCAACAACAGTTAGCAGCGCTCCTCTCCGTAGCCCTACCCAAAGACGATTCCGAAGAGGACGATTCCTCCCGACTCGCTGCTCTTAACTCACTCCACCGAGCGATTCTTTACCCGCCCAACTCTTTACTCGTTGCCCACTCCTCCTCTTTCCTCTCCCAGGGATTTTCCCAACTTGTCTCTGACAAGTAAGAAACCTCCTCCCTCTCTATCTATCTCTCTTTTTTTTATTCTCCAATTCCCTCTATTCTACTCTTTCTTAATTGAAAAACATGTGAAATTTGGCCTTTAAAGCCACGATTAAGCCTTTGTTACAAAAAAATTGGAAAATTCAACAGTAGAATATAGTGACTATGCAATGGAAAGAAAAGATAATGACATCATATGCTTAGAGCAAGGCTCTGAAAGAATGATTTCAATTTTGGTGTAGGACTCATAACCCTAACCCTAACTCTTTAATTCACTTGAGATTGTGATTACTATTTTCGTGTAGGGCTCATAACCCTAACTCTGTTAATTCAATAGTTTAGATGAGATGAATGTGAAACAACCAATTACTCCAAAAGCTTAAGCTGTTAAAGTCATCATTTATACTTCACCACTCCCCCCTCACGTGTGGCCCCTCTATTTTGGGTTGGCCATACACTTGGCACATGTGGCCCCTCTTTTTGGTTGGCCATACATATAGATTTTTAATATCAAGGAGTTGTTGGGTTTTGAACCTAGGACCTGTCGCGAGGCAATAGGTCTTATACCATCTGAAACAACCAATTACTCCAAAAGCTTATGCTGTTAGAGTTGGTGTTATTGAATCATTTTTGCTTCAACACCACCCTCACATGTGACCCCTCTTTAGAGTTGGCCGTACACATGAATTTTTAATATCAAGGAGTTGTTGGGTTTTGAACACAGGACATGTCGTGAGGCAATAGCTCTCATACCATGTGAAAAAACCAATTGCTCGAAAAGCTTAAGCTGTTAGAGTTGGTGTTTTTGAATCATTTATGATTCAACACCACCCTCACATGTGGCTCCTCTTTAGAGTTGGCCGTACACATGGATTTTTAATATGAGGTAGTTGTTGGGTTTTGAACCCAGGACATGTCGTGAGGCAATAGCTCTCATACTATGTGAAAAACCAATTGCTCGAAAAGCGTAAGCTGTTAGAGTTGTTGTTATTTAATCATAATTTAGGCTTATTTATTCTTGAGGAAGTTATGAAATGCACCCTTGAGTTGTGCAATAGTATGTGAGAGGAAACTTTCCTTCAAGCACAGTTAGTTACGCCGTGCTCTTTACGAAACTGCTTAAAATGAATTCATGTCATTGTTGAAATTACTTGCAGGTCCTACTCGGTAAGGCAGTTGGCAGCAACTGCATATGGTTCTCTGTGTTCTGTAGTGTGTTCCAGCCCTTTGGCAGCAAATGGGCGACAGAATCATGTTATAGCAGGGGGTCTGGTCGATCGATTCATTGGTTGGGCTTTGCCCCTTCTTAGGGATGTTAGTGCTGGAAATGGGACGGTTGAATTGGCATTGGAAGGCCTCCGGGAATTTCTTAATATTGGAGATACAGGTGGAATTGAGCGATATGTTTTGCCAATCCTCAAAGCATGCCAGGAACTTCTTGAGGATGAGAGAACCTCCTTGACCCTACTCCATCAACTTCTAGGTCTTTTGACTTTAATTTCTTTCAAGTTTAGTCGGTGCTTTCAGCCTCATTTTGTTGACATTGTTGACCTGCTTCTCGGATGGGCATTGGTACCAGACCTTTCGGAATCGGACAGGTCCATTATAATGGATAATTTTTTGCAGTTCCAGAAACACTGGTTGACTAACTTGCAGTTTTCACTGGGTTTGCTGTCAAAGTTTCTGGGTGACATGGAGGTTCTACTTCAAGATGGAAGTGTTGGGACCCCACAACAGTTCCGACGGTTGCTTGCTTTACTCTCATGTTTTCTGACAGTTTTGCAGGTCACAGCTTATGGTATGCTAGAAATGAATCTACTTGATCAAATCCGTGAACCCCTTGCCAGGATGCTCCCTCAATTGTTGGCATGCCTTTCTATGGTTGGCAAGAAATTCGGGTGGTCAAAATGGATAAGAGAATCATGGAGGTGCTTGATTTTATTGGCTGAAGTAATGTGTGAAAGTTTTTCGACCTATTATCCTGCGGCCGTTGATATATTGTTTCAAAGCTTGAGGGAGGACATTCCATCCCTTCAGGTGCATGGAATGCTAAAAACAAATCTGCAACTATTGTCCCTACAAAAGCTCTGTCTCCTCCCATCGTCTGTTCAGAAGATACTGCAATTTGATTCGCCTTTATCTCAGCTGCGTTTGCATCCAAATCACCTTGTGACAGGGTCTCTCGCTGCCACTTATCTATTCTTGCTTCAGCATCGTTGTAATGAAGTTGTTGGACAGGCCATGGATTTGTTAATTGAGGAGCTGGAGTTATTAAGGGGCATGCTTGGAAAATTTAGGGATCGTGTTAATGGGGTTGGTCATGACAGTATTCGGGTCTCTAGTGTGATATCTGGTGAATCAGATGTGTATTCAGTTGGTGGCCAAGGATGCTCAGAACTTGAGTTGCTTGCTCTGATTAAATTTGATTTAAAAGTCTTGTTAGCTTGTGTTTGTTTGGGTACTGGTGGAAATTTGCTGAACCAGATAGACATTTCCACTTCCCATTATGAGAGATCAGTAAAACTCGCATCTTTTGTTTGTGAAAAACTGAATCCTTTTGATTTCCCCGTTCAAGAATGTGTGGAGTTGCAAGTTCATGTTCTGAGGGCATTACACAAGCTCAGTGAAGTTGAATACTTAAGCAAGTGGACCATAGCTAAAAGTTCTTGGAAAACAGTTTCTATTGAAATTGATAGCAAGCATCAAGGCTGGATTGATTTTAAGAATGAGTATTCCGTTGTTATAATGGAGTTTTTAAGGAAGTACAGTGTCTACATTGTTAGAGCTCTCCATGTTTCTTCTCCTCTCACAGTTAAACTTGAAGCCCTAGAGTGGCTCCGTAGTTTCTGTGGGTCCATCATAACTATGCATAAGGATGTGAAACAAAAAGATTATATTTGTGATATATGTGAGTGTGCTAGTATTAGCAGTAGCTTGCTTTTCTCAGTTCTCGATGCAGCATCTGATGGAGAGTTGAAAGTGAGGTCACATGTCGCATCAACTTTGGAACTACTACTACAAGCAAGACTTGTTTATCCGGGGCACTTATACTCTGTGGCTGAAATTGTCCTTGAAAAACTCGGTGATCCAGATATTAGTATTAAAAATGCGTTTGTGAGGGTGCTTTCCAATGTATTGCCAGTTACAATTTACACATGTGGTGCTTTTGAGGATCGTGGTGTTATTAGTTTGAGAAATAGACCTTATTTGCACTGGAAGCAAGTATTTGCTCTCAAGCAGCTGCCTCGGAAGCTTCACTCTCAGCAACTTGTTTCTATTTTGAGTTACATTTCACAGAGGTGGAAAGTTCCCCTTTCATCTTGGATCCAACGCTCAGTTTTTAGCTGCCATGGTACGAAGGACGACTTTGTTCCAAGTCAACTAGAAGAGCTAGGAAACCTTGGTCCAGATGGCCTATGGATGGATGTAAAAGTGGATGGAATTATGATGGATGAAATTTGCTCAGTAAACAATGTGGCTGCTGCTTGGTGGTCCATACATGAAGCAGCTAGGCATTGTATATCTGTTCGTCTTCGAACAAACCTTGGTGGGCCCACCCAGACTTTCGCAGCTTTGGAGCGCATGCTTTTAGACGTAGCACATGTATTGCAGCTAGATACTGAACAAAGTGAAGGGAATTTAAATATTGGTTCATCTAGTGCTCACTTATTACCAATGCATTTATTGTTGCATTTTGTCGAGGCTCTGAAGAAAAATGTGTATAATGCTTATGATGGGTCTTGTGTTTTACTGGCCGCAACCCGACAGAGTTCCTTGTTCTTTCGGGCTAACAAGAAGGTCTGTGAAGAGTGGTTTTCTCGCATTTGTGAGCCCATGATGAATGCTGGTTTAGCTCTTCATTCTCACGCCGCAACCATTCATTACTGCCTATTACGCTTACACGACCTCCGTCACTTATTAGCATCGGCTTTTAAGGACAAACCCCGGACACAGATAGCTGAGAATCTCCATAATATTAGAGCCAGATATTCTAGAGATGTCTTGAGGATCCTTAGGCATGCAGCCTTGGCCTTGTGCCGGAGTCACGAACCAGAGGCTTTGGTTGGTCTTCAAAAGTGGGCGGCAATGGCATTTTCGTCATTGTTTGTGGAGGACGGTCATATTATTTCCGGGGATATGGTGAGCTTGGGGCCTTTGTCATGGATGCCAGGACTTGTATATCAGGCCCAAGGGCAGTATGAAAAGGCTGCTGCTCATTTTTCTCACCTGCTACAGTCAGAAGAGGCACTAAGCTCTATGGGTTCTGATGGCGTCCAATTTGCAATTTCTCGTGTTATTGAGAGTTATTCAGCACTCTCAGATTGGAAGTCTTTGGAAGCCTGGTTATTAGAACTACAGGCCCTTCGTGCTAAGCATGCTGGGAAGAGTTATTCTGGTGCTCTAACTACGGCAGGCAATGAAATAAATGCAATTCATGCCTTAGCACGCTTTGATGAAGGAGATATCCAAGCATCATGGAGCTTTCTTGATTTGACACCTAAAAGTAGCAATGAGCTTACACTTGATCCTAAAATGGCCTTACAGAGGAGTGAACAGATGCTTTTGCAGGCAATGCTTAAAAGGAATGCTAAGGTAGATACAGTGCCTGAAATAGAAAAGGCCAAGTTGATGCTTGAGGAAGCTCTCTCTGTTGTTTCCCTTTATGGGTTGACTGAGGTAGCTGCCTATGCCACTCAGCTTCATTGTATCTTTGCTTTTGAAGAAGGTTGTGATCTGAACAACCAAGATAAACTTTCATCAATATTGGGTTCACTACATCAAGTTTTGCAGGCTCCAATTAATAGTGTTCACCAAGATTGTAGTTCATGGTTAAAGATATTGCGAGTTTATCGTAATGTGATTCCAACCTCACCAATTACTCTGCAACTCTGTCAGAAGCTGATCAGATTAGCTCGTAAGCAGACAAATTTCATAATGGCACATCGTTTGAGTGATTTTCTAAAAAATGATCTCCTGTCACATCATGAGGGAAAGCACACTGATTTTCTTATTACAAATTTGCAGTATGAGAATATCCTGCTAAATTATGCAGATAATAATCATGAAGAAGCTTTGAAAAATCTGTGGTCATTGGTGGGCCCTTTTATGCTGTCTCCAACAATGATAGTCTCTGAATCTGATAAATTGCTGAAGGCCAAGGCATGCTTGAAACTATCGAGTTGGCTGAAACAAGAGTATTCAAACATAAATTTGGACAGTATTCTTTCCAAGATACGTGTGGATTTTTTGGAATCCAAGACATGCAATGATGAGAGCTTCACGTCTGAGGCAAATTATAGTCTGATTATCGAGGAAATTGTGGGTACAGCTACCAAAGTGTCTACTGTTCTTTGTCCCAGTATGGGTAAGTCATGGCTGTCTTATGCCTTTTGGTGTTATAGTCAAGCAAGAGGCTCTCTTTCCACACCAGATTCTGTTCTACAGTCATGCTCTTTGTCTCCCGCTCTTCTTCCAGAGATTCAGTCGGACAGATTTCATTTGACCGAAGAAGAGATATCAAGAGTCGAAACAATAATTGCAAATTTTTTCCAAAAGAATAATCAAAACCAAATCATTTGGCCTTATTCTGGTGAGCATTTGAAACACGAGACCTCTGTGACGTCTTTGGTCCAGCAAGTAGTGTGTCTAATTCAAGATGCGGCTGGGGCACCCGGAGTGGAAAACACTGATGGTGAATCTGCCTACACTACACTAAAATCTCAATTACAGATGTGTTTCCTCTATGTTGAGGCTGAGATAGAGAAAGATGAAATTTTGTCTTTAGTTAATGAATTGGTTGATATTTGGTGGCTGTTAAGGAAAAGAAGGGTTTCGCTTTTTGGACACGCTGCTCATGGTTATATGAAATTCCTCACGCATTCCTCCTCCAATCATCATAGAAGTCTCTCGGCTAGCGGCCATGCTGATTTTGTGAAGCAGAAGGCTGGAAACTCCACCCTCAGGGCGACATTATATGTTCTGCATATTCTTTTGAACTATGGAGTGGAGTTAAGAGATACACTTGAACCGGGTCTTCTAACAGTTCCTCTACTGCCTTGGCAGGTATACTTCAGTTTGTTGCTGTTCTAGAGCGTCAAATTAAGAAAGAGGAGTTCTAAAATGAAGTGCGCCCTTGCAAAAAAGGGATGAAAGGGCGCCCCTGTTGGTTGTAAATCATCAAAATGCATTTAATGTTCTTTGATTTTTCATCCCATTTAATGCACTTCAGTGATCTACAACCAATGGGGGCGCCCTTTCATCCCTTTTTTTGCAAGGGCGCCCTTCATTTTAGAACTCCTCATTAAGAAATAATAGTTTAATTATATATTGCCTCTGTTGTTCTCTTCTGCAGGAAATTACACCCCAGCTATTTGCTCGACTAACTTCTCATCCTGAGCAAGTGGTCAGAAAACAATTGGAGGGCTTGCTCTTGATGTTAGCCAAGCTATCTCCTTGGTCTATAGTGTACCCTACGCTTGTTGATGTGAATGCATACGAAGGGGAGCCTTCAGAGGAGCTTCAGCACATAATGGGATGCTTGGTAATATATAATTATGTCCCATCTATATATTTAGTATTGGTGGAACCCTTTAATGGATTTAAGATCATTTATTGTCTTTTTGTGTGAATCCATTTGGATAAGTCATTTTCGAGCAAAATGTTCTCAAATGGTAGATATATTCTGTCACCACTTTCATATACTTTGATTTATTGACTTTCTCAAATTAAGAATTTTTAGTATTTCGTGGTTCTAACTTTTTTTCTTACTTTCATTCAATATTTTGTACATTCGGATTTGGTGTTCAAGACTCCTTGTTTTTATCTGATTGGATTAGGAACTTACTAGTTTTCGTTGGCCAGAGAATATGATCCTCATGTTTCATGCTGTTAATTAAACCATTATTTTTGCTGCTACAGCAGCGACTTCTTGGTCTGTGAGTTTCCTTTTTATACTATTATTGGGTGTTTTATCGATACCTTTATCCGAATGTAAGCATCAATGAAAACAATGGTATTGGGAGACACAGTACTCCGACTGCTTTTCAAAAAGTGAAAGCAGCCAGAAACCTGCAAATTATTTTTCAGGAAACCCTTTTCTTTAACGAGCCGGCATCTGTATTTGAGACTAACCAAGATGTCATAAGCTGCTCATAATCTGGAGATGTTCAAGCATAGTAGGCAATACAATGTAGAAATATTAAGGCACGGACAGCAATGAGTGGCCTACGAGAAATATGGAACCTCCCTCCCCCAGCACACATGCACACTCCAAAAAAAAAAGAAAAAGAAAAAGAAAAAGAAGTTGATGATTTGATATCATATCCCTACGTTCACCACCGGAGTTGGTTGAAGACTTCACTTTTTTGGTGTCAGTGAACTGTGCCCCCCTTAAAACCAGACTGTCAACATACTTGGCCAGGATATAGAATATTTCGATGACAAAAAACATAAGATACTGTTACAGTATAAAAGATAAATAACTCCTTTCTCCAATAGCTTAAGCTTTTGGAGAAGTTGGTAAGTTAACATGGTATCAGAGCCAAAGGTCTCTCATTCAAACCTCCCGGAGAGCAAAAATCCACATGTGATGGTCGGCCCAAAGTGGGACCACATGTGCCACATGTTTGCCAAGTGGGCCACACGTGCAGGGGAGTGTTAAACTATAAAAGATAAATAACTCCTTTCTCCAACAGCTTAAGCTTTTGGAGAAGTTGGTAAGTTAACAGATACATTTATCATTTCTCTGAAATTTGACTAAGGTATGGGTCCGTTTGACATTTATTGGAAGCACAACTGCAAATGATGACAAGAAGTGGAATATACGTCAAATTGGTCATTCCAAAGGCAAATGGGGAGGAAGAAATATGAAGCAGTTGAAGAAGAATATGGCTTGAAGAGATTTGAAATCATTAATAGCAGAGTTCTTGCGGAGGAAAAGTCAAATGTCCCTTAATATTCAAGAAAA
The DNA here is from genome assembly GCF_043159265.1 of Tasmannia lanceolata. NCBI lineage: Eukaryota > Viridiplantae > Streptophyta > Magnoliopsida > Canellales > Winteraceae > Tasmannia > Tasmannia lanceolata. Next base: position 11,805,057 of record NW_027518681.1, read on the forward strand.
CTGATACACTAGTCCCCTTGGCCGTGCCCTTTCTTGCTCTGCCATGAAATTCCAGAACAGTCCTAGATCAGATCTGCAGCCTTTAATCCTCAACCAAATCTATCCAATCTTTTCCCCATCCCATCGGTCACCATTACTTTTTTCCCCCTTCTATCGAACATTACAACCAATCCTATTGACTTCCCTGCAAACTATAGTGGTCCGGTTGTCCCTACTCATCATCATCACAGTCCACCAAAACCAGTCCCAACAGTCCCCCAAATCAGCCTCATAAGTCTACCTGATCAATTCTATAGGCTCAATCCCATATTCTTTGATCCCACATCCCTTCGCTATACCCCTAAAACTTAGCTTTTACCCCTCATCTTCGCTGCTGTGCTTAAATTCATCAGATTTGAGCCTGGCTTCCCTAATCCGTCCTACATCACAACCTGTAGCCAAAATAACTTATCTAATAACACAATACTACGTGCTTTTGTGCCCGTAACCATTTTGACATAAGAATTGTGAGTAAATGCATCCAATGGAAAATAATGCAATGTCAGCCGATTTATTCTTGTATAAGCTCTGTAATGTTACTTAGCTAGGTTGTGGAAAACCATGTTATCATAGGACAAAGAAGCTCCTGATTCTTTACATAGGTTCTCATTAAGTTAAGAACCCATGGATGCTCATAAATGAACTCAGTTGCTTTCTTAGCCTTTTAAATTGTCAATGCATATCCTTTCAATTTGATGATGCTCTTAAATCAAATCTATGCAGTGAACGACACTTCGAATTCTAATAATTTCTCTTTCCATCAATGTCTTCCCTATACTAACATATTCAGAATGGTTATTTGTGATTGTCAACTTACTAACTTCTCCAAAAGCTTAAGCTGTTGGGGACAGGGGTTATTTATCTTTTATACTTTAACACTTCCCCGCACGTGTGGCTCACTTGGCAAACACGTGGCACATGTGGTCCCACTCTATGTCACAAATGTCGTTCTCGGGAATTTCTCGGCAATGGAAAATCTCGGGATATATTAAATTTTATTATTATTTTCGGGTTTATATCGGAAAAAAGGTAAAAATAAAATTATTGAAAAAATACATAAAAAATATTAAATTGAAGAAAAATATAAAATAAAAACATCGTAAAAATATAGGGATAATATCACGATATTATCGGGAAATTTTATGAGAAAAACAAAAATATCGTTATATTTTCAAAATCTTGGGATTAGTTCCAGATTTTGTCGTTTTGTCAAAATGTCGCGATAAAAAAGCTATATTTTGAAAATATCGGAGATATTTGTGACATAGGTCCCACTTTGGGCCGACCATCGCATGTGGATTTTTGCTATCTGGGAGGTTTGAACTCGAAACCTTTGGCTCTGATACCAACAATCTTACCAACTTCTCCAAAAGCTTAAGCTATTGGAGAAGTTGGTAAGTTAACATGGTACCAGAGCCCTAGGGTTTCCGATCCCTAGGGACAATCGTCAACCTCCATCTTCTCCATCTCCTCCATCTCCACCCAAAGCCAAATCCATCTACCGCCCCTGCCTCCAACCCATCTTCTTCCTACTCCACCCAAAGCCAAATCCTCCACCCAAAGCCAACTCCATCCACCGTACCCTTACGGCAAGCCCTTCTACCCACCGTACCCTCCTTCTACGCACTGTTACTCCAATCACCCTTACGGCAAGCCCTTCTACCCACCGTACCCTCCTTCTACGCACTGTAACTCCAATCGCCCCACCGTAACCCCCCGTAACTCCACCCTCCCCTCACGTGTGGCCCCTTTTTCTTTTGGGTTGGGCCTATTCCATGTGGATTTCACTATCAAGGAGGTTTGAACCCAGGCATTTGCCCTGTAACTCCCCGCACGTGTGGCCCACTTGGCAAACACGTGGCACATGTGGTCCCACTTTGGGCCGACCATCGCATGTGGATTTTTGCTATCCGGGAGGTTTGAACTCAAGAGCTTTGGCTCTGGTACCATGTTAACTTACCAACTTCTCCAAAAGCTTAACAGTGATAACCTCCGCTACTTTTTCTTCCCCATCCTTTGTTAATAGATTCATCAACTGATTTTAGAAATCATGTTCCTACTGGACTATTTACAAGAAAATTGATTAAACGTCTAATCTTGTCGTCGATCAACCAATTAAGCATAATAGTGCACTCATGTCCCCATCTCATGCATTTAAGGGGCTTAAAGTTGACCCCGAATGCTGTAACCGTCTCACACATAGGCACAAAATATGGACTAATTGAAAGAAAGGGCATTTTCATAAATAAATATCCCTATCTTTCTGCAAACACCAGTATGTTCCTCCTTCCACCTAGACATTAGAGTTGTCTGTCAAGCTTTGGTGGAGACAAACTGATTAATTGGACCCCTCATCCTAGGTGGTTGGGAGGCAATGCCGCCAATGGGAGTCCCACTATCCGCTTCTTTACTTGGAGAAACAACTCTTAAAGTATCATGGTTTTAAATTTCCATCGAGATCGATGTGAAACGACCAGAATGTTTCCATTTACATTTAAGTGTGTGTTACATAATTATATTTATGTGAATTGCTTATGAAATGTGGTGTATGTAATCACATTTGAAATGTGGTATGTTCTGTGTGAAACAACCAGTTAGTCCAAAAGCTTAAGCTGTTGGAGAAAGGCGTTATTTAATCTTTTATACTTTAACACTCCCCCCTCACGTGTGGCCCCTCTTTTGGGTTTTTTGGCCTACACGTGGCACATGTGGCCCCTCTTTTGGGTTTGGCCATTGCATGTGGATTTTTGCTATGAGGAGGTTTGAACTCAAGACCTTTTGCTCTGTTACATGTGAAACAACCCGTTACTCCAAAAGCTTAAGCTGTTGGAGAAAGGCATTATTTAATCTTTTATACTTTAACATTCTGAATTATCAGACATGCATCTCAGCAGGTGTTTGTTGTTTTTAAACCATTATAGAGGGTTATCTTGCTTATGTGATGGTTTCTAACTGTGTATTTGTGCTTATTCTAGCATTTCCTGAAGTTTCATCTTAAAATTCTATCATTTGCATAGTTTCCATACATTTCCTTGATTTTATTGGATTTTCACTGAAATTTCTAACAGAAACTGAAACGTGTCCATTTCCACTGCGACCGATACTGAAATGGAAACGGAAACTGAAATCCAAATTTATAACATTGGAAAGTAGATATGTTCCTATATCACCTTCCAATAAACATGTTAGAATGGAAAATGGATAAGAGAAGAAAGGAAGAAGAAGACGAGTGGGGGAGAAGATGGTGAGATTCCCCGCTAAGGAGCTCTCCCATGTAATGATGTATATATAGAGCCCAAAATAGGGCAACATAGTACAAAGACTACAATACCCCTCACTTATACACGTAATGACCCAAATGCCCTTACACTCTTCAACACTCCCTCTCAAGTTGAAGTGTATGTACTATGGAACTCTAGCTTGCTACAAAGAAAACTACAACCAACAACTAAAAAATACCATACAACAAAAAAAGGTACAATAAGCCCATAAACACAGCCAGCTTGGTATAACACTCCCCCTCAAGCTGGTGTGGTGAATACATAATAAAATACATAATAAAAAAAATGATAGCAACGACCACAGTGAATAGAATGGCATGCTCAATGGCCACCAGAGTAACAGCTCCCCCCGAATCAGCCCGACAACGAGAATGATCACAACAGGGCCTCCCCCTGAATCAAAGCACGACGAACAAATCCGTATGCCAACGAGCAATGGAGGCGCCTCGGTAGGAAACCACAACGATCCTCGAATAAAATGAGCATGCCAAAGGCTGGCACACGACCAACGACGAAGCACCACGAGTATATATCAGTTGAACAACACATCACCATAAGAAGAACTACCTACCAACCAACCAAAGACGGTCAACCAACCAACAAGGCGATATAAAGATCAGCCCACGACAACAACCAACCAACGACGGCCACACAGCATGTCGCCTGGAAGAAACAACAACAAGGCTAAGAGCAACACCAACGACCGGGCATATAGCCCCAACAACAACAAGGCCAAAAGCAATGCTAACAACCGGGCATATAGCCTCAACAAAGTGGATTGCAACGCAAGCCACTGCAACCACAACAAAGGAGTAAAACTACGCCTAGCAACTACACGCACTATGTAGAAGCAGCATCAATTACATGACTCGCAAAGCGAGTCCACCAACAACCAACCACAACAACCAACAACAAACCAACCAACCCAATTAATGAACCAACCAAGAACCAAGAACCAACAAACACCAACCAAACACTAACCAATCACCAACAACAAGCCAACCAACTCAACCAACGACGATCACAAACCAACCACAACCAACCAACCAACCAACAACTAAACAACAACCACTATAGTCTCAACCACGATCAATCCAACCGACAAACCAACCATAAAGGCACAAACACAACCAACCAACAATGAATACACACAAACAACCAACCAAACAACCCTTGTCCATCAACAAACCAACAACCAAACAACCAACTAAAAAGACTACCAACGAAGACAACAAGAAGACAACACCAAAAAAAGATAACACCAACAACTACATACTAGCACAACTACATGATAACACTTCCCCTCAAGTTGAAGACCGAATGCTTTCAACTTGCAAAGAGAAAAAAGGACATTTTATCAAACACTTGGTGTGCACCTTTGACATCAACACAAAAGACATAGAAAACTATGGAAAGAGCAAGGCAACAACAAAACAAGGATGCAACACACTCCATCAATGGAACTACGTAAGGGCTACAACATTCCCCTTTAAGTTGAGGCTGAAGGCCTTCAACTTGCAATGAAAATACTACCTTCAACACACAATATCCCTCTTGGACATTTTAACAAACACTTGGCGTACACGTTTGAGATCAATACAAACGCCATAAGAAACAACGAATATAGAGGGATAGAACAAGAATTGGGATGGAGTAGAAGAGGATGAGACTCCAAACATGAAAGAAAGAAAGAAAGAAATGATTTAAACCATAAAGAGAGGGTAAAGAAACTAGAAAGAACCCAACAAGGAGATTTAGGGATTGAGAACTAAAAAGAGAGAGATTTATGGATTTGGGACAAAGGAAAGAACAAGAAAGGAGCTTATAAATGGAAAAGAAAAGAAAAGAATAGATAAAAGGGGAATCTTCCTGTTTTTTTTGTTTGGGAAATGGATGGATCTACAAATGATATTTACAAGAGGGGTTTGGGATTAGAGGTTCACAAGGGGTTTGAAGGTTATGGAGTTAGGGTGCAGAGAGGAGAAAAAATGAGTTTGGGTTTTGGGTTTCACAACAAATGAGAGGAGATGAGAATGGTTTAGGGTTTGGTGTAAGACAAGACGAGACGAGGAAGAGATGACGGCGAGAGAGACGAGATAGATGAAGATGGAAACTTGAAACTCTTCTTCTTCTTTCTTGCCAAAGGATCTTGCTCTGATACCATGTTAAAATGGAAAATGAATAAGAGAAGAGAGGAAGAAGAAGAAGAGTGGGGGAGAAGATGGTGAGATTCTCCACTAAGGAGCTCTCCCATGTAATGATGTATATATAGAGCCCCAAAGAGGGCAACATAGTACAAAGACTACAATACCCCTCACTTATACACGTAATGACCCAAATGCCCTTACACTCTTCAACAAAACACAAGTTCATTTCTTAGTAAAAGCAAAAGAGAAAAAAAGAGAAGAAGAAGAAAAAAAAAGGAAAAGTTAGAACAGACGGAAATGGAGAATCCGAGTGGGTCATCATCCCCTAGACAATCTAGGAAGTGTCCCTTGGATGTGTTGGAAGTGGAAGAAGCCTTAAGTAAAATGCATGCCATGGTATATAATGAGGAACTGGCGTCCAAAATATTACCAATACCACGAGAAAAGATTAAAATTTTTCTGAAGAGGCAATGGAAACTCTTTAAGGAGGCAGCCAACAACCGACCAGAGACTTTTTATAACCTAACCGGAACATATATTGTAAAAGAATCCCACTCGCCGATGCACAAGCATCAATTCTTCATCAAGTCTCTGGAAGACGAAAAGAAAGAGAGACTTCTTCGTTGGGAAGAAGATAGGGCGTCAGGGGTTAAGAGGTTGGAAGCTATGCTTAGGGCTGTTCATTCGTCGGTTATAACCGAAATAACCGACCGAACCGAATTCGGTCGTTTATTTCGGTTCGGTTGTTTAGCTATTCGGTTCGGTTTCGGGTTTTGATCTGCTAAGATTTCGGTTTTCGGTTTCGGTTACATTTCTGTCAAAAATAAATTCGGTTTACCCGAAAATCGAATTGTGGTAAGTCCAAGGCAGTGTGCCAATATCAGAACTAGTGTGGTAAAATTTAAGTTGGAAGAAAGTGGCAGGAAGACATGCATACCTACACGCGTTACGATGGGGAACAACAGAAAAATAAAGCCCATTTACACGCTCCCAATTCGTGACGATTCCTGCCACGTGTCAAACGCCACTGCGTATTTATCCAAACCATGGCCTTTTTCGAGGCACTGACAGGAGAAGCTACTATACAAAGGGAAATAATATATACCCTTTCTTCCCCGAGCCAACACCTTGTAGTGCAGAGAGAGTAGTCGTAATTAAACGTAGGTTTTTGGTTTCGATTTTCTCTTTTGGAATTATCAACACCCAAATTTTGTTGTTACATGATATATTCACCCCTTTTTTTACTTGGAACAGCCCCAACTCACTCAATAAAGCGTAATCACTAGGTAGGGGCTGTCCCGAGTAAAAAATATTAGGTGAATATATATCACTTTAATCGACTAAAGTCACTAAACCCTCGGGCCCTCGGCTGCTCTCTCATTTTTCTTTCGAGTTTCGACTGTCTTGAAGACTCTTTTGGGTTTAGGCCTTAGGGTTTTGAGCAGAGAGAAAGAAGATCGCGTCAACGACTCACCGGCCACCGTGATTCTCGGCTTAGCTGGATCTCGCCATCTCTGATCTCTCAACTCCGGCTATTGGAAGAGACAAAGAGGAATCCGAGAAGGAATCAAGACTTGGTGAACCTTTTTTTTTGAAATATTAATATATTGAAGGAAGGAACCGAGAAGGTTCACAAAATACAAAGAAAAGGAAAAAGAAAATACAATTTACGGAGGGAGATAATCAAACCACTCTAAACTAGCCTTGCTAACCCCAGATTTGGCAAGGGAATCAGATTCGCCATTTGCCGATCTCCGAATATGTGAGAAGACTGCAGCCGAATTAGAAACATCATCAGAGATCTCATCCATAAGATTGAGGAATCTCCACGGCGGCGGAGCAAAACTAGAAAGCCACTTTACCACATTTGCCGAGTCTCCTACTATCACCTTGTCCAAGATGAGTTTATCTAAATGTAATATTTCGGAATAAGCCGCTTTTACTTCCGCTTCAGAAGAATCGCTTATACCGATTGGATCAGAAAAAGCCCAACCACTTCACCTCTATCATTCCTAAGAAGACCACAAATTCCAGCTGCACCCGGATTCCCAAAAAAAGCACCATCAAAATTAAACTTGAAAAAACCCACTGGAAGAAGAGCCCACTTTTGAATCACCTTTGATTTGGAAGACGCCTCATTGCATATGATCTGCCAACCCTCCCACAAATCATAGGCAGAAACCGTGCAGAAGAGAGGAGAACCTTTCGCCCAGTGAATAGCCAGGCAATAATCTTCAAATATAGACCATAGGAAGATTTTGCCTTTCCATTAAAGATTCTCTCGTTACGCTCTTTCCAAATGGACCACCAGACTGCCAATAAACAAATTTTTCAAAGAACCTTGCCTTTTTTCTTCCAAGGAACAAAGTCCCAGCTTTCAAGAACTTGATCAGTAGAGTACGGAAAAACCCACCGAATACCGAATCTCACCAAAATCAAACCCCAAACTTCGCTAACATAACTACAATGTATGAATATATGATCAATTGATTCTCCATCCTTTAAGCATAAAGAACAATGATCAACTACCCTCATACCTCTTTTTCTTAAGAATTCAATAGTCTGAATGTGACGGCAACTAACAGACCACCCAAAGAAACTTACTCTTGGAGGGCAATGGAAATTCCAAACCTTGGCAGATAAGGATTCCTCAGAGCCAAAGCGCCCCGATCATAAAATGACTTAACCGAGAAGAATCCGGACGAATCCAACATCCAAATTCTTTTATCCGAACCAGACTTCTTTATAAAACATTTTTCAATTAAATCAAATAATGATGAGAGAGAATAATTCCCTTTCGAAAAATTCCTTCGAAATTTTGGACACCACACCACTTTCTAATCCGCTCTTTCGAAGCAATCGCAGACAAGAACATTCTTTTCCGCAGCTACAATAAAAAGATCAGGGAAAACAATATTCAGAGGGTCCTTTGAACACCAAGCATCAATCCAAAATCTGATCCGATTTCCAGAATAGACTTTGAAGCAACACCCTTTTCTGAATTCATGGCTCAAAATAATAATATCTCTCCAGGTAGTTGTACCTTTCTTTTCAAGCCGATCATCTGACTCCCAATTTCCGGAGAGACAACCATATTTACTCCCAATAACTCTCACCCATAAAGCAGACCTCTCTTCTCCAAATCTCCACAACCATTTGCTCATGAGAGTGAGGTTGAATTGCTTAATTCTGCGAATACCCAGGCCTCCATTTTGAAGAGGAATCCCATTTTACTAAAGCAATTCCACCCCCATGATTTGATCCGCCCCAAAGGAATCTACGTTGGATTTTCTCAATCCTCAAAACCACACTAGCCAGGCACCTGAATAAAGATAGAAAATAAACTGGGATGTTAGCAAGAACCGATTTAATCAGAGTTAATCTTCCCCCCCTTGAAACTAATTTTCTCTTCCAAGTTTCCAATCTCCTCTCACTTCTATCCACAATTGGATCCCAAACTTTTTTTTGGTCTTTCAACTCCCAAAGGCAGACCAAGATAAGAAGATGGGAAAGAATCCACCTTGCACCCCAAGATTTCTGCAAACAAACCAATTTCTGCAGAAGAAATATTAATAGCAAAGATTATGAATTTTAACAGATTTGTCCTCTTCCCTGTTATCAGTTCATAGCATCTTAGGATTGCCTTGAGGTTTAAAAGATTGTTGTTCTTCGGCACACAGAAAAACAAGGTGTCATCTACAAATTGCAAAATAGACACTTCCACTTTATTCTTACCAACTTCAAAACCTGCAATTAATCTCTTCTCGCAACCTTTCTGGATCAATTTACTGAGAGTTTCTGCGACTAGAACAAAAAGAAAAGGAGATAGTGGATCACCTTGCCTGAGGCCTCTGGATGATTTAAAAAAAACCTTTAGGAGAACCATTAACCAATATAGAGAACCAAGTTGAAGACACACAATTTCGGATCCAACCTCTCCAAATACTTTCGAAACCCATTCTCCCGAGGATATAATCTAAACAGTCCCATTCAACTCTGTCATATGCCTTCTCCATATCCAACTTACAAACCACTCCTTTTCCACCACTTCTTGAAAAGTAATCGATTGCTTCATTCGCAATCAGGGAACAATCAAGAATTTGTCTGTTGCTTACAAAACCACTTTGACTATCGGACACCACCCTAGGAAGAACAACTTTTAAACGATCAGCCAAAACTTTGTATAAGCAACCCACCAAACTAATAGGTTTGAAATCTGAAACTTTTGAAGCACCCTCTACTTTAGGAATCAAGGCAATGAAAGAGGCACCTGATCCTTTATCAAGAGAAATACCTTTATGGAAATCCTTGAAAAATCGAAGGACGTCGGATTTGACATAAGACCAACAAGATTGGAAGAAAGCTAGGCAAAAACCATCAGGACCAGGAGCCTTATCTCTCTCCATAGAAAAAAGGGCAACCTTCACGTCATCCTCTTCAAAAGATCTTTCCAAATTAGAACACTCTTCTAAAGATAAACTATTGAACTCCACATCCTCCGGAATTTGACGAGATAAATTCTCAAAAGTGTACAGGGATGAGAAGAATTCAACAAAGGCTTGAGAGATATCATTCTTATTTGTGATCAAATCATTACCAGCATTAAGGACTTCAATTCTGTTTCTTCTCCTTCTAGCACTCGCCATAGCATGGAAAAATGCAGTGTTTTTGTCTCCTTCCTTCAGCCATTTAATTCGGGATTTCTGCCTCCAAGATATTTCCTCGTGTAGAAGAAAAGCCTGGTGTTCTTGATTAAGTTTACCCAATTCTTCCCAACCCTCTTCCCCTCCCAAACCACTATCTTCTAGAGCTTTTAATTCCTCCATTCTATTTTGCAGTACTAATTTTCTGTTTAAAATCTGTTTTTTTTCTTCTCCCACCCACACTTTAATGTTCTTCTTCACAAATTTGAGCTTCTTCCCTATTATCACATCCGCTGGACCTTCCACGTGATAAGACGACCACCATTCTCCCAACCTTTCTACCATCTGTGGATAATTCAACCAAGCAATTTCAAATCTAAAAGGAGTCGGGCCCCAAGATTCTAGCCTTGAATCAAGCAAAATAGGGGAATGATCTGAAACCGAATGAATCAAAGCCTTTTGGAGGATATCCAGCACCATAGCCATTCACTCAGCACAAATAAGGAATCGATCAAGTCTGCTTCGACTTTCTCCTCGAGACCATGTAAAAGCTGATCCCGATAAAGGAAGATTGATCAGTTCATTATCCGCTATGAAATTAGCAAAAGACCTTGTACATTGAATAATACGATTGCATCCCACCGTCTCTCCTATAGATTTTATCTCATTAAAATCACCCCCAATGCACCATGGATAGGAACATAAACCTCTGATTCTACCCAACTCTGACCAAAAAACCTCTTTGTCTACCCTTTGAACCGGCCCATAAACACTAGTGAAGAGCCACAAAGACTCATCCTCCAGCCTCCTAAGAGCCACTGAAATGGAAAAAGAGCCTTTCCACACTTCAATACTTTGCCAACACACTTCATCCCAAGCTACAAGAATTCCACCAGAAGCTCCCAAAGAAGGAACAGAAGAAAAATCCCAATCTGCCTTCACACCCCAACTCCTAATTATTTCTCTAGAAATATTTTCCAATTTTGTTTCTTGAATGCAGATTAAATCCGGCTTTGAACCTCTTTGTGACTTTGTCCTTCCGAGTTCGAAATCGAGGTATGCCATTGCCAGTGACGTGAAACCCTTTTCTTTAATGGTTTAGGGTTTTAATTTTTGTTTGAATGGTTTAGGACTTTAGGTTATTATTTTAGGGTTTGATTTTTTTTAATGGTTTATGTTTTTATTTTAGGGTTAGGTTTTTTTTTTGACTGGTTGAGGGTTATTTGTGCTTTCCTTTTCGGTTATAACCGCCCTAACCGAACAAGCGAAATCATATTTCGGTTTCGGTTTAATTTGGGTATTAATACATTCGGTTACTGTTTCGTTTATTATTTTTACGTAACCGAAATATTTCGGTTCGGTTAATTTCGGCTACTTCGGTTCGGTTAAAACCGAATGAACAGCCCTAGCTATGCTTAGTCGGAAAAAGAACCCTGCGGAAAAGATTCCGGATGTGGAGACTTTTGCATGCGAGGTTGAGCAGCTACTTTTGGAGCTAGGAAAATGCTCACACTAAAAGGTAAGTCTTGTGAAAAGTTTAAACTTTCTGGAAGGGAGTCAATCAATTACCTTGGTGCTTTTTCTGATGCCGGGAAGGAAGTGGAACGAATCAAAGTTTTTTGGTTTTTTGGTTGTTTGTGGTTTCGGGTATAATCATATAGAACTTACTCGATGTATTGTAAAGGGGACCCTTGGTTCCTACTTCTCGTAATTTTATATAATATTAATATAATATGTCATCTTTCAAAAAAAAATTTTATTTTTTCTCCCAGCTTTAAAATACTTAAAGAATTTTTACGTGCTTCTTGAATTTATGATATACACTTGGTGAGTTGGTTTAATCCATGATATGTACCCACCGAGTGATGTTTGAGGCGGTTAATACCTCTCGTGCACCTTTGATCTCAAAAGTTGCAAGATTATATATATATATATATATATATATATATATATATATATATATATATATATATATATATAGAGAGAGAGAGAGAGAGAGAGAGAGAGAGAGAGAGGAGACAGTTCATGCGCTCGAGTACAGATAAGCTTATCTGCACTGGAGTGCAGGAAACATGGTGGGCCCACATTTTTTGGGTGATCCTAAGCATTCGTTTGAAAGGTCCCATAATGTATGGGGTGTGTACCAAGAATCAGCTCCATTGGATCAACTTATCCCTTCCATTTGTGGGGTGAAAAAATGGGCAGATTTCTGGATAAACAATACCTGTCCATTTTCTCACCCACAAATGGACACCCTAAGATGATCCAATGGAGCTGAGTTTTGGTACACATCCCATCCATGATGGGGCCTTTCAAATGAATGCTTAGGATCACCCAAAAAATGTGGGCCCATCCTTGTTTCCTGCACTCGAGCGCAGATAAGCTATCTAAGCTCGAGCGCAGGAACTGTTTACTCATATATATATATATACTAGTAAAAAACCCCTTGCGATGCACGGGCCGACAAAGAACTGTACGGACCACATCATAGGTTGATCCAAACCGTCCATGTGATGGAACACAACATCAATACGTTGTGCCCGTAAAATCATTTCCATTGGCTCATCCTAGCCCTCCAATCTATAGTTGTTTCCATAATATGTTGTTCCTCTTAAGGTGCCCCGAATTCGTAAATATTTTTAAAGGTGTGCGACATTCGTAATATCCTCAAAAAATTACTAAGGAAAAGTAGTTTTTTCGTAATTGTTATATTTTGATACCTCTTCTTTGTAGTTTTTTCTGTAATTGTCATATTCAGGTACCCATTGTTCGTAATTTCCCTCCAAAACTTTACTACTAATGATTATTATTGGTAGCTTCTTTCGGTACTTATTATTGCTAGCCACCTTTGAAGAAATAGTATTTCCGTGCAGTTTTTCACCACCTCTAATAAGACAAATCTCTGAACACATACAATTGCGAAGGATGGGCGAGACGTAGCCTTTGGAGAAGGTGGCTAGCAAATAATGATTTATTTTTTCAAATAATTCCGAAAATGGGTAGGATTGAAATTATGTGGCTTTAATGGGTGCCTTTATTAAAAAGCATAAAGGAGGGGGAAGGATTGAAAATATGTGGGTTGAATGGGTGCCTTTGTTAAAAAAAGTCAAAAAAAGTGATGTGTAATTCTCATAGAATTTTGGGAGAAATTCAAATAATTCTCTCATTTTCTCTTCTGCTATATATATATATATAGGCAAATGATATCAGCACGACTATGTTTTTATAATTGCATGGTCCTAGCTTATCTTTTCTTTTTTAAATGGCTTGTAGGAGCTTTTTGGGAAATGTAATGACCTTTTGACAGCTCTTTAAATGCTAAAAGACAAGGTACACAAGCGTAGATAATTCCCTAAATATGTATATTTATATATGTGTATAAACATATATATATATATATATATATATATATATATATATATTTGTGTGTGTGCGCATGCGCATGTGTTTGTCTCTCTCTCTCTCTATATATATATATATCTGTATGTCTATATATATTATATATATCTATATACTATATAGCAAAAGAGAAAATAAGAGAATTTTTTGAATATTTTGAAAATTCTATGAGAATTACACATCACTTTTTTTGACTTTTTTTAACAAATGCACCCATTCAACCCACATATTTTCAATCCTACCCCCTCCTTTATGCTTTCTAACAACGGCACCCATTAAAGCCACATAATTTCAATCTTACCCCCCTCCTTTATGGTTTTTTAATAAAAAATCTATAGGGTGATCTTAACCATCCGATTTAAGAGGAATTATGGAAACCTCTATAGAATGGAGGGCTAGGATCAGCCTATGGAAATGATTTTGGGGCACAACCTATTTATGTTGTGTTCCATCACATCGACGGTTTGGATCAACCTACGACGTGGTTCGTACAGTTCTTGGTCGGCCCGCGCACGGGGTTTTTTACTATTGTATATATATATATATATATATATATATATATATATATATATATATATATATAGAGAGAGAGAGAGAGAGAGAGAGAGAGAGAGAGAGAGAGAGAGAGAGAGAGTCTTTTGATCTCTAACCTTCTCATGTGCATACTTGCAAAATTTCTTTTCTCAGCCATCTCACAACTCAACAAATCTGAAATACTCCACAAAGCAAAAATGAAATGAAAAAAATACACAAGGAATGGATGTAAAAGGGAAAAACACTATCTATATGATATTTCTTGTTTTGTTCTGTTTTTTGTAGCTTTGTTCCTTTTCTGTTGTATCAACCAGATCGGTCGCTTTCTACTTTCAATTAATAAAATTATGTATTATTAAAAATGGGATTTCTATTCACCTTTGAATAAATATGCTCAATCACCAACAAGTCTATCATTGGAAGGTTTCTCTTGATGAGAGATATCCACGGATATCGATTACTTTGAGCAGTAGTGAAGAAAATGAGATTTCTAAAAAACAATCCGTAAAACCTTTCATCTTTTAGAACTCAAGAATTATATGTTTTTTTTAATCATGAAATGGGTATTATATACCCCTGCTTACTCGGGGTTTAAATAAGGTTTTTGAAATGAATCTAAAAATCACTGTTTCCACAAATTGCCGGAAGAATTGTGAGGCATATTGAGGGTAAACCTCATATGCCTCAGTACACCTCAGACCCTAAGGTCTATGCTTCAGAGGTCTTACACCTTTTAAACAGCCTCAATTCGTTTTTGTACCTTGCCTCAATCCTTATGGCTCGATTGTTAAAACATTGATGTCTGGATATCTGATGGAAATGTAAACTAGTACTATATTTATGGTTTAACCTTGTTGGTATCTTAGCTAGTTATGTTTATTTGGTATAAGAAACTTAACTTGGTGTTTTGTGTTTTTTCTTGTTTTTAGGTTTGACTATTTGGAGACTGTGATATCTAGTTTAGAATCTGTCGATTGATTGTCTGTGCCCTCCTTAAGATTGTATTGTTTTCAAGCATACTTCTTTGTTTAATTGATGAAATGGAGCACTCATCATTAAGTGGGGTCTTTTTTTCATATTTTGGTTGCTTGTTTGTATTCAGTTATTATTTTTGAATTTTATCTCATGATGTCTATCATATCCACGTATTGTCTTTGAACTATCACATGAGTGGTGTCGTGCAAGATTCTAATGTTTCTACTCATATTTAATGCAGAAGAAGCTTTTTTATTTGGTATAAGAAACTTAACTTGGTGGTTTGTGTTTTTTCTTGTTTTTAGGTTTGTCTACTTGGAGACTGTGATATCTAGTTTAGAATCTGTCGATTGATTGTTTGTGCCGTCCTTAAGATTGTATTGTTTTCAAGCATACTTCTTTGTGTAATTGATGAAATGGAGCACTCATCATTAAGTGGGGTCTTTTTTTCATATTTTGATTGCTTGCTTGTATTCCGCTATTATTTTTGAATTTTATCTCATGATGTCTATCATATCCACGTCTGTCCTTGAACTATCACATGAGTGGTGTCATGCAAGATTCTAATGTTTCTACTTATATTTAATGCAGAAGAAGCTTTACCCCAAATTAGTTCAAGATATCCAACTTGCGATTAATGAATTAGGGACAGTAACTGTTCTTTGGGAGGAACAATGGCTAAGCACACTTCAAGATCTCCATACAGGTGGCCTATATTCATTTATGTTTGCCAATTGATGCTACTTTTGCCATTTTATTTGATCATGAAGTTTAGTGTTCTCTACTTATTCTTTGTGTTCGATTATGCTGTGTTTCTATACGAAAGATTTGCTAAATTTTAAATTATTTAAAAAAATATTTTCAGAATTGGAGATGGTCAATGTCCAGTGTTTTCAGAAGTGGAGCCATGAGGCGAGGCATTCAATCCTCTTGTGAGGTGAGGCGTAAGCCTCATGATATTTTTAAATTTTAAATATATTTTTAAAAATACTATCAAATTATATCATCATCCAATCATCATTAAAATAAAACTTTCAACCCCATCATCCAACCATCATTACTAGGTTACCAACCAAATAATGTATAGTAGAGAGAGATTAACAAGTTTACATTACATTCCCACATACAAAATACTATGACGCAAATTAAAACTTATAAACAGAAGCACAAATCAAAAGGTGTATAAAAAAGGACTCAGACTTATGACCAACCTACGTCTTTGTCCTCCCATTGTCTATATCCTCATCCCCCATGTAGTGGATGTCCTCATCATATCCATCGTCATCAGCATCACTCTCATCAGCATACTCCTCTTCCTCATCTATACTAATATGGTGAGGATGCGCGGCAACTTTTCCTTTAGCTTTACTCGTATTAATGTGTAGTGCAAAACTAGGGTTCGCGGATTAACTACTGGGAACTTTGGAGCAAAGTAATGGTTTCTAATTCAAGTTATTAGTAACATGCATTCCCAAATGAAATAAAGTACATGGTACTGAATTCAACCTGGGGTTTTTGTAAAGATTCCTAGCTATTGAAATCTTTCATTAACCGAACCAATTCAGCTGAGTAGCTTGCAAACAAAATAATTAAAATCAAAGAAAATTTGTCTATAATCAATAATTATCAGGGTCTAAAAAATCTGTCTAACAAACTGGCTTACTCTTTAGACCCTGATAATTATTGATTATAGACAAAGAGAAAGGGGAATGAAGTAAAAGTGTTTTAAGAGCACTCCAAGACCTTCAAGAGGCTAATGATGAGAACACATGCATGAGAGTGAAGAAGAGGTTATTTTGGACGTGTGTTACTAAAGAATAAGAGGAGTCACATGGCCATTGACATGCAACTGGAGGATGCTTGCATAGACTGCCACATCAGCTAGGGACGAGCTGTCCCTTAGCTGTCATTTTCTTACCACCTCACCGCATTACGAGCTGCACCTTACCTGTCCATGAGCTGGCTCATGGTTGGCAAGTATTTAGAGCCTCAACCCTCACCTGTAACTACCCATTCATCCTTTCTTTTTTGTTTTTGTTTTTTGGTGTTGAAAGAATTTGAGAGTTTTGAAAGATCCTTGGATCTGTGGAAACCTTCCTTGTTGGTTAGTGAGACCACTTCAATGCAAGCGACTCTCTCTCAACTCTATCTCTTCTTCTTGTCCAGTGCAAGAGAGATTCTATTGTTTTGTAGATTCAATCGAGTTTCTGCTGAATTCTGTGAGCTTGTATCTGAAATTTTTTTGTTAAAACAAAAATCCTTGTAGCTAGCATTTTTTTGTTAAAACAAAAAACTATCCTCTTCCATTTCAATTTGAGTTCTGTTTGTCGAGTTAATCTTGGATTCCTTAAATTTTGTAGTTCTTCCTTACTGTTCTATTCGCTGAATGAGTGTGATTAAGCAACACCATGATCCAATATTATTTAGCTCACATCTGTCAAATTTCGTTCCAAACTGTGATTGATCAGTCCACAATAGATATTGCAGACTTTCAACAAGTTTTGGTTCTGTTACTTTCTTGTGAATTCTAGTTCCTGAATTTCGGTCTCCAGTGGAGTTCCTTTTGAACACAATTTTAAAATCAGTTGAATGAATTTTCTGCATCTCTGTCGTCGGGTCTACCAGCTGTTGTACCTCCAAACTTAGTTCAAAACTCAGCTCAAAACTCATCTGAATCGATATAAGAATTTTCGGTGAATATTGCATGATTTTTCTATTTTTTGGATTTAAAATTCTTCAAAGCAATTTTACATCATTCTTGAACTTTCGGTGAATATTGCATGATTTTATTCCATGTACTTCTATACCAAATGATGCTTGAGGCTGTTAGTACCTCTGTGCACCGTTAATCACAAAATATACAAAGGATACCACGCCTACGATGTTTCCCCACTCGTTCTTTTGCATGTCTCCATGCAAAGTCTTTCTTCTTAGACATCTCGCACCCCAAAAAACACAAATCACTCCAAAAACCACAAGTTGGAAGGAAAAAACTGTAGGAATGGAGGTAGATTAGGGATTTCTACTTACCTTTTTGAATTAATGAATAGTCACCAATTACTCCACTATTAACTTCGTTTTATTGACAAAAATCTATCGGAAGTGACTAATCTTGATTCCGTTGAGAGTTGGCGGGTAAGAAACAAAACAAGAATTTTGGGAAAAAACCTCAAATCTCTTCAAATTCACTTAATAGATGATTATGAATGATGAAATGAGAACTCCCAGTCCAGTTAAACACCAAAGGAGGATGAAGTGAAAAAAAGAGAGGAAAAGGGTCAAGTCTGAGTTTCGTGAAATACCATCTCCTCCCATGCAACTTAACTGTGAGGCATACACCTTATTACGCTTCGTTGCTCCTTGGTGCACTTTAAGGGCTGAGTGGTAATGCCTCATGAGAATCCCAGCTCTCTTTTTTTATGGGTAAATCCCAGCTCTTGACTTACTGATGCAGATTGTAGGCCCGATAAGAGGCATATTCCCATTAAGATTTATTTCCATGTTACTTAGTTTCTAGGATTCTTATGTCCATGTTATTTAGTTTCTAGGATTTTATTTTTCATGTTATTTAGATTTAGGACTTTTATTTACTTTCCATGGAATTTTATTTCTGTTGCCTATATATAGGCCTCTTGTATTAGGGATTTTAAGTTCTGATGAATAAAGATTGATTGGCTTCTCCCCTCTATAGGTTTCTTCTGTCTCCTCTGTTCCTCTTCTCTTCTTCTCCTACTTCTCCCTAAATTCTTCTCTTCTTCTTCTTCCTTCTCCTTCTCTTCTCTTCTTCCCCTATTCTTGTATTCTTCTCTTCTCCTCTCTTCTTCTCTCCTGTTTTCTCCTCCTCCCTCTATTTCACTTCCCAGTCCTACATCACTTACATTTTGATTGCTTCTCGCCTTGAGGTCAGACACCTCTCAAAACATTGGAGTTTCATTGAAATGAGGTTTCTTTTATCTCTTTGTATTGTAAACAATATATATATATATATATATATATATATGAGGAAATGGTTTGTGAGTAGCTGCTCAGATAAGCTTATCTGAGCAGAGCTCACAAACCATAGGGGGGCACATTTTTTGGGGGATCCAAAGCATTCATTTGGAAGGCCCTTCCATGGATAGGGTGTGTACCAAAAATCAGCCCTATAGGATCATCCTAACCCTGCCATTTGTGGAGGGAAAAAATGGGCAGCAACATGGACAATGTCAACCCATTTTCCCCTCCACCTTTGATTGGGTTGGGGTGATCCTATATGGCTGATTTTTGGTACACACCCTATCCATGGAGGGGCCTTCCAAAATGAATGCTTTGGATCCCCCAAAAAATGTGCCCCCCCCCAAATGGTTTGTGAGCTCTGCTCAGATAACAAATCATTTCCTCTCTCTCTCTCTATATATATATATATATATATATATATATATATATATATATATATATAAAACATGTATATATATACATGTTTTTGATAACAAACTATTTCCTCACATTTCCTCTCTCTCTCTCTCTCTGTGTGTGTGTATATATATATATATATATATATATATATATATGAGGAAAGTGTTGGTGAGCTTAAGCTCACCAAACTTATGGTGAGCTTAAGCGCCCAATCACATTGGGGCCTACTTTGTTAGGATGATCCAAAGCATTCATTTGAAAGGCCCTTACATAGATGGGGTGTGTACCAAAAATCAGCTCCATAGGATCATCCTAACCCATCCATTTGTGGAGCTCAAAATGGACAGACATTATTTGTCCACAAATCTGCCCATTTTTGTCCTCCACAAATGGAGGGGTTAGGATGATCCTATGGAGCTGATTTTTGGTACACACCCTATCTATGATAGGGCCTTGCAAATGAATGGTTTGGATCACCACAGAAAATGTGGGACCCATGTGATTGGGGCGCTTAAGCTCACCAACACTTTCCTCTATATATATATATATATATATATATATATATATATATATATATATATATTGTTTTTGATAAACATGCGCTCCACTTGTTTATCGTGTAGTATTTAAAGGGATGTCAGAGGATATTACAGTTCTCAAAAAGCGATTAAAACCCTTTAAATGCTAGACGACAAACAAGTGGAGCTCATGTTTATCAAAACACCTGGCGCATATGTCATTTCCCTATATATATATATATATATATATATATATATATATATATAGATATAGAGAGAGAGAGAGAGAGAGAGAGAGAGAGAGAGAGAGAGAGAGAGGTTTCTACACACAAGTGTAGATAAGTTATCTACACACTACCTTAAAATACAGTGGGGGCCCTCATTGTTTGGGTGATCCAAACCATTCATTTGATTGGCCCTCACATAGATAGGGTGTCCACAAAAAATCAGCTCCATAGGATCATCCCAACCCTTCAATTTGTGGAGGTAAAATGGACGTGTATAAACCTTCACAAATCTGTCCATTTTTTGCCTCCACGGTTCGAAGGGTTTGCATGATCCTATGGAGCTGATTTTTTGTGGACACCCTATCTATGTGAGGGCCAATCAAATGAATGATTTGGATCACCCAAACAATGTGGGCCCTCACTGTATTTTAAGGTAGTGTGTAGATAACTTATCTACACTTGTGTGTAGAAACCGTTTTCTCATACATATATAGGGAAATGTTATCAGCACTACTGTATTTTGATGAGGGCACTCCTCACTTTATTAAAAGTACGGTATGGCCCGCACCATAGGATGATCCAAATTGTCCATTAGATGGGCCACAACCTAAATAGGTTTTGCCCCAAAAATAATTTCCATAGGTTGATCTTAACCCTCCAATCTAAATGTTAGGGGGTTGATCCTAACCCTCTATAGATTGGAGGGTTAGGATCAACCTATGGAAATAAGTTTTGGGGCACAACCTATTTAGACTGTGGCCCATCTAATGGACGGTTTTGATCATCCTATGGTGCGGGCCATACCGTACTTTGAATAAAGTGAGGAGTGCCCTCATCAAAATACAATAGTGCCGATAACATTTCCCATTATATATATGGGAAAGGTGAGCGTACTTGGTCGAGTAGATAAGCTTATCTACTCGGTCGGGTTAAAAACAGTGGGGGCCCACATTTTTTGGGTGATCCAAACCATTCATTTGAAAGACCCTTACCTAGATCGGGTGTACACAAGAAATCAGCCTCATAGGATCATCCTAACCCATCCAACAGTGGAGGGAAAAATGGGCAGATTTGTGGACAAACTGTGTTTGTCCATTTCCCCCCATTTTCCCCTCCACATTTGGATGGGTTAGGATGATCCTATGGGGCTGATTTTTTGTGGACACCCTATCTAGGTAAGGGCCTTTCAAATGAATGGTTTGGATCACCCAAAAAATGTGGGCCCCCACTGTTTTTAACCCGACCGAGTAGATAAGCTTATCTACTCGACCGAGTACGCTCACCTTTCCCTATATATATATATATATATATATATATATATATATATATATGGTATTATGACTGAAGATTCTTATTCATAAATTAACTTTTGGCCTTGCCTTGCCTTCCAGCAAATGGTCACAAGCCACTGTAAGGCCTAAATTTTGTGGGTTATCCAATTTGAAAATATATAGCTGCCTTTTATTTTTATGACTAACTGCATATATGGCTTCGGCTGAATGTTTTGGAACTCAGATGTTATAAGGCGCATAAATATGCTGAAAGAGGAAGCTGCACGGGTTTCAGAGAATGCAACTCTTAGTCATAGTGAAAAGAACAAAATAAACGCCGCAAAATACTCTGCTATGATGGCTCCAGTTGTTGTGGCCTTGGAACGCCGTCTTGTTTCTACTTCAAGGAAACCCGAAACACCCCATGAAATATGGTTCCAAAAGGAATATGGGGAGCAACTAAAATCCATCATCTCAACCTTTAAGACTCCTCCTATATCTGGAGCTGCACTTGGAGATGTATGGAGACCTTTTGATGCTATTGCAGCCTCACTTGCAGCTTATCAGAGAAAGTCATCAGTGTCTCTAAGCGATGTGGCCCCACAGCTCGCACTGCTCTCATCTTCTGATGTTCCGATGCCTGGTCTCGAGAAGCAAATCTCAGTGCCCGACCCCTCTGGATTTTCCACCACTGATCTTCAGGGTATCATAACAATTTCGTCTTTTTGTGATCAAGTAACTATTTTATCAACAAAGACAAAACCCAAGAAATTAGTGATACTAGGCTCAGATGGTCAAAGGTATACATATCTTCTCAAGGGACGCGAGGATCTGCGTCTTGATGCTAGAATTATGCAGCTATTGCAGGCTATTAATAGTTTTATGTATTCATGCGCCGATACCCATAGCTGTTCGCTTGGTATTCGCTATTACTCTGTGACGCCAATTAGTGGCCGGGCTGGTCTTATCCAATGGGTAGATAATGTAATAAGTATATATAGTGTCTTCAAATCTTGGCAAAATCGTATCCAGCTAGCACAGCTCTATTCAGTTGGTACCGGTAATGTCAATAATGGGGTTTCACCTCCACCCCGTCCAAGTGATATGTTCTATGGAAAAATTATACCAGCACTTAAAGAGAAAGGTATACGAAGGGTAATCTCACGAAGAGACTGGCCTCATGAAGTTAAAAGAAAGGTTCTTTTGGATCTTATGAAAGAGACTCCAAGACAACTTCTTTATCAAGAAATTTGGTGTGCTAGTGAAGGATTCAAAGCTTTCAGCTCAAAGTTGAAGAGGTGCTTTCATACTTAATACACTTCTTTTTCGTTTTTTCTAAAATAGAAGTTGTGACAATGCACTTATTATTTTTATTTTTTTTGCAACAATATATTAAAAGCATTTGAAAGGAAAGATTCTTACTGTTTAGTTTGAAACTTCTGATTGTTTTTAGTCCAGTATTGGACAATTTGAATTCGTTTGTTGTGGAAGTGTATGCATTTTATTTCTGGGGACTGGTGCTTGAAGATGCACATATATAAGACATCTGTGCTTCTCCATTTGGCCTGGCCTGGAGATGCCATAGCCAAAAAAATTCTCTCATTGGATTTTACTAATTTTCTGATTCTCATCTGCAAATGAACAGTTTAGAAAAAAAAATGAAAGGAATAGAGACAGAAATGATTAACAGATCATGTTCAAGTCTTCTGATTGGATGGTTTGGATCATCCAATGACTGCAATTTCATACTGTTGATTCTCTCCATCCGGGGCCCATTTCAGCCACAGGGTGTCCAACCCATTGTTTCAAGAAGATGAGAACCTGGCCAAGGTCAAAGGGGGTTGACTCGGGGAGTAAATAATTAACACAGTCAATTTTTAATTAACTCGGGCAAGTCAAAAGAGTCTTGATTTACTTGGTTAGGAAAAGCTCGGATTCGGACTAAGACTCAGCCGAGGTAAAAGGTCGTATACTCTTGTGTGTTGACAATTGACTTGGGTGTTTTTTAAACAGTGGTCTCACCAGTGTCTCATACATATTTTAATAAGTTTTCTGTTGTTGAGCCCTATACAGTTTTTATTTATATATATACACACTTAGAGCAGCTAGTAATAGGCATATTCTCAACGACATGTTAACTACTTGAAATCTTCTCATGATCAATAATGTGATGTGATCAACTGTTCAAATTAAATTTTTAATATTTCGGTACTAGAAGGGAATTATATCTTTACCTGTGATATAATCTTCACTTTGAATTTTCAGCAGACATGCATGTCGACACTGACATGGGTGTCAACACTTATCAATACTCCTTTTGACACTTGTAAACGTATTGCTAGAATTGTCAGAATTAATGTGGGTGCGTTGAGACATTATTGTATAGTGTTAAGTGAAATACTTTTTTTATCGAATATTGTGTTTACCTCTTTTATCATTCACTCTTATTTCTTCATTAACTATTCTTTAAGTAATATTTGTTGTTACCACTTACTCTGCTAAACCAAAAACAAACATTCTTCCAAGATTATATTCATTGTATCCTATTGGTATCTCAATGCATATTGGAGACTGAAGATAAGTAGATTAGATTGATGTATGCATTGTTATTTGATTATCTCATGTTTCTTTAAGACTTATAGTTGCTTAATCCTAAGATTTATTAGTTTGTTAAATGAATACCATATTTATTTTATTTTATTGTAATTTATGATTATTAATCAGTAATTTTATATATAAGTATTAGTATGGGCGTCTCCCCGTTTCGAGATTTGTAGGGGTTTCCGTGTTGGACACCTCGCATCTATTTTATCTAAATGATATTCCTCTTGCAGGTTTTCTGGCAGTGTATCAGCCATGAGCATGGTGGGCCATGTTCTAGGCTTAGGAGATAGGCATTTGGATAATATTCTGATGGATTTCTGCACCGGTGATGTCATCCATATAGATTACAACATATGCTTTGATAAAGGGAAGAGGCTAAAGATTCCTGAGATTGTCCCCTTCCGCCTTACGCAGACAATTGAAACAGCTTTAGGATTGACTGGTATTGAAGGTACCTTCAGAGCAAACTGTGAGGCAGTTGTTAATGTTCTTCGAAAGAACAAGGACATCCTCTTGATGCTGTTGGAGGTATTTGTTTGGGACCCACTAGTAGAGTGGACCCATGACTATGGCCATGATGAGGCAGCAATTGGTGGTGAAGAAAGAAAAGGGATGGAGTTGGCAGTTAGCTTGAGCTTGTTTGCCTCTCGAGTGCAAGAAATCCGTGTTCCTTTACAGGTATCCTTCTTCAAGACCTTAGCTTATGCTGTTCATTTGATTTTTGAGGAAGGTACGAAGCCTTCCTAGCAAGAAAATAGGCAAATAGCTATCAAGTTAGCAACTACCATGAGTGTCATTTTAAATAAATAAAAAGAAAACTACCATGAGTTTCATGTTTTGGCAAACATTAAATCACAAAATATTGAAATTTCTTTTGAGTTTCCAAGCATCGTATTTTAAAATATTCTTATTTTGTGGCCACTTCTGTCAAACATTGAGTTTAGGTTGGTTTCTATTGTTCTATATAAATGTAGTTGATAACATGATTCACTTTAGTTTCTGTTTATTAATACTTGACTCCTAATGTGGGCCAGCGAGATACTTTTCTTTCCAAATGGATGAGAATATGAATATGATGCCTTGGTTTTTCAACACTCTAAACATCAATGCTTTCCAATTCCGTTTTACAAGAATTTCGAGTGAAATATGTGGATAAGCTAAGCAGTTATTCATTTACTTACAGGGGTTGATATGCTGAAACTTTTGTCAGTTAAAAAGTTCTTTCACTTGTAACTAGTTATTGGACCCATTTATCCTTAAGGTACATGATTCCTTTTAGAGTTTCTGATTCTATCGGTCTGTGACTGCTTACAATTTATAATTTCTTGTGGGACATGATGCCTGCCCACCCTTGTGTTAGAAGTGAGCTAGGGTTAGAAGAGAGGAAGAAGAGGAATGGAGGACGGAGAGTCTCCACTAGAGTGCTCCTAATGAATATTATATATATAGGCCCCAAATAGGGTAATAGTGTACAGTGGCTACAATACCCTCTAAACTATTAACAATACCTAATCTACCCTGCCCCAAGGGCAATAGTGTATAGAGGCTACAATACCCTCTAAACTTACATGTTATTCAACTCTCCCCCTCATGCTGGAGTGTATATGCTATGAAACTCCAGCTTGGTACAAAGAAACTACAACAACTAAAAATAACAAAAAGTACATAATCTCATACACATATCCGGCTTGGTATACCACTCATCCTCAAGCTGGTGTGGTGAATACATAAGGAAAGCATAACAAAAGATAACGACCACCATGAGAGTACTATCATCGAGATCAGCGACCACAAAAAAGGACCAACTCCCCCTTGAAGTAGCGTTACGACGAGAGCGACCAGAACAAGGCCTCCAACTGAATGATAGCCTGGCAAATGCATCTACAAACCACGAAGGATCAAACGATATCACCTCGATAGGGAAATAGCAGCGATCCATCGAGTAAAATAGGCACACCAAAGTTGCGCACATGAGCAATGGCGAAGCACCACGAGTGGGAATACCAGTTGAGTAACACAACGTTAAGAGAAGATAACTACTGATACGGAAACCATCGGAGACAAGGTCGACGGGGAAACCGTCGCTTGGAGAGAAGAAGAAAAGGAGAAGATAACTAACCAACGATGGGGAAACCATTGTTTGGTGACAAAGTCGACGACATGAACATCGTTGCCTGAAGATAAGAAGAAAAGGAGGGAGAAGATTACCAACCAAAGATGGAGAAACCATCGTCTGGAGACAAGGTCGACGGCATGAACAAAATCGCATGAAGAGGAGCCGACTAACAATGGGGACACCATTGCTCAGAAAAGAGAGGTCGACGGGAAGAGACTGTCACATGTAAGAAAGTCAATGAACGATGGATATGGAAGCCGTCACCCGGAAAAGAGGGGATAAGGCAGAAAGTCGAGAAGACAAAGACTAACTAGGGAGCATAACAACACTCCCCCTCGGGTGAAACTACATGATACGGAGATGACAACAAGACAAGAAAAGGCATGAAGACACACCGACACTCCCCCTTAAGAAAGGGCAACAAGGAAGACAACAAGACTAGATCACTCCCTCAGGAAAAAAACGACTAAAGAAGAACTACATGACAACTCTCCCCCTCAAGTTCAAGGTCGAATGCCTTTAACTTGCAACGAAAAGAAGGCAAACAAGGCAGTACACCTCTTTCGGACATTTGACCAAACACTTGGTGTGCACCTTGGATATCTACACAAAACATAGAATAAAGAGAAAACAAAGATTAGGATGGAATAGAGAGGGAGGAGGATTTCAAAAGAGACTCAAAAAAGAAAGAAAGTGAGGATTTAAAACATAGAGAAAGAGATGAAGGAATGAGAAAGAACCCAACAAGAGCATGGATTTAGAAAACAAAGGAGATTTAGGGATTTAGAACAAGAAAGAATGGAATGTATGGATTTAGAACAAGAAAAAGAACAAGAAAGAGGGAAAAAGAATGAATTAGGAGAAAAGAAAGAGATTTATGGAGTTAGAACAAAAAAGAACAAGAAAGAGAGCAATTGAATGAGAAAAGATAGAAAATAATAGAGAAAGAAGGGATCTTTTTGTTTTTCTTGTT
Organism: Tasmannia lanceolata; assembly: GCF_043159265.1. NCBI lineage: Eukaryota > Viridiplantae > Streptophyta > Magnoliopsida > Canellales > Winteraceae > Tasmannia > Tasmannia lanceolata. The sequence goes on from NW_027518681.1 coordinate 11,832,179, forward strand.
TTAGGAAGAAGGTTTGGGGATGGTGGTGAGAAAGTATGGTCGAAAAAGGATTTGGGGTTTTGGGTGGAGATTTGGGGATAGCCAAAAGGGATTTGGGAAGAAGATTTCTTCCCAAATGAGAATTCAAAAGAGAAAGAAAGGAAAGATTTAGGATTTAGGATTAAAGATTGAGGATTTTGGATTTGGAAAAGGGGATTTTGGGTTGAGAATGGGGGTGATTTGGAATTCACAGCAAGGTAGAGAGGGGAGAGTGTTTATGGCAAACAGAGGGGAGTTGGTTTTTTTTGTTTTTTTTTTGTGCGCAATTAAGGGACAGCCATAGAGAGAGAGAGAGAGAGAGAGAGAGTACGAGTGAAATTTTCGTGGAGAGGTGGGTTATGGCAAACCCAACCCATTGTGCGCAAATAGCAAAAGAAAAGGAAAAAAAGATTGAGAGAGATTGTAGGAGAAGATCAGAGAGAGATTTTCGGGAGTGTAAAAACCCAAAAAATGGGTTAGCGCAAAATGAAAAAAAGGACTTGTAAGGAGAGATTGACTTGAGGAGAGATAGATGGCCTGAAATGCTTGAGATAGCTCTTCTTCTTTTCTTCTTCCTTTTCCATGGATCTTTGCTCTGTTACCATGTTAGAAGTGAGCTAGGGTTGAGAGCCTCCACTAGGGAGCTCCTAATGAATATGATGTATGTATCGGCCCCTAACAGGGCAATAGTGTACAAAGACTACAATACCCTCTAAAGTATCAGCAATACCTAATCTACCCTTAAATGTTATTCAACACCTTGTTTTAATTATGCACTCCTCTTCATTGTATGATTTTCTAACCAGAACCACCAACCAAAAAAAAGTTCTTGACAAAATGAGGAGTGCCATTTTCAAAACAAAAGAAGTGCACATGCTATTCCCCTTTCTCACCAGTATCATTAGCTTTCCGTTGCTATTTAGTACCATTCTAAAGATCACAACCACAAGTCTTGTTATTCAGATATAGAACCTTCACCTGTAATTTTATGAACCATTGCAAGTAGTGGTGCTTTAAAACTTTATTCGTAGATAATGAAGTACATAATATATCAAGAACTAATTACTTTGGAAAATTATTCACAAAGTGGATGGTTTTGATTCAAACTTGATACTGAATTACTATAACCATTTGCTTCATCCAAACTAGACAATCGTGCATAAATAGTGTTATTTACAGTTCGCTATACCATGCATTTTATCAAACTAGACCAATAATGCATGCCATTCATTTATAATTCCTATACCAGACAATAACTTGACACGATTGCATTATTTTTTGTAATAAATTTTCATAATAACTTAATCTATATTCTGTGTTGTTATCATGTGGCTAGCATACTTGTATCTACAGTCTGATTGTTTATCCATAGGAAACATGAATATTGACCTCTAAAGCATATCTATTTGCTGCTTTCATTTATCTGGAATTCTGGACAACTTTCTTTAGAGATGTTAAGTATAGAAGATTTAATAACACCTTCTTCAATAGCTTAAGCTTTTGGACTAATTGGTTGTTTCACATGGTATCAAAGCAATTGCCCTCGGGTCAAACCTCCTTGATAGTAAAAATCCACATGCAATGACCAAACCCAAAAGAGGTGCTACATGTGCCACGTGTAGGCGAACCCTAAAATGATGGCCCACATGTGAGGGGGAGTGTTCAAGTATTAAAGATTTAATGACACCTTCTTCAACAGCTAAAGCTTTTGGAGTAATTGGTTGTCTCACAAGAGACATGGTAAATAATAGAGACGAGTAACAGATGCAATTACTTTTATAACTTCTAGTTTTGTTGTTTTTATCTGCAACTTTCAACTAGTTTGGGACAATGGCTTAGTTGAGTTGAGTTGAGTATCTGCAACTTTGTTGATGGTATATTTTAAAATTTAATTTAATACTCGATTTGTCTTTTTTGATTGTGGTCAGGATCACCATGATCTTTTGTTGACTACCTTACCGGCTGTTGAATCTGTTCTCGAGGTATAACAGAATAGCACTTAAATGTTTTATATGTGGTAAGTTGCTAAATTTTATTGCCAACTGAAACTTAATATCTGTGGATTTCTACCAGAGGTTTTCAGATCTCCTAAACCAATATGAAGTTGTCTCAGCCCTTTATTTTCACGCCGATAAAGAGAGATCAAATCTTAATCTGCACGAGACATCAGCCAAGTCAATTGTAGCTGAAGCAACTAGTAATTCAGAAAAGACTCGTACGTCCTTTGAAGTAAATGCCCGTGAGTTTGCTCAAGCGAAAACATTTGCGGCTGAGAAAGCCCAAGAGGCAGCCTTGTGGATGGAGCAACATGGAAGAGTCCTTGATGCATTACGGAGTGGTTCAATGCCAGAAGTTCAAGCTTGCATACAACTTAGTAGTATGGGGGAAGCCTTATCTCTTACATCTGCTGTTGTGGTGGCTCGCGTTCCATTGACTATTGTACCGGAGCCCACACAAGCACAATGCCATGATTTAGATAGGGAAATTTCTCAGCTCATAGCTGAGTTGGATGGTGGACTTTCTTCTGCAGTAAGAGCACTCCAAGCATATGCTTTGGCATTGCAAAGAGTTCTCCCATTAAATTATATTACAACCAGTCCAGTGCATGGGTGGGCCCAAGTTTTGCAATTACCAGTGAGTAACCTTTCCTCTGATACTCTCTCTCTTGCTAAAAGACAGGCTGCTGACCTCATTGCAAAGGCCCAAGGTGACGGTCTTGATGCTGTTAGACAAAAACATGAGGACCTGTGTCTGAAAGTGGAGAAATATGCAATAAAGATTGTTAAAGTTGAAGAGGAGTGTTCGGAATTAATGAGCTCTATTGGGTCAGAAACTGAGGCAGAATCTAAGGACCGGCTTCTATCTGCTTTCACTAAATTGCATGGAGAGCTAGAAGAGAAGAAGACCAAGGTTCTATCTGTTCTACAAATTGCTGCGAGTGGGCTGTATAATGAGGTTAAGAGCAAGGTACTTGACTTGTCAAGTAATTCAACTGGTAGAATTGGGTGGAGAGCTGGAGAAGATAATCTCCACCCTAATTCAGGAATTAATTTTGGCGAGCTTGAAGAGAAAATAGAGAAATGTGTTCTTGTTGCAGGGTTTGTTGATGAATTTCAGCAGTTGACTGGCATTGATTTACCTAACATGGGTACAGATGTGGACAATATTATATATTCCTCTGGAGGAAACTTTGCTTCTATATTTAAAGTTAGTATACTTTCTTGTAGGATCTTGGTTGTGCAAATGACCCAAGTTGTTCTCCCGGAGATAATACAATCAATTGTGTCATACAACACAGAAGTAATGGATGCCTTTGGATCTCTTTCACAGATCCGGGGATCCATTGATACAGCACTGGAGCAGCTTGTTGAGGTTGAATTGGAAAGAGCGTCATTGGCGGAGCTTGAAGAGAGCTACTTTGTGAAGGTGGGACTCATCACAGAGCAGCAATTGGCTCTCGAGGAGGCTGCTGTGAAGGGTCGGGATCATCTTTCGTGGGAAGAGGCAGAAGAGCTTGCAACTCAAGAAGAGGCTTGTAAAGCACAATTGGACCAACTACATCAAACATGGAACCAGAAAGATATGCTCTCTTCTTCTCTGATGAAGAGGGAAACTAATCTTAGAAATGCATTAATTTCTGCTGAACGCCGTTTTTCATCTCTAGTAAGTGTTGAACAAGGGGATGATCTTCATATCCGAAGGAGCAAGGCCCTTCTTGCTACACTAGTAAAACCCTTTTCTGAGTTAGAAACTGTTGATCAACTGTTATCACCATTGTGCACCCTTGCTTCCTACTTAAATGTCTCTTCATTTAACTTCGGGGATTTGTTGGCCTCCGGATATTCACTATCGGAATCAATCTGGAAGTTTTCCTTCCTATTGAACGACCATTCTTTCGTTATTTGGAAAATTGGGATGGTGGACTCCATTCTAGATTCGTGCATACATGATCTATCTTCATCTGTTGATCATAATTTAGGTTTTGATCAGCTCTACAATGTCCTGAAAAAAAAGCTTGAAATTCGACTTCAAGAACATGTAGGCCAGTACATACGAGAACGAGTTACACCTGCTTTCTTGGCACGGTTAGCGAAGGAAAATGAAGTGACAAAAGAATTTGTTTCTGATCATGTAAGAAGAGATTATGGAGCAGTGAAAAAAGTAGAGCGTATGCTTGAGGAGTACTGTGATGCACATGAGACTGCTAGAGCTGCCAAGTCAGCAGTATCTCTTATGAAAAGACAGGTGATTGAGCTGACTGAGAGTCTTCGCAAGACAGGCTTAGAAATTGTTCAGATGGAATGGCTGCATGACAATTCATTATCGTACCTACATAAAAGCATGGTCATACCTCAGAATTTTCTAGGTGATGATAAATTGTTCCCCATAATCCTAAACCTTAATAGATCCAAATTGTTGGAAAATATTCAATCTGCCATGTCCTCAATAGCTAGATCAGTGGAGTGCCTTCAAGCGTGTGAAAGAACTTCTGTTTCAGCGGAAGGGCAGCTTGAAAGAGCCATGGGATGGGCATGTGGAGCTCCAAATACCAGTAGTAGTGGCAATACCCTGGTCAAGAACTCGGGAATTCCCTCTGAATTTCATGATCATCTAACGAGGAGGAGACAGTTACTGTGGGCTGCTCGAGAACAAGCATCAGATTTTATTAAGCTTTGCACATCTATAATGGAGTTTGAAGCATCTAGAGATGGCCTTTTTCGCATGCCAGGGGAGATATCTTCTGGTAGGAGTACTGGTGATGGGAGAACATGGCAGCAAGTGTACTTGAATGCTCTAACTAGATTAGATGCGACTTATCATTCCTTTACACGTGAGTTTGCAAGCTTACTATTTAACCTTTCTACTCAATCGTTACTTCTTATATAGGCTGTGATGAGTTGGTTTCCTGTTTGTTTTAATTAGGTGCTGAAGAGGAATGGAAGGTGGCACAAAGTAGCATGGAAGCTGCTGCTAGTAGCTTGTTTTCTGCAACTAATGAACTCTGTATTGCCTCTATGAAAGAAAAGTCAGCTTCAGGTCAAATCTTGTCATTTGTAGTTAATTATGCATGCAGCTGTGTCACAAATATCTAAATATTTTCAAAATATAGTGTTTTTATCGCGATATTTTGATAAAACGACAAAATCCTGAAATAATCCCGATAATTTAAAAAATAGAGTGATATTTTCATTTATCCCGATAGTATCACGATATTTTTATGATATTTTGCATTGTATATATATTTCTTAATTTATCTATTTTTATATATTTTAAATAATATATTTTTCTCATTTTTTCCTGATATAAACCCGAAAAAATGAAAAAAAAATAAATCCTGAGATTTTCCCTTGCTGAGAAATTCCTAAGAATGATATTTGTGACATAGGCATGCAGTAATAGGCAATATTTTTCTGTTATATAGATAATCATGTGTGCAGTAATAGGTTATCTTATGTGTATTTATGTATGTATAATGGAGAGAGAGAGAGAGAGAGAGAGAGAGAGAGAGAGAGAGAGAGAGAGAGAGAGAGAGAGAGAGAGCCATACACGTCCTTACATAAAAATATGTATTTATATTCATTTATGTATGCATATCACACACACACACACACTGACATGTATGATTGTATGGATGAGTATGACGTGTTTCTGTACGTCCCTCGCAGGTGATCTACAAGGCACGTTTGCAGCCATGCGGGACTGTGCCTATGAAGCCAGTGTGGCGTTGTCTGCTTTTGGTCGTGTTACAAGGGAGCATACTGCTTTGACTTCTGAATGTGGATCTATGCTTGAAGAGGTATAATTTTGTATACTGTATAATAATAGAAAACCACATTTCCTTGCTAGGCTTGTTCCAAATACCACCCAGGTTTTAGTAAAGGGAAATGATATATCTGCCAATTTTGATCACCAGGAACACCCCCTGTCAGTGTATCAATGACTAAAGAGGGGCTGTTGTACTTATGTTAGAAGAATTTAATGCCCCTGATTGCCACAAACACTGACAGGGGGTGTTCCTGGTGATCAAAAGGAGCGGATATATCATTTCCCTTTAGTAAATTAAGTATGTAATCATAGCTGTGAAGATTTATCTGACTATATGTAAAGCAGTCATCGTGACAAACTGACAATACATATTCAAACATGGAAGTGGACTTACCAACATTCAAAATTTGAGACATTATTTACTTGTAATCTTAATCTTTTATTATGAATATAGTTATCTTTTCTCAAAAAAATAAAAAATTCTGAGACATCATTCTTGCCATGTGTGGTACACATTCATAAACATGCATGTGTGATTATAAAAATGTCTGTACACGTTTCCATATGTATGAATGATTCCTATGTACACACAAACACATGACTACTTGACCAGTAAAATCCTATAGATTCATGTTTACTTTCCAGATGTAAGCTCCGACGAGTTTTATCGCCAAATTTGGATAATCCTGCAAGTGTACTGTTATCAAATACAAGAGATTATAAATTAGGGAAGGATATATTCGCCCCATTTTCTTCCTTTAGCCACGCCCTCTAGTGTATATATGAGTACACTTTTTACACTACAAGGGGCTGGCCCGTGGAACAAAAGGGGGCAAATATATCATTTCTATATAAATTAGTCTATAAATGGTCCCACTTTCGAGGTTCCACTTCTTAGGAAGTACTGGTTTTAACTTGCGATTAAATAAATAACTTAAAAGAGGCAAGTTAGGCATGGACTTGTCTTTAGTGCAGTTCGTTGGAGGGTCCCCAAAAAGGGTTTGTGGAATGGGCCCCACTAATGGGCGTGGTCCCTTTCAACATCCTCTTTGCTTATTGGTCCCAATCACCTATGTTATAATTGAATGGGTTTTTTCATCAATGGTGTTTCCATTAGCTTAAACTCTAATCAAAACCCTGACTTATTTACAACAGCCTGAGCAGGCTATTGAAATTTTACCGCAAGAGTCAGATGACTTGATTTACTTGGAGAGTTAATAAACTAATCCAGAACCATGATACGATAGACACTAAGTGAGCTAATTTTGTGGGTTGTGTTCATTTCCTTTATTTAATCTGTAATATTCAATGACCATGGCCATTTTTCATAAATATCATATTTAGGGGTGGCCAGAACCAAACCAGAACCGAAGAACCGAACCGGAACCGAACTGTAAAAAAATATTTTTGGTCCGGTTCGGTTCCACTGATGAAGAACCGAAATTATTCGGTTCGGTTCCGGGTCTAATGTTCTCGGTTCGGTTCCGGAACCGAAGAACCGAACTTTGAATATATATATATATATATATATATATATATATATATATAATATTTTTATATTTCTATTATACATATACTTAATAATATAAATTACTTATAATATTAATAAGTAATAGTTAATACTATTCTTATAATAAGAAAGTAACTTATATTATAACTTTAATTAAAAGTTTTTATAAATTATAATTAATAATTAATAATTAGCCATTAGAACCGAAGAACCGGACCGGACCGAACCGATTATGTTCGGTCCGGTTCGGTTCGGTCCTACTGTGTACTACGGTTCGGTTCGGTTCTTACGGTTCATGGAACCGAGAACCGAGAACCGAAAAAAAAGGAACCGAGAACCGAGAACCGAACCGGTTGGCCACCCCTAATCATATTGACTAAAGAAACCAGATACCAGATACTTTCTTTTGGTTTTGACCATGTTTGCTAAGTCCATGGTATTATTGTTTGTAGGTTCTGGCAATAACTGAAGGCATACACGATGTATCTAGTTTGGGAAAGGAAGCTGCAACAGTACATAGTGCCCTTATGGAAGATCTTTCGAAGGTTTCCATTAATCCTTCATCCTAATGCTTCAAAGCTCAACACGGGGAAATTTCTTGCATGAAATATGATAAATATGGTTTATGAATTTGGTGACTTTGCTTAAAACTCCACCAAGTTAACTATTACAAGGGATTGACATCCTAGACTCACAACTTTTGATTCTGAAGTAACTTTTCATCTCTTACCATTCAAAAAAAGAAGAAGTAACTTTTCATCTTTGAGCAGGCAAACATGGTCCTCCTCCCACTTGAATCGGTACTGTGTAAGGATGTGGCTGCTATGGGTGATGCAATTTCTATGGAAAGAGAAGGCAAGATGGAAATCTCTATCATTCATGGACAAGCCCTATACCAGTCTTATTGTTTAAGGCTTAGGGAGGCTTTCCAGTCTTTGAGACCCTTGGTGCCATCGCTTACTTACAACGTGAAGGAACTCCATGCAATGCTAACCAGGCTTGCACGAACTGCGAGTGTCCATGCTGGGAATCTCCATAAAGTAATTTCTTTTTTACAATCAAATTGTTTTGTTCAATTATATGGTTTGATGCATGTGCTACTTCAATTTTCATCAGCATGATTCAATTATGTGCATATTATTTTGATAATTTTTCAGTAAATATCTTTTAAGCAATTTGGATTGTGAGGAACATCATGTGCCCAAGTTTCATTTTCAAAAATAAAAATAAAAAATCATGTGCCCTAGCTATTTAAATTACTATCATAACCAAGATTTTTGGGATGGCAAAAGAGCTGACCATTGTCATGCTGATAATTTTTTTTCCTGCTGTTTGTGTACAAGATATAGTCTATAGAATATATAATTCAGAAAACATCTTTGTTCCTTTTCCTATGATTTAATGGGAAACTAAGGACTCCCATTTTTTTTGTTTTTTCGCTTAGTAATGTCTGGCTCCTTTGAACTTTCCCAGAAAATAAGGCATAAAACAGCCTCATGTATTTCCACAAAAAAAAGGGCGGCTCAATGCACGATGCTCCCGCCATTGCGGGGTCTGGGGAGGGCTAGATGTACTCAGCCTTACCCCTGCTTTGCAGAGAGGCTGTTTCCGTGACTCAAACCCGTGATCACTAGGTCACAATGGAGCAACCTCATGTATTTCCACAGATGAAAATAAATCGTCAGTGTTCAAACCAAAGGACAGACCAATATTTACTGGAGTTTTCTAAAGGATATACTCCTTTTGTGATTGGACATATCTTGTCCTCTCAAAAAGCCCAGGATTTCAACAGCCTTAAGTGACAAATCCACTGCTTCATTAATAATTGTGAATAAGTGCAGTTTGGCTGATTATTGACATTTTGACACATTTTGAAGGATTTGACTCATGTTTCCATTTTACTTCTTGAGGATACTTCATACTTGGTTTTTTTCTTAATTATAATTCTGATAAATAAGCTAAACATAACAAAGCAAATTTATCCAACTTAATCCTTCACAGGCTCTTGAAGGCCTGGGAGAAAGTCAGGAGATAAGGTCCCATGAAATTGCGCTGGTCCGGTCAGAACTTGAAGAGGACACAATTCTATTCGACAAGGAGAACGATCTTTTGTCAGGTGGCAAAGGAGGCAGTGTCAGTGATTTTACAGGTGTTGATGGATTTTCGTCCCTAGATGGGGGGTGGATTTCTCCTCCTGATAGTAACTACAGTAGTTGCGAAGAATCCACCATTACCTCAGCAGGAACAAGTATCTCTGATAGCCTTAACCATGGTGTTAACACTCAGGAAAGTTCATTTATGGAGAAGTTAGAATGCCAATATGTGGAAAACAAAAATGGTGCTAGTATTTCTGTTGTGCCGACACTCGATCCTAGTGAACTGCGAGCTTTATCATTGTCAGATGGACCCACAGCCGACCCTGCATGCCATGTGGAGAGGGAAATTCCCCAAGAGGGGACTTCTTTGGATGATAAAAATGAGTCTGCTTCTTCAAACCAAGTCAAGGGGCGAGCTGGAAATCATGATGATCCTTCCTACACAGATTCTGTGAATCGCGTTGCTAGGGGTAATAATTTAAAGCCATTTATTTTCCATTAATCAGTAATCTCATAATCATCATCATGGTTTTCTTTTTTTGTTTCATTTTTCTTTATGATAATGGTGACAGACCAGAAACTAATAGACTTTTTGTTTTTTTAATGATTATAATACACTTGACACTTTTGGTTTTGATATGCATTTAAGTTTTAGTACGTGTTTCAGTGGTGATGAAAACATAAATATTTCGGTCTTTTCATGTCGGTTTTGGTGGAAATTTAGAAACTATACGTGCAAGTTTACAAGTATTTCATGAAGTTTACAAGTATCTTATGAATTTTATGGCAACTTTTCAAAAACGTGCAACTCTAGCCATAGTTTCGTATCTTGCAAGTCTTCTTTCGAACGAGTGTTTTGTTTGGAGTGGAAATAATCTGCTTGTGGTGCTCATTGGCCCTGGTTGTTGTTTCTTTTCATCCTAGAGGCCTTGAATTTCCATTTTTCTTAACTGTAGCTTGCCCATTGTGAAGTAAAGATGTAAATTATTTAGTAGCCTTTGGTTATCTTGTTTGTCTGAAAACATGTCTTTTCGACAGGTAAAAACGCTTATGCTTTATCGGTGCTGAGGCGAGTCGAGATGAAACTTGATGGACGAGATATCAAAGATGAAAGGCAGCAGTAATTCCCATGACATTAGATGTAGATTTTAATTGCTCTGAGTAGCTGAGCTTTCTCCCTTCTACAGTATTAATAGAATATTTGGAACTCTTTGCAGGCAGATGAATATTTCAGAGCAAGTGGATCATCTTCTTAAGCAAGCCACAAGCATAGACAATTTGTGTAACATGTATGAAGGTTGGACGCCATGGATTTGATAAAAATCTTGCTTCGCTGTTTAATATTTCAGTTCTTCCCATCTTCAGAAGTGGCTTCGAGGTTGTAAATGAAAGAGGTGAGTGCCCATTTTTTTTATACAGATTGTTCAGTTGTATTTCCATAAAATCTCCATATTGTGAAATCCTGAGGAACCCATCTGGGGATTTTTTTTGTCTGCGAGACAGATCAGTTGGTTAGCTTCTTTTAATTCGTCAAATTGTGAGCTACACATCGGACGATTAGGATCATCCAATCAAGAGTTGCACATCGGACGAATGAGACCATCCGATCGAGGAGATTATTGCGGCATGGTTCATCAGGGTCGGGGCTGACCAGATAAATGGTATGAATAATCTCTCAGTAGTATACAAAAAAAAAGGAAGTACGGGCTACTTATTTGACGATCCAAACCGTTCATCCATTTGAGTTCTGCAAATGATCAATGACCCAAACACTGGAACGATCTCAACCTTTAAATTATGCCATTGATTCACAATCATCAAGTGTATATCTACAAATTCAGAGTTTAAGATAGCCCGATACGAAAGTTTTTGGTAATGGCTTTCTATTGTGGGTGTCTAGCAAATGAGCGGTTTGGGCATCTAAGAAGTCCACGGTTCTAAATAATCTGCCTACTATATTTTGTTTTCTAGTGTTTGTCAGCTACAAAAGTTTTCTTTGTTTCCACCTAAACCACAGCAGAAAGTGAAATGACCAAAACACCCTTGTTGTCCAAAGAGCATGTCCAGCACACAGATACAGGCCCACAAAGCAAAAACCGCTAAAATTTGCGGCTTTCTGAATTCTGAGGCAAAACCCATTGTTTTCACTTGCCCCTTAAAACTTATATATACACCTTTACCTTCTTAGAATTCTCCCATCAAACACTCCCACAACTAACAAGTCCTTTACTTTAAACACCTTCTTACTACTCACTGTGCTCATATTTACTCTAGCCTTCTTTGACAATGTCTAGCTTGGTGGATATCGGGACGAGTCAATTCGAGAAACTGCGAGAAAAGGATCGCACCATTGTCACAGGTGGTTCAAAACTTGAGGTCGAGCCAAACAAGGCAGTCGGAGTCGAAGCAAAAAAGCCTTCTCTCGCCTTTCGAGCCAAGGCAAGGCCACTGACTCTCTACTCTGAGGCTACCATTTCTATGTTCATGGAGTGTTTCAGCCCTTAGATTGAAGTGGAAGGCCACATGAGTTCCCATTCTTGTACATGTATATGTTCTACTAAGTGATCTGTTTATGTATGCAGCTGTAGCAATAAAAGTCCAATTTCACTTGAGTTTCCAATTAGTGAACTTTTGCCTGTTAATTGTGGGGCTTTGATTGTTTTAATCTTAACCCATCCCTCTGCAAGCCATTGAACCCAGCAGAAATCCGAGTGTTGTTTCAATATAGCCCATTGATGAAGGAGCTGGCTCCTGATAAATGATATTGATCACATAAATGTTGCAAACTTGCAACAACAGCACCCCCTTGTTTTGATTATGACACTCCATGCTTTACCTATTATGACTTGATATTTAGAGCATCTTCCAGAAAATTTTAGCAGCCTTTAAAAGCGGATTAGAGAAGTATATAGTAAGAAGTAGAGTTCCATTACTTAAACAAGGCGTGAATCATACAATGCTGTGCAAGTGGATGGTCAGATCATCGATCTGGAACACCCATCGAGTCCAATTTGAAGATTCTACCGTCCAAATAGCGTAAACACAATGGCATAATGGGTCCCATCTTCGGTTGATCAAAACCGTCTGCCTAAGATCCAAAGCATGGCCTACCAGATAGATGGTTCATATCAAAGTGGGACCCACTGTTGTAGTGGGTATGCCTGGGTCAGATTGTGCCCTACGGAATCAGTCCTCTACCATCCAATTCTAGGCACTAGGCTTCTGAATGGACGGTTAGGATTGTCTTTGGAATGATGGGCAGCCAACTGCGGGTTCAATAGCATGTGATACTAAGATGATTTAGTGAAAGGGGGGGGAGAGAGGGAGTGCCGGAGCTCCGGCCAACACCACCACCACCTCTACCACCATTTTTACTTCCCATAGCCAACACCTCCATCGGGATCGGAACCCCTTCACCTCCACCACCATCTCTTGTACAGCCGCCATCTCCTTTTATTAGAGATCTAGTGACCTCCATGGGTAAATCTGACCACTTTCCGACCATCCCTCCGACCATCTACTCCACCGACCTTACCCCATTCAACAATCACCTCTCAGATCCGAGTACTACTACCCAACCCTCACCCCCTACGTTTTTAGGCATACGAGAGGGGGAAATCACCGAGAAGGCTGGTTCGAGCTCACGTGTTGAGCTTAACGAGCTGACCCCAGTTCGGCTCGGCTCGTTTACCCTTTAAAACTTAACGGATAACGTTAAAGGGGGATTTTATCCGTCAGAGGGGGGAATATCATAGTTGTAACTAGTAAATACACTATAGAAGGGGGCTGGCCAAGGGAAGAGAATGTAGCAGGGGAAAAGAGAAAGAGAACAAAGGGGGTTTTGCAGAGAGAGAGAGAGGAGAATGGGTCTTCTTCTCCGGTGACCCCAACCAGATCCGGCAAGCAATTTCGCAATCTTCACGGAAATCCGGCGATCTCACTCACGGCGACAATCATTTCCGGCGAGCTCTTTCATCCGGTCTCCAAAACGCACCATTCCTCATCCATTTTCTTCGATCTCTGGCGATTTCCAACTAGAAGACCCTTGTTTTTCAAATAAAGCAAAGTAGAAGACTACTTCTGCAGAAAGCCCTTGTTTTGACACACTCTGAGAGCGAGAATGGGAGTGAGTTTGGAAGGAAAGAAGGTGATACTGGTTCCATACATGAAAGAACACGTTCCAAAGTACCATCAATGGATGCAAGATCCTGCTTGGTTAGAGGCCACTGGATCCGAGCCCCTAACCCTAGACCAAGAGTACGAGTTGCAGCTCTCTTGGACCCAAGACCCCTACAGTAAAAAATTTCTTCCTATTCTATTATGTTTTTTTCCCCTCTCTCGTGATTGCTCCTTAGAAATCTTTTCTGGGTTTTATTAATTTTTTTTAGGGAAAATTACATTTACACCCCCTCTAGTTTCCATATCCACTTCCACTCCTATAGTTTAAAACGTGACAAATACACCCCTGTAGTTTCAATTTGTTTAAGGTTTGCCCTCAGCTGAAGGTTCGTCTACAGATTGAAGGGTTAGGATGATCCGATGGAGCTGATTTTTTGGGCACACCCTATCTATGTCAGGACCCATCAAATGAACGCTTTGGATCATCCAAATAACGTGGGCCCATACCCGAATCCAAACACTACCAAAAAATCATCCAAATAATGTGGGCCCACATTGTTTGGATGATCCAAAGCGTTCATATGATGGGTCCTGGCATGATAGGGTGTGCCCAAAAAATCAGCTCCATCGGATCATTCTAACCCTTCAATCTATTGATGAACCTTCAGCTGAGGAGGCAAACCTTAAACAAATTGAAACTACAGGGGTGTATTTGTCACGTTTTAAACTATAGGGGTGGAAGTGGATATGTCAGAAACTAGGGGGTGTAAATGTAATTTTCCCTTTTTTTTTATTTCTAATGAATCTTTTCTGGGTTTTATTTATTTTTATTTCTAATGAATGAATATGGTTACTTGGGTTTGGCAGAGCAAATGTTCATTGTCTTGGATTGGATAAGCAAATGGTCGTCGGGGATTTCATCCATGGAGATTCGCATGTCGAAGGTTTGCCTTTGATTTAAGGGCTTGCTTCTGTGTTTATTTCAGTTGTTCCAATCTTCTGAGCTGACTTCAAGGTTGTAAATGAAAGAGGTGACTGCCCATTTTTGTTGATACAGATTGTTCATCTGTATTGCCATAAAATCTCCCTATTTGGGAGAGGGAAAGGATTTCTACGCTCCAATATTTTGATAAACATGTGCTCCACTTGTTATGCCATGTTCGTTTCACATGACAACAACCTATTGTAAGTCCAAAACCTATTATTGGACTAAAAATTACATTTATATTTGAGTCCAATAATAAGTTTAAGGCTGACAATCGGTTATCATAATCTGAAATGAACAGGGCTTTAGTCGTGTAATATTTAGAGGGCTTTAAGAGCTTTTTGAGAACCGTAATATTTCTCTGACAGCCCTTTAAATACTACACCACAAACAAGTGGAGCGCACGTTTATCAAATCATTGGAGTGCAGAAGTCATTTCCATTGGAAAATCCTTAGGAATATCTATTTGTGGATTTTTTGTATACGAGACCATGTTGTTTAGCTCTTAATCCTTCAGAGTGCGAGCTAAAAATCGGACGGATAGGAACATCCAATCAAGGAGATTATGCCGCATGGTTCATCCAGTTGGGAGCCGACCAGATCAATGGTGTGGATTATCAGAAAATAGTTTACAAAAAAACAAGTAGGGGCTACTTATTTGACAATCCAAACCATTCATCCATTTGAGTGGTACCAATGATGAATGACCCAAACATTGAAACGATTTTAACCCTTAGATTATGTCATTGATTCACAAGATAGTCCGATCAGGAAGTTTTCAGGGATGGCTTTCTGTTGTGGGTGTCTAGCAAATGAACGGTTTGGATCATCTAATAAGTCTAGC
Source organism: Tasmannia lanceolata (assembly GCF_043159265.1). Classification (NCBI taxonomy): domain Eukaryota; kingdom Viridiplantae; phylum Streptophyta; class Magnoliopsida; order Canellales; family Winteraceae; genus Tasmannia; species Tasmannia lanceolata. The sequence continues at coordinate 11,847,517 of NW_027518681.1, forward strand.
AACTCTTAATAATCTGAGTCTGATATTTTGTCTTTTAAGTTTTGTCAGCTTCAAAAGTTGGAGGCTTCGAGCTGGTTTCAGCAAGTTTTCTAGTATATGCCCAAACCACGTCCCATAAAGGAAACAGCAGCATGTGAAACGGCCAAAACGCCCTTTTTTCCCAAGGGAGCGTGTGACACATAGAGACCCCACAATATAAAAACCGCTAAAATTGGGCGCTTTCTGAGGCAAAACCCATTGTTTTCACTCCTCATTAAAACTTTATATACACCCTTCTTAGAATTCTCCCATCAAACACTCCCACAACCGACAAGCCCTTCTTTACTTAGAACACCTTCTTACTACTCACTGTTCTGATATTTTCTCTAGCCTTCATTGACAATGTCTAGCTTGGTGGATATCTGGACCAGCCAATTTGAGAACATGAAAGAAAAGGATCGAACCATTGGTTCTGGTGGTTCAACACTTGAGGTTGAGCAGAGAAAGGAGGTCAAAGTCGAAGCAAAAGACCCTACTATTGCCTTTCGAGCCTTGGCGCTGCCTGTGACTCTCTACTCTGAGGCTGCACTCTCTATGTTCATGGAGTGTTTCAGCCCTTAGATTGAAGGAGGAAGGCCACATGAGTTTCCATTTGTGTACATATATATGTTCCACTAAGTGATCTTTTTCTGTTTGAAGTTTTAGTAATAAAAGTCTTAACTTCATTTCACTTTTAATCTTCCAATCAGTGAAGTTTTGCTTCTTAATTGTGGAGTTTTGATTGTTTTAGTCTTAATCGATCCATGTGCAAGCCATTGAACCCAGCAGAAATGTGGAGTGGACTACAAACTTTGCTATATTTCTTAAATAGCCCTTGAAAGTCCGCAGATCGAATGGTTAGATTTGTCCCATCTGTGTGTTTGTTTCAATATGGCCCATCCAATGATGGAGCTGGCCCCAGAAAAAAAGATCTGGATTTCATAAACGTGGCAACAACAGCACACTCTTGTTTTGATTATGACACACCCTACTTTACCAACATTATTATGACTTGTTATTTAGAGCGTCTTCAAGAAAATTTTAGCAGCCTTTTAAAAAGCTGATTAGAGAAGTATAGAGTAAGAAGTAGAGTTCCATTACTTACGCGAATCATCAATGTCGCAATACTGGGCTAGTTATTGTACACATGGACGGTCGGATCATGGATCTGGAATGCCCACCAAGTGGCCCACCTTAATCTTCCATAATTCAAAATTAAGTGCAATTTGAAGATTCTACCATCCAAACAGTGTAAACACTATGGCATAGTGGGTCCCACCTTTGGTTGATCAAAACCGTCAACTTGAGATCCAAAAGAAGGCCTACCAGATGATTCTGTATATTGAGATGATATTGTGGTCAAGAAAATCTTAACAGCGTTTAAAAGCTGGCCCAGTTACTATACAAGTGGATGGTCAGATCAGTGATCTGGAATACCCACCAAGTGGCCCACCTTTCTCTTCCATAATTCAAAATTAAACCCAATTTGAAGATTCTACCATCCAAATTTTGTAAACACAATGGCATAGTGGGTCCCATCTTCGGTTGATCCAAACCCTCTACCTAAGATCCAAAGCAAGGCCTACCAGATAGATGGTTCATATCAGCGATGGTGGGACCCACTGCCGCATTTGGGTGTGTCTCAAATGGACGGTTAGTATTGCTTTGGAATGATGAATAGCCAACTGCAGGGCCCACAACATGTACTTCTAGAATGATATAGTGGTCAAAACATGGATATCGGTATTCGTGTTTCTGTGGGCCGGTTCCCGGCTTTTTTTTTTTACGCTCACATGAGAAGTGATAACGCCACCCGGTTTCCTAGGGGCGTATCGTATGAGTGTATGACACACGGTTTTCCCTTGCAAGTTGCAACTGGTTTCATAAAATCCCTGCTTTTAAAATAGCAACTCATGATGATGTCTACCAGAAAAACAAAAGAGAGAAGAAAGGAACCCTTGTGTTAGAACTTAAAATGTCTTCCTTGATAGATGTATGGTTGAGTGAGCTTGCGAAGTTGGTTGAAAAGAGTCGGAAAGCAACTAGTTCTGAAGCCGAGTCGACTCATGCCATCGTACAGGGAGAGTCTTCTACTGAGTCATCAACCATGGGTGGAACCGTTCAAGCCAAGCCACGGCGAGTGAGCCACTCGGAGACTACTATATGCCTGCTTATGGATCGGTTTGCCCCTTGTTGAGAGCTCTAAGGAGATGTCTTTTTCATTAATTTTCATGACACCCAGTTTCTTCTATCTGTAAATAATAGTCACAAGAAAGTTAAGGGTACTGATATTGGGACTACTGTGTTTTAATAAATGCGCAAACTCAACATGTCTGTTTTTCAATGGGCTTCTAAGAGCTTTTTGTGAATTTGTTTTTTGATGGGTAAGCTCTTTGTGAATTGTGATAACCTTTGACAGCTTTTTAAGTAATAGAAGACGAGATAAGTTAGTGCAATTATCCAAACATGGTGGTGCCAACATGTGGACGGCAACATGTTATAAGCTACCAATCAGGAAAAAAATTACATGTTTTTTTTTGAAATGGTAAAAAAAAATAAAAAAAATAAAAAAATTACATGTTATAAGCTGATTTATCTATATATTCATAATTTAAAGTATTTTTAATGGCAAAAAATTATATTAATAAATAATGCGACCCGGGAAGCAACCCAGCTCAAGAATAAGGCAAACCAAAAAAAAACTAGGGAAAAACACACTTAGACCTCCTGTGGTTTCTGACACATTCAATTTAGCCCCTAATGTTTAAAGAGTTACAAGTAGACCCCTGTGGTTTCAATTTGTGTAAGGTAGACCCCCTCAGTTGACGGTTCGTCCACATATTGAAGGGTTAGGATGATCCGATGAAGCTGATTTTTTAGGCACACCCTATCTATGTCAGGGCCCATCAAATGAACGCTTTGGAGTAGGTCCATCATAAGCTACTACGGATGCTCGTATCTCCTTACCTAATATTTTGGTTCTTGGTACAAATTTAAGGATTAGATTTGTTTCAAGATGAAAAATGTTGTGGATTTATAAATTGGTGTGGACATAGTAGTAGCATTTGCGTGCAAAAATATAATATAAATTCAGCATGAATTTATCCGTGCAGGATGGGCCACACAAGGAGGAGGAAGAGATGCCTGTACTAGGATAGGCATCCATGGATTCCAGATGACCAGTGCTGAATATGACCCATGTCGGGCAACCACTGAAAAAATCGGAGGGTGTGTTACTTTTGATTTTTGTAGTCTTTATCTTACTACATGGGGACATGGGACCATGATCAGGTGGATCACCCCATGTTGGTCAGCAATGGGGCCAAGTAAATATCCAAGAAAAATAAGACACGAACCGCTAATGGGCCTCGAGGTTGCAATCCTCAGCTTTAGATCCTTGAAGAGCTCAGGGACCCATCCGAATTAGCCCTTAAATCGGGAAATCGCGTTGTTAAATCGGGAAATCAAAGGAAAGGAGAGGAGAATCGGGAAATCAAAGGAAAGGAGAAACCGTAAATCGCGTTGTTCTCTTGCTTTCTTTTTCGGGAAATTAGAATAAGTGACGTGGAATTAGAAACAAAAGGGGGGTTTTTTGCAAAAGAAGTCTTGCAGTTTATTTGCAAAAAGAGTCTTCTACTTTGATAATTTGCAAACAGAGTGATCATGTTTGAGCAAATTTTGCAAATCAGGTCATGCCATCTATTTTTTACGAATATACCCATGTTAGATTTTTGTTGACCTGTTGAAAAGACCAAAATCTGCTTATACATTAAAAGACTAAGATTAAAAAGACCAAAATATATCTCACAGTCAAAGATCAATTTTCAATCAAGGGCGTGGGAATATCATTTCTACATATACTAGCAGTCTCATGCATGGGTGTCAAAAAGTGGGCCCACCCCATCAAAACAAAATATGACTTGTAAAGTTGTGGGGTCCACCATATATGTGGCTCTACCGTGGAACCTACCACATCAAAGCATAAGGCAGAATGGTGGGCCTCACTTGATGCATGAATTTGAATTGGGTCAGTGGGACCCACCTATCAAATCATATCTCCGACCTTCATGGGTATTTTGGTAATTTCGCTAGGTAATTTTCATCCTTTTATATTAAAGGAAATTTTGGTCTGCTAAAATCATGGGCATTTTGGTCACAAATTGATGGCATGACCTGATTTGCAAAATTCACTCAATGGTGGTGACTCTATTTGCAAATTGTGAAACTACAAGACTCTTTTTGCAAAAAATAAAAAATAAAAAAATACATGATATAAGCTGATTTATCTATATATTCATAATTTAAAGTATTTTTTAATGGCAAAAAATTATATAAATAAATAATGCGACTCGGGAAGCAACCCAGCTCAAGAATAAGGCAAACAAAAAAAAAACCTAGGAAAAATACACTTAGACCACCTGTGGTTTCGGACACATTCAACTTAACCCCTAATGTTTAAAGAGTTACAAGTAGACCCTGTGGTTTCAATTTGTGTAAGGTAGACCCCTCAGTTGACGGTTCGTCCACAAATTGAAGGGTTAGGATGATCCGATAGAGCTGAATTTTTAGGCACACTCTATCTATGTCAGGGCCCATCAAATGAACGATTTGGATCATCCAAACAATGTGGGCCCATTGTGTTTTTGGTAGTGTTTTGATTTAGGTATGGGCCCACATTGTTTGGATGATCCAAAGCGTTCATTTGATGGGAGCTAATTATCCGCTACTCCTCTGGCCGCCCTCCCTAGATTAACGCAAAATGGAAATGAACTTTCTGTTGTCGGTGTCTAGCAAATGAACGGTGTGGATAATCTAATAAGTTTAGCAACTCTTAATAATCCGAGTCTTATATTTTGTCTTTTAAGTTTTGTCAGGTTCAAAAGTTGGGGGCTTCGAGCTGGTTTCAGCAAGTTTTCTAGTATATACCCAAACCACGTCCCATAAGGCCATAAAGGAAACAGCAGCATGTGAAATGGCCAAAACGCCCTTTTTTCCCAAAGGAGCGTGTGACACATAGAGACCCCACAATATAAAAACCGCTACAATTGGGGGCTTTCTGAGGCAAAACCCATTGTTTTCACTCTTCATTAAAACTTTATATAAACCCTTCTTAGAATTCTCCCATCAAACACTCCCACAACCGACAAGCCCTTCTTTACTTAGAACACCTTCTTACTACTCACTGTTCTGATATTTTCTCTAGCCTTCATTGACAATGTCTAGCTTGGTGGATATCTGGACGAGCCAATTTGAGAACATGAAAGAAAAGGATCGAACCATTGGTTCTGGTGGTTCAACACCTGAGGTTGAGCAGAGGAAGGAGGTCAAAGTCGAAGCAAAAGACCCTACTATTGCCTTTCGAGCCTTGACGCTGCCTGTGACTCTCTACTCTGAGGCTGCACTCTCTATGTTCATGGAGTGTTTCAGCCCTTAGATTGAAGAGGAAGGCCACATGAGTTCCCTTTTGTGTACATATATATATGTTCCACTAAGTGATCTTTTTCTGTTTGAAGTTTTAGTAATAAAAGTCTTAAATTCATTTCACTTTTTAATCTTCCAGTCAGTGAAGTTTTGCCTCTTAATTGTGGAGTTTTGGTTGTTTTAATCTTAAGTTCTTAACAGATCCAAGTGCAAGCCATTGAACCCAGCAGAAATGTGTAGTGGACTACAATCTTTGTTATATTTCTTAAATTGCCCTTGAAAATCTGCAGATCGAACGGTTAGATTTGTCACATCTGTGTTTTTGTTTCAATATGGCCCATCCAACGGTGGAGTTGGCCCTAGAAAATAGATCTGGATTTCATAAACGTGGCAACAACAACACACTCTTGTTTTGATTATGACACACCCTACTTTACCAACATTATTATGACTTGTTATTTAGAGCTTCTTCAAGAAAATTTTAGCAGCCATTTAAAAGTAGAGTTCCATTACTTAAACAAGGCGTGAATCATCAATGTCGCAATGCTGGGCCAGTTATTGTACAAATGGATGGTCGGATCATGGATCTGTATACCCACCAACTGACCCACCTTAATCTTCCATAATTCAAAATTAAATTCAATTTGAAGATTCTACCATCCAAATAGTGTAAACAAAATGACATGGTAGGCCCGTCTTAGGTTGATCAAAACCGTCTACCTAAGATCCGAAGCAAGGCCTACCAGATAGACGGTTCATATCAGTCAAGGTGGGACCCACTGCCGTATTGGGCATTACCTACAGAAGCAGTACTCTACTATGCATTTCCAGGATCCTGAATGGACGGTTAGGATTGCTTTGGAATGATGTGCAGCCAACTGCGGGGCCCACAACATGTACTGCTAACATGATATAGTGGTCAAAATATCAATCTCGTTATACTAGTTTCTGCGGGCCAGTTTCCGGTATTTGAAGGTCACAGCATAAGTGATAACGCCACCCGGTTTCCTAGGGGCGTATGACACACTGTTTCCCCTTGCAACTGATTTCATAAAACCGTTCAATCAATCCCTGCTTTAAATAGCAACTCATGATAATGTTTACCAGAAAAACAAAAGAGAGAAGAAAGGAACATACCCTTGTGTTATAATGTCTTCCTTGATTGATACATGGGTAAGTGAGCTTGCTAAGTTGGTTGAAAAGACTCGGAAATTAACGAGCTCTGAAGCCGAGTCGACTCATGCCGTCATACAGGGAGAGTCTTCTACTGAGTCATCAACCATGGGTGGAACCGTTCGAGCCAAGCCACGGCGAGTGAGCCACTCGGAGACTACTATATGCCTGCTTATGGATCGGTTTGCCCCTTGTTGAGAGCTCCAAGGAGATGTCATTTTCATTAATTTTCATGACACCCGGTGATGGCGTCTGAATCCGGGTCTGCAATCGCGTGGTAGGTAGAGGGCCTCCGCGGGGTCTGCAATCACAAATAAAGGGGGTTAGGGGGGTCCGGAGTGGGTCCCGGACGACCACTTCGACACCCAAGTCAGATTCTTCGACCAATCAATATAAAGAATAGCAAGAAGATGAGAGAGTTCGATCAGGTTTACCAGGACCAAGGTGCAGGTTCTTTTTTGGGTTTACGGATGAGTGGGTTGGAGGGGACTGACAGGGAGAGTGTGATTAAGTTCCTAGTCTCCTCTGTTGTTGCCTCGTCTCTTTTTACGGTTGTTTTGTGGGAGCTGAGAAAAAAGGAGGATCCTTCTTTTCTTCCCCTCTCTTCATTTTTAAAGGGTGGCGCGCGGACCTTTTCATCATTATGGAGAGAAAACCTTCCTTGGCGGGATTGAGCCGTTCCCCTGCCTGGACGGCGTGCGGACTTTTTCATCATTATGGAGAGAAAACCTTCCTTGGCGGGATTGGGCCGTTCCCTTGCTCGGACGGCGCGCGTGCTTTAGCTGGATAATCGCTTTCATAATTTGTAATGATGAGATTTGGACGGTGAGAAGGTGATACGTGTCGTAATTGCACGGTCTTGCCGTTTCCCCGCGCCTTTCTTTGGTTAGGTTTTATTGGTGCATGGACGACACGTGGCGAGATTTGGAAGTGGTGCCGTATTTATGTCCCATCATAACACCCCCGTACTCCTTTGGTCCATTGAATGGGCCAAGGGAGTAATGTCTGGTCAAGTGACGCCATGGTGAGGGCATTTATGGGGGCTCCATAGTACGAGGAGACGTGCCGTTCCATCCGGCGGTTATCCCTGGGAAATGGTAGCGTTATTATGGGTCGCCTTATTTCGAGATACAAGATTTTCTCCCTTGAGCTTGAAAAGGAGGACTACCCCGGCGCTCTGTTATTGCCTCTTTCTTCTTCTTTTTTTCTTTTTTTCTGAGATAGGTGTTTCTCCGCGCCTTTTTTCAACAACATGACCGGTTCCCCTTCACGAGTTAGGGGCAAAGCCCCTATTTCCCAGGAATCGTTGAGTAACCCCGACCTGTCTTCTGAATCGGGGGGGGACCTTACGGCCCGCCGGAAAAGGGCTATGACGGATTTGGGTCCTTCCTGGGGCTTTCACCCCCTTCATCTTTCCTCCTTGCCTAGGAAGGACAAGTCATCTCGTTCCCGTGTTGCCAGTGAATAGTCTTTTTTCTCTCGGGCCTATCACCAGGGGATGGAACTGCGCGGCTGGGTTTCGAAGATGGGTAAGGAGATCGAGGATTTGAAGCGGGAGAACGAGGCGTTGCAGAGAAAGGTTCACTCTCTCAACGAGCAGCTGCTTGAGTACGAGGTGGACCCCTTGCTGGAGAGTTCCTGGGAGGAGGAGGGGAATCCTTCGGGAGAGGAGTCTTCTTCCGATTAGTTTCTGGTTCCTCCTGTTTTCCTGTTGTTTTTTTTTTTTCTTTCCCCTTTCTTGTCGGGGATTTTTAGGGCCTGCGCGCCCTACGTTCGGTTTCTTATCCCCCCCTTTTTGTAGGCCTGTGGGCCAAGAGGATGTGAATGGACGGTTTTTATGAATTTGTGCCGTGTTTCTTATGTTGCTTTTTCCATCTGTTTGGTTGCTTTTCCACTGTGTTTAGCATAAATTATCTTTGTTGCGAGGAATTATGGCGTTTTGTTCGAACCTGTGCGGGATTCCGAGCCTTTTCCTAGCGTGTTTAGTTTCCTCCGCCTGTTGTGATTGTGCGTCGTGGTCTCGCGCCGGGGCTCTAATCCTGGGCGCGCATTTTTCCTTTAGTGGAATTGAGGTCGGATCTCTCTGCTTGGTTTCCCACCTCCGGACACTTCCCTTTCATTATGTGGGGAGGAGTTGAAAGTGATTTGGGACGATGAGGTTTGGGCGGCGAGGAAGTGACATGTGTCGAACTCGTACAGTCTTGCCGTTTCCCATCGCCTTTCTTTATGATGGTTAGGCACTATTGGTGCATGGGCGGCACGTGGCGAGATCTGAGAGCAACGCCATTTTTATGTCTCATCATAACACTACCTTTGGTCCATTGAATGAACCAAGGAAGCAAGCTTGTTTATCTGGTTAAGGAATATCGTGACGAAGGCATTTATGGGAGCTTTGGGATACGAGAGGGCGTGCTGTTTCGTCCGGCGCTTCTTTTCCGACGAATTGTGGTGCCATCACGTGGTGCTGGCCGGTCATCCAATAGGAAACGGACACGCGTAGAGCAAGTTGCTTCGTTTTCTTACCCAAGGGTTTCTCATAGGGTTTATAACGGGTGAGTTCTGGCGTCTTTTATGCAGATCGCCTTTTCGCTCATTTCTTCTTCTTTGCTTTCTTTCGGCCTTTCTTTGGGCTTGCCAGAGATGTCGTTCTCGCCTTTTCCATGGATCTGTATACCCACCAAGTGACCCACCTTAATCTTCCATAATTCAAAATTAAATCCAATTTGAAGATTCTACCATCCAAATAGTGTAAACAAAATGACATGGTAGGCCCGTCTTAGGTTGATCAAAACCGTCTACCTAAGATCCGAAGCAAGGCCTACCAGATAGACGGTTCATATCGGTCAAGGTGGGACCCACTGCCGTATTGGGCGTTACCTACAGAAGCAGTACTCTACTATGCATTTCAGGATCCTGAATGGACGGTTAGGATTGCTTTGGAATGATGTGCAGCCAACTGCGGGGCCCACAACATGTACTGCTAACATGATATAGTGGTCAAAATATCAATCTCGTTATACTAGTTTCTGAGGGCCAGTTTCCGGTATTTGAAGGTCACAACATAAGTGACAACGCCACCCGGTTTCCTAGGGGCGTATGACACACTGTTTTCCCTTGCAACTGGTTTCATAAAACCGTTCAATCAATCCCTGCTTTAAATAGCAACTCATGATAATGTTTACCAGAAAAACAAAAGAGAGAAGAAAGGAACATACCCTTGTGTTATGATGTCTTCCTTGATTGATACATGGGTGAGTGAGCTTGCTAAGTTGGTTGAAAAGACTCGGAAATTAACGAGTTCTGAAGCCGAGTCGACTCGTGCCGTCATACAGGGAGAGTCTTCTACTGAGTCATCAACCATGGGTGGAACCGTTCGAGCCAAGCCACGACGAGTGAGCCACTCGGAGACTACTATATGCCTGCTTATGGATCGGTTTGCCCCTTGTTGAGAGCTCCAAGGAGATGTCATTTTCATTAATTTTCATGACACCCAGTTTCTTCTGTCTGTAAATATTAGTGACAAGAAAGTAAAGGGTATTGATATTGGGACTACTGTGTTTGTAAATATTAGTGACAAGAAAGTAAAGGGTATTGATATTGGGACTACTGTGTTTTAATAAATGCGCAAACTCAACATGTCTGTTTTTTCAATGGGCTTCTAAGAGCTTTTTGTGAATTGTGATAACCTTCGACAGCTTTTTAAGTAATAGAAGACGAGATAAGTTAATACAATGGTGCCAACATGTGGAGCCAAAGTTTAGGGCACTGATAAATCGACTCCCAAATATCTTAAATCAACCCTGATGTGTCTATCTCTCTCCTCTTACTCTCTCTAACCCAGAGGAGAGAGAAAGACACATGGGGAGTCAATTTAAGACATATGGGGGTCGATTTATCACTTCCCCGGAGTTTATTGGCAACATGTTATCGATTTATCTATATATTCGTAATTTAAAGAATTTTTTAATGGCAAAAAATTATAGTAATAAATAATGAGACCCGGTAAGCAACCCAGCTCAAGATTAAGGCAAAAAAAGAAAAAAAAAATGTAAAACCAAGACTGATCAAGGTGGGAGGAAATTGAAGATGTTTAGGCTGCCCTAGAAGCTCCTTCCCTGGCTAGCCTATTGGCCTCACTATTCGCCGACTTTCTTATGTAATGAAAGGAGATAGAGGATTCAGTCACTCAATCCAAAATCTTATCAATTCAATGTGGAAATCGCTAAGAATGTGAGAGACTACTCTTCACCCATTTTATCATGTACATTTGGGGAGTAACCTTCCACTGTAACCTGGTCTAGCATGGTTCAATCATCATAATTTCTTGACGTACAACTATGATCTGTCTCATTGGAATCTGCAATCCCAATGGCACGAGAGAAAGCCCATATCATTGTACCATCTTGATCTCGCAACAGTCCTACTCCGGCCAGCCCATGGTTCTCGAGGCGTGAGCTGTCGAAATTCAACTTGAAATGTCCATGTCTAGGAGGATCCCATGCCAGGAACAACCCTTTTAGGCCCTGTTTGTTTGGGATTATGACAACCGATTGTGAGCCCCTCAACTGATTATGTGACTCAGAATTACATTATTTTTTAGTCCAATAATCAGTTGGAAGCCTCACAATCAGTTTTCACAATCTCAAACAAAAAGCGCTGTAGTTTTTATTGTATAGAATACTAGTAGTACTCCCTGTAGAAGTAGAAATCCCTTCACGAGAGCGATGGTGGAGAGCCAACTCTGTGAAAGTGATTGGGTGCAGTCTCGATATGAAGAATTGTCTCTGCTTAAAAATGGCTAAAAGCGTTGTATCATGTATGCGGGTATCTAAGAAGTAGGGGTGTAAATGGATATTCGAAAATCCGATTACCGTCCGCATCCGAATCTGTTTAAAGTGGATATTATCCGGATCCATTTTAAGCAGATATTATCCGGATCCATTTTAAGCAGATATTATCCGAATCTGTTTATGAGATATCCGATCCTCTTAGCGGATGTGAATCTGGTAAATGGTATATCCGATCCTTTTAACCTCCGAATCCGAAAAATAAATCCTTCTTATTTATTATTAATAATATCATTAATATTTATTTTTAGTAATGAGTCTAATGACACACTATCTTTTGTTTCTAAAAGAAAAGTGAATTTTCTTTTAGAAAAAAATAAAAACAAAAAGTGTTTTGGGTAGGAAATGAAGTAATCTCTCATTTTAAGGGCATTCTTAGAGTTTGACATGGCTTCTTTATGAAGCAACAAATGTGGGTTGTAGGATGAAGTAGACAAATGGATGATGGTGATTGAAAGGTGTCATAGTTTCTAGAGAATTCTAGAGCAAAAAGGCCATAGTCATTGATGGTGAATGGACGGCTTAGATCAATTTTTCAACTTAGGGTTATATACAACCCAAAATGCAATTAAAAGAGGGGACTTCTAAGGTTTGCAAGGAGAAGCAAGAGAAAGGAGAAGGGAGGAGGTTGAGACACCATCTTCGGCATTCCTTGGTGCCTCCAACCCCACCAAAATCCACCGCCGCCCCTCTCCATCTTCTCACAGCCACCTCCATCACCGCCAGTCACCTCCATCTTTAACCCAATTCTCATCTCCATCCCCATTTCTCTTCATCTTCCACAATCAGCACTCCCACATCCCATGTTCAAAATAGCCCAAACCCATTCCATCATATAAATAAAAAAACAAAGAAAAAACCCAAAGACCACTACCACTACCAACACCATCATCCATCCCCACAGCCTCTCTCTGCCTTTGTTTTAAAAGGAAGAAGAGGATCTCATATATTTTATTGTAAAAAGAAGGTAGAGGTATGCTTTTAGGGTTTGGAAAATTTATTCGAGGAGTAAGAAGAAGAAGAAAGATAAAGTGCTGCAATAAAATGTTCGAATTTACTGGATAAACGGATACGGATAATATCCGAATTCGAACAATATCCGACGGATACGAATTCGGTAATAAATATTAAATATCCGTCAAATTTGAATTCGAATCCGAATTCGGATAGTGTATACTGTAATCGAATTCGGATATAGCCATATCCGATTCGAATTCGATCCATTTACACCCCTACTAAGAAGGATTTTCAGGGCTTCAAACAAGAATTGGGTGATGAACTCATAAATTTAAGCTATACACTGTAGAAATCTTCTACAACATGGGCAGAGGGAATTTCCGGCAGAATGGTAGAATGTGTAGAGATCGAAACGAACAACAACGGTGAAAGCACTCTGGTGGGCCGACACTAACACTGATAGACAAAAGATAGGGGAGCGAATGAGATAAGATGCCACAATAGTCCCAGCCGTAAAAGATAGGCCCCAAAGCAATGTTGTAGCTAAGGCGTTAAGTATCGTTAAGTATCCTGCTGTGCAAATGCGTTCGCAAGAATGAAACTCAAATTAACATTTATTAACTAGTTTATGTAGCTCTCTTTCTTTGATATATAATAGCAATGAAACCTATCGTAGAAAAAAAGTTTGTAACTACTTATGTGGTCCTATTTTCGAAGAGAGACCCTTCACCACCATACATCATAATCATCCATTCCTCCTCCAGCCAAGCTTCATATGGCCAATGCCATTTCATTTTCATGTTCCCATCTATGGGTTTCATCTATATCAAACAACCCAAGTGACCACTTTGAGACACAATCTTTACTCCATAAATGGCCACAACATTAATTAAATGGGACCATCCATGTGTATAGATGGCTCCCTTTTAAATTTGCCCATTTACCAAAACTTGGCTCTCATTTTTATCTAAAAGTAGACAATCATAAGAAAATATAGGAAATTAATTTGGACCATTCACAATCCAAGGATTGTCACAAAGAGTTATATATAAGATGGCCGCGCATAATTGCACAATTTTTCAAAAAATACAGTAGTCTACCTTTCCCAAAGATCCAAACCGCTCATTTGGATTGCCCCAATGTAATTAGTTTGGCCTTCAAAAATCATCTCCAAAGGATGATTCTAAACATCAGATCTATGAAGTTCCACTATGGGCTGTTCTTCTACAGATCCGAAACTTAGGTTCATCCTTTCCGAAATGATGTTTTCAGCCAACATATTTACATTGGGGCGATCCAAGTGAACAGTTTGGATCTTCAAAAAGATAGGCCCCACTATATTTTTTGAAAAATTACTGGCATACATCATTCCACATTTCAATTTGTCTCATTTGACTTGCTTTACACTATTTTACATGGGTAGTGATATGTTCGCCCCCTTTTCTTCCTCAGATTTCCCCTCTAGTGTATTTATGACCACTCTTTTTACACTACAAGGGTGCGGCGCAGGAAGAAAACGGGGCGAATATATCATTAACCTTTTGACTGTAGGACAAATTAATATGGGTGTGATTGTTAATTTTTAGGCTGTCTATATAATCTCCCAATTCATTAATGTGCGAGTTATTGCCACTCTATTCTCTATGCATATATCTTCCCATACCCACACTTTTCGTGACGTTTAATGGAAGATCGGATCCCAATTTATGGGTTTTCTATCTTGTTTTTGGAACTCGAGGCGTTGAATATGAGGCATTAGGAAATAACAAAGAGGGATGACGATAATTTATCCTGTTGGGAGGATCTCTTCCTCTTTGAACTTGTGAAGTAGTGGGCATTTTCATACATTGGTATCCACCATTTGGATCTAGGAGGCCCCATTAGATTTTGCAGTAACATATGGGTTGTGATCTGTAATAATAATTTGGAACTTAGGATATGAATTCAACAGTTGGATCGTTTGATGGGCCACAATGTAAATAGGCCATATCACATAAATCATCTCCATCTGATGATCCTAACCCTCTGATTTGTAGAGATTTCTATAATGTACCGATGTGCAACACCGCATTAATAATCAGTTTTTATGATAAAAATACAGCTATCTTTTTTATAAAATGATTAATAGTCCTTAGTTTAGTATGCATGGCAATAGTGATCACTCTCTTACAATGGTTTTACAATTATTAAATCCTTTCTCGTCTTTAGTTGCGCAACAACTCAAGGGATATGTTTTTAGTAAACAAAGTGAGCGTATTATCATCTCCCTTAATCAAATTATATTAATATAACAAAAAAATAAATTTGGTAGGTAAGTTAGGTTTGGGCGGACCCGATCAGATTTATTGCATAATATGAGAATTACAATCTAAAGTATTCAACTCCATTACAATCATTATATAGAATAAGAGAGACAATGAGGAATAGAATCATATGAAATGTCTATGCTGTGGATAGGGAATAATCTCTTAGAAAATGAGTACCTTAATTGGGCCCCTTTAAACCATACATCGATTACTAGCGAGGTTCTATTTGTAGAAAAAGCTCCTCCTCTCCACATGGGACAAATCATCATAATCATCATCTTATCAACCATTCATCCTGCATGACCCATCATCGTCATCCTTAGTATCATCCTTGTCATCATCAGCATAGGTAAGTGACATATTCACCCTTTTTCTTACATGGGTCACCCTCTCTCGTGTATTTATGCTACTCCTTTTAGACTAAAATGAGTGTCCTAGGGAAAAAAGGGGGTGAGTATATCACTTCCCTCGACATATGATCAAATGTGATGGGACCCACTCACCCGAGTTAAAACTAGTGTTTTAAAACTAAGTCTCTAGGAAGAACTCTCCGTCTCTCCCAATGTAAATATGAAGATTTATTAATCAAGAGTGAAAAAAGAATTTTAAGAAGGGAAGTGATCAAGCATTGAAATCAAATCTCCCACATGTGTAAGAGAATATATGCCAAACATGTTGAATCGCGGTATCATGACTCAAGCAACTCAAAGGTGTCTTGATTGACTAAGCAGGGCAAATCTCATGCTCCGATGAAAACTCGGCGAAGGTAAAAAGGAGTCAACTTGAGAGCTTTCATGAGTTCTTAAACAGTGGTTTAAGCATGATTGAGAGTGTTTATCTAAAGGGACCCGCTCTAGAGTTAATCACAATCGTTTGATCAATGACATGAAAATAAATTGGATTAGTAAAAAAATGGGCCATGGTGCCTGTTCAAGCAGAATTAGGATGGTTTGATGAGTGATTTCCAAGATATGGCATATTCATAATGGGTGGGTCCAGCAGATGAACGGTTCAGACCATGCTACTTTTATATGGTGGGCCCGATGCATGCAATGACTAATGACGAGGAGAAAAGATGAACCAGATAGAGATAGCTGACTCCCTTCGGTACTTAATTTGTTGTTCTAATGATTGTCACAACGGCTGGAAATCTCTTACAGGAAAGGCCAAAAGAAAATAACAAAGCTGGCTTTTTAAGAAACAGGCCCTTATGTCATGTAATACCCTGTAGGTTAACAAAATGCCTTTTAACTCCCCGTTCGTTTAAATTGGAAGAAAATCCAAACAAGCCCAACTGATTTTAGGAGCATTATGCCAATTAAGTGGAATTTCCTAATTCTCAACCTCGGGTCCCATGTGTGCCACGTGCATGTGATCGGGTCCATTGATCCAATGGGAGACCACAAGCCCGGCTCATTGATGTTGGTGCTTGTTAGGGGCCGTTTGGATATGCGGATTTTAGAATCTAGGTTTTTTAGTTTGAAAACAGTGTAAAAGAGGGTTCATGATCAAGCTATTGTATGTTCTCCTAACAGTGTTTTTTGGATTTTAAGTGAGAAATTCAGGTTTTAAAAATCTCTCCTGCATCCTGAGATTTCTAAAACCTGAAAATATGAGCGGATTTGCTACTCTCTTACCGTCGGAAAGAAGGGCAAGAAGTCAAAATCGAGTAAAAAAAAACGGCTGCTCCGCTTCTTCTCTTGTATCTTAGCTACAATTTTAAAGAAACCCCGGATTCTAAAATCCCCGTTTCCAAACTGCCCCACTAAGAATAGCTAAGCAATTATTTTGTAAGTATATAATCTTATGGATCATATGGTTGTCCATTCAGTGTACGAAAAGACTTTGCCCAACACTTACACTCCCTTGAAAAGACTTTTCAGGCTTAATTAGAATTAAAGTAGCATATATTGTACATAAATGGTGAACAACAAAACTTTATCGGACGGTTCAGGTCATCCATCCGTCAGCATTTATGGACCTTCACAGAATCACAGGTCAAGATTAGTCAATTCAGTAAACACAGGGATATATTCGTCATTTGACATTAAAACCGCGGTTAAGTAACTTAACCAAAGCTAGTCAACTAACCCTAGCTCCCCTCTTCTTAAATCAAATGAAAAAAAGAAAACGAGACCCAGAAACACCTTTTTTGTCTCTTCTTTTCAGCCGCGCCTTTCCTTTTCCCGGTGCCTGAATTCCAAAATCCTGGCAAAATTCCGTCACCAACAATTCCCATTCCCATGCCACAGGCCGGAATTCCACCTGTCGGAAACGGAAATGAATGGTGCCGGGAATCCGATTCCGTTTCCGGGACCGTCGTTGTAGCAGTTAAAGCCGAGAAGGAAATCTCAAAAACCGCCCTAACATGGGCTCTCACTCACGTCATCCGTCCTGGAGATTGCATTACTCTGATCGCTGTATTTTCCAGCCAGAACAAGGGTAATTCAGTAATTCTAACTAAACCTAGAGGGTAATTCAGTAATTCTAATTTTTTCTTCTGGTGTTGCTATAGGCCGAAAACTTTGGAGTTTTCCCAAATTCGCCGGAGATTGTGCGATTTCTCACAGGAAAAGTTCGCCGGAAAGGCTGTGTCAGATCTCGGAATCTTGCTCTCAGATGCTTCTTAATATTCACGACCAAAGAGAGGTGAGACGAAATTACGAAATAACCAAAATGCCACCGGGGTAAATTTTGGGATTACGATGGGCATTTTAGTAATCTCGGTGTCGTACAGTAACGGCATTTTGAAAAAATTGTTTTTCAAGTAAAAGAATTTCAGGCCCAAAAAAAATGTCATGTTTCCTAATTTTGTCGGAGGGACCCAAGAATTTAGGAATTTTGTCTTATTTGGTATGAGTTAGATCTGGATTATTAGCATAATTAGACTTTTATTGATTTTTTTTAATGTGGAATTTAAGTAAATGGGTTTGGTTAATGAGATTTATAAATGCAGATTAGTATGAAGATTAAGGTGGTATCAGCTACGCCTATTGGTGCGGTGGCAGAGGAATCCAAGAGAGCTGGAGCCAACTGGGTCGTATTGGACAAGTAATTAAACAAAGTATTAAATCTTAATTACCAATTTAAGACTAAATCTGGTTTGGTCTGCATTATATTTTAGATTTCTCTCTTTAATTTTTCTCATCTTGCCTTGACGTTCCTACTTTCTAATATTACATTTATTTTCTTTCTTTTTATGAATTAAATGAATACTTTCGGTGAAATTGCCCAGCTAATCACTTCTTTTTAATATTATTAATATGGGTTTTGCTAGGCAATTTAGCGGAAAGCCATTTCGCGGCTGGCTTTTGCATGAGAGAACAGCCGCACGGGCTCAATTTTAAGCAGATTTTGTCCTATTCATTTAATTCATCTGAGGTGGCTCTTCTCTGATGCAAAAGCCGAAATGGCTTTCTGCGAAATTGTCTAGCAAATCCCTTCTAATATTTTTCGTTTCTTAATTTCTGATCTTCTACTCTCTATTATTTTACTTATAATTTCTAAATGGGAAAAGATATCTGCACTCCCTTATTCTGATAATGGCACTCCTCTCTTCTTCTTTTTTTCAACTCTGTTTTGAGTCTTTTGACTGGCTGTTGATGGTATTTTGGTAAATATAACTGCCTTAGTTGCTAATTTGCTATGTTGTTTGCACAGAGGGATTTGCTAGGGATCAACGCAGAAGGCATTTCGTAGGTGGGCTGTTGCATGTGAGAGCAGCCACCTTAGATGAATTAAATGGATAAGACAAATTCTGAGCCTTTGTGGCTGCTCTGACATGCAACTGCTCATCCGTGAAAAGCCTTGTGCAATGGTCCCTAGGAATTCCCTTGTATCTGCACTAGTGCACTCTATTGTTATGATAATGCCACTCCTCTCTTTTCTTAAACTTATTTTATTGATTGTCGATGACATTTTTCCAAATATAACCTCGGTAGAGATAAAATCCTCTGGAAATTCTCGAAAAAAATCCAAAATTTTTTATGCCCCAATTTAAAGTTAAAAATAATCCAGAGTAATTTAAAAAATCTCACATTTCTTGAATTAAATGTGAATTTCGGAATTAAACCCAACTTTTCTAATTGAACATTAATCTAACAAGTAATTCATCCTTTTTTTCATTTACAATTTATACATTGGGATCGATGGCAATGATCAATTCTAAGATCCCACATGTGTACATGTATATATGTGCAATCAATACCACTGATCTTATAGAAAAGTAACCACTTGGATTAAAAGTAAGCACTTTGATTAAAGATTTTGTTAGGGCTATTTTAGCCCATTTGATCAACACCAAGCAATTTGCCTTGTTTGGACAGACACTTGAAACAGGAGGAGAAGTGCTGTATGGAGGAACTGCAATGCAACATTGTAGTGATGAAACGTTCACAACCCAAAGTCCTTAGACTCAACTTGGGAGGAACCCATCAAACCCAACCTCCATTATCTTCTTCTTCTCCTTCCTTCGAACCCGGAGGAAAGCCACTGGAGAACAGGATCAAGCATTCAACACCGACGAGCAGCCCCGAAGAGATGAAGACTCCCTTTACGAGAACTTCGGTATCAAGTTGGGATATGGGGAATTCTCCTTTCTTCTTCTCTGAACAGAACCCGCTTTTCGTAGAGTTACACAAGGGAGAATCAAGCTTTAGAGAGGAAAGTGTAGATTCAGATGATGCAGTTAGGGCGATCGGATCGGACTGTGAAGGATCAAGTCCTCTAACTGTGCATCCACTCTTAGAGATGATTCATGGAACAGGTGATCCCATGTGTTTTAAGACTCTAAGCTAAAAATCAAACCTAAACTTGATTGAGTATTCATAGCATAAAAGCTATGGGTAATTTCATCAGTTGGTAGTAGGGGTGGACATGGTTCCGGTTCGAACCGAGGTACCAAACCGAACCGGCACATATGGTTCGGTTCGGTTCCATATTTATATGGTTCGGTTCCGGTTCTGATATCCTGGAACCGATGGAAATTCGGTTCGGTTCGGTTCTGGGTTTGGGATCCCGGAACCGAAAACCGACCCTTACCTTAAAACCCAATGCCTCATCGCTTGATAAATCACCCCACCCCCTTTTAATTCACCCCTCTTTAACGTGTTGCTTTGCCTTAAAATTTTAATTCACCCCCCAAATTTGTGCTTGATTATTCCAAAATTGTGCATGTTTGTAGGTGATATATAATTTTTGCATTGCCCAAATTTGTGCAAATTTGTGCAAATTTGTGCAAATTTGTGTTTGATTATTCCAAATTCGTGCATGTTAGTCTTTGTAGTTCTTATATAAACAGGATCGAACCGATTATAAATACGATTAGGCAAAATATCTACATTTGGTGAAGGTTGGGTAAACCCAGAACCGAACCGAACCAAACCGATTATATATGGTTCTGGTTCAGTTCGGTTCCAAACATATATGGTTCGGTTCTGGCTCCAATTTCAGGGAACCGATTATATATGGTTCGGTTCTGGGTATACCCTAAAATCGAACCGAACCGAACCATGTCCACCCCTAGTTGGTAGGTGTGATGGTTATGCCAGCGACACTCCCATGTGTTGTTGTTGTCTAAAATTAGGAAAGTAACCACTCTATTTTTTGGATGTATCTATTTGTCTTTTCCAAAGGAGACAATAGCAAATTAGCAATATAAGGGTGTCGGTATAATATTCGAGGGGGATGATTCTGCTCTTTAGGAGTAAGACAACTAGACAAGCTGCTTTCTTATGGTGTGGGGGGCCCAATTTTGCATGTTCCTTCAACTAATGGGCCCCCACCTTGGGCTACAATTGCACAAGTTTTTTGACCAATTTCTGAAGATTGATGTGGGCTCCCCATATTTGTTTCCGTTGCCATCAATAGGGGGAAATACAGTGAGATACGACCTTGTTATAATACAGTGTGACGCAACAATTATTACAAAATGGATCCAGATTTGATTGATCCAGATCGTCCATCTGAGAGACCCCAAGTTGAATCTTCAATGACCCAAAAACCTTGCCAATTGTGGAATCTAACCTCTCTAGTAGCTTGTAATTTCCAATTTTGTAATTGTGTGATTGGCGTGACTTTCGAGCCATTAGAGATCAACATTGAGTAGATCAGATGGACCATTTTGGGTATGAGAAATGAACTACTTGGATCAATAAAATGTGGGCTACACTTTAAATAATGGGAATGTCTCATTGCATTATGATAATACAATTAGCTTGCACCCTAATGGAGCATTATGATTGCTCTAATAGGGTTTTGTGAATTATTGATTAGTCTGAACCATGCAATCTGATAGGTCTTGTTTTGGATCTTCTAGGCCCAAAAAAATCATGCCAATCGTGCAATTGTAGCATCCAACAGTACGTAGGAATCTAAAAAAGGAATTATCAAATTGACTGTTCAGATCAATCGAAGGTGGAACCTACTGTGCCTTAGTGAGAGCGCCACATTGTATTTCAACTACTGAATCTCACACAATTAATGGGATTTTGATACTCATGCGGTTTCTCTTTTTCTTGTTTTTTCAGACTACAGAGATTCATCTCCAATCGGTTTCGAGCGAGTTAGTCCAATGCCAAATCCATCAGAATCACCACATAACCATGAGGTCTTCTGGATTCCTCAGAATTATGTTGATGAAAAGAACCCAATTACCAGAAACTACAAAAGTACCCAGAACACCAAACCAGTCACCACTAAAACCCTAATTGAGAAATTTGCTGAATTCGATCGAAATTCTCAAATTCAGCAGCTTGGCTTCAACAAGAACCAGCCAAGGGACTACGTTTGCAACTCAGATGTAAGAGAGGCAGTGTCTTTGTGCAGGAACTCTCTTTCAATCCCTCCACCTCTCTGTTCCATATGTCAGCACAAGGGCCCAGTTTTCGGAAAACCACCCACATGGTTTAGTTATAGAGAGCTAGATGCTGCAACAGATGGGTTTTCGGAGGCAAATTTCTTGGCCGAAGGTGGGTTTGGATTAGTACATAGAGGGGTGTTGGGAGATGGTCAGATGGTGGCTGTGAAGCAGCTGAAGATAGCTAGTTCTCAAGGTGATGCTGAGTTCTGTGCAGAGGTTGAGGTTTTGAGCTGTGCACAACATAGGAATGTGGTTATGCTGATTGGGTTTTGTATAGAAGGGAAGAGGAGGATCTTGGTTTATGAGTATATCTGCAATGGCTCATTGGACTACCACTTATACGGTAAACCCCATCTCTCTCTCTCTCTCTCTCTCTCTCTCTCTCTCTCTCTCTCTCTCTCTCTCTCTCTCTCTCTCTCTCTCTCTCTCTCTCTCTAACTTACATTTTTCATAACGGCACTCCACACATTATTAACCACTTTTCTGATGGGCAAATGTGAGTAACTTAGGAATAAATAAATCTGAAAAAATGTAAAAATGGATGCCATTGTTGAAACAAGGGCTATATGCATAATACTATGCTTTGACAGTATGAGATTACATCCTATAAATCTAGGTGATTAGCTTGCTATATGTTGAAGATCCAAATAATTAGGAGGAAAGATCCAATGTGGGCATTATTCACTTCATTGCTTTGCATAAGTGGGGTTTCCATTCGATCAATCCTGTTTGTTGACGTTGTTTGTATCACCTTTGATGTAGGAATTAATTCTAGTTTGTAAAGTCCTACTCAAAGAGCTATAGTAGAGTTAGAATCCTACTTGTGTAGGTAGAGAAGTTAGGGTCATCCTTCAATTAAAAGTCCTAGGATGAGTTACATTAGAAGTACTTGTAGAGTTGCATTGGAATGAGTTTGAGTTGGTTAAGAACTCAAAAGAAGAAGACGAAGAAGAAGAAAGACTATATACAGTGGACATGAGATGGTGTAAAGGACATTATTCTATTATCTCAAATTTCTAGTTTGTTTTCTTTTCCTCCTTGTGGACTCAAGGTTTGCTATAAGGTGAGACAGTGATGTTACCTTCTCTTGTTTCCACTTCGTTAGATGGTACTAGAGCAGTGCTTATAGTCCTGCGGCAAAACTAGCCATATGCGAACTTGAAGCGGCGTCATTTTATAACAGCCTGCCTAGGCTTTCCAAGGCTATGTTGTGAGTTCGTTTAGACATACGAAGGAAAGGTGAAAGCAATTAAGGAGTGACAGACACTCGAGACAGTTACAGTGGTGCAGAATTTTCGTGGACTAGCTACCTTCTTTTATAGGAGCTTTGTAAGCGATTTCAGCAATATAGCAATTACTGAATGTATGAAGAAGCAAAATTTACATTGGTCTGAAGAGGCTGAGAGAAGCTTTGCTCGGATCAAGGAGAAATTGTCTTGTACGCTTGTCCTAGCCTTGCCAAACTTTGTGAAGTAGAGTGATACATCTTATGTTGCCGATGGAGGTGTCCTTATTCAAGAGGGAAGGCCCGTTGCCATCTTGAGCGAGGAGCTAAATGACACACGCAAGAAGTGATCGAGCTATTAGAGTTGTATGCAATGGGTTCAGGCATTGCAGCACTTGATACACTACCTGATCAAATAGATTTTATGATATATACTAATCATCAAGTTTTGAAATATATTCACATTCAAACTAATGTCAATAGGATGTAGGCTAGGTGGGGTCTCTTTTATGCAAGATTCACTGATGTGCTGAAGCTTAATTCTGGTCTTCAAAACAAGGTAGCAGATGCCTTGAGCAGAATTGCATCTTTCTAATTCACCATAGCTAATGAAGTCTAAGGTTTTGAGTACCTAAAGGAATTATATGTTGCGGATGATGATTTGCAGGACATTTGAAAGAAAGTTACTATTAGCCACAATTCAAGAAGGATGTGGGCAGGTTTGTTAAGTGATGCCCAATTTGCCAGGTTGCAAAGGGAATTTACGGACTGTTACTTGTTCCAGATGTTCCCTAGAAAGATTTGTCCATGGACTTCATTCTAGGTCTTTTTCAGACCCAACGAGGTGTCGATTCTATGTTCATGATGGTAGACAGGTTTTCAAAGATGCCTCACTTCATTTCCTGCTAGAAAATTGCCGATGCAACTAATGTGGCCAAGTTGTTCTTTCTTGATGGTGTTCATTTGCATGGGGTCCCTAAGACCATCACCTCAAATCATGACAGTAAGTTCCTCAGCCATTTTTGGAGACCCTATGGAAAAGGTTCGATGCCTCCCTACAGTACAACAGCACCTTATGCCTACAAACTGATGGTCAAACAAAGTTCGTGGAAAGGACACTGGTTTCAGTGTATTTCTAGTACCAGCCTAAGCAATGGAACTTCTCTTGCTCCGACTGAATTTTCCACCTTTTTGTACCGTGTATGGACGAATGCCAAGACACTCATCAGATTTGGCTAATGCATCAAAGCCTCTTGGTACTAATTTGCATGGTTTTAAATTTCGGTTTCGGCTAAAATTTCAGACTTATCCAAAGCCGAAATTTCAGCCGAAATCCCAAAATTTTGGGCGAAATTTGGTACTGGCTAACGAAAAGCCTTTTTTTAGGATGAAATTTCAATCGAAATTACCTAAATTTCACGGAAATTTCAGGCGAAATTTCGGTACTTTCGATCGAAATACTTTAATGTAATTAAAAATTATTATTTTAATATGAATTTCGGTTACGGCACCTTTTCATTTCGGTTCTCACAGAAATCCGAAATTTAAAACCATGCTAATATGACAGTAGAAAATTTTGTTGATAGAATTAAAGTTAATATTTTGAAAAAACAAAATTCGTTAATAGAATTAAAGAAGTTCATGCAAACGTTAATAAAAAAATTGGAAGGCTCTACTGTTGGTTAGAAAAAAAAACTGTAGATAAGCACAAACGACTGAAGGTGTTTCAAGAGGGTAACATGGTGATGGTCTACCTTAAGGAGTGTTTTCCTATGGGCGCCCATAACAAATTGAAGAACAGTAGAACACGAAATATGGACTGTATACAATCCTCTAGATCAGACTACGCTTACGTGATCGATCTTCCTGATGTCATGGCAATTTCTTCTACTTGAGTAACTGGAACTAAACTCGAGGACGAGTTTCATTCAAGTAGAGTGGACTGATCTTGGACAAATTCTAGTTAGTAATAGGCCTGATCAAAGAGTTCTAATAGAGCTAGAATCTACTTATGTAGTTAGAGAAGTTCGGGTCATACTTCTTTTACGAGTCCTAGTAGGAGTTACATTAGAAGTACTAGGAGTGTTATATACTTTAGAATGAGTTTGAGTTGGTTAAGAATTCAAAGAAAGAGAAACACTAATATATGGTGGATGTGAGGTGGTGAAAAGGACATTACTCTATAGAATAATATTGAGTTTCTAGTTTTTTTCCTTTCCCACTTCCCCCTTTCCTTGTAGACTCGAAGGTGAGACAATGATCTTACCTTCGCTTGCTTTCACTACGTCAACCTTATGCTTCATGTGGCCCAAAAAATCACTTTGATCAGATACCATCTTAACATCGATGATTCAATGTGGTTTTCGATGTTCATCATTAGCATACTCTTTGAACAGAAGGTGGTTGGAAGTTAGGATGGTTAAATCAGATTGGTTCATGAATCAATGGTTGGACCCACCAGGTTGACAGTCCAAATTGATCACAAGTGGGCGTCATCTGCAATACAGGCACATTCCATTCTTAAGGCTTGTTGGATGCCACCAAACTCGGTCATTATGTACACATAAAAGCTATAAAAATATAGCTATCAAATGCCTGATAGATTTAAATTCCTTTGTATCTATAAAATATCTTAAACCGAAGAAATCAACGTAGGCGCAGAACAAAACCTGGGTCCCCTGAAGATGAGTGCTACCTTGGGAGCTGAAATAAAAAAAAACCTAATTCAAATCATTCTTAATGCTCTGGCTCTATAAATACCTTATATTTTTAAGCCCCGACATTATTTTTTGCATGAATAATGTTCTGGCATGGGGTATGCCATTTCTTGATAGATGAAAATTCCTTTGTAGCTATAAGATATATTACATTTTTAATGCTCTGGCTCTATAAATACCTTAGAAGTTTAAGCCGGGCCTGACTTTCTTTTTTGGATAAATAATGTTCACACAACGGGTTTGCCATTTTCTTGTATAGATGACATGAATTCTGGTACTGGTAATATGTGTAGGTCGCAGCAGAGTGCCTTTAGATTGGAATGCACGGTTTAAGATTGCAATCGGGGCAGCCCGAGGCTTGCGATATCTTCATGAAGATTGCAGGGTCGGTTGCATAGTCCACAGAGACATGCGTCCAAACAACATCCTCGTCACCCATGACTTTGAACCACTGGTAGGCTCCTTACCAGAACATTGATTTTCTGTTACATACACATGCACTACAAACTCTAGTTACGCTGTTCACCACCATCTTATGATGACCAGATAATAGTGATGATCGGGATGTACATGTGATAGGGATATCCATGGTTTATCATGGGCATTATATTAAATACTTGGATAATCATTTTATTTTGTTTGGCTCTTCAGGTTGGAGATTTTGGCCTGGCACGGTGGCAACCAGATGGAGATCTAGGCGTGGAGACTCGAGTAATTGGAACTTTTGGGTAATTCTGAGTCCATTTTTTTCATATCTACCTTTGTTCCTGGATAAAATATTACAGACCAAAATTAGTGAACAGCCAGCAAGATAATTTCAAGATGAACGTATTCAATCAGCATAGTCAATCCCAATAACATCTTATACAAAGATCTCTATCCCTGTAGAGAACAGCCCCATTACAGGTGTAAATTGGCCATCATAAACAGCTTATCCAAAGATTTTTATGGTACAATTCCTCTTACGGGAATGATATTTCCCCCCCTCTTACGGATAAAAATCATTCCCCCCACCCAACGTTATTCGTTAAGTTTCGAAGGCAAAGAAAAACGTTAAAGGGCATGACTTTCTCCTCAAGCAGTAAACCATTCTCACAGAAATCGTTTTAGTGTGTGTGTGTGTGGGGGGGAGAGGAATGGGGTTGGGGGAGGAATATCATTTCCCCTCCTCTTAATCAGCAGAGTTACGATCTGATATTGCCAGAAAATATGATGGGTCTGATTGTCACTAGGGACACAAGTCAGGCGGGTCGATCCTTTCGCCTAACCCGACCCGACCCTTGTAATTCAGTTTTTGGTTCAGACCCAACCCGTCATTTTCTAACAAAATCTCAACCCAAGCTGACTTGGTTTCTAGAAGTATTAAGAAATGAATTAAAGTCACCTTAATCTCTTTGTCCAGGTATCTAGCACCAGAGTACACACAGAGTGGGAGAATAACAGAGAAGGCCGACGTGTACGCATTTGGTATGGTGTTGTTGGAGCTGATCACGGGTCGCAAAGCGGTGGACATCAACCGGCCGAAAGGACAGCAGTTCTTAGCCGAATGGGCGCGCCCACTATTGGTGGCTGAAGAGGAAGAAGCACGAAGCATAGCCATTGATCAAATTTTGGATCCACGCTTGGAATTGGATCAACTCCACTTCGTCTCGCACCAATTGGATGCCATGGCTCATGCTGCTTCTTTGTGCCTACGTCGAGACCCGCACAGTAGACCGCGCATGTCCAAGGTTTCTTTCTTAACTTTCTCCATGCATCAATTGCCATTTCTTTGTTCAAATAGAGCGCTGATATCTTTCTCCTAGCATTCGATATGTGGGTCTTTACTGTGGAATGTCCATGGTGCAACAATCATATTGATTTGGCATTCCTAGCTGTTTCATTCGATCAAATTTTGCCGATTGACCTTTTTATGTTGGAGAACTGATTTCCACCACATATTCGAGCATTACCACCCCTTTATATTTATCTTTTTTCTGATAACAGTTGCATCTCCACCTCATTTTCCACCTGAAAATGACAAACAGAAGGTGGAAATGTGTGGAAAGTGGGAGGAAGTATCATTTTCTTTAACCATATTATCATTTTTTAATAAAATCGCAATGGGTTAATCGCGATTAACAGAAGAATGGTTCATTGAGTTCTTTTTGCTATCTCATTATACTTTATGAAAATGGTGAATCCGGTTGGCTTATCGGCTGGAGATCAACCAGGATAGCTTGGCCTGCGCAATCTTTTTAGGCCATGCCAGTCCCTTTCATGGTGAAATCAAATTCCTGAACTTTCTTTGGTTTGCATGTTGAATCAGATCATCCGAATCTTAGAAGAAGACTCAGTCATTGATCCAACTTTGGACATTGACTCACTGGGCAATAGAAACATGCGCATGATCAGTCTAAGCCCACAACCCAACAGAACGGGCAATAGAAGTGGGAGCATGATCGGTCTGAATCCTCGGGTCGACTCAGTTGGCAATAGAAGCGGGCACTTGATCAGTCTGAGCCCTCAGCCCGACTCAATTGGCAGTAGGAGCGCTCGAATGACCCATCTCGGCTGTCAACAATACGCCAAACCAAGGAGAACCCACTCTCATAGACTTTCCCATGAAGCTCTGAAATCAATCTATATTGAAAAAGAAACTGGTGACCACATCGTCTACTGAGTTCTCTGTAATGGGTGATTTTGATAGTTCGGTCATGGGGGTACTGGGTCATGCAGTTAGAGAACTGACTCACCCATTCGTTGAGTCACACGGGACAAAGAAAGAGTCAAACGAGTGAGACATGACTCGGTCACCTGCCCCCTGACGAGTTTGACCCGGATACAAAACTGAATTACAAACAGTAAATGAGGATTTATTTTGTATTTCTTCCACACCCACAGTTGAATTGAAATAAAAGACCGCAACAATCAAACGATTCACAATGGACGGGGACAATAAAAATGAACACTGGCCCACATTCAATGTGTAAAAAGGATTGTTGATCTGGACGGTGAGGATGGTCACAAAAATGTAGTAGTGAATCACAGGATTGGAGGATTCTGATCTTCCAATTCGTGTGCTATGATCACCCCATGATCCTAATCTGAGGGTGATCAAAGAAGTAGGCCCATCACACATACAAGGAGGGTCCATATTATAGCAGCTGGTGGACCCTACAATCTCATTGCAATCAGATGGTGATCACCAGCCCTATGTAATTAAGAACAGCAACCATTTACAGCCCCTTTCTGGCAACATCAGAAGATGGCTTTGTCTTCGTCCCACTTGAGAATTTCCCTCGCATAGGTTCATCGAAAAGGAAGATGATTCTCAAGAAGAAGAGAAGTAACATACGTTTAACAATATTAAGGGCCCATTTGGATATGCGGATTTTAGAATCCGGGTTTTAGTTAGAACACAGTGTAAAGGAGGGTCATGATCAGGCTGCTTGTATGTTGTCCTGGCAGTGTTTCTTGGATTTTAAGTAAGAAAACCAGGTTCTAGAAATCTCTCCCGCATCTTGTGATTTCTAAAACCTAGAAACATGGGACGATCGCCAGCTATCTTGCTGTCGAAAAGAAAGGCTAGAAATCAGAAAACGACGCCTGCTATCTTTCTTCTCTTGTCTCTCAAGCCCCAACTACAATTTTGAAGAAATCCAGGATTTTAAAATACACGTATCCAAATGGCCCCTAAATGTTACAGGTATGCAAAGATTGAGAAAAGCAATTAGTTTTGTAGATCAAAGTTCATAGAAAGCAATGTGAAAACATCAATGAAAGAAGAAAAGCACCGTAGGGGCAAAAATTGGAAGACTAGTATTCTCTCCATGGTGATTAACACCGAAGATAAGTGCATTTTGTTCATTTTGCTAGCCTAGCTTGCACGTGTAAGCCGCACAGGTTCGCTTCACCTTTTCCTCAATCTTTCCACCCTCTATTTCAAATTCAATCTCCTCTTTAAAACTCTAACCCTACCACAACTTCCTTAAGCCATTAAGTCTTCACTTTTTCATATCCACGGCCACTTCCGTAAGCCATTTATTCTCCATTTCTCATTGACCAACTCAAGCTCTATTTACTTGGTATTTGAAGCAAAGTGCCAACTTGCCCCAATTTCTCTATGCATTTAAGGTTTAATTTTCAATGATTCCTATCTCGTAGTCTAGTTCTTTTTATCATATATATATTGAAGTACATCATGTTGGTCAGTGTTCTTCTTCTATTGCGATTGTGAATCTTGGCTTAGTGTAAACTTTTGTTTCACTATTTGAGAAGCGGATATTCTAGTGTCGCGAAATCTATCTTTCCTTGCAAAAGAACCTTTACTTCTCATTTCTTAACATATTGTAACTTGTAAGACAGGCTTTTAGACCTCCTTATGTTGAAGGAAATTTGTATTCCTTACTCATTAAACTAGAGTGAATTATAAAGTAGTTTTATGTTACGTGCCTAATCGGCCGTAATAGAATTAAACAAAAAGAAAATAGAAACAAGGGGGGAGAGGTTGATTCGAAGCAACCAGACCTCCTAATGACTCGATTCGAGAGGAACCATGACTCTCCTACAAAGTTTCCTTTGCTGTACAATTATCTTATTTTTATTTCATTAGATTACTACTACATAAATACAAGCAAGAGAGAGTGCCACATCACAAGCACACTTACCCACTAACAAGACACATCACAAATAACTAACCCCACCACCCTAAACTACATACGATTATCTACATAACTACTACATTAAAACTACTCACAACATAAGCCCATAACATGGCTTGATTCGAGAGGAACCATGACTCTCCTACATAGTTTCCGCTGTAAAATTTTCTTCCTTTTATTTCATTAGATTACTACTACATAAATACAAGCAAGAGAAAGTGCCACATCACAAGCACACTTACCCACTAACAAGACACATCACAAATAACTAATCCCACCACCCTAAACTACATACGATTATCTACATAACTAGTACATTAAAACTACGCACAACATAAGCACATAACATTTTATTTGAAGAAAGTATTCGTATCTATCTTTAGAAAGTCCTACCTACTTTAGAACCTTGAAATATTATATTTGGATTCAAGGTACAAGATATGTTTTAAGTAATATTTTTTAAAATAAAAAGTGATTGCTCTTTACTTCTTAAGGGTCCAACTGATGTAAAGGAAAATGCATAATGGGCATTCACCAAATAGCAGCTCTGGTTCTTTTATACTAAAGTTAATTCATGTTAAAGCACTGGATCTTGATTTCAAGATCCATATTGCATAATATTCTCCTTGTTTTTCTTGTGCTTTGTAAAGTGGGACCTATTTCTAACAAATGAAAATATTCTAGTAATTTCTTCATAAGGTGGGGAAGGCACTTACTCCTTTTCCCAGTGAGTTTTTTATACTTAATCAATCAACAACGACACTAATTTGCATTATGAGTGGAATCCAACAATCCACATATAAAAATGCATTATGTTGTATTCAATAATGAGGTAGGATATGAATATATATATTGTTCAAAGTAGTTGGGAAAAGTGTCTGTTGGACATTTTTTTATGTTAGCGTATGGCATCAAGATCAATGGTGATGATTAAGTCTAAGGTCCCACATGGGAACATGAATGTGCAATCAAGACGATTGGTCTTGTAGAACATCATCACGTGGTCTTGGTCCATGATAAAAAAAATAAAAAAAAATCAGCAGTTTAGCATTTGTTGGTAGAATACTAAGAGTGGCAACAAATGCAGGTAGTGCCATGAAAACCGCACGTGGCTGTATGGTTTTAATGAAAGAAGAGAAGTGAGGCGTATTATATCGATTGGTCGGGGATATGATGATAACTAGTGTTCCTCGGATCTCGATGGTTAATTAGAAACGGAGTGGTAGCATGTGCATGCGAAGTGTCTCTTTCATAGTTGATGCAGAGACATGTTTACAGGTTGCAGATTGTGATGAACAGATAACAGTACATGTGTTGGGGAGGATGGATCGAGATCCCTGTCCAAAGTTGTTTAGATGAGTCAACGGGTTGGCAGCTACACATGTACATTGGCCGTGTTGATTGAATCAGAAAAAGTTAGAACCGGGATTATTCAAGGGTGTGTGGTTGGTACTTCAGAAGGCAAATGCTGGTTTGCAGTGACAGAGGATCGGTGGTGACTTCAACATGAAATCTTCAAGTGGCTTGGGAAACAAGCCAAGGTGGGGATTGTTGGGAAAGTTGCCTTGTTTCCCACCCGTTAGCCATTTTTTGGGAAGCCAAAATGAGAAAGTCACTTCTTTGGGTTTTTTTTGGAAATGACCTAAGATGAGAGGGTAAGCGGGCGACTGTAAAGAGAAATTGGAGAGAGAGAGAGAGAGAAGGGTTTTTCCTCCTCGGGGGTTTATCTCTTGGGTTTTCTTTCGAGTTTTCTCGGATTATTCTCTTGTACGATCTTGGGTGAGAGAAGCAAAGCAAGGGATGGGGGTTTGTGGGTTTAAGGTTGAATCCATTGTAATCCTTGTATATTGTTTTTCTGATAGTGGAGGGTCGTGTTCTCACCATTGGCATCTTGGCCGAACCACGTAAAACCTCAGTGTTCATCTTGTGGCTTGTGTTTACTTTTATTTCTTCATTTAGTTGTGCATGATCAGATCAGATTTACCCTACAGATTTTCTCAACAACACCCTCCCGGGTCTCCCCTTAAAGCGCTACTAGATTTTAAGTGTGAGTTTTGCTCGGGTCCCAACAAGTGGTATTAGAGCCAGGGCCTGGTAACTCTCGTGTGCCCTTGAGGATGGAAAACACAAAATCCCTCGCTGAAGATCTCGTAGTTCCTACGATGCTCCCACGTGGAGGGGTGAGATTGTTGGGGGTTCCACGTGAAAACAAAGATCCCATGTCGAAAAAGTGAACGGATGTGGATGAGCTTTTAAAGACTTGGGCCCTTTGATGCAGGTGCATCTTGCGCACTCAAGAAGATCAACGGTCAAGATCATTAGAAACTTGATCGGACCATCAGAATCCCTCTAATCAGAAGATATTACGCGATACTCAAATCAACGGTCCATGCTAATTACTACTCTTCAAGAGAGTCCTATTTTAGTTTGATTTTATTTAAGATTTGCTTTAAGTAATTTTAGCAATTTTCTTTAGATGTGACGTCCAAGAAAATGAATTAGTTAATAGTTTCACTTTTATATAGATTTAGTTAGAGGATTTTTAGGAATTTGATTGAGGTTAGGAGTTTTATTGTTTTGGGAAATTTCTTTAGAGTAGGAAATTAATTAACGTATGATTAGGATTAGGATTAGTCTTTTCAAAAGCCTATATATAGGCATAATTGTAAAACGTTTTGATTATATTTGGAATAAAATTTGGTTGCCTATTGTTGCTTTTTAGAGAACGTCCACTAGAGCCACCTGTTGCTCTTTTGACCCTCTATGAGAGAGCCACTTGTTGCAATCTCTACAACAAGCTATCTCTACAACAAGCCATCTGCTGCTTGTTTTTGCCGCCTCAATTCAATTCGCCACTACGCCCATGCGTTATTTGGTATCAGAGCTTAGGGAACAAAGGATTCCATCTCCTTTGTAATCTTGGGTCAGAAAAATATTATTAAACCATGTCTCTATCACGAGCGGATATAATCGCCAAGATGTTTAAAATTATAAGTGATATGGAAGAACGACAATGGGCTCGAGATGAAGGACAACGGGTTCACGATGAAAAGTTTCAAACTCAGATCGACACCCTTACTGAACAAGTCAAGGCGATGGTTGATAGATTAGACCAGCGTATTGGTGAACATAGTTTGAGCAAAGCACAATCTCCATCTATCCCTGAAGATCCACAGATGCTAGAAGAACCGCTCCTTGAGGATTCCTAGGAGGAAGAAGACAAAATCGATAAGGATGCCGATGAAGAATTGATTGAAACCGAGTTCAAAGCCCTTGATTCCGACAAAAGCAAGAGCTACTTTCTTCCTTCGCAAACAAGGTTAGATGAACATAGCGAGGGCAAGCTTTCCACTCAAATCAAATTCCATCGTTTGCCTGCACATGCCACCAGGTGGGAGTATCTAATCTGTTGGAAAGGCCTCCAATTCCAAGTTGGAGCAAAGAGTGCTAACATATCCTTTGATCTGAACTCGTGGTCGAGTTCTTTTCAAGAAAGGGGGTCTGATGCAGGTGCATCTTGCCCACTCAAGAAGATCAACGGTCAAGATCATTAGAAACTTGATCGGACCGTCAGAATCCATCTAATCAGAAGATATTACGCGACACTCAAATCAACGGTCCACGTTGATTACTACTCTTCAAGAGAGTTCTATTTTAGTTTGATTTTATTTAAGATTTGCTTTAAGTAATTTTAGCAATTTTCTTTATATGTGACGTCCAAGAAAAGGAATTAATTAATAGTATCACTTTTATATAGATTTAATTAGAGGACTTTTAGGAATTTGATTGAGGTTAGGAGTTTTATTGTTTTGGGAAGTTTCTTTAGAGTAGGAAATTAATTAACGTATGATTAGGATTATGATTAGTCTTTTCAAAAGCCTATAAATAGGCATCATTGTAAAACGTTTTGATCATTATTGGAATAAAATTTGGTTGCCTATTGTTGCTTTTTAGAGAACGTCCACTAGAGCCACCTGTTGCTCTTTTGACCCTCTATGAGAGAGCCACTTGTTGCAATCTCTACAACAAGCCATCTGCTGCTTGTTTTTGCCGCCTCAATTCAATTCGCCACTACGCCCATGCGTTATTTGGTATCAGAGCTTAGGGAACAAAGGATTCCATCTCCTTTGTAATCTTGGGTCAGAAAAATATTATTAAACCATGTCTCTATCACGAGCGGATATAATCGCCAAGATGTTGAAAATTATACGTGATATGGAAGAACGACAATGGGCTCGAGATGAAGGACCACGGGTTCACGATGAAAAGTTTCAAACTCAGATCGACACCCTTACTGAACAAGTCAAGGCGATGGTTGATAGATTAGACCAGCGTATTGGTGAACATAGTTTGAGCAAAGCACAATCTCCATCTATCCCTGAAGATCCACAGATGCTAGAAGAACCGCTCCTTGAGGATTCCTAGGAGGAAAAAGACAAAATCGATAAGAATGCCGATGAAGAATTGATTGAAACCGAGTTCAAAGCCCTTGATTCCGACAAAAGCAAGAGCTACTTTCTTCCTTCGCAAACAAGGTTAGATGAACATAGCGAGGGCAAGCTTTCCACTCAAATCAAATTCCATCGTTTGCCTGCACATGCCATCAGGTGGGAGTATCTAATCTGTTGGAAAGGCCTCCAATTCCAAGTTGGAGCAAAGAGTGCTAACATATCCTTTGATCTGAAATCGTGGTCGAGTTCTTGTCAAGAAAGGGGGTCTGATGCAGGTGCATCTTGCCCACTCAAGAAGATCAACGGTTAAGATCATTAGAAACTTGATCGGACCGTCAGAATCTCTCTAATCAGAAGATATTACGCGACACTCAAATCAACGGTCCACGTTGATTACTACTCTTCAAGAGAATCCTATTTTAGTTTGATTTTATTTAAGATTTGCTTTAAGTAATTTTAACAATTTTCTTTAGATGTGACGTCCAAGAAAAAGAATTAGTTAATAGTTTCACTTTTATATAGATTTAGTTAGAGGACTTTTAGGAATTTGATTGAGGTTAGGAGTTTTATTGTTTTGGGAAGTTTCTTTAGAGTAGGAAATTAATTAACGTATGATTAGGATTATGATTAGTCTTTTCAAAAGCCTATAAATAGGCATCATTGTAAAACGTTTTGATCATTATTGGAATAAAATTTGGTTGCCTATTGTTGCTTTTTAGATAACGTCCACTAGAGCCACCTGTTGCTCTTTTGACCCTCTATGAGAGAGCCACCTGCTGCTATCTCTACAACAAGCCATTTGCTGCTTGGTTTTGCCGCCTCAATTCAATTCTCCACTACGCCCATGCATTTCCCTTCCCCTTAACGGGCTAGCTTTTAAGGGTGAGTAAGAGACGTAGAGTCCAGATACATATATTACAGGCGTACTAGATTAGAATTCTACGAAAAGAAAAAAGAAACTGGTGCTATATAACATGGGATTTGCTAGGGACCATCACAGAAGGCATTTCTTGGACCGGCTATTGCATGTGAAAGCACCCACATAGGCTCAGATTTTCTGTCATTTAATTCATCTGAGGTGGCTGCTCTCCATGCAACAGCAGGTCCAAGAAATGCCTTCTGGGATGGTCCCTAGCAAATCTCTCCCCCCCCCCCCCCCCCCCCCTCCCCAACAAATAATTTCACTGAGCAAGCGTTACATAGCAAAAAGAATACATCCTCCATGTTCGATAAGGAAAGGAAAAGAAATTAATTATAAGAATCCCGCCATAAAAGTCTATGGTCTCTGCTTTCAGTATTGTTTTATTTTTGTGGGCACATGTGTTTAGTAATAAACCATGGACACCATGTCGTATAAAACAGACGGCAGATTTCCTTCCCTATAAAATACTACCTGGGAGATTTAATTGAGTCTTCCCAGCCGGCAAAAGTGCCCATGGTTTTAGTGAATTTCAGTCTCTTAGATTCATCCCCTCGATTATAATCGAGGACAATCTTGAAGAAGATAAACTCCCCACGGCTTTGTTGTTAAAGTGATGAAAAGATGGGATTTGCTAGGCCATTTTGCGGAAAGCCAGTTGGCAGCTCACTTTTGCAGGAGAGAACAGCCAATCCTTTAAATGGCTTTTTGCGAAATTGCCTATCAAATCAAGATAGAAAATAGCGGTTTGGAAACAGGGTAATGAACTTAAGAACAAAAAAAAAAAAAAAAAAAAAAAAGAAAGAAAGCAATGATACTGTGATAGGTGTAAGTTGCCCAAATTACCTAAGTTGTCTTGTTTTTATAGAAACTCCCAACACCCAAAATTTTTAGGGTTCGACGATTTGCCGATTAACTCACTGATACATTTAAGAACAGCTTGAGCAAATGATCCGAGGCCCTTCTTCATTAAACCTTATTTAAGGTTTTTCGAAGAAACAATAAACTATTGATTTATGTAGTCCTTCACCTTACACAAGATCAATTGGTCACGTCCCTCATGGTCCCAAAGATTGCTATTTAGGATGGATCATTGTAAAAGTAATTTTCTAAGTAGTCTCTTGTTCTCGTAATGTGGTTGTTTCTTATGATGAAGTGGGCCCTCAAAACTTCTACACTCTTTCCTGAGTGAGCCCGCATTTTCCTATTCGCTATAAACTTCCATGATTACTTTTACGGGAGTGATATTTACGCCGCTTTTGATCTCTAGAGACATCCAGCGCCAATGTATCAATGACTAAAGGGGGGCTAATGTACTTGACGTCAGAAGAATCCAATGGGTTTGATTGCCACGTACGCTGGCATTGGGTGTCCTTCGTGATCAAAAGGAGCGTAAATATCACAAGGAGGACATTAACACCTCCATCTGTAATAATTCCTTCTACAGTTGAAAAGATATGCGTTTCCAAAAAAAATCATGTAATAGCTGAGCCAGATAGAGTCACAGAAATAGTCAAGATGGGATCACTGATCCAAACCATTTATTTCTTGGGCCCCACCGTGCATACACTAATATTCCTCATAAGCCGAATCCCTCCCTCCAGTAAACATGTTCCCTACCCTTGCCAATTTCGACCGAAATCTGAAATTTCGGATTTTGGGGGGGACTAAAACCGAAATTTTGGCCGGAATTTTGGAATTTCGAGAATTTCAGTCCGAAATTTCGAGACAATGCAATTTTTTTTTAAAATAATGTTACAAAATTTTGGCCGAAATTTTGGAATCAAAATGAATTTTTTAATTATTATCAAATTTCGACCAAAATTTGAAATTTCAGGGGTCCGAAACAGGTACCGAAACCGAAATTTTAAACCATGTTTCTATTCCCGAGCCAAAGTCCCAAAACCGGGGGTGTCTCTGTCATTTTCAAGGCCCCAAAATTATTTAAAACCCACAGTTTTCAAAACCCCACTTTCTCACAAACTCCCAAAACCGCTTCAAACACATCAATCCAATCAAAACGCACCAAAAACACTATAAAAACCCCACTACTCTCCCCAGCCCACTTCACTCTCTCTTTTCCAGAAAAAAAAATGGCTTCAATGGTTACCAAAAAACCCGATACCGAAACTATCATTTCGGAGGATCAAGATTTCGAAATCCGAAACTCCGTCACCAGCCACCTCTACCTGAAACCCGGATCCGAAACCCGAGATCGGGCTTCTCTAGACAAGGACGTTGTTCTCCGGAGAATCCGAAACTGGAAACGGGCCAACAGGGTCCGAAATGTCTCTTCCGAACGGACGGAAAGATGGTGGTTGGACGACGCTTTCACTTCTCCGTGACTTCCAAGCATCGCATGCCGGAATAGCGTTAAAAGGGGGGCGCATTATCCTACATGGGTCGAAAGAAATCATCGCCCTTTCTTTATCAGAAGTCATGTGGGTTTCTCTATATGGAATGGTACTGTAAACAGCTTCTTAATCCGGGAAAGATGTGTTTTGATAAAATAAATGTACTGTAGCTACCGAAGGAGAAGTACCAAAACTACCCTTGTCTTTGATTCCTCGACTAAAGTTTTATACAAGGGTTTATTTGAAATTGCGTCATTTTGAGTTACAGCCTTTGCAAATGATATTTCCACACCTTTTACCAGTGTTTCCAATTCCATCCGGTGTTAGAAGAAGGTTTAGAAATGCTAGAAAATGTCATGGGGTCGTGGCAGAATAGAGAGAGATAATGTAACAAATCAAGGGAATTGATATCTGAGAAATTAACCCCCGTAATTCAGGTAGATACAGTTCCTTTTCATATTTTAAACCATTTCACTGTCTACATCTAATGCAACAGCCGATGGAAAGACTATTTGAGAAATTACCTATTTTGCAACCTAACTCACCGGGTCTTTTATTATCTAACAAGGTCTCAAAGGTTATTACATTTCCTCAAAAGGTCTCAGAAGCCAATTATATCAGATCTATTGAGATCTGACCGTTGGATCCTCTAGTACGATAATGATCCAACAGTCAGAATCTAACAATGGCAACATACACAATGCTGATAGAAATTATTTCCTTTCCAAGAAAAATATATTCTAGCAAAGAGGGTGTATCTAGTTGAATAAGGGTATTTTATTAACCCCTTGGATTGGATTGATAGATAGATTCTCTCTCTCTCTCTCTCTCTCTCTCTCTCTCTCTCTCTCTCTCTCTCTTGAGTATTTCAACCCCCTTTTTAGTATTTCCACCCCTTCTTTTTATAAAACAAACGCAAGGAGGTGAACATGAAAATAATGACAAAGAGGAGTGAAATATAATTTCCCCTAGTTAAAAGCAAAACGAAGCAACCTTATTTACTTTAGCATAAGGATAGCCTATTGAGAGGATATTTTAACGGAAATAGATGGCCAGATAAGGATGGATAAGATTCATTTGGGTTATGTTAGTTTATTACTCATGGGAATTGTATCTTCTAAATTTTTTGGAAATGATATTTCCACCCCAATTCAGCATTTCCACCCTCTTTGTTTGTCATTTGTTAAAATAAAGACATTTTTAACAAAAGACAGCCAAAAGGTGTGGAGATGATGAAAAGGAGTTGTAAATATCATTTCCCTTTTTTTATTTTTTTAATGGGACTTGATATCTGAACTCCCTTGTTTTGATAATTTCTATCTTACAAACACTAGGAAAAAAAAAGAGGGGCTTCAACCATTTTAGCTACGTCCACTAAAAGACAAATGGAGGGAGCTCAAATCCCCATTAAAGCAATAAATACACATTTAAAAGGGCCAAATCAAGGGTCGTTCATTCCCCTTTTTATTTGATTAGCTTTCAATAGCTTTTTCTATCTTGTAACAGCCTTCAATAACTGGTTAAAGGGAGTGCAGATGTCAGTGAAAATAGGGAGAATGAAGAAAAGGGAGTGTAGATATCAATTCTTTTTTGGTGATTTTGCTTATGTTGTGAGGGATATTGGGTGTCTACAATTTCTCAACTTCCCCAACCAAAAAAATGACATAAGAAGGAAAAATGCCTTTAATATAGCCAATGAGGGGGTGGGAAAGTTGAAACCTTTGGTGAGATAGCTTTTGATGGAATCCATTGATTGCAAAATGTTGTGTTGGTGGATCCCACAATGTGTACATTGATTGATGTGTTTATCATTTTCATTTGGTGAAGGTATAAATTCGTAGTCAAAGTGTAAAGTGAGAAGATCACAAGAGAGATCCTTCAAACAAGAAGAAAAATGCTCTCTTATTAACTTGGTAAACATTTTATTTTTTAATGAAAATTTTCCCTCTTCACATTTTATTTTTTTAATGACCGAGATGGGCGACATCCCGATAATAATATTTTCTTTCCTAAATAGTGAGATCTTAGATTTCTCTCTGTTTTTATTCTTAACGTTTAGGACATGTTTGGCTACCATGAATTCACTTTTCTCCGAGTGGAGAGAGAGAGAGAGTAGGAGAGGG
This sequence comes from Tasmannia lanceolata, assembly GCF_043159265.1. NCBI lineage: Eukaryota > Viridiplantae > Streptophyta > Magnoliopsida > Canellales > Winteraceae > Tasmannia > Tasmannia lanceolata. The sequence goes on from NW_027518681.1 coordinate 11,887,530, forward strand.
ATAGATACGAGAGGGAAAAAACTAGGAAACAAAAATCTCACCCCAAAATATGATTGACTATTTTCTTGTTTTTTAGCCACTTCCCACTTTCAACTCAGTTGTGCCCTCTAAAGTCTCTCCTTCTCCCTCCCTCCTGCAACACCCCTCTCTCATAGCATGGACAAGCTAATTTATCTTGAGAAAAATTCCATGGTTGCCAGGCATGCCAATAGCTAAAAGATAGTCTATTTTCGCATTACATCTCTTCACTGTGACATTTTTCAGACTCATTTGCTTCTTGTGGAAAAAATTGTGGAATACCTTCTCCACAAGGATCGATGTGTAACAAATGTCAGAAAAAGAAAAAGAAAAGGTACAGAAACACAATCATACAACAAAAACAGGATTTATGTGGTTCAATAGTGTGTACGGGAGAAGAGCCTCCACTATTTCATTTTAGGGTTACAAACTTCTTTTCTTTTCTGCCAAGAAAACACAAAGAAAGCCCAGCAACCCGTGACCCTAAAGATGTGGCTTATATAGCAATGGCATACATTGAGAAAATTATAAAAAGTATCCTTTATGAAAAAACCAAAAACTAATTGCGTGCGTGTATCATGCACATTAGTTGTCTGGATCCTGTATAATGAAAGGATACAATATATCTGCACAACACTTATGTGGCTAGATATCATTACTACATTATTTTTTGCAGATGATTTTAGCTAATGCGCATATATTTATCATATGATTATTTGATCAAATGTTTTATTAGCTTGTTTTCATCCCTTAAAACTTTTCGGTGAAAATTATTGGGAAATGATATCCCCCCCCCCCCTATGTTTACTTGTTTTCCCGAGAAAGGAAAAGCAAAATTTTGTCGGGAATCTGACGTGGCATTAGGAAAAGAAATCCAAAGAAATTGTACTGGAAAAGGTTTCCCGCACCTATTCACTTGCGCAGGAACTAAGCAGGAAAAGGTTTTCTGAGAAACTGCTAGACCACCTTTTTTCACTAGTTTTTTTGGGAATGCAAATCCCACCAAAATAAAGGGAAAAGGAATCTCACACTTGTGAGAAAAGACTCATTTCCACATATTTTTCCCAATTTTCATGTGAGAAGTGACAGTTTCCACCTAGGCTCCTTCAAAATCTAGTGAAGACAAGTGAACACGTGAGTTTTAGCTTTCTCGGGAAAAAAGGGGGTACTTTCGTGAGATTTGGTCTCTTGGGAACGTGAGTGAACAGAGCTAACATTATTTGTTAGATTTTAAAGGGCAAAGAAAAACATTAAAGAGGGTGAATTTATCCTCAAGCAGTGAACCACTCTCACAGAAACCCCAATTATTTCTCTGTAATTGCGATTTTTTTTTTTTTTGATGATTAAGCTGGGGTTAGGCAAGACCCCCACCAAATATATTAAAGAAGTAGGAACCAATAAGTACAAGAGGTCTCCAGGGCACAGAATTAAACCCCGGGGATGGGCTCAGAGAGCTTACAGAGACAAAAAAAAGCAAAATACAACAAAAAATTAGTCCAATATAAGAATACCCTGATAAACTACAGCCTTTGATAAATCTCGCCGGCTTGATATCTGGATAGAATATCCATCAAAGGCAAAGGGATGGAATGGATGGGAATATTTTCGCCTTCGCATGGACAACTTCTTTTTGATAGATAGTCAGAAGCGGAGTTTGCTTCTCTCCAGATATGCGAGATTCTCCAATCAACACTATCAAGATAGCTCCATGCTTTCTTGATATCCGGGAGATTGTTCCAAGGTGGATGGGATGATTTATCCATAGAAGCAACAACAAAGGTAGAGTCAACTTCAATCTACAGATTTGTGATCCCCAAAGCCATAGAAGCAGCGACCTCGGTACAGATAGCATGAATTTCCAGAGAATAAATTTTGCCTATTGGAATTGACAGGAAGAAACAGTAGATCGCATCCCCATTTGAGTCCCTGATGATTCCTCCTATGCCACCTCCTTCGTCAGACAGAGACGCATCAGAATTGAGCTTAAATTCTCCCGGGATTGGCGGAATCCATCTGCAGAATTTGTAACTGCGAAATTGCTTCCAAAAGTGGTGGTGTTTTAGAGATGAGCCGTGGATCATTTGAACATTGTTTCTTGCACCACACTCCAAAAAATATGGTATTATCGCCCCCTTTTCTTCTCTGGGCCACCTGTTTTTATTGGAAAGAGGAGACATAAACAAAAATACCCATTACCCATCAAAAAAAAAAAAAACATAAATACCCATGGGGGTGGTCTGGGAAGAAAGGGAGCGAATATATCACCTACGCAAAACTTTCTGTTCGCCTCCCCCACCTTGGAGTTCATTTGGTTCCGAAAGAAGAATAGAGAGAAAACCGAAGAGAAAAAAGAGGTTGACAAAGAAAAACCTCTTCCAACCTGATCATGGAATTCATCTTGGAAGATGACAAAGATCCCCACCCCGAATGCTCTACTCTGATTCTGGTATATACCCATATAAACCCTAATCTTTCTTTCATCTCTTTACCCCTTTCCATTTTCCCTATCTTTTTCTCCTAAGAAATTTTCTTTTCTTCCTCTTCTAGGGTTTATGAAAATTAGGGTTTCTTTCATTCTTCCTGCTTTTGACAACTAGTTTTTTTTTTTTTTTTTTTCCTGGAATTATGCAAGCCTGCATTGTCAATAGGTAATGTCGGGCAATTAGCAATCGATCTCTTAATATCTTCGATGAGAGCTGAAAGGATCGGTTATTTGGACGATCCCTCTGTTCTTCCGTGCGTTGGTAACGATGCTTATGGGCCCGTTCCCGAAGGCGATCTTGCTTTATCCCTCGAAGGTATTTTCGTGATTCAGTTTGATTTCTTTTGTTTTTTCTTTCATAATTCAGTCTACATTCTTAAGATTTTTTTTTCGTTCATTTATATGTATCGAGAAATTGTTCTTGAGCTTATATGTATAGAGGTCTAAATAGTATACTCAATTGGTGCTGTAGATAATGGAGTTTGGTTGGGGGGGGGGGGGGGTGGGGCGAGGGATTAGTTTGTATGGTAGTGCTAGGTAGCATAAGGAATGTATGAAACCCACCGACAAAGGTCCGATAAAAAACAAGATAAAATAATCCACATTGGCAACACACAAAGAACATACCCGGTTTACGTGGTTCGGTACAAAGGCCTACGTTCACGGTTGATGCAGAAAATATTTCACTAATCAAGAAATATAGAAAGATTACAATAGGATCCTCAATCGTTCTAGCTCTTGACCAATTCCCAAACCCTTCCCTCACAACTCCTTGTCGTCTTCTCTTGTATTGCACACAAGAGAATACAAAATTTTTTCTTACCTCTCAACCAAACGAGAAATTTGTCCCCGTGCTTCTCCTTCTCCGATCTAGAGAACCCAAGGAGGAATCTCTCTCTCTCTCTCTCTCTCCCCCTTTGCAAGAGGCACAAAACCGTAAGTTTTTCTTCTCTTCAAAAGTTGTGAGATAGAGATTCCACGTAACATAGGTTTTCCAAAAACCTAAAACAACTATCTAATTTGGTTCTCCGGTTCTCCTCCCCCCCCCCCCCCCCCCCCCCCCGAAAAAAAAACGCAACTAAGCCATTCATAGACACCAGATAAGTTATACTTTGTGTCTCAAGAACATGGCACCGTACCTCCTATACATGAGGTGCTCAGCCTACTCCTTGGGGTTCCCTATCAATCATCATCATATGATGATATTGGCTAACTTCAAGCAATGGTCGCTTTAACCGACCCAGTCAACATATCCGCTTCATTATCATCTGCATGTACTTTCTTCAAGTGAATACTTCCATCTCGTATATTGTAATGTCTCGCATGAATTTGCCTAGTCTTGGTATGATATACCTGGTTCTTCGCTAAATGAATAACACTTTGTCACAATACAACAAAATGCCTCCTTGCTTCAGTCCCATATCGCGAACTAATCCGCTCAACGGAACAGCCTCTTTGTTTCAAAATATCCACGTACACCCTATCATTTTTCTACAATTGGGTTTTTTTTTCAACAAGCTCCCAAGTGTTGTTCTTCTAGAGTCATTCCTTGGCTCATTGGAGGATGAGAAGGCTTGGATACAGAGAGCCAGAGTGAGCGGCTAGCATATTTGATAGAGCAAATCTGAAGTCATGTTCATGTTTGATGCCACAAATGCTCTGGGCTACCTACCCATTGGGTATCTTAAGCATTTTGCATGGTGGCGATGAGAGTATTTCCTTGTTGATTGGCAGCATGGTTTGGAATTTCGGCCGAAACCGGCACTGAAAGTACCCTGTTTTGGTGTCGGTCTAGGATTTCGGCCAAAAAATCTTTTTTTTTCCGAATTTTTTTACTGAATTTCGGCCGAAACCGATACTGAAACTGAAATTTCAAACCTTGATTGGCAGGGCAGACATTGTCAAGGGCTATGTTGGGGTTTGGAACTTCTAGCAAATTTCGTAACCTATTAAAAGGCCAAATTTGCCTCTCAGACCTTGTACTCTTTGTTCACTTATTCGCATAGCAAGTTGTGAATCGGATACTACCATGTTGTTGGTCTCTCTGTCACTAGGAAGAGACCCAAACTTGAAACAAATGTTGACTGCTTTGTAATCAAACTTTTTATGGTGCAAGGGAAGCCGAGCCTAAAGTAGAAGGAAATAGTGTATCCCTATCCTGGTGGTTGAAGGATGAGGTCCCCTAGCAGTCAAGGTGCTGATAAAAAACATTTTCCTTACATATTCAGCATTTGGTGCATGAATATGAATTATAGTTGTTGTATATTTATAAACTTTCTTATGCATATAATACTTCATTATGTAGTCTCTAGGTTGTGAGTATTTCAAATTTATATTACCTTCCAGGGTATAAAATGGTTGATAACCCCAATCTATGGCAATACTGCGTTATGAAGGGGCAAAATAACATTTTCCGCTTCAAAGGGTGGTATATTGCCGTTATCTCTCTTAGTCATAGGTGGCCTTGCAAGTGTTTGTTTGGGGGGATAGGTGAATGCCTGCAATAACCATCCTAGTGATCTATAAAACCCACCTTCTCCATAATTTCGGATGTAGCAGCTCAGATGACTATTCTTCTCTATTGATCTGACTATCGCAGTGTGTGAGCTTCTTTCTTTTCTTGTTGGATTCTTTTTCATCTAGATTCAGAATGAATTTACTCAGCAGGGAATTTCGTTCTTTGACAAAAAAGGTGTGGTCAGCAAAGTGTTCATTTGAAGCATTTTGTGCAAGCTGGAACTTATTTGTAACATTATATCAAATCCTATCATCACTAAAACCATCTTGTAAGTGCCACACTCCAGCATGCATGCTTTTGACAACCGATAACAATTGACCGCCTTATGCTATCAGAGTCAACAAATTTTTTCATATTCTGCGTATATGTGCTTCAGTAAGTAATGCCAATTAACTACATAACACTTAACCTTGAGAAACCTTGAAATGGCAGCGACATTATTTCAGTTCATTAACTGTAAATGCTTGTAAATGAGATTTTGATGTTGTACAGCTTATATTTGCAACACCATAAATTAATTAAAAAATATATTAGTGACGTGAGTTGGATTTTGAAAAATTAAGAGCCTTCTAATGTCTTTGAATGTCTTTTTGAAAATTTAACATGATGTTCTTGCTGGACCTTGCCACTTGCAGCTTATGCTTCTCCTTCACATGCTTTGACCCTGATTCAACAAAGGTCTCCAATTGTCAAGGTATACCACAATTACTTATCGTTTAAATTGTTGCATATTGATTGGCTTCTATTTTCATACTTTTTTGAAATCTAGTGAAACAGACAAATGGGGGATTCAATGATGTCAGGCACACACACATAACCAAGGTTATTAAAAAAACAAGGAAGACAAATTTACATCATCTGACAAAAGCTTCCTGGAATACAAGGAGAGTTGGAGACTCCAGACTTGGCTAACCTATCAGCAAGAGCATTACTTTATGAGGGATGTGCTAAAACCAATCTTCCTACCCCTTATCCTCTCGTGAATGTCGCCAATATATCATGATAGACTCTGTGGCCCTTTGCTTACACCCTTAATCCAAGAAATCACATTCGATGAATCACCCTGAACCTCTAATCTACCATCCAACTGACTACTAACACTAGGGATGCCACAATGAATAGCTCTGATCTCTGCCTTCGATGAATCCGCATAGGTGATCGGCCCCGAGGAGTGGAGTTCGATCAATTGGAGAGTTCGATCTTGAATGCCCTCGAGATATGCCTCCAACTGATCTCTTATCTCCTTATAATGTCTTCATATTCATTCTTGAGGCTTTTTCTTTCAAGATTGAACTCTTCATTAGGTTTGGCTTCTTCCTCCAATAAGGCTTTCTATTTTGTTGAGTACTTTCTCTTTTTAAAATTTATTTGACAACTCATATTGCTTTTTCCAATTCTTTATCTTTTGTTCTAAGAGCCTCAATTTCTTACAAAAGATAAAACCTTTCCATCCTTCCACATTTATTTCATGACACCATCTTTTCACTTCCTTCTCAAATCCCAGAATTTCAATCCATGCTGGATCTATTTTGAAGGGATATAGCTCCCCTTCTCAAATTTCCATTCATTTCCAAAAGTAATGGGTTACTGTCCATCGGTGGTTTTGGTAATGCTCTTTCATTGATGTGTGGATACTGCTCTTCACAGGCTCGAATGATTTCCTATATTTTTTGCATGTTTTCCGTGACTCTCCCCCCTATTTTTTCATGTGGAAATCTAATCGTGTTAAAATGCCTACGGTGCACGAACCATCCCACTGGCTATGAATTCCATTAATTCCACGCATAGAAACGTTCTCAACCTTATAAATGTTTTCAAACTTGCAACCAACGGCCATAAACTGTTATTAACATCCACTCCAGATTGCTGTCCAAATTTACTAGCTCCAACAATATCATATACTCCCTCCTTCTTTCCCCCTCAACCTTAAACTTATATTCCTCGCAGATCACAATGATGCCCGCTATTGTTCCTCTTGCCGGTAGACTTGCCCATATCTTATGTTCTCTTCCCACAGTTGGTTTATCAGTTCCCTGATCCTCCTTTGATACGGAAATTGAAATAATGTCTACTCTTTGCCTTGCAATCACCTCTCAGATGGCGCATTTCTTAGTGTTCAACTCTAGTCCTCTAATATTCCTCATTACTATGTTCATCATTGATTAATTGGTTGCTGTTCTCACCACTATTTCTTCCGCATTATCCCTTTCCATAATCTTTTAATTGAGAATTTGCCACACCTGTTCTTCATTCCTCTCAAATTCAATTCCTAACTCCGTTACGACTTGAAACTTCAATTCCTTTCAGGTTCAATTGGTTTCATCATGGTCTTCACTGCATTATCAGGTGCTTGCTCCTCCACAAAAAGCAAGGTGATATCACTTAAAATGTTGCTTAAGTCTGTCTCCAAAAGATCCTCTTCACTGTGCAGATCGAGAGCTTGAGCTAAGATTCTCCACACTTCTCTGTCTCTTAGGTGAGTTTGAACCTGACATTATGATTAGCTCCATCAACACCTGATCTCGTTTATAATTCAGTGATCTATTTTTTGCTTCATTTGGAATATCATTGTCATTTTCCGTTGTTTTTTCCACCTCGACCAGATTCATGCCTTGATTACTTGCACTAGAGTTTTATGACATAAACTCTTCCATCAGCGACTGGTCTCGATTACAATTCTATGAAGTATTCTCTGCTTCATTTGGAGTCTCATTGTCATTTTCCGTTGGGTTTTCCATCTTGGCAGTTTAGAAGGGCTTCTTTTGGATCAGTCTCTTTCCTTTGATCATATTTAATCTAGCCTCTATAGCAACCTTTTCCTGCAAGCAAATCAGTAGAACATCATTTTAATAAGTATGAAGGTTAAGGGTAACCATTTAAGAACCTATCTGCTAATGACTCGGCATCTTCCATGTTTAGCACCTGATTACATGAGGATAACCCATTCAGAGAAAATCTCATAGACTTGAAAATGAGCTGGCCGCTTGGACATGTGTCCGATTATCACCCGAGGATGACTGCAGTACGTCTCCAACTTTTGAATGTTAGGATTTGTTTGTCAGGATGTCCAATACACATGTCCAGCTATTTAAGGCTCCATTTTCGAGATTTCTAGGTGACTGGCGTATAGGAGCGAAAGAGACATTCTGAGCTGAATTGGAATTCATAGTCAGGATGAGATCAACGGATCATTCTGCCCTTTTGAAATTTGTCTCAAAGTTTCATCGTTGGGCTTCCTTGATAAATTTGGATTGGTTTCCACACTGGCACACTCTGGTTCCCATCCTTTAAAGTGGCTGACCTAGCTTACTGGCACACCTAAGACCTAGTATTCCTTTGTTTCAAGATCTTGGGCCCGTCACTAACCTCCACCGGCTCTTTACCTTTCCTTCTTTCGCCGGTCATCTTCCTTGGCCAGCCTACCGAAGCGCTCTTTCGGGCCGGGCAGTGGGGGCAAGCCTGTTCTGGCCGGCTAAGCTTGCGAGGCTAGCCGGCCAACCAAACCAACTAAGCCAGCTTTATCTCGGAGGTCAGTTTCCAGCGTAGAAGAAAGCGGAGTCTTAAGCAGCTCTTGCGGAACTGTTTGCAGCAGAAAGAAAGCAAACAAAGCAATTCAGAGTGAGCCTTGAGCGAACTCCGTCTTAAGCGTTCGTTCAAGTTAACAAAGAAAGAAAGCCTAAAGGATGAAAGATCCTCCTTTCACAAATGAAGCAACTAAATAACTACCGCGTCTCCGCACTCGCTTCATCCGAATCTTCCGAGCGAAGTGCAGCTCTAGCTACACGATCCTTCTTAAAGCCAAGCTCCCTTAGCTCTGAAGTCAGCATATCTTTTGTTAATGGAGCATAGAACTCTGTTCCAACTTGGATTTTCAGCTGCATTTTGGAGCTCATCCTTGAGCTCCCCACACCTCTATGGAGAACCATCTTTCTCCCACCCTCATTCTTACAGAAGCTCTAATGAATGCTCTGCCGGATGACAGGATCAGCACGGAGGCACACTCTATGCTCTTTCCACCCTCCACTTCCATCATCTCTAAATTTTTTCCAAATATTGAACCCAGGGTCTCAATTATAGATTTCACCCACACATGCAGTGGGATACCAAATAATCGGATCCAAATTGCTTTTTCTCCTGTTCTCATTTCAGAATTCCAATGGGCTAACAGTGCCAGCTTTTCACATGGGGCTCGATCTCCCTTTCTCTCAATTTTGGATGCTTGATCTTCAAATTCTATCCAAAACAACACTTCGTTATGTCATAGTTTTATTGGTTCAGGTATCAGGGGGAGATTTCATGCGAAGTTTTAGAGTTTGATTTCGATATGTATTTCGGCAATGATAGAAATGGAAACATGTCAATTTCGGACCGAAATTTTGGTTGAAACCCTGCAAGATTACCAAAACATATAAAACATATTCAAATGATGGACATTTAAGATTAAACTTCAGGAAGTGCCGGAATAAGCACACATATACACTAAAAAAAGTTAAAACCATCACATAAGCTAAAAAATCACACCATTCAATTTAAAAAAAAGGCTAAAAATCACCTAGAATGGTAAAACAGCATCGAACACCTAGTGACATGCGTTGTCACACATGTCTAATAATTCAATATACACCACATTTCACATGCAATTCGTATAAATTGGGTGTGTACTAAATTATTAGCCATGCGCGGCAGTGCATGTCACTAGTTCTTCGATGTTTTAAAACCAGTATGGATTGTTCACTTGCTTTTGTCATGGTTTCTAAATGTGTATTTGTGTTTTTCTAGAATTGCCCAAAGTTCCGCCTTTAAATTTGATCATTCACATATGTTTCCATATATCTCCGTGATTTTATAGGATTCTCACCAAAATTTCATACTGAAGCTGAAACGTTTCCATTTCTGTGGTGACCGAAACCGAAATGTAAAACACTGTATAGTATACCAATATTGTACTTACGGTTTTGGCTTCACTATAAGTTGATATGTGTTTCGGTGGGGATGAAAACGGAAACATTTCGGTCTTTTTGTGTCAGTTTCGGTAGAAATTCAAAACTATGATTTCAGATTTTTGATTCCCATTTCTGTAGTTCATCCACCTTTCAACTTTTCTATTTAACCCTCCCAGTCAGGCAGGGTTCTCATTCTTTTCTCAACTTTCTCACGTGAAACCTTCACTGATTGATACTTCCCATCTTCGATGATTTCTACTTCTCCTTGCTCTGCCCAGTCCGCTTTTGAGCCACTTGAAAAAAATGATCTTTTGTATGATTGTGATTGCCCCTCTTCTTCCTCCAAAACCCTTTGGCTTTCAGTTGCATGAAAACCAAGCCTGAGAATTGTCATTTTTTTACTCTCATCTTTAACCCTCCAAAATTTAGCAGTGCACTTCCTACATTTTGATCTTTTGGATTTGTGGTACTCACAATGTTTGCATCTCCTGTACCAGAGAGGAATTGGCGCCAAAGCTTGCAATATCTGCCCCTTCCTGCTACTGTGCTACGCTTACACCAGATTAATGTTTCATATCTTTTTTTATTATGGCAATGAGATTCATTACGAAAGAAGAAATATTGGTGTTTTAATTAGTTCATCTCCTGTGGCCATTCAAAAAAAGAAAAATATAGTTCATCTCCTGTAAATCACCATTGCTTTTAAAATTTTGCCACAGAGGCGTGTAAAACTCTGCACATGTACTCAATGAAGCCTATGAAATCGATGCTTTTATTGGTTTGTGCTTTCCACAATGTCCCTGCACCCAGTTTTACTTCTATAATAGAGATAATTAAATACCTCACCACCATGGGAAGGCTCTGAAAATTTCATGCAATCAAAAGTTAACCCTTTTCCATGATCTGTGGTGGGTGAGTATTTTCAACACGATGATGACTTTTTTATCCCATTATAGGCAGCCATTGTTGGTTGGTCTGGTCTCTAATTTCTAATTCTCTAGTAACTTTTGTAATTGTAGAGTTACTTGTAGTTCTTGAAAGATTTGATTCAGACAGATCATCAATGATACAGGGAATGATGGTTGAATTTGCAAAGAATTTAGCATATTTTGCAGCTGCTGCTGGAAAGAAGCATGTCATTCTGCTTTCAAGCTTAGATTCTGGAAGGAGGCAAAAAGCTGATTTTTCAAGGTATACCCTAAGGCCTAAGCCATTCAAAAAATAAAATAAAAAATCAAGGTATACCCTATATGTGAAGTGATCCTGTCATTATTTACTACTCAATTGAAACTTCCTTAGTGTCAAATGCCTCATGAGACATGTGTTTGCTATGTTTGTGGTTTGTCTTTTTGTTGCAGTGATACACAGATATATTACCTATCCAGTACCACTATGGATGGAATAGATGGCGATTGTGAAAAGTTTGGCTGGAAAAGACTTGAGGAATACGATCCTGACCAAAGGCGATGGAAGTATCTCAACTCTCTGGCTGAAGGAAATTCTATGCCAGAAGACTTTGATTTTGAGGATGAACTTGATGATGATTGCTACCCAAGTTTGCCTTTTGCTGCATTGTTCTCTTGTTGCAAGGTATTTGTTTTTAAAGCCCTACATGATTAAACTTCATGGGTTAAGTTGTAATATTTCTTTAGTTGAATGAAATTTCACTGTTTTACTTGCATTTTGGATTTTGGTGAAGGCTAAAGGTTTGAAAGTCACGTGCATATTGTGCTACTGTTCGGAAGGGGACAACATACCAGACGCTTTTCAGTTGGCTGAGGCAGCATGCAAACTACAAGGGTTGAGTTCAAAAGATTTCTGTGGTGAGTCCATCAGACTTAAATCTCTGTGCTTTCTACCTTATTGTTTGTACAGTTTGATTGCCTATAGTTTTTTCTTTCTTTCCCTTTTTTTTTTGAAAAGTAATGCCTAAAAAATTTTAACTGAATTTTTAATCTCATGTTGGAAATTAGTCACAATCTCCTTGATAAGTCTAATAATATATCAGTTAGGCTTCAATACCACCATCATCATTATCAGTATTATTTCAATAGGCATCCAATCTCTGATGCCCCACTTGATTTTCTATTAACAGTTGCCCCACACATACACCTACACTGGTTTTTACTTCAGAGATGAGGCAGCCGTACTGTCATACTTAGTGATTCTGGCATGTTTGATTCAGGCACTGGAGGTGATGGATGGATTATTCCATTTTCATGGAAGACTCTTTATGGGCCACCACCTGATATGTCACTCTTTTAGACAAGATTGAAGTGGTGATGTAAGGTGAGATTGGTTTTTAGTAAACCAAATTTTTGTGGTAATTCTTCACGCATTTCCGCTCAATATTACTAGTTATGATTCATTGTTGAAATCCTATGCAGTCTGGAGTTGGAAGGAAGAAGGTACGACAAAAATGATGATGATGAAGAAGGAAAAGAAGAAGAGGGGGACACAAGAATCTCCATGAGTTTTTGTCCAAAATAGCATCACAAATTTGAAATATTTCCAGGTACCCTTCTTTCTGATTAACTCTTCAAGAAATACCGTGTATGATGGGTCAGTAAGACCTTTGTTTTCGCCTGAATCAAAATTTAGTTCATCGCTTGATCGAGTTTTATGAGATTAAAACGCTTATATTGTATTTATTTATTGAATGGGGTTTTGAGTCCATTCAAATTTACGTTTAATTTTGAGTTCAGTAATCAGTTTTGGACTCACAATCAGTTCTCAAAATCCAAAACAAACAGGGCCTACTTGTGCCTTGTTTATGTGACAGATCTGTTTATCCTATATGACACATGGGGTGTCTGTTAGAGATGGGAACGTGAACATTTGGGGGTTGCCACATTATGTTCTACATGATCAATGGTTTGATTTCACGGTTACGAGTCTGAAAACCCTCCTTCCCCTTCATCCTAATGGATTTCAAGTTAAATGGGAGCAAATACAGGATTAGAGGAAAGTGAATGGGAGAAAATAAACCTGAAGAGAGATATCTCTCCTCTTTGTTTTTTAATTGATGCGAATTATATAGAAAAGAGCGGGGATGCTGGTGACCGAGGAGGTCAAATGAACAAAGGAGAAGAAAACTAAGACGAAGTTGAGATATCAGATTTGCTCAGGGGGAGATAAATAAAAAAAATCAATAAAAAACCCCATTTCACACTGGCTCTGGCAAGCTGATCTGTCTCACTATTAGCCGATCGAGAGGTTGAAATTAGACTAAATAACCCTCTGCAGTCTCTAATCTCAGTAATCAGCTCAGCAAATTTCCACTGATGAGGCCTGCTACCATTCCTCCATATCTAATGGTGTTAACATAATCCTCCTCCACTATTAGCCTAACCGAAACACTGTTAATCTTGATGCATGAAGAATCACCCTCACCTCTGCCTCAATTGAGTCCTTGACCCCATTGGGGCCCTAAAAATCCCATATAGTCGCTCCCTCCTCTTCTCAATGTAAACCTCCCACCCCCTACCGGCTCGGGATTACCAAGACTAGATCCCCCAAAGTTTAACTTGAACCAGCCTTGCTCAAGTAGCATCCATCTAGGAGTTATGGACTCCTCCCCTGTTTGATACAAAATATATCTCCATCCAGCACGTTAAGAACATAAGTAGAATGGAATCAGAAAGGAGGAAGCACCCTCACCCAAGATATAGGAAATGATCTTAGAGGAAATGAAGAAAGGTCATTGGAGCAATTTTTGAAGAGTCTAACATTCCTCTCCTTCCAAATAATCCAAATGGTGGCCAGTATCGCCACTTTCAAAATAATCCTTCCTTTTGAAGGCCAGGGGACTGGATATCTCTCCTCTTATGTTTCTCTAGGAGTTCTAAAATTTCCCCAAAATTAGAAGTTTTACCGGTTTAAAACATACTTTAGAAAAGAGGTTGTTTCACCTCCTTCACGCCCGAAATCAGCTTCTCACTTTTTGTGAATGGCTGAGATGAATTTCACTAAAATGTAAAATTTTCAATTTCAGCATTGAGAGAGAGAGAGAGAGAGAAGAGAGAACTGATTTCTGGGCGAACAGTCTCTGTGGAAAGAAAGAAAAGATTACTAGTAAGTCTGCTATTATTGTCCCATTAAATTTGGGGGAGTGATAAATGGACTCCTATATATCTTAAATCGACCCCCATGTGTCTATCTCTCTCCTCTTTCTCTCTTTAACCCAGAGGAGAGAGAAAGACACATAGGGAGTCGATTTATCACTGCCCTAAATTTGCTGTTAACTTCCTATGAAATTTGCTTTAACAATTTGAAACATTAGACAATTATGGTTGCAGCATTCCTAATTTAACGAAGAGAATGATAGAAACGCAGCACTTTATGAAAGATCCTAATTTATGTTGGGATATGGTGTACATACTGAAACGAAAGCAACAGGAAAATGGTATTTTGTTACTTCTTATTACAAACCCAACCAACATCCAACAAACGTGAAATGATGAAAAGCGAGCATACGATTATTGTTTAAGACTCGCCAAAGCTAAAGAAACGACCAAAAGCAAATAAAAAATGATAAGGAATTATGAAGGCAAAGGCAAAAAAAGCAGACATTATCAATTGATGATGCCCACTAACATCCATTTCTCTTTCGTGGGCTCTCATTACAACCCAATTTACGTTGCTTTTTGGGTGCAAAAAGATGAAATGTTGGGGAGCCATGTGAACTACTCAAATCCAACCTTAGCTAGACCTGGCAAAAAGTGACCCGGACCTGCGGGTCCACTCGGCCCGCCCGTAAATTCCGGGTCCGGGTCACCAGTCTGTGACCTGTTTAAAATTGACCCGTGGGTCCACGCGGCCCGTCAAAACTGGGCCGGGCCGGGTGTAACCGCGGGTGCCTTTAGAGAATTACAAAGGTTTTATTTTGGCCTTTTAATTGTCATATTTTTTAATTTTCTTTGTTGTTTTTTTTGGTAATTGTCATATTTTAACACCTTTTTGTCGTATTTTTTTGGTAATTTTTCTACTTTGCTTCCCTTTTTCCGTAATTTTTCATTTAAAATTTAGTAACCGTATGAATATTATAAATTGCTATTATTTTATTGCTAGCCACCTTCGCGCAACTCGTACTTCTGTCAGATCTTTGCAGCAAAGGATGTGGACAAGCCTAAAAGTAGACTCGGAGAAGGTGGCTAGCGAATCCCTATTTTTAGAAAAAAAATCTTAAAAATAATATATCAGAAATCCGGGCGGCCCGCAGGTCGGCCCGGCCCGTACGGGCCGGGTCCGGGTCCAAGCATAGTGACACATAAAATTTTCCGGGTCATTTTGACCCAGCCCGTTTGACCCGGACCCGTGCAGGCCGGGTTAAAACCGGCCCGCCTGTTACCTTAGCACTATTAGTTTGAAAATTATGTAACGTTTTGGGGAACCCATAGGCACATATTGTTGATCTGCACCAAGTGTGTTGTGATTATTGTTACATAATGGACAGAGATTGCTCAACGGAAGTGGGCTCCACTTGTTTGATTTTTTAGAGGGTGATGAGATCATCTTGGACTTATTCGTATCGACGTGAGATCGTGATTGGACGATGATAAGCCTTTAAATTGTTTTAGGAAAATATTCCAGAAATGGACTCCAAAAGCTACTCTGAAGGACCTAACTTCAGTCCCGATCTGGATCCGTTTACCCGAACTACCTCTGCAATATTAGAGTGTAAGAGGTATTAGCAAAATTGAAAGCGGTATAGGTACCTCTTCGTCATCGGTTTGCTCATAGGTCTATAGTGTTTTTGGATCATTTGAGTCCTTTCTTTTCACTATCTAGAGTGCCTCAAGAACAGGGATGATGGTTATTATATTTAAATGCATCATCTTTCTTTTCATTTAATAAACCGGTAGGGTCCCTGCCAATCCCAAACTTACTTACCAAGAAAATAAAAGTTAAAATAATTGATTTTTTAACTAGTAATTAGGGCTACGCAAGACCTAAATGAGGAACAGGAGAAAAGAGAGAAAAGAACATTCCATCAATATCCTCCTTGAGGATGTCAATGAGAGGAGGAGGGAACTCTCCCTCAATGGGACAATCAATTTTGGAGAGAAGGTCACCTGCTCAGATTGCCTCTCTCCAAACATGTGTGATGGACCAGTGGTCAAGCATGGAGAGTTTGCTGTTAATATCAGCGAGAAGTGGTCTTTTTCTCGAAGGGCACTCGGTGGGTCCAGGGTGCTAGAATCATCCGATTAAGGTGTGAGTAACCAATGGGCTAGACTTGTGAATCATATCCACTTGGCACAGTTGATGCCAAAATAGTGGTTGTTACGAAAGAGCATTAACAGCCACTCTCTTTGTAGCATTAGTCACAACGCTTATCTAGATTTCTTATTGGGTATTGCTTGTAGAATAGGAGGAAAAAAAATCTCGGGCTGAGGTAGGGACTAGGGAGGCAGGTAGCTCTCGACGATTGAGAGTGGTCTAGGCTTTTTAATAAGATAGTGAGGCTAGTTTTGTCACATCTGAAAATTGATAGAGCTTGATTATAACTATAACAAGTTTGTCAACAAATTACATTTAGAAGGGGAATCAGTGACAGCCTTCCTATACTATGTGGAAGATGAGGGTTGAGATTGATGTCTTGTTTCAACCCTAAGCAGGACGAGACTCTCTCTTTCTCTCATGTAGTTTTCAATTAAGAATAGGAAAAATATACATTGAGTTTGAGATGCTATAAAATCAAACCATGGTATGGAAAATAGATCTTACCTCCCGCCATGATGATCAGATTGACTAATGACTATATTCAACAATCCGTGCGATCTAACCGTTAAAGATAAAGTATAAAAGATAAATAACGCCTTTCTGAAAAAAGCGCTTAAGCTTCTGGAGAAGTTGGTTAGTTAACATAGTATGAGCCAAAGGTCTCGAGTTCAAACCTCCCGGATAGCAAAAATCCACATGCGATGGTTGGCCCAAAGTGGGACCACATGTGCGACGTGTTTGCCAAGTGGGCCACACGTGCGGGGGAGTGTTAAAGTATAAAAGATAAATAACGCCTTTCTCTAAGTTGGTTAGTTAACACTCCCAACTTAGATCTTACCTCCCGCCATGATGATCAGATTGACTATATTCATCAATCCGTGCGATCCAACCGTTAAAGATGCTCCCAACCTGGAGATACTCCTGATCACTTGCTGACCATTGGAAAGATCTTTCAATCTAGCCAACTCCTGAAGCTCAGATAGTAAGAATCCTAGGCTTTGTCTTAGCAGATCAGATACTAACTAGAAGAAACCCTAATTGTTAATCAAACAATTCCTTTCTAAATTTGGAATCTTAATGGGATTAACCTTAATTATCTAAAACTATTTTTATAGATTCCTAATATGGATTAATCTAAATATAAGTGGCAATATAGACCATCCTATTCGATCTTATAAGAGATAACTCCAACATTGTATGTTATGGAAACAGGGGGGTATCTCTTGCATGTCTTAGTTGAACATGGAGAGAGAGAGAGAGAGAGAGAGAGAGAGAGAGAGAGAGAGTTATGTCGATGATTTTCATCCAAAAGTAAATATGACATAACCTATGTCTGTGAAAACAAAAATTTAACAAATTTTGGGCCACCTTTTAGATTTGGTGAGATGAATCGCTGACTAGGTCGCTTTTTTTAAGGTAAATTTGCACTTTTGCAGAAGAAACTCTATTCTGCTATTTTAGGAGGGAAGAGTGCAAACACACTTTTTGAAGCTGGTTGCAAAATTTTAAATAATTAGAACTTTTAAAAAATAAATTTTAAATTATTTTATTTTTCCTTTTATATTTAAATACTAACAATATATACTAGTATGGAGACATAGGTTTGAACCCAATTTAGGTTCTCTTGTGTGTAATTTCCTGGTTGGGAGAATGATATGATTAGGTTTAATATCATTGTAATCTTTGTATATTTTTCCATAGTGGAAGACCATGATCTCTCTCATGATGATGTACTAGATTTTACAAATCCATATAAAACATTCGGTATTATTTTTAAACTTGTGTTTATTATTTCTATTTTAATTTGTATGTGCCGTGTAGATGGTAGTAAGTCCATCACATTTTTCCACAATGATAGAAGATGGCCCGCAAGAGGTAACTATTCCCTTTGCGCCACATGTTTGGTTAGATTGTTGACTGAACACACTATTATACCTCATCAAACCATCTAATTATGATAGAAAAATACACATTACACCTGTGTTTAAAAACGGATTTGTGATGCGGAACACGGCCAAGAAAAATCCTTGTCCACTCGACGCGGATGCGGCCAAGAACGCGGTCGTAACTCGGGAGACTCGGCGGAGTTTTTATTAACTCTGTAAGGCAAAACACAAAATGCAGATGCGGTATAATGCGGAATGCGGCGAAAGTAAAAGGGAGTCGAATCGGATGAGTTCCGAGTCGAGTCAACGAGTTTTTAAACACTACATCACACATGGTCCCACCGAGATCATATCTACCCCGTTCACCCACTTCAAAATCTTCCATCCAGCCTCGAATCTAATCCATGCATAGCAAAACAGATTAAACGGGTTGTCAACGTCATTCATGAGAAACTTGGCAGGAATTTTCTCGAGTCAAATGATAGAAAAGCTCCAAAACCTAACCAATTTCTCCACCGAAATTTTCCTTTCCCGTTCGGCCCTCCAAAGGAACATAGTCAAGCATGACAGGTCTCCCTAAATATTAATTATCTTTCTAATGACGATTATTAACTATATTACTAAGGTCGGTATTCTATTGATTTAGCACTTTAAGTATACCAAAACACCTTAATTAATATTCTTATGCCACTAGAAGATTCGAATTCTGAGGTGGATGATGACATGTTGGCAGGCAACACACGGAACCAGAAAAACAACTGTAAAAAAAAAAAAGTCGTTGTACTGGTGCATCGCTTGTGGGCCCATCTCTGTTTCCCACATGATTTTCGGTTCTTTTCCGCCGAATTTTTATTTCCTGACATTTTTGTTAATATTGCCACCTGCTTGTTTTGATCATTTCCACCCAATCATGTATTTTTACTTCGAGCCGGGTTTTACCAGACCCGCATCGACCCGACCCGAAAATAGCCTGGGTTGGGTTCAAGTTTCATGGGTTTTGGGTTGAGCCGGGTTGAGCATTCAAAAGCCCGCATGAATCTCGGGTCGAGCCGGGTTTGAAGGGGCCCGACCCGACCCGACCCGACCCGAGTTACATAAGTTATAGTATGTACATTTTTTTCTATTGTTAGTTAAAAGTTAAAAGTGAAAACCCACGCACCCACTGTTATTGTATGTGAGTGTAATTTCTGCTTCTATGAGTTGAGTTGATTCAAGTGTTTGATTCAGCATTGTTTGATTGTAATTACAACATTGTTTGATTCAAGTGTAATATGAGTGTAATGATATCATTGTTTGATTCAAGTGTAATGTGAGTGTAATTTCTACTTCTATGAGTTGAGTTGCCTTGCCAAATAAGAATTTTTCTTAAAAAATTGCGTCAACGTGAAAAAACCCGACCCGAACCGAGATTTATCATGGGTAGGGCCGGGTTTGGGAATCGTGGGTTTTTCGAAAAAAAGCCCGACCCGACCCGACCCGAGATATTTCTCGGGTAGGGTTGGGTTCTCCAAAACCCGACCCGCCCGACCCGAGTTGCAGCCCTAATTTTTACTTGCATAACACAAAATCATGAGTTTTTTGTATGGAGTGAAACCCAACATTTTTTTTTATTTAATTAAGTAAGTTTAAGAAGTCAGCTTGGATCGGGTTCGGGTTGAAAAATGTATGGGTTCCTCGGGTCGGGTCGGGTCGGGTCGGCCTCAATCCAACCCAACCCGACCTGAGTTGCACCCCTGATTACTTCAAGTGTTTAAATGTTGGCTCAGATGCTCAATAAAGGTAAGACTATATTAACTTGTGTAAGTTAATGGTTAATGAGGTTATATTTTCATTAACTCGAGTGAGTCGAAAGAGTTTTGATTTAGCTTGTTACTTGGTAGGGTAAAACTCGATGACTTAGCCTAGGAGAGTCTGGGGGTCAACAGTCGACTTGAGGAGACTTTAAGGAGTGGGACAAACGCTAACTCATGAAAATATTATAAAAAAGGGAAGGGAGTGTGAACACAATTTCCCTTTCCAAGTGTTCATAACGCTTCACCTCAAAAAACAGTTATCAACTTCGCACACTCTTTGCAGGCCTTACCAAGGACTAGGGAGTCCCATTTCACATAAGAAGTTTCAAGGGTACAATGGTAATTTTACCCTCCATTTGAATTAACATCCATAATTACAATGACTAGGTTGGCTGATCTAAGTAAGTCATGCACCCTGGATCATGGATTGAATATTCGAATTCAAAAATATTTGGGTGAGGCAATGCTTGGGTCCTCTTTGTGTAAAAAATAAAAAATCCGGGTGAGTCATGTAAGCACTTCATTTCTTTTGAAGTGCGTGCCTGAAAGAGGAATTCACTTTTCCATGAGGATCGGTACCAATAGCTGACTCATGTTGTCTTGCCCATCAAGGCTTCCTTTTGCCCATCGAGGCTTTGGTCGATAGTGACCCACCTTGGTTCGGTGACCCTTGATAACTCGCCCATCGAGGCTTGACTTCGATTCAGCCCATTGAAGCTCTTCCCGGCACATCATCAAAGTGGCTCCTTCTTTAGCACAACCAGCATCATTCCCATCATTGGCAACAACATTAATATGCATCATCAAGAGATCTCCATCAACTTTGGACTCTGTTCATCAAATTGGTGGATTTTGATTACATTTATAATTTGGGGAATTCAATTGTATTGAGGAAATTGATTGTAATCAAACGTATGTGGATTGAAAAATGGACGTACGATTGAGGGGGCATGTTAGAGTAGATCAGATCCTCACCGTCGGATTATCTTAGAAGTAGATTAGGAAAATTCTATATGAACCTAGAGTGATTAGGGAAGTAGTTTAGATTAGGAAGATTCTATATTTATCTCTATCTACAATTACCCATTATCTTTCTATATTTAACCTCTGAGTGTTCTATATAAACTTTCATTAAGGATTCATTATAATTCAATTAAGATTAGTGAAATCTTCCTATACTTATCAATTTCTCTTAGAACAAATAAAGAAAATGATCGTATGAGGAGACTGTTAAGCCTAAAATCGGTAACAGATATGACAGTGACGTAAGAGCTGAGCCGGAGGACCCGAAGAGCCGAAGTGGATGAGCTGAGTAGCTGAGCCCTGCGTAAAGAGCAAACGAGGTCAGAATGACCAACCCGGAGTGTTACTCCGGACAGGCCCTTCGACACTCAAGTCAGTATGAGTAAGAGTGCAGAGCTAGTTTTAGGGTGGTGGATGAAGAAGTTATTACCCTGTTTATGAGCTTTGGAAGCCCTTTTATAGAGGGAAAACGGGGGTAGTTGAGGAGTTATTACTCCAGGACAGGTGTCGGCCAGCGATAGGTTCGAGCTCACCTACTATGCTGTAATTACCAAACTACCCCTGCTGACGCGAGGTCTGCAGTGGGCCATCCTTGGGCCACGTGTTGACAGCTAATAGGCTGCTGTTTTTATACCCCATCAGAGACAACTAACGTAACCTAAAAAATGAGAAAGCTAAAGGGCCGTTGTTTTCTCGGTTTCGCAATAATACGAGTCAAAGACCGGGCTGAACAATCAACCCGTGACATGAATGGGCAATTTTGTAAACTTCATTAATTAAGTTAGAGATCCATAATATCCGCCCATACGGATATGAGAAGATGAGAGTAGTCCGTGAACGGCAGTTGTTTTATTAGTTTTATTATGAAATGACTAAAGTACTCTTAAGCTTTTTGAAGCAGATTTATTAAAATGGAATCAGAATTTAAATTTGTTTGCACAAAGACCGGGATGGTTCTCTCTATCCACTACTCTACGAGGTTGACAATCAAACATTACTTACCATTATTCTCCGAGGAAAGCTACCATTATTCTACAAGGTAAGTTCCAGGAAAATCCAATGCTTGTCTCCTCCCTTTTATCTACTTACACCACTACTCTACGAGGTAACTACATGCAAACTAAACTGGGAAAAGGGTTGAAGATATCACTTACCCTAAATACATAAATAAAAAATGAAATTAGGGATAGTGAATAGTGTTGATGCTAGTATCTCTAATCCAATCGCGAGTTTAAGTGATCTTGACCATTCATCCTATGAGTCCCTACACGGCCGGCCCACAATCCAAAAAGGATGGAAATCGAGTGATCCTAAACCTTTCAATCAGGGACATTTGCAAGCTGTAAAATGACAAGTAGAAAAAAAATTGATCAATGATCTACATTTAATGAATACAAAATCCTATGATTGGATGGTTAGGATTACCCAATTAGCCTGTCTTCATCAAATGAACGGCAATCCGGATCACAAATACAATTCATATATGTACCAGATTAAGATTCATTATGACCAACAATAGGAAGTAAAAGAAGTACTAACACGGTAATTTTCCAATTTTAATATCAATATACCAGAATGGGTGGAAGTTACTAAATTCATGATCGGCAAACGTAGCCCTCTTTCCAGCTTATAACGTTAACAAAATCAAGGGTAACTTGGTCATTCGAAAATATATAAAAAATCCATACGAATGTATTCTGCGTGCTTTTTTGGGGGTTTGAGACTTGAGGGAGAGAGATATCGTTGTGTTTAGAGGAAGATTTTCCAAAATTCTAACCCCTTTTTCTTTTTCTTCCATCTCTCGCCAAACCCTAAAATTCCAGAAGGAAAGAGAACAAGGAATTGCAGAGGCGAAGAACGTTAGCTTTTCCCACTTCATTTTTTCCTCACTTTCTCCAAATCGCAGAGAAATTCAGTTCATTGAAGAGTTTCTCAAGAGAGGAGAAGGACTTTCAAAAATTCTTCTTTTTAGTAAAGGAGCTCGCTTCTAAGCGCAATAAATGAGTTAGTAAGCATCCAAGCCATCTTCAAAACTATTTTTTTTTTCCTCGATCGGATCTCTTAAAACAGAGTAGTTTTGCTTCCGTTCCAATCTTCATTTATGGAAAAACCGGATTTTTTTACCTAATTGGATCCGATTTGTAGCGTGTTTTTAGGGTTCAGATGCTGTTTTTCGAGAAATTAAATAAAGTTCCAGTCATCAGCGAAGATTTAACTAATGTTAGATTTTGATCATCAGATGTTCGTTTAAATCCGAGATTCTTTCCTTAGAAATTGAAAATTCCTTTATTCCAAATCTATCTCTCGCCTAAAAACAGAGTAATTTCTAGTTAGTTTCAATCCATCGTCTAAATAAAGATGATTCCATCTTTAGATCGTGTAAATCTAGCTCTTATCTTCGTAATTCTACTCTTCCCTTTCATCTCAACTCAAAACTCAACCGGCTGTATCCGGTACTGCGGTCACCCTACAAATCTCGTTCCGTTCCCGTTCGGATTCTCTGACGGATGTGAAATCCCCTTAAACTGCACAAACAGTGAGATCAGCGTCGGAGAATTCCTCGTCCAAAACATAACTCCGGACGGAATTCTAATCCATCTTCCGCCGGAATGCGATCGCCGGATCGGAAACGCCGGGAAATTTTACGGCCGGAACTACGCTCTGACCTCACAGAACGGACTCCTGTTAGGGAACTGTTTCAGGAATTATTCAAGCTGTGTTGTACCGAAGCTGATACTAGAAAGACAGTTCCAGGTATCGAGTTGTGATAAGAATATCAGTTGCTTTTCGAGCGATGATAATGGGTTTATGAACAGGACGAATGTGACCGGAAGTGGTTGCGAGTTTCTTTACTCGGCGATTGCTGCTGATATGAGTAGGAATGCGTTGGTAGCGTTGGAATTTCAGGCGGTGGAGTTAGGGTGGTGGATGGATGGGGAATGCAATTGCTCTGTGAATGCTAACTGTACGAAGCTCATTTCTCCGGTGAGCCAGAAACCGGCGTACCAGTGCCGGTGCTGGGAGGGTTTTGAAGGCGACGGATTCTTCGCCGGAGATGGTTGCTGGAAAGGTATGGTTTTGCTGTAAAAATACACCTTGTAATTTTTTTATTCACCCCCTTCTAGGATGAATTCACCCCCTATTGTTAAGAATTTTGCAAAATGGACTGTATAGCCCACACCATAGGATGATCCAATCATATCCATAGGATGATCCCTAGTCCTCTTATCTATAGAGAAACTTCACAAAACTCTATAGATTGGATGGTTGGGATCATCTAAGGAAATGATTTTTGGGGTGCAATCTATTTACATGGACGGTTTGTATCATCTTATGGTGTGGGCTCTACAGTTCATTTTGAAAAATACTTGACATTAGGGGGTGAATTAATCGTAGAAGGGGGTTAATTTATGGCCGCCTTTGTTTAATTGTGCTTTATTCATGGCGGTCTCATTTAGTAAGGATGTTTTGGTCATTAAAACAAGAGTAGAGGAGGTGTTGCGCATTTAGGCAGAGAGGTGGATGAATTAAACGTAATTTTGAGTCATTAAGTCGAAATCCATGGGAAATTTAAGATTATGAGTACAAAACCAATTATCTAAAAAATAATCGTAATTTTGAGTCCAATAATTGGTTTTGGACTGACAATCAGTCGTCATAATCTTAAACGAAAAAAAGCCTGAGTTTGCGGTCAGTTTACGTTTGGATACTTGAGTATTTTGACCTGATTGCTATCCTTTGAATGGACCTGAAGCCCTCCTGAAATGCCCAAAATGCCCCTTTTCTAGGCGTTGGTTGGACAAATCCAAAGGGTATTATGGTCAGTGAGGTGAGAAGTTACAATCAACTTTAATAGAGTGTGTTCAACGGTTCAACCCCACAGACCGGTCTTCAATACGGGTCTTAAATATGCAGCCATTTTTGACAGACAGGAGAGACCATGGTGTTCACTCTTTCTAGTTTCTACCATCAGTTTCTCTTTTCTAATTTTATTTTTGTCTTTTTCTCCTCTTCAGTCTCTTCCAATTGCAATCCATCAAGATACATGTCCGGTCGATGCGGAGGAACTACTAGGGTTGGTGTTCTATTTGGAGGTAACTTTCCTTCTTCAGCCCAAAATAATAAAATAAGAGAAAAGAGTGGGACCCACTTGCTTTGACTTTTCCTCCCTATTTTTGTTCTTACGTGGTGAATAATTTTTTTTAATTGTACAAATATTTAAAATAAGAGGAATGATGTTAACTAAGCACTGTCCCTTTCACAAATTTCTAATTAAAGTTTGTGTAAATCCATACAGTAATTAGTCTCGAAATATTTCAATGCACTCTCTGTCACTTGAAATTGTTAGAGTATAAATGATTAAATAACACCAGCTCCAACAGCTTAGGCCCTCTTCATTTAAGATTATGACAACCGATTATGTGTACAAAACAGATTATTGGACTCAAATTTAAACGTAATTATGAGTCGAACAATCGGTTTGGCACCCACAATCAGTTATCATAATCTTAAACGAATAGGGCCTTAAGCTTTTGGAGTAATTGGTTGTTTCACATGCTAGGGGTGGCAAACTTGGCCGAACTGAAACCGAGTCGAAACTGAACCGAAAATTTGGTTTCGGTTTCATAAAACCAAACCGATTCAAATTTCGGTTCGGTAGAATCAAATTTCGAGTCGGTTTGGTTTGGGGGTCAAACCGAACCGTTGCCCCCGATTTCCAATGAATATGAGCAAGGGGTGGCGAAATTGGCTGAAACCGAACTGAAAATTCAGTCTCGGTTCGGTTTACCCGATTCAAATTTCGGTTTGGGGGGTCAGACCGAATCGAAACCGAACCATTGCCACACCCCTAATCATAGCAATTGCCTCATGGCGGGTCCTGGGTTCAAAACTCCTTGATATTAAAAATTCACATCTAATGGTCAAACCGAAAGAGGGGCCACATGTGCCACGTGCATGCCAATGCTAAAAAGAGGGGCCACACGTGAGGGGGGTGTTAAACTATAAATGAATGAAGTTATTATAACCATGGTTTTAAATTTCGGACTTATCCGAAACCGAAATTTCAGCCGAAATCCAGCCGTATTGGCTCACGAAACGCCGGATTATTGGGATGAAATTTTGATCGAAATTACCAAAATTTCGGGTGAAATCTTGGTAATTTCGTTTGAAATTCTTTTAACGGAATAAAAAATTATTATTTTATTAGAAATTTGGTAAATTTCGGGAATTTCGGTTTCAGTACCATTTTGTTTCGGTCCTCACCGAAATCCGAAATTTCGGATTTTGGTCGAAATTTAAAACCTTGATTATAACACAGTGGAGATTTGCAGCATTTAATGTTTCAAATCATGATTTTTGTTTCTTAATTAGAAGAACTATTTATTCAGGCATAGCTGCTGGAGCTTCTCTAATGGCTGGTCTGGCTCTTCTCTATTACTTCATCCAGCGACGACGTTCCACTTCATCGAGAAACTTTAGGAGCGCCAGACACTTACTATCCGAAGCCACAGCCTCCACTGTCCATCTCTACCCATATAAAGTAATTGAGAAAGCCACAAATTGCTTCTCTGAGAAGCAGAGGCTTGGAACTGGGGCCTATGGAACGGTCTATGCAGGAAAACTCCACAACGATGAATGGGTTGCTGTTAAAAAGATCAGGCATAGAGATCATGATGGTATTGAGCAAGTTATGAATGAAATTAAGCTCCTTGCAGCAGTAAGCCACCCAAATCTTGTTCGCCTCTTGGGTTGCTGTATAGAGAAAGGTGAACAGATCCTTGTGTATGAATTCATGCCCAATGGGACCCTGTCTCAGCACCTACAATTAGAGAGGGGCTCTGGCCTCCCTTGGACAATTCGCCTTACAATTGCGGCCGGGACTGCCAAAGCCATTGCCTATCTGCACTCTGCAATGAACCCTCCAATATTCCATAGAGACATCAAATCCAGTAACATACTCTTGGACTATTGTTTCAATTCGAAAGTCGCAGATTTTGGCCTTTCCAGATTGGGTATGACTGAATCCTCTCATATCTCGACTGCTCCGCAAGGGACACCGGGGTATTTGGACCCTCAGTATCATCAGAACTTCCAGCTTTCTGATAAGAGTGATGTTTACAGCTTTGGTGTTGTTCTTGTTGAGATTATAACTGCATTGAAGGCGGTTGATTTCTCTAGAGTGCAAAATGAGGTGAATTTGGCTGCACTCGCCATTGATAAGATTGGGAAGGGGTGTGTGGATGAGATCATTGATCCATTTTTAGAACCACA
This sequence comes from Tasmannia lanceolata, assembly GCF_043159265.1. Lineage (NCBI taxonomy): Eukaryota > Viridiplantae > Streptophyta > Magnoliopsida > Canellales > Winteraceae > Tasmannia > Tasmannia lanceolata. The sequence continues at coordinate 11,914,691 of NW_027518681.1, forward strand.
TAGAGATGCTTGGACCCTTTCATCTGTCCACAAGGTGGCTGAACTGGCATTCAGATGCCTTGCATTTCATAGGGATATGAGGCCTTCTATGATGGAAGTGGTAGATGAGCTGGAGCAGATCAGGGTAAGTGGGTGGGCCCAGATGGAGGAGAACGTCTACGAGGCATCTTTGGCATCATTTTGCTCTTCGCCATCGAATAGCAACGAGAATTTGGGGAAATTGAGCAGGAAGACAAGTTCAGATAGTAGGAAGCTGGTGGTCCCACCGAGGGGTGATTGCGTACTTTCAATGGAGGATAGTGAGGTCTCTCCTGTGTCTGTAGAGGATCCATGGTTCAGTGAACAGAGCTCTCCTTCATCAAACAGCTTGTTGGGTAATGTAATTCAGTGAGCTTATTCTAACCTGCTGATTTTATTTTTTTATTTTAGCTTTTATACTGTCTTGTGAATAGAGGTTGCAAGAATTTATAAGCTAAATGTGTAGAAGTCCCTACTAGATTTGCGTCTACAGTTTCCTTGAACATCATATAGAGTGAAATATACTAAAGTTTCCATTAAAATGCATATAATATAAATATTTTTTTACCCGGAATTTTTTTAGGAACCCATCAGCATGTGTGTGTGCATGTGTGTGCAGAGTTTGTTTGTGCGTGTGTGTGTGTGTGTGACTGTCTCTGTGCTTGAGAATGAGGGTGTGTGTCTGTCCACCCTTCCAAGTTGTAGCCGAGTGTTAGCTATGGTTGCCAGTGGTGGAGGTGACAAAATAGGAAACTTAGAGAAGGAGAGGAGCATACTGAAGACGATTACCCTCCGGGTTAACCAATTAGAGAAGGTCCTTGAAAGCCAATCCCGTTCATCTCTAACCAAAGAAATTAAGTTATGTAGACCAACACACAGCCTCTATACCAGTACACGCTAGCTTTCCTTCTTAGTAGAGGGTGTTGACCAGTTGCGTTTTCATCGTTGTCTGTTGGTGTTTCATGGCCTATAGATGCTACGGCAATCTCCCTTGCCTTGGAGATTGATGCGTGAACAATCAAATGATCTACCGACCTTCATCCCAACTGCCCCTGAATAGTAGGGCGTGAAAGACCTTTGGCCTATGGGGAAGGGTTAACTAATTATGTATATAAGCAGTCAAACAAGATCGGATCGAATCTAGCCTGACAAGCAGGCAATGGGAGTTTCTCGATATGGAATAGGGTTCAAATAGAAACCAATCTCTATCTCTAGGGCAAGCTGATCTAAAGAACCATGAGTAGAAGTAGAGGAACGAGTACATTCAGAAATAAACACCCATTTTTTTTGTAAATTATATTCTGGCTAGTTATTTATTTTTATGGACTTTCTGAATTTTCAATTCCTAAATTGGATGGTTCACTGAAAACAGATTTCCTCACATTTGGGTCCCTTGTTGTTTTGTTGCAGATTCCTGACTCCCCCAAATAATGAGAGTTTTAGGAAAAATCTTAACACAGTTGAATAACATATGGCGACTATATATTTCAGTTACATAGAACAGAGGTTCACAATAAATGTAAAGTTGGACCTGAACTGAATGATCTTTAACCCTTTGAGGAAGAAGAGTTACAAGTAAAATGCTAAAAAAGAAAGTCACTGTTACACTGTCCCACTTCTACCTCGTGTACTTAGCCAGATCCGTTCATCTGAACAGCAACCATAACTCCGACTAAATGTTGTTGAGAATACCTTGATTTATATGAAAGTTATATAGGTTGTCTTTCTAAAGGACACTTGAACCACACTGGTCCAACCTAACTTTCTCATAGTGGCTCTGTTTATAAAGTGGGAGTAAAACAAATTTTACACCCATTTTTAAGTGGAAAAATAGGAGTAAAAGCCCCATGGGAGTAGAATTTGTTTTACACCGATTTTACGTCAGAAGAAACAGGGTCAGAGTTAAAAACATTAAAAACAAGATATTTTGGAAAAGTTTTTCTTTTCCAAACTTTTCCTGGAATCTAAACAGGGCTTTATATTAAGCATGGGATGTGTGTTCTGGAAGGGATCAAGACCACTTCTACAAGATCAACTGTCTTAATTACACGCACAAGATCAACAACGAGCAAGCAAATAACGTAAAAATGCTCACAAATAAATTGATATTGCAAATTGTTTTACCACATTATTCAACATAAGTTTTATTTAGATACACGGTTCATGTATCCATACATATCATATCTATTGAAGCAGAATTTAGTCATAGAGAGCGAGGAGAAATGCGGGGGCAATTTAAGTGGCAAAGGTCTTTGCTGGTGAAACAGTTTGTAGTTTGGGTAACAACACCAGCAAGTGATCTACCCATTTTGCACGCAAGTATGATCATACCTTACACTGACGCCGCTATGATGTTTACTCCCTCTCATACCCATTGACACTGTGTTTGAAGTTTCTTACCGTTGCTTCCATTGATCTTACCTGTGTCGAAAATAAATAAATAAAAATTATAAAAAAAACAATTTTTTGGTCACGTCGCCCCAACCATGCATGTTTGGATTGCACGAAAAATATTTATGATGGAATTTTTTTTCTTTCTTTGCATAATTTGGAAGGAAATGATATGATTATGGGTACTTTCATTGCATACTAGCCTTCATGAACGGCAAAGAGAGTCCCGAAGACGAGGAAGATCAGAAGAGCAAAGCATATGGGGGTGAACTTGGCCATTCAATGAATTGCAATTCTAAGATAATAAAAGCTATCTGAGGGTTTTTTATAGGAAAGGTTGAGAAGTTTTTGGCCCACATATGCCATGTGGATGTGATAGGGTGGATCACGGCTAACACAAACCCGGTCCAGTTATATTTCCCCACCTTGGTCAAATGAATCTAGACCCTTACTGTATGAGGCCTACACCAAGAAAGAAGCAAAAAAAATGCCGTTGATTTTTGTGGGCTTTAGATGGGACCAGGACCATGTCGGTTGCATTATGTTGGTTTCAACAGATCAACGGTCCCAATTCAACACACAAGTCTTGACGTGAGACCTACTGTTGATTGTTTGGATTGATCAGTATATGTCATTTTTATAACGGGTCAAGTTTGAGGTTGTTTTAATTAAGAGGAAGATGATAAGATAGGACAACTTTGGGGGGCCTTATTAACATCAGACTGTTATGGCTCATGCTATTAACATGAGCAAGAACTACGAGCAAACACTATTTTTTATTTGGAAAACGCCAACAAGAATGTGATGAAACATAGAAAGCATGATTATACCCATTGTTAGGCCTAAAATCGGTAACAGATACGGCAGTGACGTAAGAGCTGAGCTGGAAGACTCAAGGAGCCGAAGTGGAGGATATTGAGTCCTGCACAAGAGCAAATAAGGTCAGAAAACCAACCCGGAGTTGTTGCTCCGGACGGGGCCTTCGACACTCAAGTCAGTATGAGCAGGAGTGCAGAGCCAAAAATTTAGGAGTGGTAGCTTAGAAGTTATTACCCCTCGCTTTGAGCCTTAAGAGGCCTTTTATAGGAGGAAACCTGGGGTGGTTGGATTATCTACCCCATGACAGGTGTCGGCCCTTTTGTGGGTTTAGGTTCACCCACTCTTAGGTAATTACCGGATTGCCCCTGGGCCGATGCTGGGTCTGTGGTGGGCCCTCCTGGGGCCACGTGTCGACAGCTCATTAGTTGCTGCTTTTCATACCCCATCACCCATAAAGAATCTCCTAGCTTTTTACGGCTCCCTATTGTTTGGTTGTACTCACACTTCTGTTGAACAAAAAAGAGAGAAATCTACAAATTACTTTGTAATCTAAACAAGGCAATCCCCTGATGTTTAATTCCAAAGCCTCCACGTAAATAATATAAAGAAAGACTGATTTCACAATATCCGAATATCCGCTTTTCAAATTGTGAGACCATGGTTTACACTAGCCCAAAATATACAGCCAAAGTAAAAGAAGAATAATCACCAACAAGATGAACTCCAATGTATATGAAAGAAGAACAAGGCTATGAGAAGAATATTAAGAAAATGAACCTTCGAAATATGGAGACATTGTTGGCACATTGCTTCAATCACAAGTTTGCACGCAATGGAGCTTCAATGGTGGTCTTTCTAGTTAAAAAATCTCTACAAATTTTCCAATGGAAAGTGGAGAAATAAAGACTTAATTAATTAGGGAAGTGGTGGTGGGTTTAAAATTTCAAAAAGACTCTGAATTTGAAATTGGAGGGAAATGAGAATGGTGGGAACGTCCGTGGTTTTAACTTTCGGCCGAAATCCGAAATTTCGGATTTCACCCTTTACGAAATTTTGACTGAAATTCCAAAATTTCGGTCCTAAATTTCGATTTAATGTAATTTTTGTTTTAAAAAAAACCTTTTACAAATTTTCGGATAAATTGCAAAATTTATTAAATACTATTTTTTAATTAATACCGAATTTCGGCCGGGTCCGAAATCAGTACCGAAACCGAAATTTAAAACCTTGGGAACATCTAGGAAAAGATGGAACAAACATGCTCACACGTGTATAAACTAGGTCAATAAAATGACCAAAATACCCTTAGACACAAAATTATATATATATATATATATTTGCCTCATTATATCTCTCAAAAGTAAATAAAATAAAAATAAACTAAACAAAATTAACTTCCAAAAAATACATGTTAAAGTTTAACAAATAAGACACCAGCAGTCGGCTTTATAGTGGAATATATGTAGTGTGGGATTATGCAAAGAAATATCCAATAGTTAACGGATACGACCTTACAAGATTTCATACAGAATTTGTAAGGCACCCCTGCCTTCATTGACTACATTAATAATTGTATAATCAGTTACAAGTTAATCACAAAAAATGGATTTAGACGACAGTTAAAGGGGAAAAGCAAAGTAGATGAGAAGACAATATCGAAACACACTTTTAGGATTAATAGTAAAAGGCAAGTTTTGAGTCCTACAATGGGCATAAGACTATAAGAGGGCGTGTATGTGAGATGAAGAACATTGATATTATAGAACATCACGAGGTTACCAACATGGTCTCGGTCCCATATCAAAGGGACGTCCCATGTATAAGATAAAGGGCTACAATGATCAACGGATTAGTTTCTCTCAGCAAATCTCTAAGTTTGATCGAGGCTTGATGGATCAAGGGGCTAGGATAACTACGTACTACGTAGTTGGAGCTGGGTGATGAGCGAAAGAGATGGGTAGTTGTGCGGGATGCAAGATGAATTAAAGAAAGATGAGCCAAAAAGATAAATAAAAATCTAGATGTCGGACAGAACCGGGCGGAGGGCTAGAAGGACTCTCTGCTAAACAAGGACGTTTGCTTATGTTGTGAACAAGGTGAGGTAGGATTGACCTGCTATGATACCATATGAAACAACCAATTACTCAAGCTTAAGCAGTTAGCCTGGGTGTTATTTAATCATTTATACTTCAAACCAATGTATGTGTTCTTTAAGTCGGGGTTTCGATTTGGGAGATATTCTTCACACACTCATTGTAATGTATCAATAAAGAGTCTTTAATATAGTGCAAGCCCATATTTGGCAACCATGAATAATTATTCCATGGAACATTCATGGGCCGAATCATGTGAGAGGGGCGGAGGAAGGAAGGAGAATGTATCAAAATCCCTAAAAACCATTGAAAAGAAAATACCTAGCTAGCCTTTTCCTGTTTTTAGGAGCTTTTCAGGCTGGCTCACCCATTCAAGAGTCAACTCTCTCCATCTCCAATCCATTATCCATCTCTCACAACTGGCTCCACAAATATTCCATGGAATATCTTTTCATGATGGCCAAACGTGGCCTAATAAGTATCTTTTTACAGAGCTTTATCTTACGCATGGGATGTCCGTGTTCACGATGGGATCAGGACCATGTGGCCCACTTCTACAAGATCAACTGTCTTAATTACACGCACAAGATCAACAACTAGCAAGCAAATAATGTTAAAATGCTCACAAATAAATTCATATTGCAATTTTTTTACGACATTATTCAACATAAGTTTTATTTACATACACGGTTCATGTATCCATACATATCATATGTATTGAAGCAGAATTGGGTCATGGAGAGGGAGGAGAAATGCGGGGGCAATGTAAGTGGCAAAGGTCTATGCTGGTGAAACAGTCGCCGGTAGGGAAACAACACCAGCATTTCATCCACCCCAATTCGTCGCAATCGTACCTCATACAGACGTCGATATGTATTTTACTCCCTCTCATACCCATTGACACTGTGTTTGAAGTTTCTTTACCGTTGCTTCCATTGATTTTAGCTGTGTCCAGAATAAATAAATTATCATTTAAAAAAAAAGAAAATTTGGTCACGACGCCCCAACCAGCCTGTTTGGATTGCAAGAAAAATATTTATGACGGAAATTTTTTTCTTTCTTTCCATACTTTGGAAGGAAATGAAATGATTATGGGTACTTTAGAGGGATGTGATCATAAATTGAAGGTTCCTCTAAATAAAAATTGAATAGGATTGGTTCAAGTTATAGTTTTTGTGTGTAAAAAAAGTTGGAAATTTTAGAAATATATTTCCTTTCCAAACTTTTCCCGAAAATTCTTGCAATCCGAAGTGGGCCTCGATGGATACATAAATTATTTTCTAAATCTTAGTTTAAAATCTTTGTTTTTTTTTTTTAATATCAGATTCTAAGTTCAATCGAAAGGGATGTTGACAATGTCTTCAGAGCGGCCAATATGTCAATAAATATTGGTATTGGAAAGCCTCCAATATGCTGATATATCAGAAATATTGGGAAATATTCCCAGTATGGCCCGTATATCTGATCAGACATAATTCTTATTTATAAATTCCTAAACATATTCAAAGATAGCACTCGTTGTATGCAAAGCAATAAGAAATAGGAAATAGAGAAAGCTAATACTAGCCTTCATGAACGGCAAAGAGAGTCCCGAAGACGAGGAAGATCAGTAGAGCAAAGCATATGGGGGTGAACTTGGCCATTCAATGAATTGCAATTCTATGATAATAAAAGCTATCTGAGGGTTTTTATAGGAAAGATCAAGAAGTTTTGGGCCCACATATGCCATGTGGATGTGATAGGGTGGATCACGGCTAACACAAACCCGGTCCAGTTATATTTCCCCACCTTGATCAAATGAATCTAGACCGGCCCTTACTGTATGAGGCCTACAATAAGAGAGAAGCAAAAACACGCCGTTGATTTTTGTGGGCTTTAGATGGTACCAGGATCATGTGGGTTGCATTATGATGGTTTCAACAGATCAACGGTCCCAATTCAACACACAAGTCTTGACGTGAGACCTACTGTTGATTGTTTGGATTGATCTATGTATGTCATTTTTATAACGTGCGAAGTTTGAGGCTGTTTTAATTAAGAGGATGATGATGATGATGATAAAATAGGACAACTTCAGGGCTCCTTATTAACATCAGACTGTTATGACTCATGCTAGTAACATGAGCAAGAACTACGAGCAATCTCTATTTTTTATTTGAACACGAGCAAGAACTACGAGCAAACTCTATTTTTTATTTGGAAAACGCTAACAAGAAAGTGATGAAGCATAGAAAGCATGATTATACTCGTAAAGGAGAAATTAAATGGTGTAAGGCCTTTCAACAATAAGGCTTCCGTACGGTGGAAGTACCACCCTTGACATTTGATCCAACATCAGCTCCTCAAAAAGTGAGCTGCTGTTGGATCAAATACCAGGGGCGGTACCCCTACCGTATTGTTGTAAGACCTTACACCATATAAAATCTCCGCATGAAGAATCTCCTAGCTTATTACGGCTCCCTATTCTTTCGTTATACTCACACTTCTGTTCGACAAAAAAGAGAGAGAAATCTACAAATTACTTTGTAAGGCAATCCCCGTAAAAAACCGCGTACGCTCAGTTGTTTAGTAACCCTGATGTTTAATTCCAAAGCCTTGGCGTGACATAATAGTGTCAAAGCGGGACCTCCCATCCAGTACGGTGTGCCAGCGAGGACGCTAGGCCCTAAGGGGGGTGGATTGAAAGATCCCACATTGGAAAGGGAGGAAAAGTTACTGGGCTATATATGTGGATTTTCCCTCTCCCTAAGTAGACACGTTTTCAGCATCTCCAAGGGGCGGGCCCCGCGGAGTGGGTCGGGCACAGTTAATGCGGTTGGAAAACAAAACCGGAAAGGGTAGATGACCCAGAACCGGACAATACCCACATATATAACCCATCAACTTTTCCTCCATTTTCAATGTGGGATCTCACAACAAGGCTATCAGAAGAACATTAGGAAAATGAACCTTCGAAATATGGAGAAACTGGGCAAGTTACCAAATTGCTTCGATCACATGCTTCCACGCAATGGAGCTTCAATGGTGGTCTTTCTAGTTAAAAAATCTCTACAAAATTTCCAATGGAAAGTGGAGAAATAAAGACTAAATATATTAGGGAAGTGGAGCTGGGTTTAAATTTTCAAAAAGACTCTGAATTTGAAATTGGAGGGAAATGAGAATTGTGGGAATATCTCGGAAAAGATGGAGCAAACAAGTGTGGCTCACAGATGCATAAACTAGGTCAATAAAATGACCAAAATACCTTTAGATACAAAATTATATTTTCTCCCCTTACTATATCTCTCAAAAGTAAATAAAATAAAACTAAACTAAACAAAATCAACTTCCCAAAAATACATGTTAAAATTTAACAAAAATATGATGCCAGTAGTTGGCTTTATAGCGGAATATATGTAGTGTGGGATTACACAAAGTAATGTCCATTAGTTAACGGATAGGACCTCACAAGATTTCATACATAATTTGTAAGGCACCCCTGCCTTGATTGACTACATTAATAATTGTTTAATCGGTTACAAGTTAATCACAAAAAATGGAATTAGACGACAATTAAAGGGGAAAAGCAAAGTTGATGAAAATGACAATATCGAAACATACTTTTAGGATTAATAGTAAGAGGCAAGTTCTGAGTCCTACAATGGGCATAAGAGGGGATGTATGTGAGATCAAGAACACTGATATTATAGTCTTATAGAACATCACGAGGTTACCAACGTGGTCTCGGTCCCATATCAAACGGACGTCCATTGTATAAACTTGAGTGGATCAAAACTCGAGGCTTGATGGATCAAGGGCCTAGGATAAGTCGAACAAGGTGTTCTCAATGCCATTTTGCCTGCTTTATGGTTACCCTTTGGATCAACAGATCTGATCATGTAAATGATAGAGAAGTGGTGACTAATAAGCTGTCTTTTAGGAAGAAGCATAGAAGTGACATTCTTTTAACATGACTAACATAAAGATGCCAACATCAATAATTTTAGAATAGCTACGCATAAAGTACTTCTAGGTTAGAGATAAAAAGGAATGTTTGTACAATGTATGTTAAATCTAGTCCAATTCATGTTCTTGTGTAACATCATTAGGCGACCCAAGGGTCTTAGTCCCACCCCCAAAAGCATCCCATGAGTAAGATCATTAACTACAAAAATCAATAATTCTCGGTTAGAGATAGAGCTGTTCGTTTTAGATTTTGACAGCAGATTGTGAGTCCAAAACCTGAAGGGTCTAGGATTATCATTGCCATTTGAGAAGAGTATACAAAAGTCACATTTAGGATCAAGGGAAACTGAGAGTGGAACAGAGAGTGGGAACGATCAAATCCCTCCTTGCCACATGGCATTGGTGGGGTAGTTTTGCCGTTTTAAAGAGAAAAAAAGGAAAAGATCGCTAACGTGGGAAAAGACTATTTCTTGGTTCCACTCTCGGTTTGGTTACCATATCATCAGGGGCGATCCCAGAAATTTTGCACAAGGGGGGCAAAAATTATAGTAATTTTTTTTCTCCAAACAAATGAAAGCACTATTATAGTTTCCAAAAAGAACCCTCAAATGTTCATTGTTATATCCTTTTATATCCCTAAAAGGGGGGCATATTTTTTTAGAATGAAGGGAAAAACCCTCGCTTGGGAAGAGAAGAAGATATTTTTTTATAAGGAAGGGATATAAAAATGGTAAAATTAAAATTTCAAAAAAATCGGTCAAAATAGTCGGCCTTGCTCCATTCTTTAATGCGCCTTTCTCGTTATAGCGTTATTCTTGACAGGCATTGACGGAGTACATATAGTTACTTGAGACTTCTATGTTATCACGTGTCAACTTCTTGGGGTTTATTTGAGTCAACAAAAAAACCCCTCTCTGTAATGAGATTATATATGGTGGCCGCCCCGCATCGTTTGGCTGATCCAAACCATTAATTTTTGGGTCTTACGTAGATGTAGATAGGGTGTATCCCAAAAAAATTTCTCCATACTGTTCATCCGAACCCTCACCCTCTGTTATGTGCAGATTTCTATATTGTACCGTCAATTTTAAACCTCCATAAATTGGAGGGTTAGGATCATCCAATGGAGAAGATATTTTGGGGCACATCTTATATACATTAGGGCCCAACAAATGAACGGTTTGGATCACCCAATTGATGTGGGCCTGGGCTGCACCCTCATACATGACCGGCCATCATATAATCTCCCTCTCTGAAAGATGTCTCTCAAGGGATCTGAGACCTTTCAATTAAATGGAGTGCAAATATTAGATTCTGCGTGTGTCCTATTAGTACACTTTGATTTAGGAATCACAGGTGAAAAAATCATCTCCATACGATGATCCTAACCCTCTAATATGTAGATAAATTACATTTAGAAATATCTATAGATTGAAAAGTTAGGATCATCCAATGGAGATGATTTTATGGGCAAGGGCGCAACAAATCAACGGTTTGGATTGTGAGGAAAATGCTGACTATTTAGGATTCTATTGATGGTATTTAAGAGAATGATTTATTTCAAAATCAATGGCAGCCTATCAGTTTTAGAGTCAAGAGGAGATGGGCGATTGTTTTTGCCGATGTATTAATTGTAGTTTTAGAAGGGAAAGCCAGCAAGGCACATTATGGTCAATAGAGTCCCGAATAGCTTCATATTGTCCCCCTTCCCTATTGGCCAATAAAGTCCCGAAAGGCTAGACTTCCTCATTTTTTTTCCCCAAAAATTAAGGGGGGCAATTGTCCCCCTTCCCTTTCATGTGCCATTGCCCCTGTGATATCATTATTAAAGATACTCTTATGAACAAATTGTTTTGGGGATGACTGCACAGAAACTCAATTTGACAACCAATGGTACAATGCATTTTTGAAGTTAAACATGTGAGGCATAGTGTGTGCGTGGTTTATGTGAATAAAGATGTTGACATTGTAGACATCATGAAGCACATGAACTCGGTCCCATTCCAAATGGACGTCCCGTGCAGAAGATAAAGGACTACAAAAATCAACATTTTAGCTATTCAAAGCAGACCCATAAACGATGCATGATGGATGAAGGCCTAAATCATCCGACTAGGTGTTCTTAACTTCTTTGATATGCCGTACGATATGATTATTTGGGTCCCTGTCCCTGATATGGTACATGATCGCAAGTACATTAATTCAATGTCACATCATATAATTAATGTGCGAAACAACCAATTATTCCAAAAGCTGAAGTGGTTCTCAGTACTTCTCACTGTAAAACCTAATCCGGCTGAAGTGGTTGAGTGTTTTAATTGCTCATTTATCTCCTCTCTTTTACGTTAGCAATACCATGGATTTTTAATAATAAAGAGTTGTTGGATTTTGAACCCAAGACCTACGGTTAAGCAATAGCTTTGGTATTATGTGAAACAAACAATTACACTAAAACAAAGTGGAATCCATGAGTATGGCAATGGATGTAGATGAGGTATAGGGCGACGAAGGCTGCGGGTGGATAACTCCAAGCTACAACAAGTGTTGGAGATGGAGAAGCAGCGAAAGGGGTTTTTTAATGGCCTTGTGAAGTAGTTGAAGTTAGGTGATGAGCGACAGAGATGGGTAGTTGTGCGGGTTGCAAGATAAATCAAAGGAAGATGAGCCTAAAAGATAAATAAAATCTAGATGTCTAACCGACCCCTGGGGGGGCGCCTAGATGGACTGTCCGCTAGAGAAGGACATGGGCTGTCCGCTAGAGAAGGACGTTGCTTCTGTTGTGATCATGGTGAGGTCGCATCTATGATACCATATGAAACACTAATTACTCTAAAAGCTTAAGCAGTTAGCGTTGTTGTCATTGAATCATTGAGCACTGCTAGGAAAACAGGATCAAATCCCCGTAAAGCAATAAATACACATTGAAAAGGGTCAAATCAATGGTAATTTGAGTCCTGTTTTTATTCTCCAAACGGAATTCCGTTTTCCTCAATCATATTTATACTTCAAACCATCGTATTTGTTCTTCAGTCGGGGTTTTGATTTGGGATATATTCTTCACACATTCACTGTTAATTTGTTATGTATCAATAAAGAGTCTTTAATGTACTGCAAGGCCATATTTGGCAACCATGAATAATTATTGGATGGAACATTCATGGGCTGAATTATGTGAGAGGGGCGGAGGTAGCTATTTAAAGGGGTGGGAGTAGAGAATGTATCAAAATCCCTAAAAACCATTGAAAAGAAAATACCTAGCTAGTTTTAGCAACTTTTCATGCTGGGCCTGCGCTCATCCTTTCTAGACTCAACTCTCTCCATCTCCAATCCATCTCTCACAGTCACAACTTGCCCCACAAATATTCCATGGAATATATTTTCATGATGGCCAAACGTGCCCTGATAAGTATTTTTTTTAAGAGCATTTAAGTAACCATTTAAGGGGTCATAAGAAATGATACGAAGATATGTTGTCATTCGAATAAAATATGATTGTACAGCTGCGAAATTCTTTTCTACGAAAGTCCCTAGCAAATCCCTCTTAAAAACATATCTTTGAAAGGTGGCTAGTCTACAAGGGACATCACTGACGCTGACGTGTCTCCCACCAACTCATATTTCCACCATTGGTTGCATGGGGCCCGCAAAAACTAACCTATCCCACATCACGACAACCCACTGACGCCTTTCTCCACTACAACTTTGCATGGGGCACGTGCCTATCACGTGCCCGGCAAAAAAGGACCGGAAAATCAAAATACACCCCCCATTTTTAAAAACTCGCCCTCTTTAACGAAGTAAGAGTAATAGCAGAACCCAACGGAGAACTCCCCACCTCCACCTCAAACGAATCATACCTTAAAAAAAGCTCCACCACCAAAAGCCTCGAAACCAACACCACAAAATCCTTCCCAGCACACTGCTTATTATCCAAACTCGGACCCTCCGTCTCCGGCCCATTGGACCACAACACGTGCTTCAAAAGCTTCTCACCCTCCCCCAAAAACCGATTTCCCAAAAACTCCTCCCCCTTTTCAAAAATCCTCAAATCCCTCGTCGCAAATGGCTGAAACCCAAACATCATCTCCCCTTTCTTAACCCTAAAAGCCGAGTCATGGCTCTCAATAATCAAATCCTTCTTCGCTTTTCCGTACTGGTACGGTACCGGTGGCTCTAACCGGAAAGCCTCGTAGACGACCGATTTCATCAACGGCATAGATTCCATCGCCTTCATCGTCACTTCTCCACCGTTGGATTTAACAGCCGATCGGATTTCTTCAGCTAGCTGTCTATGCAGCTTGGCTCCGGCTCGTCCGATTAATTTCATTATAGTCGGGAAAAATAGTTTCATACCCCCAAATGAGTTGAAACACGTCGCAAAAAGGAGATTGTGACATGATTCTTCCCGGCTTATACCCAGCTTTTCTCCTTCGTTGAGAATCGATGTTGAAGATTCATAGAAGAAATTGTAGAGTTTTTGATAATCGGATTTGATTAAAAATGAAGGGAGAGGGAAGGAGTGGAGAAGGACTTCTTCTAGAAGACTTGGTAACCCTAGGGTTAGAATCGGACCCAACTGGAACAAAACCCATTTCCCAATCAGTGTCGGACCGTCCGAACCCAATTGGGTTTCTCCCGGATTTGTGTCAAAAAGCGATCGGGAAAGGAAATTAAAGCAGGCTTGTTCATTTTGGGAGGAAAAATCAGCTTTTCCCTTTCCAGAAATCTCTTTTTCGAGATCTTCAAACAGGGTTTTGAAGGTAGTGTGAAATTCTGGGATTATTTTTTCTCGACGAGATTGGAGGAGGAAAAAGAGAAGCTTTTTGAGTTTGGCATGGTTAGGCTCAGATGGGTCGAGATAAGAGAGGATTCTATAGCCACCTGTGAGATCAATCGAGGGCATAAAGGTACCAACAAAGAGATCTTTTTTCTCGACTTTTGAGACATCAAAGAGGACTGGAAAACTGGCTCCGTCTAGGAGAGCGATGACTCTAGGGTTTGGAGAGATGAATGGTCCAGGTGGCATGTTTGTACGGAAGACAGTGGATTGGTGTTTTTTCATTCGGGTTTTGAAGAAATCGTCTCGGCCTTGGTTGTAAAAATAGTCGAGTCGGTCTTTGACTGGACCGATAAATGGGAGGCCATAATCGCCTGGGATTTCTCGGATCGGTAGTTTTGGGGTTGTGGTTGGAGTGAAGGGTCTTTCTGATACGGAGGCTGAGATTTGACGGAAATAGGGTTTGGGTTTTGGGTTTGAACTGAGTTGGAGAAGAGGGGCGAATAAAGAGGAGGAGGAAGCCATTTTTTTTGGGGAAGAAAGAGGGGTATTTTGGGAAGAAGAGGTATAAGGGCTTAGGGTGTGATGAATGATGAGTTGAAATATATAGAGCTGTTTTTTGGACGGAGAATGAGTTCGGTCGTGAAAGGCGAGCGATCGGAAAATTTGAGTCTGAGTCTCTGTTTCTATTTCTCTCAGCTTAAAAAGAAGAAGAAGTGAAAAAAAAAAAAAACACGTGGGGATATGTGGGACAGGGGGGACGGTAGCTCTATTGACCTGGCTACTAGTGATACTTTTCTAGTTGTGGGCCCGTTGTAAATCTTTTGTAATATTCATGAAGTTATTAGGATCGTTGATCAGGTTGATCACAGGTGGAATTGATCTTGTAATGTGCATGTGGTGATCAGGATCATTGATCTGATTAATCGCAAGTGGGATTCGTCGGATTTGTCACATCCTTAAATTTAGGGGTGTCAAGGGATCCACCTCGGATTGGTTCCACGTATGTCTCTGTCACAATCCATTAAATCCCTTATTGGTCGGATCAAATTCGGATTGCTCTTCGGATCCTACTTCCCATGTCCCGGACATGATCCATTTCAAATCGGAGTTTCCTAGTAGGTCCTTCTTTTATATAATTAAAATTCTCAAAAAAGGGTGAGGCCGAGTTGCAACTGTGACTACACACTGGATTAGAGACTTCGGGGCCGTTTGGATAAGCTGATTTTAGAATCCGGAATTTCTTCAAAATTGTAGTAGCTAAGAGACGAGAAGAAGCGGACCAGCTGTTGTTTTTGACTCGTTTTTGCTTCTCACCCTTCTTTCCATCAGCAAGGAAGTAGCTGATCCTCCCATATTTCCAGGTTTTAGAAACCTTAGTATGCAGGAGAGATTTTTAAAACCTGAATTTCTCGCTTAAAATTCAAGAAACGCTTTTTTTTTTGGATGAGTGAATTCAAGAAATGCTGCCAGGACAACATGCAGCAGCCTGATCATGAACCGTCTTTTACACTGTTTTCAAACTAAAAACATGGATTCTAAAATCTGCGTATCCAAATGGCCCCTTAGAGTCAATGATTAGAGAAGGAAAAGAAGAGGCTAACTCAAGACTTGAGACAACTGATTGACGAAATGCTGAAAATAGAAATTGCTTGAAAAATAGATACGACTTATTTTACTAAAATACCCATGAAATAATACTTAATGTTGTAAAACTTGAAGGGTATTTTCGTAAAATAATATAAGAATATCAAGTTTCAGACAGTCCAACGGGCTTTTAATAGTTGTATGGATCCGACCGGTAATTTTTTCAGATTCTATGTTCAGGATCCAAAATATGTCCATGGATCCTAGTAGTGTATCTAGGTCCTGTCCATTAAACTTCGGATTCGGATAGTCCAATGTCTCGATCCATTGGCATCCCTATCCTTAATGTTGATGCTTTGGCTCTTTCAAAAATTAAGAACTCCAATACTACATGATAAAATCAAAAAAATCTGATGATCAAGTGACAAATATCAGTTTTTTAACTTGGGCTGGGGGAACATGCACAAACCCAACCTGCCTTTTCCTGGGAACTGTAATAACCTTTGACAACTCTATAAAAAAGAAAAGACATGATGAGATAGTGCAAATGTCAAAACATGGTTCTGCTGATATGATTTCCCTTTTTTTTGCAGTAGAATCAGGCTGTTGATATTGGTACTATCATGTTTTGATAATTGTACAACTTATCCTGTCTTTTACTATTTAAACAGCTGTCAAAGGTTCTTACAATTCCCAAAGAGGTCTCAGAAGCAGATTATAAAAAGAAAAGACAGGCCGAGTCTGTGCAACTATTAAAAGATGGTAGTGCCAATATCAGTATCCCAGTATTAATTGAAAATCTAATTGACCAGAAAATAAAAAATCCAGATTCTAAATCACACACAATAGAAATTCAACTACTGAGATGAACCCAACTCAAGTTATCATTTCAATAGTTCTCTATCAATTGGCAAGTATTTTTTGTGGAAAATTCTATCTGAAAGATTGCTTCTATAATATTTGACTAACTTGTTTTTCATGTTTTTTTTTCCAAAATCGAGGTATTTTCTTGTTCTAAAGAAAATTCAACCCTATATGATTCATGATTTTTTTTTTCTTTTCGTGCAACTTTTATCTCTGCATTCGCTTGGACCCAATTGCAAAATTCTAAAGTACGGACTTTTGGCTCTTTCCTACCAACAACTTTGTGGGCTACAATTGACCAAACGAAATCTGCCCTATTTTCGTTCCCCACCTTTTGGATGCATATATTAGTGAAATTTGAGGAGAAGATCTCAATAAGTTCTTGTCTTATTCTCTTTTCTGTCTTTCTCTCTCCTCTACCCTCCATTTTAGTAATGGCACCCCTACATCTTCTGCTAATCTTCTCACGGATTGCCACGCAACCAGACACACCGGGTCAATCTTCCACTATTCTTCTCTCAATCTAATCTTCTTGTGTTCTATCCTTTGACTTCTTCTTCTCCTAATCCCCCACCCAACTTCGAGCAACCAAACAGAGCAAACACTCCATTTGGATGCCAGAATTTTTTTGGTTCTTGGGACTTTTGTGGAATTTCCGCAGGAAACCCACGTTTGGTTGCTAGTTATATAGTGGGCAAAAAAGAATCCCACAAACCAAAATAACCCCGCACGAAACCCAAAGCTGGAAAAAAAATACCAGGAACCAAAATAATCCCGCACGAAATCCGAGGAACCAAAATAACCAAAAGAAGAACTTTTTTCTTCCCAACAGTTCAAGCAACCAAACAAAGCAAGGGTTTTGTAAAGAGAATAAAAAACCCTGTTTGTTTTGGATTTTGAGAACAGATAGTGAGTCCAACACTGATCATTGGACTAGAAAAGCTGATTATTGGACTAAAGATGATTATTGGACTCAACTTTTTGATAAATTTTGAGTCCAATAATCAGTCCTAGACTCACAGTTGGTTCCCAAATCCAAAACCAAGGCTTAACCTGTTTGTTTTGGATTTTGAGTTCAAATGTGATTATTGGAATTAAAATAAAACATAATTGTGACTCCAATATTCAATTTTGGACCTGAAATCAATCATTAAAAACTAAAACGAAGGCCGCTAAATAGTTAACTCGTGTAATAATTTATCTTCGGATTGGGGTGTACGTTCCACATTGGAGCAGAACTATGTTTGATCGCCTCATGATGGTCTACGAGATCAACTGACTTCATTACACATGCATGTCACCATATAGGGCCGAAAAATTGATAGTTAGGATTAATTCCAAAAGTGATTATCAGCTAGAAAATGAGTTTTTGAGGATTTTGATTTTACCCTCAATTATTTTCAAACTAAAAATGTTAGGCCTAAAATTGGTAACAGATACGGCAGTGACGTAAGAGCTGGGCTTGAAGACCCGAGGAGCTGAAGTGAAGGAGACTGAGCCCTGCACAAAAAGCAAACGAGGCCAGAAGACCAACCCGGAGTCGTTGCTCCGGACAGGCCCTTCGACACTCAAGTCAGTAGGAGCAGAAGTGCAGAGCCAAATTTTAAGAGTGGTAGCTTAGAAGTTATTACATCTTATTTTGAGCCTTGAGAGGCCTTTTATAGAAGGAGGCCTGGGCTGGTTGGATTACCTACCCCAGGATAGGTGTCAGCCCTTCGGTGGGTTTAGGTTTACCTACTCTTAGGTAATTACCAGATTACCCCTGGGCAGGTGTCGATTTCGTGGTGGGCCCTTCAGGGGCCACGTGTCGACAACTCATTAGTTGTTGTTTTTCATACCCCATCAGTTGCCCCCCAGTTCTCCAAGTCATTGTGATGATTTGGGGAAGTATGAGGCCGTGCTCTGGAGTGGCTGGAAAAATGAAGCGAAAGGATCTATCCGGGCAAGCCATCTGAGCGGCCTGGGAGGGGCAGAAACTTGGAGTGAAATCTGTCCTGCCAAACCATCTGGGCGGCCTGGGACGGGCATAAACTTGGAGTGAAATATGTCCGGCCAAGCCTTCTGGGCGGCCTGGGATGGGCAGAAACCTGAAGTGAAATCTATCCGGCTAAGCCTTCTGGGCGGATGACGCTATATCTTGGTCGGCTTGAGATGACCAGAATTTTGTCTTTTAGCGAATCAAGCTATATCCTAGTCGGCTTGAGATGATCAGATTTTTGTCCTATAGCGCATTGCGCTATATTCTGGTCGACTTGAGATGACCAGAATTTTGTCTTATAGCGAATCACGCCGAGTCCTGGTCGGCTTCAGATGACCAGAGTTTTGTCCTGTAGCGCATTGCGCTATATCCTAGTCGGCTTGAGATGACCAGAATATAGCGTAATCTGCTTAAAGACAAAATTTAATTTTGTCTTGTAGTGAATCACGCCAAGTCCTGGTCGGCTTCAGATGAGCAGAGTTTTATCCTGTAGCGCATTGCGCTATATCCTGGTCGGCTTGAGATGACCAGAATTTTGTCCTGTAGTGAATCACGCCGAGTTCTGGTCGGCTTCAGATGAGCAGAGTTTTGTCCTGTAGCCCATTGCGCTATATCCTGGTCGGCTTGAGATGACCAGAATTTCATCATGTAGCGTATCGCGCTATATCCTGGTCGGCTTGAGATGACCAGAATTTTGTCCTGTAGCGAATCACGCCGAGTCCTAGTCGGCTTCAGATGACCACAGTTTTGTCCTGTAGCGCATTGTGCTATATTCTGGTCGGCTTGAGGAACGGATGAACTGAAAACTGATTCAGGTCAGCCATTTTAGGTCGTCCATCTCAGGTCGGCTGAAAAACAGATTAGCTACAACTTACCCTACTTCAAGTTAAGTTTTACCCACGCGTTATATCCAGTCTGGCTGGAGATGTTCTGAACGGCTTAGGACGACCAGGATTTTGAAGTGAAATATCATGTCCGGCCATGTATGCTCTGAACGGGCTTCGGATGACCAAGTTTTATTGAACTTGGGTTTTTGCAAGGGTTTGGTTTTCTGTCAGGGCCCGTTCCTGACTAGAAGTGCGCTTCTGATCTTTGTGGAGACGAGCCGGGGTTAACCAAGCAGCGATTACCCAAATTTTGGCGAACTGGGTTTCTGAGCAGGTTTGGTTTTTCTGCCCGGTCCTGTTCCTGACCAGGAGTACGCTCCCGGTCTTTGTGGAGACGACCTGAGGCGAACCAAGCAGCGAGTACCCAAGCTTTAGTAAACTGGGTTTCCGAGCAGGTTTGATTTTTCTGTTCGGGCCCGTTCCTGACCAGGAGTGCGCTCTCGGTCTTTGTGGAGACGAGCCGAGGCGAACCAAGCAGCAAGTACCCAAGTTTTAGTGAACTGGGTTTCAGAGACGGTTTGGTTTTTTTGGCGGGCCCGTTCCCGACCAGGAGTGCGCTCCCGGTCTTTGTGGAGACGAGCCGGGGCGAACCAAGCAGCGAGTACCGAAGTTTTAGTGAACTGGGTTTCTGAGATGGTTTGGTTTTTGTGGGCGGGCCCGTTCCCGACCAGGAGTGCGCTCCCGGTCTTTGTAGAGACGAGCCGGGGCGAACCAAGTAGCGAGTACCCAAGTTTTAGTGAACTGGGTTTCTGAGATGATTTGGTTTTTCTGTGCGGGCCCGTTCCCGACCAAGAGTGCGCTCCTGGTCTTTATGGAGATGAGCCGGGGCGAACCAAGAAGCGAGTAACCAAGTTTTAGTGAACTGGGTTTCTGAGATGGTTTGATTTTTGTGCGCGGGCCCGTTCTCGACCAAGAGTGCGCTCCCGGTCTTTGTGGAGACGAGCCGGGGCGAACCAAGCAGCGAGTACCCAAGTTTTAGTGAATTGGGTTTCTGAGATGGTTTGGTTTTTCTGCGCAGGTCCGTTCCCGGCCAGGAGTGCACTCCCGGTGTTTGTGGAGACGAGCCGGGGCGAACCAAGCAGCGAGTACTCAAGTTTTAGTGAACTGGGTTTCTGAGATGGTTTGGTATTTGTGCGCGGGCCCGTTCCCGACCAGGAGTGCGCTTCCGGTCTTTGTGGAGACGAGCCGGGGTGAACCAAGTAGCGAGTACCCAAGTTTTAGTGAACTGGGTTTCTGAGATGGTTTGGTTTTTCTGCACGGGCCCGTTCTCGACCAGGAGTGCGCTCCTGGTCTTTGTGGAGATGAGCCGGGGCGAACCAAGCAGCGAGTACCCAAGTTTTAGTGAACTGGGTTTCTGAGATGGTTTGGGTTTTGTGTGCGGGCCCGTTCCCGACTAGGAGTGCGCTCCCAGTCTTTGTGGAGACGAGCCGGGGCGAACCAAGTAGCGAGTACCCAAGTTTTAATGAACTAGGTTTCTGAGATGATTTGGTTTTTTTGCGCGGGTCCGTTCCCGACCAGGAGTGCGCTCCCGGTGTTTGTGGAGATGAGCCAGGGCGAACCAAGCAGCGAGTACCCAAGTTTTAGTGAACTGGGTTTCTGAGATGGTTTGGTATTTGTCCGCGGGCCTGTTCCCGACCCGGAGTGCGCTCCCGGTCTTTGTGGAGACGAGCCGGGGCGAACCAAGCAGCGAGTACCCAAGTTTTAGTGAACTGGGTTTCTGAGATGGCTTGGTTTTTCTGCGCGGGCCCGTTCCCGACTAGGAGTGCGCTCCCGGTCTTTGTGGAGACGAGCCGGGGCGAACGAAGCAGAGAGTACCCAAGTTTTAGTGAACTGGGTTTCGGGGATGGTTTGGTTTTTGTGCGCGGCCCCGTTCCTGACCAGGAGTGCGCTCCCGGTCTTTGTGGAGACTAGCCGGGGCGAACCAAGCAGCGAGTACCCAAGTTTTAGTGAACTGGTTTTCTGAGATGGTTTGGTTTTTCTGCGCGGGCCCGTTCCCGACCAGGAGTGCGCTTTCAGTCTTTGTGGAGACGAGCCGGGGTGAACCAAGCAGCGGCATGATTTGAGGAACTCGGAACTTTGCAAAGAAGCAGTAGCCTTTTTCATTATCCACACAAGTGTAATTACAATGGCATCCACTTTTGTGTCGGGCGACAGGCTATTGATAGTATTTTTTGAGGTCTTCGGCGGGTTCAGTCACCTGGGCTTCGTGTCTCAGATCAAGTAGCTCAATCGGCAACGATTCTGATGCATTTTTTCCTTTGAGTGCCATGGCATAGCACTCCCTGGACTGTGGTTGATCTCCTCTGACTTCTCCCACGCCGTTTGGCGTTATAAACTTTATTTTCTGGTGATACGTTGAGGCGACTGCATGGATGAGGTTCTGGCCTCGACGTCCCAAGATAGCGTTATAGACCGAAGTGGCCCTCACTACCAAGAAGTTGACCATTGCGAAGGCTTGACAGGACGGCTCTCCGACGAGGACTGGGAGTTCAATCTGTCCTTCCACTTTCACAATCTACCCTGAGAAACCGAACAGATCGGAGTTCGCTGGCCTTAAACGGTCGTCTCCTATCATCATTTGTTTAAAAGCATGATAGGACAGGATTTCGGCCGAACTCCCGTTGTCGACAAGGATTTTCTTCAACTCCCAGTTCGCGACGAGCATGGTTAGGACCAGGGTGTCGTCGTCGTGAGGTAGTATCAAGTTGTCGAGATCAGCATATGAAAAGGCGATTTCATTCTCCGTCTTCATCCTTTTGCTGCATGTGTGCACGGCATTGACTCGGCGTGCGTAGGCTTTTCGAGCAGCAGATGATGTACCTCCGGCGGCTGGTCCGCCCATAATTGTGTTGATGACCCCCTTGGGCTGGGATCGGTGTATCTCTGGTTGTGGACTGGACGACGGGGGAGATTGGTTCCGCACAGGAAACGGTGAGGGTCGTCGAGGGCTTTGGCCATGAGGGCTTCTCCCCCTGCGCTCTCTTCTGTCGCCATTACTTTTAACATACCTTTTTAGGTACCCCCCGATTAATCAGCAGCTCGATTTCTTCCTTGAGTTGCCAGCATTCATCTGTGTCGTGCCCGTGGTCTCTATGGAACCTACAATACTTCGACTTGTCTCTCTTGTTTCCTTTTGAGATCATCCTGGTTGGCCATCTTACGAATTCTTCTCCCTCGATTGCGGCCAGTATGCTTCTCCTGGAGGTGTTGAGGGTGGTGTAATTCTCTTCTCTCCTCTGCGGGGATCTTTCTATTCTCGAAGCTTTATCATCCCTATGCAGCTTGGTAGGGTTCTTTTCTTCAGAGGTCCTCCTCCAGTTTGAATCTAAGGCTGCCAGAGTCTCCTCCACGGCTAGGTACTCCTAGGCTCCAGCCATCAGATCCGCCAATGAGTACTGGTTTTGGCGAGCTATTGATCGCCGGAAATCATTAGACTTCACGCCCGCTAGGAACGCATTTACTGCAGTTGAGGGGTCCAAGTTTGGCACCTGGAGGGCCTCCCTGTTGAAGCAGCTCACGAATGTTTTTAGAGGTTCGTTATCCTCCTGCCGCAAAGCCATCAGGGATGCTGTTGTTTTCCTCGGCCTCCGGCTGCTCATAAAATGGCGAACCAGGTCGTCCCCAAAGTCTACAAAGTTGCTGATGGAGTTTGGCTTGATCCTTGAGTACCAGTCCCGGGCCGCGCCCGTCAGTGTGGTCGGGAATGCTCTGCAGAGGAATCCGTCAGAGGCGCCGTGGAGGAGCATCATAGTCCTGAACGTTTCCAGGTGGTCCACAGGGTCGGTGGTTCCGTCGTATTGCGGAACCGTCGGCATTTTGAACCCTCTGGGTGCCGGCGCGTTCATAACATTATCTGTGAACGGAGGTCTGTTTGAGTACGTCTTCGCAGCGGGCCGGCCTTGATCTTTTGCCAGCTCTTCTATACGGTGATCTATCTCTTCTATCCTCCGTAACATTGGGTCAGCCCTCCGTTCTGCTCGGTCCAACGACTTATTTTTCTCCACCGATGGGCTCGCAGCAGAGCCGGACTGACTTTCCGAACTCCTTCGATGATGCCGGGATCTTTTCCTCGGCGTGCGGTCTTCCTGGGCTCGGTGCTTTTGCGTGGAGCGGGATCGTGACCTCCGACGGTGGTGAGGCTCTGTATGAGCATGCCTGATTCTGGAGTGATGGACTCGCCTTGTGGAGTGGTGGGTCCGGTCTCCACTGGGGCGCGCTTGCTCTCCCCTGTGGGCACTCGACTTTTCCTGTACAGGTCGTGGGGCCTCTGGGGGATGCTGGGAAGGCGCTTGGATCAGATGTTGGTATTGATCGACAAGAGCAGTCATCTGTTGGAAGAGAGCATGCAATTGATCCGGAGTGGGAGTGGGATTGAGGTGTTCTGAATGAGCCGGGCTCTGCTCTGCTGTTGCAGAGGGAGCTACTACCTGCGAGGCGATTCGGTCACTTCGAACCCCGCAAAGTACTACAGCTCGGGTAGTTGGTACCCGAGCACTCTTCCGCCCTGCCATTTTGTATAGGGGATTCGAATAGCTTTTAGTTCGGAGTCACACGGATGACGCCAATCTGTTAGGCCTAAAATCGATAACAGATACGGCAGTGACGTAAGAGCTGGGCTTGAGGACCCGAGGAGCTGACGTGAAGGAGACTGAGCCATGCACAAAAGCAAACGAGGTCAGAAGACCAACCCGGAGTCGTTGCTCCGGACGGGCCCTTCGACACTCAAGTCAGTACGAGCAGGAGTGCAGAGCCAAATTTTAAGAGTGGTAGCTTAGAAGTTATTGCCTCTTACTTTGAGCCTTGAGAGGCCTTTTATAGAGGGAGGCCTGGGGTGGTTGAATTACCTACCCCAGGACAGGTGTCGGCCCTTCTGTGGGTTTAGGTTTACCTACTCTCAGGTAATTACCGGATTACCCCTGGGCAGGTGTCGATTTCGTGGTGGTCCCTTCCAGGACCATGTGTCGATGGATTACACTCAAGTTAGTTGTTGTTTTTCATACCCCATCGGAAACATTTTTTTTACCTGCCCTGGATACCAACGGGGAGAATAGGGACCACATTCTATCAATCCTCGGGACCACTTGCCTTACATTTCTTTGTGAGGCCCACCGTATCTATCTTGTGATGAGGTATGGAACAGTCTCAGTTTGCTAGAATTGGGAAGGGAGAATTGTGTGGCTTTGAAAAGAACATTATCAAGAGCAATATCTCGTGGATTCTTCTGGTCTTTCAAAACATAGACCAAATGGTTTTTTTCCCATGTTTCCTTATTGTGAGGGATTCTAGCCAAACTTGGCATAATCGAAAGATACTAGGTTGATTTGGATCTATGTACAACTTAATAAACTCTACCATCTTAATTATCTTAATTAATTTGGAAGGGAAGTGATATTTCCACTATTTCCACCCTATCTTCTTTGTCCTTTTCTAAAAATGGCTGCATTCTCAACATCATCTGTTTCTCATTTCATAAAACTAAGAGGGGTGCTAAAATATCATTTCCACTTTAGAAATGCGTTGTTAAAAATGATTTGGGCCCCACCACAAGTGATATGCGGGGCAATGGCATCGAGTCACCTTTAATGGTTATAGATCTTGCTGTATTTATCGGATGGTATCGGATATGCTGTTATATTTGGTATGATTTCTTTTATAGATGCTCTTATATATATATATATATATATATATATATAGAGAGAACGGTTCCTACACATATGTGTAGAGAGTTCTCTACACACTAGCTTAAAATACAATGGGGGCCCACATTGTT
The DNA here is from genome assembly GCF_043159265.1 of Tasmannia lanceolata. Taxonomy (NCBI): domain Eukaryota; kingdom Viridiplantae; phylum Streptophyta; class Magnoliopsida; order Canellales; family Winteraceae; genus Tasmannia; species Tasmannia lanceolata. The sequence goes on from NW_027518681.1 coordinate 11,939,820, forward strand.
TGGGTGATCCAAGCCATCCATTTTAAAGGCCCTCACATAGATAGGGTGTCTACAAAAAATCAGATCCATAGGATCATCCCAACCCTACGATTTGTGGAGGTAAAATGGATGTCTTTAAACCTTCACAAATTAGTCCATTTTTTGCCTCCACAGTTCGAATGGTTAGGATGATCCTATGGATCTGATTTTTTGTGGACACCCTATCTATGTGAGGGCCTTAAAAATGAATGGTTTGGATCACCCAAATAATGTGGCCCCCACTGTATTTTAAGCTAGTGTGTAGATAACTTATCTACACATGTGTGTAGGAACTGTTCTCTCATATATATATATATATATATATATATATATAGAGGAAAGTGAAGCTACACCGCCGGTGTAGCTAACTTAGCTACACCGCCGGCTTAAAATACAATGCGCCCACATTGTTTTGGTGATCCAAACCATTCATTTGATTGGCCCTCACATAGATAGGGTGTCCACCAAAAATCAGCTCCATAGGATCATCCAACCATTCAAACTGTGGAGGCAAAAATGGATAAATTTGTGAAGGTTTTTACACGTTCATTTTTGCCTCCACAAATCGTAGGGTTGGGATGATCCTATGGAGCTGATTTTTGGTGGACACCCTATCTATGTGAGGGCCTATCAAATGAATTCTTTGGATCACCAAAACAATATGAGGCCATTGTATTTTAAGCCGGCGGTGTAGCTAAATTAGCTACACCGGCGGTGTAGCTTCACTTTCCTCATATATATATATATATATATATATATATATATATATATATATATATATATATATATATATATATATATATATGAGTTAAGTGAAGCTACACATACGTGTAGCTAACTTAGCTACACCGACGGCTTAAACTACAGTGGGCCCACATTGTTTGGGTGATCCGAACCATTCATTTGATAGGCCCTCACATTGATAGGGTGTGCTAAAAAAATCAGCTCTATTGGATCATCCCAACCCTTCAAACCGTAGAGGCAAAAATAGACCGATTTGTGAAGGTTTTTACACGTCAATTTTTGCCTCCACAAATTGTAGGGTTAGGATGATCCTATGGAGCTGATTTTTTGGTCACACCCTATCTATGTGAGGGCCCATCAAATGACTGGTTTGCATCACCCAAACAATGTGGGGCCCACTGTATTTTAAGCCGTCGGTGTAGCTAAGTTAGCTACACGTATGTATAGTTACACTTTTCTCTCTATATATATATAAAGAGAGAGAGAGAAAAGGGTTGCTGCTCTCGAGCTTAGCTAGGCTTAGTTGCGCTCGAGCACAGAAAGAGGGGGTGGGGGCATTGGGGGGAGGAGGAGGTGATCCTAAGCATTCATTTGGAAGGCCTCATCATGGATGGGGGGCCTACAAAAAATCAGCTCCATTGGATCACCAATGAGTGTCCATTTGTGGGGCAAAAAATGAACAGATACTGTTTGTCCACAAATCTGTCCATTTTTGGCCCCACAAATGGACACCCTACCCATGAAAAGGCCCATCAAATGAATGCTTTGGATCCCACCCAAAATGTGGCCCCACCCTGTTTCTGTGCTCAAGCGCAACTAAGCTTAGCTGTGCTCGAGCACAACAAATACATGCTCATATATATATATATATATCGACCAATATAATGGAATCTGAGGGGTTTGGATATGGTTGATAGGACCTTTAAACCTTTGATTTGTAAGGCGGGCCACCTTTAAGCCATGGAACGATCCTTTTTGGATTATCCAAACCGTTCAGATTGTGGCCTTGAAAATGAATGGTGCAGATAATGAAAAGGCAGTAGCGTGAAGCATTAAAAAAGTCATACTTGTGGAAATGATCATCAAAGCGGTTGACCCTAACAATTTTGCTAGGAGTATTTTCTTAAGAAAAATAAATGTAGCAGTACATAATTCCTCTTAAACAAAATATTCCAACGTCCCCACAATAATCTAAAGTTGAATCCTCTGAGCATGCGATACCTTTTAATATCTTAATGTTCCTTTCCCCTAACTTTCTATTCATATCTACCGGTGATATGCACTGGCATTAATAAATAATTTTGTATGTAAAATGTGTAACTTAAGTTAGCAAACTAGATTCAGATGAATGCTTAGATAAACATAAATGATATCTGCACTCCCTTGTTTTCGTATTGGCACTTCACACTTGATCAACCACTTCCTCCTATGTTGAGTTGAGCATCTTGGAAATGCAACGGCATGTAAAAATTAACACTTCAAATACATTTCAAGGGATTTGCTAGTCAATTTCATGGAAAGCCATTTCTCGGCTAACTTTTGCAGTAGAGAAAAGCCACACATGCTCACTTTTTAGCAGATTTTGTCGTATTCATTTGAGGTGGTTGTTCTTTCATGCAAAAGTCAGCCGTGAAATGGCTTTCCGCGTAATTGCATAGCATGTCTCATAGTCAAAAGCAATTTTAAAAATTAGTTCGACCAAACTCCTTCAAAAACACTATATAAAACTGTCAAAGGTTTGATTCAAGTTTAGACTGTACAAGTATTCTTGAACCCGAGCCATCCATTTTGAAAATGTACGGCCTACGTGTGTTCTTGTGAATTTTCAAATTGAATTTGAATCTTACCTGAAGTGAACTTATTTTTACTGATTTCTACCTAAGATTTTAGTCCCACATCAACCAAAAACTATTTGGATCGCCCTATATAAAGGGGTGAATTCAAAGCTATGAAGAGCAATAGTATTCTTCAATTTCTTGGAGTGATGTTTCTAAGAATAAACCTTAAAAGTGGGATTTCGAATTTAAACTCTATGACTAACCATTCTTTCATGGCTTCTTAATTTGAAGAGAGGGTGAGGATCACTAATTCACTATTACAACAGTATCCACCTTCGACCTTCTCCTTGAGGTAATTTTCTTTTAATTTCCAATCATTTTTATAATTTTCATTAGTGTAGCTTAGATTAGCTTGGAAAACTTATTAATTTCTAGCTTAGATCCTCTGCATATATGATAGGATTACATCTTATATGGTGATATTTGGTCAATTTATTTTGAATTTCTATCATTTGATGTTTCATCAAGCCTTTAAGATGTAGATTCCAAAACATAGAGAACACCCCCCCAATTTAATATGAATTTCCTATTTTATATTCGTTTCTTAGGTTGTTCTAGTGACCAAACATCAGAAACCCTACTAAGTTCTAGGGTTTTCTGATTCCGGTCTGCCCCGAGTATTCAACATGAATCCAAGCATGCTAACAAAATTGGTCAATAATGTACGAGATGATTTTACGATAAATCTGCCCAAGTCATAGATAAGTTCTGATTCGTGGGACCATTTCTATATATTCTAGCATTTTTTATGCATGGTTGTAAAAGAATAAGGGAAATGATAAATGCGCCCATTTTCATCACTTGGAACACCCGGGACACCCAGCAATAGTGTATCAATGACTACAGAGGGGCTGATGTACTTCTCCTCAAAAGGATTCAATGAATTTGATTACAAGGTACACTACAGTTGGGTGTCCATGTGATGAAAAGGGGCGCATTTATCATTTCCCAAATAAAAAAAATGGATCTACCCACTCAAAACAGAACATGACTTGTAAAATTGTGGGCACCACCATACACATGGGTGGAGACCATGGGACCTAACCCATCAAAGCATGAGGCAAAATGGTGGGCCCCACCCGATGCATGGGTTTGAATTGAGTTAGTGGAACCAACACTATCAAAACATATCACCGAGTTTCATGGGTATTTCAGTCTTTTTATAGGGTAATTTTCATCTCTTCATTGATAAGGACATTTTGGTCCTTTACTAGTAAAAAAAATCTATCATGGCATTTTGGTCACAACACGATTGCATGACTCCATTTGCAAATTCTTAAACTGGAAGACTCTTTTTGCAAATAAAACAAAGGAGATGACTTCTTTTGCAAAACCCTTCTTTTTAGAAAGAGAGGGGTTTAGGGTTTAAACGGTTGGGAAGAGAGAGGAGGCTCATTTACGCCACGGAAAAGAAAATGGAGTTGCAGGCCCTTTGCTGTTCGCATCTCCTTCCCAATCTCTCTTTACGCTCATCGTATCTGAAGAAAATAAGCAAGAGTAGAGCCCTCAATCCTCAATTTTCTTCCCCAAAAGTAAGTTATTCTCTCACATTCTCAAACACGTATCTCAAACACTAACTAAAACAGGCAACTGCTATTAATACCAGTTGTGTTCTAATCACTACTGATTGTAGATACCATTAGTTCCACATTTTCCTCAACTCTTTAAGTTATTCAAATCAAAGTACAAATCGAAACCCACCTCAGCAAATGAAGAAAAAAAACCCCTAATGGCTATCTTTTTTGCATTACATAGGAATAAAAACACTGTTAATAATCAGAATCAGCAATACAAGTCGGGAAACTAGGGTTATAATCAGAATCGAGAATACAGAATTAGGGTTATTTAAATTTAAAGACTAGTTTATAATCAGAATCAGCAATACAAGTAAAAGAGAAATTAGGGTTATTGTTGAAAGTAATTGTAGTTACATGTTTGTTTTGGATATCTAGGTTTCAGCTACTTGTTTCTCTCGGTACAAGATATCTGGAAGCTATACTGGATTGAGAAATCAGAGAACTCAATTGGGGCAGTCCTTAAAATGTATGAACTGCTTTGTATGATACCAAACTTTACTTATTTCATTCTTTAGAAAGTGTATATGGATTGCCCATGTTTTAGTGATTGCTAATTATAACTTTTCTCAGGGTATACGTTTAATGATTCGCCGAAGAGAAGAAATGAAACCTTTTATTTGCCCCATTCAGATGTAGGAAGTACTGCTAGCTCTTCAGGGTCTGATCAAGATGCAATATTGAAACCTCCCGAAAAGACTAATACTAGTGTGACTGCTGATAAAGGGGTTTTCAATCTCAGGGAACCCTTTCGTGGTAAATCGGGTTCTGTTTCCTTTTGCGGTTTGACTCACCAGGTAGTTGAAGAAGGGAAATTGGAGTCATCACCTTTCAAGGAAGGTACCGGTTCGTTCATTTGGGTTTTGGCTCCTGTTGCGTTGATATCATCCTTGTTGCTTCCGCAGTTTTTCCTCGGCAATGCTATTTATACAATTATAAAGGATGAGATCCTTGCAGGTATTATTCTGTCTCTGCTTCCATTCACTTGTTTGGCTGTTGCTCTGTATTTTATTGTGCAAGTTATACTTTGTCTATTAAATTACTACAATGCTATTTATACAATTATAAAGGATGAGATCCTTGCAGGTATTATTCTGTCTCTGCTTCCATTCACTTGTTTGGCTGTTGCTCTGTATTTTATTGTGCAAGTTATACTTTGTCTATTAAATTACTACAATTATGCCTGATAAAATCAGTTGGGACTAGAATGTTTACAGGGTCACCATTTTTTGTGTGAGTTGGATCGTACTTTATAGTTTTCAGTGGTACTTGTTGTGTGTAGTTGCTACCTTCTGTTTTTTAGAGCTTGATTCATGTCTCTGTGGCAAGTTTTTTTTCATGTAAAGTTAGGTTATCAATATTATTCTATGATTTGGCCGACAATTTGAATTTATTGCTGACAAGCGTGTCGTGCCATGTCCAACACGACACCCGTGTCTGCACATGTCGACACGCTTTTCGACACTTTTAATTGTACTACTAGAAGTGTCAGACTTAATGTGGTCGTGTCGACACGTTTTTCTACCATGTCAAGTGTCGACACATTGTTATTTGATTATCTTATATTTGTTTTAGATTATTGTTGATTAATCCTAAAATTTATTAGTTTGTTAAATGAGTAATGTATTTATATTGTTGCAAATTATGATATTAATCAATAATTTTATATGTATGTACATGCATGAGTGTGCTATCATTTCTAGATTTTTTGGGGTTGCCATGTTAGACACCTCGTATCTGTGTTGAAACTCGACACACAAATCTTTGTCCACAAATCATAATTATATATAATGTCCGTTTAACCGTGTCCCCGTTTTCTAAATTTTGAGAGCTTGCCGTGCCTGACACTTTGTGTCCGTGTTGACACGCGGCACTCGTGTCCGTGTCCACAAATCAAAGATATTATTAGAGCTCTCTCTCTCTCTCTCTCTCTCTCTCCTTATCCTAAGGTCTCTTTCTTCTATCGATTACTGTCTTAATAAGCCATGAGTTAGTATACTTGCTTATATTATTACAAGTCTTTGCTCATAGATGCATTGGCAGGTTTGGAATGCAGTAATAATTTTGGTAGTGGTTCTTAATTTCATTGGTTGCTGTAGCCCCGGTGAATTACTACATTTTTTAACCACACCAAGTTGCAGAAAGAATGTATAAGACTGCAAAGAGTTTATGTGACCTTAGGAAGAAATTGAGAGTGGTCCATTCCCAAAAAACTGCATTAGTGGTGGTGTCACAAGCATGATGTTAGATGCGACCAATTATGTATTCCTTATTTTCGCACTAAATAATGTTGTTTTGTGTCTTTATAAAAAGGTAAAAGGGTTTTATTTATCTTATTCTTCTATTGTGGTGGGCTAGAGGCAAGGTTCTATGTCCTCCTCTTGTAACTATTTTTTCTTTTCTTTTTTGAATGATTTGTAACTAGTTTTTCTTATTACTACATTTTCAGGTGCCGCCCTGGGTTCCTAGATAAATTCTGGGTTTAAAAAAACAGTAAAAAAGAGTAGCTTGACTTCCCCTGGGAACAATCATTTCTTACGGAATCACATCAATGCTTCATCTTCACGAGCAGTTCTATAGTACATAATTTTATGGACAGAGATTAACTAAAGAACACTGACGTAACTCGATAATCAAAATGAGGACACTGCTGAGTCTAAATTCAATTTCTAAGAACTGATCATCTATATAGTTAAACAATCTCGTGGATATGGTAATAACAAGCTCTCTATCTTTGCATTTCTCTTAGATATTAACTCTCCAATAACATTTTCAGAATAGCAGCATCAATAACAATTTTTGATATTCATCAAGCCTTGGAGGTTTTGTACGCCCTTAATTATTCCTGGTATTCATCAAGCCTTGGAGGTTTTGTATCCCTCAATTATTCCTTGGTTACACATTTGTTATCATTAAATTTCTAATCACTGTAAAGGTATTCTGTTTAATTTTTAGCTTCCACTCCGTAAGACACGGATATGGTTTCAGGTATTCCATGCCAGGAGATAAGACATAAGACATCTGTATCATAGAACTTAACTAGATTTGACTTAGAAGACGGAATTAATAATAAACTTAATATTGGAAGTATAAGACACAAGCAATAAACATGGTAGCTTCCATCACGTCTTAGCCCATCAAGGACACTTGTCACCATCTTAGCCCATCAAGGACCCCAATCTTCCACTATAAATAGGGGTAGAGGGGCATTTCTTGGTAGCTTGATGATGGAATTTTTAAAGGAGTTTGGGTGGACATCCAACCCCACTTGTTGAAGTACTTGAATTTCTTGAGGTGGTTCTTCATGGAGAAAAGGAGAAGACATCTTGATTTGGAAGGTTCTTTTCTATCTTTCCTCTTACTAATGAGTTTCCTTGTTGAAAATGAAGAATATCTCTGAATTTTAGTGTTAGTTTCTATTCTTGAATTGTTCTTCTTGTTATCCTTGCAATTTTTCCTTGAATTGTGTGAGTTTTTGCCGTATCTTCAAGATCCGAGGAAATCGTCCTCCGATCCGCCGTCCGTATCCCCGTCAGATTTCCAAAACTGTCGTGTATACATTTCTAGATGTCGTGTATACATTTCTAGAACCAACATGCATGCTTATGCTACTAATTAGGGCATCATTGTGGAAAATTTTGTTTGAGATTTTGGCTCCATGCCCACTAGCTAAGAATCTGTGATCCATACCTTTAAAACAAAAAAAAAGAATCTGTGATCCATGGTTTATGTGACAAGCTTTCTAATCTTTTAAATGACCCAAGTTACTTGTCATGGATTAATACTTTTTCCTTTTTTGCCATGAGCTACATGCAACTAAGTCCTGCTGTAACACTTCATCTTTGATGCAACCATGATGTATTAAAGTCTATTATTGCATCCAGGAGTGGAAGATATTTTTCGTGTACTTATTTTAGTTACCTCTTTCATTAGACATGATCCAGCATGCGTGCCAGGGATTTCTCCCTACAATTATAAGTTTAGGTATATACTCATGATCAAGTAGCACCTTTGCATGTGTTAGCTTAAACCATTAATAATTTGGTAAGCATCTACAATGGAACTCGACATATTTCTTTTCTATTTTATTTTTATTTTTTTCCTTCCAAAATATGTGATTATTTTCATGATTTTACTGTTATCTTCCTAGTCTCAAATTTGATTCAGAGTTCCTTTTCGTGACCATCCACACCTTTTCAGATATGGTAATCTCCTTTTCTTCCGAGGCCTTGTTTTATATTGGCATAGCTGCATTCCTTCTGGTCACGGATCATGTTCAGCGGCCTTATCTCCAGTTCAGTCCAAAGAGGTGGGGCCTCATCACAGGCCTCAGAGGATACTTGTCTTCTGCCTTCTTCATCATGGGTTTCAAGTTATTTGTTCCTCTTTTAACTGCATATGTAGTTTGGCCAGTGATTGGCCTACCAGCCCTAGTCGCAGTGGCTCCCTTTTTAGTTGGATGTGGTGCTCAATTGGCATTTGAGGCACAGCTTGAAAGACGCAGGTCATCATGTTGGCCACTAGTGCCAATTATTTTCGAGGTATATCACCCATTTTCCATATTCTAACCTTTTTTTGTGATATAAAATCAATTTTTGTTTTTTAATTCCTTGAATTAATTTGGCAGGTTTATAGATTGTATCAATTGACCAAAGCAGCAAATTTTGTAGAGAGGTTGATGTTGTCAATGAAGGGTTCAGCCATGTCGCCTGAATTGTTGGATACAAGTGGTGCATTGGTTTTGATGTTGGTGGTTTTCCAAGTCCTTGGTGTTATTTGCTTGTGGTCCTTGACAACTTTTCTTCTCAGGCTCTTCCCTTCAAGACCTGTTGCTGAGAAGTACTGATCTTTGTAAGTCTACTGTATATTGATGATTACTACGTTTGGGCATCTACTTTATAGCCACAACTTTTCTTTTTTCTCTTGATTTATGTATTGCTGAGGCACTATAATAAATATCAGGTTTTGAAAGAATTAGAATCTCAATGGGGTAGTCAATTAGAATCTCAGGGGGGCATTTCTACACATCATTATTCATTTAGGTATTTTACATTCCAACCCTATACACCTTGTTAGAGTTGTAATTATATAGTAGCCATTCAAAAAACAAAGTTGTAATTAGAGTTGTTTGGAATATGCATCCATGTAATTCTGGATAACTGTAATGTATTGAAAATAAGTGTTAAAGCATATTCACTGTCTACAGAATCAATCTCTGATGTGTATTATTTCTAATAATAATTTGGGGCTTTTCTTTTTTCCTCAATAAGCAATATGATTAATTGATAAACAAATTTTGGTCTGCACTGTTATGAAGCTAATATGTCAAATCTGTCTTGAAATTCACAAATAACATGACTCAGGATCAAACAATTCTGTTTAATTAGCTCTTGATATTATATTGATTTTGTTTTGGCTTTCTAAATACATCATGGTAATATCAGAATCATGAAATCTTAGACTTTAGGTCGGCATGAGATCTAGCTTTAACCATCCCACAAATTAATTATTGTAGATTTTTAAGCTTATCATCTGTGCAGTTGAAACTCGAAAGCGCACTCGATTTTTTGGATCCAATCCTTTCAGCAAAATCTATTATCAAGTTTATAACCGAGTTTTTCACATTTCAACGATGTTGTTACTGTTGATTCTGCTTTAAATCCTCCATGTATCATTAAAAAAAATAATCCTCGTATTGTTATTGTCCGCCAACTACTTTTGTGGCTTTTCTCAAGTGATAATAGATAAAAAGCAACTCATCTAATGCAGTGCAGGACAGCGAGGATATCTCACCAAGACTAGGAAACAGAGCACATGATAGAAGACTGGTGGAATCTTTTCTCGATGAATGGCCCACACTGCATATTTTCTGGGAAATCAACGGTAACGGTGTGCTGATCTTTTGGATAATGTTGCTGCATGTTCTCAAACCACTTGCCATTGGTTTGCTCTCCTGAAATATCTCACATGAGAAAACTTATGTGAGAGAAATATCTCACGGTGTGCTGATCTTTTGGATAAGTGGTAGAGAAAACTTATCATATATTCATATGTATATACAACTATCCTCTTTACAGAAATGAAGTTTGGTAGTGTTTTTTTGTGCAAAATAAAATAAAATCATAATAATAAAAAAAAACAATCTCGTTGAATCCATCACTGCAGTTGTTATTATTTACCTAGAATTTTCATCGGTGTTCTTCCGTTCGATCAACAAATCCTTATTTTACATTGTGCGAATTCATCTTTGCCTAAAAACATTTTTTTTGTTTATCGAAAAGTCTTCCTTTCAATCAACATATCCTTATTTTACATTGTGCGAATTCATCTTTGCCTAAAAACATTTTTTTTGTTTATCGAAAAGTCTTCCTTTCAATCAACATATCCTTATTTTACATTGTGCGAATTCATCTTTACTGTGACTGCATATAGATGGAGATTCATTTTTACTGTAGCAGCTCTATTTCTTCATGAACTGCCAAATGCCAATCAATACAAATCTCATTGCTGTTTACCATTTTCTTTTCTGACCGTCATTGAGAAACTCTACCATGAACCAGCACAATCATGAATCCTCTGTGAATTCATATTAAACACACGGACTTTTCATTATCGAAGTTTGACACCAGATTATTGCCCATGAAATCCCACAAATTTTCATTCACCTGTGGATAGCCTATGAATTCCTTTCTTATTTTTTGCTGTTCTTAACTTGATTTGGAGGTAGCCTATATCTGAAATCAAGCTCCTCACCATGGTTACAAATTTGTGTGGTTTGCCGCCTATGATTATAGGAGAAATGAAATGGTGAATTTCAACATAAAATTTTGTGGAAAATCGATATTAATTAATGCATGAAAAAAACGTAATGTTTCATTTTCCTGCATGAAAATCTATAAATAAGGTAAAAAGAAAATAGGGACAAAAGTTCATGCCCATTTTAATTAATCCTCTGGGTACCTTGTAGCTCTGATTCTCTTTTCTCTACTGTGGAAGATCGTATCTAGTCGTGTGAATACAGGCTTCGTTGTCGAACTATGTATATCTCTGTGTTGTATTTGCTTAGTTTTATTCGTACTTTCTCCTATTATTTATTTTTGCCAAAAAATTTCAAGAAATCGTATATGAGATAAAGTGCATCCGCAGAGGAAAAACTTACTATTCGATCTGTAGGCAGAGCTTAATTGCCAGTGTAGCATTGTTTATGTTAGTGGCAATCCCCAACTTTGATAGGGTGCATTGGTCAATGTTAGACGACAAATGATGGATTTTCTTAGACTGATTAAATTCCTCAGTGTAATTTACAAGATGGCAGTGAAGGCTTCAAATTCTCAATTCCCTGTTAAGGTGTTGATTATCCCTCTTAATCACTGAGGAGGGCCAGAGAGTGTTCTTTGGTTGTGAAAAGAGATGAAATGAGGATTTTTATTTTTGGTATGAATTACTAGGATTTGGTATCCTGTGTAATTCTTGTTTTCTTTTACCTATAGTGATGGATCATATTGATTATCCCTCTTATTCACTGAGGAGAGAGGGCCAGAGAGTTAAGGTGCAACTCGGGTTGAACTTTTACCGTAAAATCGGGTCGGGTTCGGGCTGATTCCAATTCATTTTTTAGCAAAAGCTCAACCTGACCCGACCCAAGTTGCAGGCATACAGTGAGTGTTCTTTGGTTTTGAAAAGAGATGAAATGAGGATTTGTTTTGGTATGAATTACAAGGATTTGGTATCCCTTGTAATTCTTGTTTTCTTTTATCTATAATGTTTGTCATGAACGTCCGATGCCATGCCATCAACCCATGGCCATTTGTCACGTTTTATCAATGTTGGGACCACCATGAAGCCCTACGGATCAACATTATCCTAATGGGGTTTAAGGTGGGTCCCCCATTTTCAAACCTCTCTATTTCCAATCGTGCTGGTACAGGTAGGAATGCACGGATTACAGTTCACGGTTGTCTCAAATTATTGGCTTTGCAATCAATTCTTGTAGAGTCATTTAGGCCCTATTTATTTTCCAGTTTTTTCTTGAAAATTTTGGGAAGGAAAAATATTTCTAAAACTTCATACTATTTTCAGACACGGAAAAAATATAACTTTCGAACAAATCCTAGTCAATTTTTAATTAGAAGGGCCTCCGATTTTATCATTTCCCTCTAAATTGTATAAACCGTTTAAAATGTTTTTCTTATGAATAATCTTTTTGATAAGCATCAAGGCTATGGTTGGATTGAATAAATTTTTGGGAAAAAGGCAACTTGAACCACTACAGTTCAAGTTTTATAAAGATAAGTTCAAGATTTATATATGATTAATGGACGCTATGAGATGGACTCTAGCAAATCCCATGATTAAAATATAAAAAGCATCTATTCTGTCCTAGAAATAATCTTTCCCTTTCCCATTGCGGTTTGTTTTATTTCTAAAGTGTAATTTTTGCTTATCTTATTAGATTTCCAATTTGTGCCTTCGTTACCATGGTTTTAAATTTTGGTTTCGGCTAAAATTTCGATTACGGATAACCAAAATTTTAGCCAAAATCCGGGGCGAAATTCCATAGAAATGCCGTTTTTTTGGATGAGATTTCGGTAATTTTGTTTGAAATACTTTAACGGAATGAAAATATATTATTTTATTACGAATCTCGACGAAATTTACGTTTGGGTTTAGGTCCTCACCGAATTTCAAAATTGGTTGTCGAAATTTAAAACCATGAGTGTAACGGAGAAGGGAGAGGGAGGTAAGCTGCCTTGCCTTGTAGTGGGAGTGAAGAGGAAAAGAGAAAAGAAAGAGGATAATGAAATCTTAGGTCTAAGGTGACATTTCAAAATCCTCGCCACCCTCCTTGGCATGGGTCTCTAGCCCTTGAACCTGTTCAGAAGTAGACAACAGGGGTAGCTAGAAAAGAGGGGTGCTGGAAAAAAAAAGAGTTAATGACTTAAATCCCTGATTTGAGAGTATTTATCATCTTCTCTTCAATTGATGATCATTTGGTTTGTTCAGTTGAGTTTACAGACCCACATGTACTTAACCTTAACCTTTTACAGACCCACATGTACTTAACCTGCCCGCTCTGCACTATTTTAGTGTATAAATACTTTCAGCTTCTCTCCAACTCCTACACTCCAAAAACAAACCAAAGCCAAAAAGTAACAAACAAAGAAAACAAGTGAGAACTGAGAAGAATGCCATCCTCCTCATCTTCTTCTTCTGCGGAAGTTACAACAGAACTCCCCTTACGAGAAATCCCAGGCTACTATGGCCTCCCATTTTTCGGCCCAATACGCAACCGACTCGAGTTCTTCGACTCTCAAGGAACTGAAGCCTTCTTCAAAACAAGAATGCACAAACACAAATCCACTGTATTCAGAGCCAACATTCCTCCAGGCCCACTCATGGCCTCAAACCCTAGAGTCATCGTCCTACTTGACGGCTTCAGCTTTCCCGTTCTCTTCGATCTCTCCAAAGTCAAAAAACGAAATGTTCTGACCGGAGCTTACATGTCCTCCACCTCTCTCACCGGTGGCCACCGAGTTCTTGCCTATCTCGATCCGTCCGAGTCCAAACACGCCAAGCTCAAAACCCTAATCTTTCACCTCCTCCACACTCGCCATGAAAAATTCATCCCACAATTCCAAAAATCCTTCCAAAACCTCTTCCAAAACCTCGAAACTGAAATAACCCAGAAAGGAAAATCCGATTTTTCTGCTCTCAATGACGTTACAGCCTTTGATTTTCTTTCTGAATCATTTTTCGGTGTAAAACCGGCCGATACAAAGTTGGGTTCGGATGCAACGAAACTAATGGCTAGATGGCTTTTTTTAGAAGTCTGCCCTGTTAAGTCTTTTGATTTCCCAAAGTTTCTAGAAGATCTCTTGCTTCACACCTTTCCTCTTCCTTTCTTTCTGGTTAAATCAGGTTACAATAAGCTCTATGAGTTTTTTTACACGTATGGGGGTTGGGTTCTAGATGAAGGGGAGAAGATGGGAATTGGAAGAGACGTGTCACAATTTCCTCTTTGCGATGATTTTTAATGCTTATGGAGAGCTCAAGGTGTTTTTCCCATTGTTGGTGAAGTGGGTAGGGTTGGCCGGAGAGGAATTACACCGGCAGCTTGCAGAGGAGGTCAGGTAGTGTGAAACAAACAATTACTCCAAAAGCTTTAGCCCTCGAGAGTTACTTTCATTTAATTATTTATACTTACACTACCCCTCACTTGTGTCCCCCACTTTTTATTAGATTGGTGCTACATCGTGGCACATTTAGTCCACCAACCAATTACTTGAAATGAAAGGATTAGAGAAAAAAAAAAAAAAAATCTTTTCTACAACCATGAGAGGGGATTTCTATATTTTGCATCTAATTGAATCGTGGGAATATGATAAATCTCGTTCATAAATTATTAGAACCTGTCGACTCAAAGTTTACCAAGAACTTCAGTTTCTAGTCGAAAGCCAATACTTGAAACACGATATTAAAAAAATTTGATCATTTTTTTATTGAATGACACTTGGTACCGCATATACTATTCTAAGTTGGCCATACACATGTGGAATTTTAATATCAAGTTGCTAAATTTTGAACTCAGGATACCATGAGGCAGTAGCTCTTATAGGTTTGGCCATACACGTAGATTTTTAATATCAAGTTGTTAGGTTTTGAACCCACCGTACGTCAAGCTCTTGTACAATGTGAAACAACCAATTACTCCGAAAGCTTAAGTAGTTAGAGTTTGTGTTTTTTAATCATATATACTTCAACAGGTCGGAAGTTAATTCTGCTGGAGGAGTGACTTTTTCAGCGATTGAGAAGATGAAGCTGGTGAAGTCCGTAGTGTACGAGGCATTGAGGATCGAACCGCCGATACAGTACCAGTACGGGAAGGCGAAGAAGGATCTAATCATTGAGAGCCACGATGCAGCATTTGAGGTGAAGAAGGGGGAGATGATTTTTGGGTTTCAGCCATTTGCAACCAAAGATCCCAAAATTTTTTATAATGCGGAAGAGTTTGTGGGAGATAGGTTTGTTGGGGAGGGAGGGAAGCTGTTGAAGTATGTTCTGTGGTCGAACGGACCGAGGTGGAGAAGACGACAGAGGAGAACAAGCAATGTGCAGGGAAGGATTTGGTGATTCTTGTTTCGAGGCTTTTGGTTGTTGAGATTTTCCTCCATTACGATACGTTTAAGATCAATGTTGAGAAGGGAACGTTGGGGTCAGCTGTTGTTGTCACCTCGGTAAAGAAGGCTAACAGTGCGGAAGTTAAGTGAGGTGATTTTGGTGGTGTAATGTCATGTTGGTAAGTTCATTTTAAAAAAATAATGTCATGTTAATAATCCAATATGATGGGTTTTGGTTTTGGGAAGTGATAAATTCGCTCTTTTTTTTAATATGGGACTGCCAAATGAGCAATCAAGCCCGTTGAATCCTTCCCACGTGAAATAAATAAACCCCTCAGCAGTCACAGATGCATCAGAGGTTCCTGGCCCAACTAAAATAAGGGGCGGATGTATCACTTCCCTTTGGTTTCTGTTGTCTTATCTAATCTAATGGCATTCTTGGCCTGGTGTAAAATAACAGGCCTCATCCCATAAAACCATGGTTTCAAATTTCGGTTTTGGAATGCGTTTAGGTCCTCACCAAACCGAATTTTCAGCGGAAATTTCGGACGAAATCCAACAAAAAAAAAAAAAAAAAGGAATATTTTATCTCGTACAAAATTTCGACGAAAATTACCGAAAAGTTTCGATAATTTTGGCTGAAATTTCGGGAAAATATTAAATAATGAATAAAATCCCCAATTTTTTGTGATATTTCTTAAATTTCAGACAGGAATTTCGGGGAAACTAAATTGTCGAAATAAAGTAACATTTCCATTATTAGGGATTTCGCTTTCAGTCTCCACCGAAACCCGGTATTTCGGATTTCGGTCGAAATTTAAAACCATGCATAAAACATGTGGTGTAAAATGGTGGCCCCACCCCATAGCTTGGGTGGAGATTGTAGGTCTCAACTCTCAACTCATCAAAGGTAAAATGGTGGGCCCCACTCAATGCACGGACTGAGTGGAGTTGGTGGGGCCTCCCATCTGCTATTTTTCAGCCTATAAATTACCTTCACCTTCTCTCTAACTCCTGCACATCTGAAAAAAAAGAGAGACAGAGAAAACAAGTGAGAAGAATGCATGCCCTCATCATAGTCTTCTTCTTCTTCTTCTAACGAAGTCACAACAAAACTTCCCATACGAGAAATCCCCGATGACTACAGCCTCCCATTTCTCGGCCGAATACAAGACGGTTTCGAATTCTAATATCAGGGTACTGTAGCCTTCTTCAAGACAAGACGATTTTCAATGCTTATTGTGGGCTCAAGGTGTTCTTCCCATTGTTGGTGAAATGGTCAGGGCTGGCCGGAGAGGAATTACAACTGCCGCTTGGGGAGGAGGTCCGGTAGTGTCATAATTACTCCAAAATCTTAAGCTCTTAGAGTTGTTGTTATTTAATAATTTAAACTTCAACCCTCTCCCGCACGCATGGCCCCACTTTTAATTAATTATTAGGTTGGTCATAGGCCATACACATAGACTTTTAATAACAAGTTGTTTGGGTTTGAGCACAAGACCTGCCATGAGGCAATAGCTTTGATACCATGTGAAACAACCAAATAATCCAGAAGCTTAATCTGTTAGAGAGTTGGTGTTATTTAATCATTTATACTTCAACACATCCCCTCACGTGTGGCCCCCACTTTATTGGGTTGGTCGTAAACATGCCGGATATGGCCCCTCTTTTGGCTTGGCCATACATGTAGATTTTTAATATCATGTTGTTGGGTTCTGAACTTAGGACCAGCCGTGGGGCAATAGCTCGTATACCATGTGAAACAACCAATTACTCCAAAAGCCTAAGCCGTTAGTGTTAGCGTTATTTAATCATTTAGACTTCAACCGGACGGAAGTTGAACCTGCTGGACGGAAGTTAATCATTTATACTTCAGCAGTTGTTGTCACCTCAATAAAGAAGGCTTAACAGTGTGGACGTTAAAGAGGGGTTAGTCGCGTAGGATTCTGGATCACTCTAGGGAAGTCCAGCGGATTGTGGTTCACTCTGAAAATGCCCGGGACTCCTCAAGCGGGGATTTTATAGTGATCAAGGCTTTCAAGTTTGGTATTAGTCGCGAAGAAATGGGTATTGATAAGTCGTAAAAAAAGTTTAAATTTTTTAACCATAACCACTAAATCATCAAGGACGAGAGCGAATTTTGACAGTTGAGCGTTGTGATCAAAGAGGGAGATATTGGAGGTAATAGGCGATATGCGATGCTGAGAGAATCTGAGATTAAGATAGGTAGAGAGAGGAGAATTTTTGTTGTGTACAAGAACAATTTACAGATCAAAAAAATTATTAATATTGATGAAGAGGGAGCTCATCAATAAAATTGGTTTAACAAAAGAGGGAGGAGGAGCATGTAATTTGTGCAAAAAGGACTCAAGGAGTGGGCTTCCATGTTAAAATCGTTTATTAAATGTAGCACGATACATCCCCTTCCATTCTTCAGTCACTACCACGTTTTGTCGGTAGGTTGAATTCTTCACGAGTTAATTGTTAAAGTTTCCTCACTTTAAAATGGCTCTGTCTGAATCAACCAAAAGCACGTTTAAAATGGCAAAGGTCTAAATAGTTGCATTCATAAATTTTACTTATTGGAATAATGAATCCCAGCAGATGAACGGTCTCTATCAGAGAATTGATGGGGCCTACTAACACGTTTTCCCACTTCTTTTTTTTTAAAGACACCCCATAATTTTTTATTCCGAGAAGTACTATCCAGAATGCGACTTTCAGGATCAATTGTATTAAGCAATCTCTGGGCCCCAACGGTAATTCTAGTTTAAATCTAGGCCAATGATAATGTACTACATATTATTATCAACGGTTTATCATTTCTTGATACACCTTTAAACGATGCTTAGTGAATCAAGCAACTTGAAGCATTCGATCAAGCTTTTTCGTAGTGGATTTGGGCCGGACGTTTGGTTTCCCATCAGATCGAAGGATCCTATCACATGACGCAGAAGTGGACACCAATCTATACAGTTTTGGGAAGGAGCGTAACAGCCCCTTTCTTTTTACCATTTTAGCTATAGTATATCCGAGGTTTAAAATTTCGGTTTCAGTAATGGTTTTGGACCCTGAATGATAAGATCATGCACTGAATCAAAAGAAGATACACAAAATAGAAGAGAAAAGAGTTCCACTTCCAGGGGAACAACCTCAATAGTTCTGTTTTAGGAAAATATTTCTCTACCTTTTTCCAGTACAAACTAACTACATAAACATCACTTTTCCCAGATCTGAGATCCACTCATCACAAACAGTAACTACCTTGCCACATCACCCCACTACCTATAAGCTGTAAAACAGTTAGAGCACCACTAACTACACATGATTGTTAACAATACACATAACCTAACTACGACATATCTAACAACAACAGACACAATAAACATAAATAAAAACAACAGACTCATACTACGTATGGATACGTAACACTGAAATTTTGAAATTTCAGTAGAAATCTGGTACAAAAATCGAAACTAATATTTTATTCAATATTAAATTTCAGCAGAAATTACAGAAATTTAGGTAATTTGCTTGAAATATTAAATTAAATTAAAAAAAAACAGATTTTTTGGACCAAATTTCGGAAAACCCAAAATTTCGGCCGAAATAATTGACCGTTCGGATTTTGGTGGTTTCGGTGTCGGTCTCCACCGAAATCCGAAATTTCGGACAAAATTTAAAACCATGAGTATATCACGAGATTTTATAGTATTTTTGAAAAAGTACTAAAAGGTCACAGTGTAAATAGGCTGTGCTCTAAATGCCATTTCTATAGGATGATCCTGACCCTCTGATCTATGGAGGTTTCCATAATACGCAGTTTATATTGGAGGGTTGTGATCATCTTATGAAAATGCTGCACTACAGGGGCTTTGCACCGACTAAAAACTCCGTGTACGGACATGTCTCCTCCGAATATGAAAGACCAATTCATGCACGCATTTTAATGGACAAAATTCCAAGATGTCTTATCTCTCGGTAAGATAAACACCACACGTGTTTTAGTCAATTTGCCAGTTTCACATGCAGCCCTCTCCCAGTGGGCCCCATCTGAGTTCTCCTACAAAAGTCCAATCCCCCCCTCATTCTCCTCAAACATCTTTTCCCTTTTCAACCCCAACCAAAACCCCCGAAACAAAAAATCAACAGAGCTGAGAAAAATGGTTTCTTCATCTGAATCTCAGCCTCTCATAAAAGATTCAGCACCACCAAAACGCCCGATACAAGAAATCCCCGGCTCCTATGGCCTTCCATTTATCGGAGCGATACGTGACCGGCTCGATTATTTCTATAACCAAGGCCGAGACAACTTTTTCAAAATCCGAATGGACAAATACAAATCCACCGTTTTCCGTTCAAACATGCCCCCAGGACCCTTCATGGCTTCCAACCCACGTGTCGTCGTCCTCCTCGACGGTGCCAGTTTTCCGGTCCTCTTCGACGTCTCCAAAGTCGAAAAACGTGACGTTTTTACCGGAACTTATATGCCCTCTACCTCCCTAACCGGTGGCTACCGAGTCTGCTCTTATCTCGATCCGTCCGAGTCCCAACACGCCAAAATCAAAGACCTCTTATTCTACCTTCTCCGCACCAGACGAGACTTTTTCATCCCTGAATTCCACAACACCTTCAAAACCCTCTTCGACGATCTCGAAACCGAGTTGACCCAGAAAGGGAAATCGGATTTTAACGCTCTGAACGACAAATACTCGTTCGAATACCTCGCCCAGGCTTATTTCGGAGTCAACCCGGCCGATTCGAAACTCGGCACGTCCGGGCCGAATACTGCGGCACTATGGCTGTTGTTTCAGCTCCACCCATTGATGACCCTCGGATTACCGAAGTTTCTAGAAGATTTACTCCTCCACACGTTCCATCTGCCTCCTTTCATTGTAAAACCAGGCTACAAAAAGCTCTATGATTTTTTCTACTCTTCAGCCAGTTCTCTTCTAGACGAAGCTGAAAAAATGGGTCTTAAACGAGACGAGGCTTGTCATAATATCCTCTTTGCTTCAGTTTTCAACAGTTATGGTGGAGTCAAAGTTCTCTTCCCAGTGATCTTAAAATGGATTGGTTTGGCCGGAGAAGATCTCCACAAAGAGCTCGTAAAGGAGATAAGATCGGCCGTTAAATCTGACGGTGCAGTAACTTTATCAACGATAGAGAAGATGCCGTTGACTAAGTCAGCGGTCTATGAAGCTCTGCGTATGGAGCCTCCTGTTATGTTTCAGTATGGGAAAGCTAAGAAGGATTTGATTATTGAGAATCATGAAGCTGCTTTTGAAATTAAAAAAGGGGAGATGATTTTTGGGTTTCAGCCATTTGCAACAAAAGATCCGAAGATTTTCGAGAACGCTGAGGAGTATAACGGGAGTCGGTTTGTTGGGGAGGGTGAGAAGCTGATTAAACACGTGTTGTGGTCGAATGGTTTTGAGACTGATGATCCGACGGTGGATAATAAGCAATGTCCAGGGAAGGATTTTGTGGTGTTGATGGGGAGGCTTTTGGTGGTGGAGCTTTTCCTCCGTTACGATACGTTCAAGGCCGATATGTCTACGCAGTTGTTGGGACCTCTTGTAACGTTTACGTCTGTGACCAAGGCAACCGACAGTTGAAGTGCAGTGGTTCTATTCGTTGTGTTGGTTCTGGTTTTTTTTAACGTGTTTTTCGTAGAGTTTGTGTAATTTGATTACTCTGGAATAAAATGGGGTTGCTTCTAACTAGGGGTGTCAATTTTGGCTCGGGCTCGGAAGCTCGCTCGAGCTCGGCTAGAAAAAAGCTCGGCTCGAATCCTTAACATTCGTGAATGTTGTTATGGAGACCGATTTAGAGTAGAACAGAACAAATCCTTGCATGCCACGTGGCATGCGAGGGTAGTTTTGCCATTAAAGGGAAAAAAAACCCAAAAGCAAGGAACCAATTATTTTAGGGGACTGATAAATCGACTCTCCCTTATTTTAATATTTTGATAATAAATTTCGGGAGATGATATTTTCATCCCACGGGGGAGCCCGAGGTGGGCGAGGGGGGGCAATTACACTTCCCCCCTCAAAATTGAAAAATGCTCAGGGTCTATACTCTATATGCATACTTATGTACAAAGTGAGGAGATGAGGGCGGACCCACTTAAAAATAAAAAATAACGGTTTTTTCAGCTTAGAATAATCTGTGATATAGAATTGTCAGAAATTGTCTCTTGCAATTAATGCCTCTCTCTCTCTCTACATCGAGGGAACTAAAAATTTCCTACCAATTGTGGATTGGACAGTTAGAATTGTCAGAAATTGTCTCTCGCAATTAATGCCTCTCTCTCTCTCTACATCCAGCGAACTAAAAATTTCCTACGACATTGTGGATTTGACGGTCTGATCATCCTCTAAAGTGGGGCCCAGGAGAAATCTGGACTTCAGGCATACACACGCCATATAAATTCTCAAATTATACGCTCAGATTATATCAGTTTAAATATGACGTAAGCATGTATAGTCCAATTTTTTTTTAAAAGTATTGTACAACTTACCGTAGGATGGACGGCAGTACAACTTACCGTAGGATGATCCATGCCGTTCATTTGATGGGCTACATCGTAAATGCTTTGTACCCTCCCCCTCTTTTACTCTGACAAACCCTTTAGTGTAAAAGAGTAAAAGAGTAATGGGCCTCCCTAGGGGTGTAAGCGAGCTGAGCCAAGCCGAGCTTGGACAGGCTCGGCTCGGCTCGTTAAGCTCAAAAGATCGGCTCGGCTCTATCAAGCTCGGCCAGGCTAGCGAGCCTTACCGAGCTTGGATTATATTAAGTTCACACCCCCTTCATCTTCCGTGGATAGCCTTATCTAGTGTAATTTGACTACTTTTTTTACAACTATCGGGGGTGGTGCAATTAACTCAAGTCCCATCCAACCCTTAACACGCTATTTTTGATAGGCGGGACCTACCATCTCTACCTAAACTCATTGATGGGGTTCTGCGCTCTCTAATCCCTTGGTGGCCAGTGACCACTTCGAAACGAAATTAATACGAAAAGTCAAAAGTAGCCCCATTAATGAATAAGGCATATCGAATGAGACTTTTTAGCGTCAGGGTCTACGGAGTTTTCATATTCCCCCACTCCGTATTAAGTTTCAATGGTAATTAATAACATGTTAACCAGTTGAAGACCCGTGCGATGGGACAACTAAAGAAGAAAATAATTCACTCTTTTTTTACACAGCAGCAAATTAAGAACATCATTCAAATCAAATGTGCTAATGTCACTTGAGAAACAAAAAGAAAAAGAACAAGAAAGGAAATAACAAACAAATATTTACGAAAATCGGTGAAGATAACCGGAAAGATTTGCAAAAATCTGGAGAAAACTAATTGGGAAAAAAAGAAATATATCAGCAAAACAAAGGCATATCTGGTAACAAAGAGCCTGATTTGTTTGCTCCCCAAAACCTTCTCTATTCCCTATAGGATGATCCTAACCTTTGGAGGTTTCTAGATTGATGCCAGGCTTGCATCGATAAATTAGTGTATATGCTGATTGTTTTGTAGCATATTTAATAAGAAAGAGCATGATTTTTTTGCATGCTTGATTGATTGTCATTTGTTAACTGACTTTTATAGGATATATAGTAGTTTACGGATGTGAAAAGACTGAATCAGCAAGCTAAAGAAAATCTCTCCATTGATAAGAGGTAATTGTGAGATTTTCTAGCTACTCCAATGTAAAACACGGTTTCCTCTAGTAATACGGTTTCCAAAAATACTTTTGTAGTGGAAAGATTTCCAATTTGTTTTGCTGCTTTTTTGCTAATACGTTTTACAGGAGAAACCAATACGAAATACGCAAACCAATTTAGTTTTCAACAATTCTCTAGCTTTCAGCAATTTTCTATACGCCTGTTTTGAAAGGAGGGTGAATAGTTTAAAAAATTGCCGACAGAAAAAATTTAAATAGTTCAATTAATTTAAAGGATAAGAGGCCTTATTGCTCAAAATAAACCCACTTTTGTAACTATTTTCTTAATTTGAACTTACACTTGGTTTTCCAATCATGAAGATAATACTAAAGAAAACAAAAATGCCCGGAGAAGGCGTCCGTGAAGCTGAGCAGTTCATGACCCGCAGTAGCATCTACCAATTGATCGATTTTTGGAAGCGGGTAGCTATCCTTTGGGCATGCCTTGTTCAAATCGGTGAAGTCAACGCAGGTTCTCCACTTCCCGTTGGATTTTTTTACCATAACGACGTTTGCGAGCCATTCAGGGTATTGAATTTCTCGAATAAAGTCAGCCCTTAAGAGCCTGTCCACTTCTTCCTTGATTGCTTGCCGCCTCTCTAAGGCGAAATGTCTTCTTTTCTGCGTTACTGGCTTATAGGTTGGATCGACGCCGAGTTTGTGCATACTGACCTCAGGGTCTATACCAGGCATGTCCGCAGGGGCCCTCGCAAAGACGTCTGCATGAACTGGGTGAGCTCCTGTTGGGCGTCTTCGCCTAAGGAAGAGGCCATTTGAACCGCTTTCCCACTGTCGTCTTGGTACAACGGAATGGAGATAAGTCCTTGACTGGTTCATTTACGACGGTTTGAGCTTTGTCTCTTAGATCGAGCAGTTCAACCGGTAGTGTTTCTGATGCATTTTTGCCTCTGAGCGCCGTGGCATAGCACTCTCTTGATTGCGGCTGGTCTCCCCTGACCTCGCCCACGCCGTTAGGGGTTATGAATTTTATTTTTTGGTGGTATACGGATGCGACTGCTCGGACGAGGTTATGTCCGAGTCTTCCTAAGATAGCGTTATAGGCCGAACCGGCCCTCACTACTAGGAAGTTGACCATAGCAAATGTCTGACAAGGAGGCTCGCCAACAAGAATGGGGAGCTCGATCTGTCCTTGGACTTTGACCACCTCTCCCGAGAAGCCGAACAGATCTGAATTTGCAGGCCTTAGCCGATCATCTCCTATCATCATCTGTTTGAAGGCGTGATAATAGAGAATGTCCGCGGAACATCCATTATCGACCAAGATTTTTTTCAACTCCCAGTTCGCAACGAGCATAGTGATGAACAGGGCGTCGTCGTGAGAGAGTATCAAGTTGTCGATGTCCGCGTCTGAGAAAGAGATCTCGTTCTCTATTTTCATCTACTTATCACAGGTGTGGACGACGTTGACTCGGCAGGCGTAAGCTTTTCGAGTTGATGACGAAGTTCCCCCAGCTGCTGGCCTTCTCATAATGGTGTTTATGACCCCATTGGGCAGGAATCAGTGGCTTTCAGGACGCGGGCTCACTGGGGCAGGAGACTTACGCCGCCCCGGGGGTGGCGGGGATCGTTGAGGGCTTCGACCCCGAGGGCTTCTCTCGCTGCGCTCCCTTCTGCGGTCATCCTCTTTAACATACTTCTTGAGGTATCCTCGGTTAATCACCAGCTCGATTTCTTCTTTAAGGTGCCTGCACTTGTCGGTGTCGTGCCCGTGGTCTCCTTGAAAATGACAGTGTTTTGACTTGTCTCTTTTATTTCCCTTTGAGAGCATTCTGGCCGGCCATTTTAAGAAGTCTTCTTTCTTGATGGTAGCAAGAATGCGCCTTCTAGAGGTGTTGAGGGGGTGTAATTTTCTTCTTTCCTCTGGGGGGCTCCTTTCTCTTCGCGGAGCTTTATTGTCCATGCGCTGCTTGGTGCGGTTCTTTTCTTCCTCGGAGGTTCTCCTCTGGTTCGAGTCCAGGGCAGCCAGAGTCTCCTCTACGGATATGAACTCTTCAGCCCCAGCCATCAGATCCGCCAGTGACTATGGGTTTCGGTGGGCTACCGATCGCCGGAAATCGTTAGACTTAGCACCGGCGAGGAGCGCATTTGTGGCTGCAGAGGGATCTAAGTTCGGCACCTGAAGGCCTCTTTATGGAAACGGCTCACAAACGCCTTCAGATGTTCGCTTTGCCATTAGCGACGCCGCCGTTTTTCTTGGCCTTTGACTGTTCATGAAATGTCAGACAAGGTCATCTCCAAAGTCTTCAAAGTTACTGATGGAGTTCGGCTTAATTCACGAGTACCAATCTCGTGCAGTACCCGTCAGGGTGGTCGGGAAAGCTCTACAAATGAACCTGTCAGAGGCTCCATGGAGGATCATCATGGTTCTGAACGTCTCCAAATGGTCCATAGGATCAGTGGTTCCGTCATATTGTGGGACTGATGGCATCTTGAACCTTTGGGCGTTGGTGCGCCCAATACATTATCGGTAAATGGCGGTCTGTTTGAGAATGCCTTTGAAGGAGGCCGGCCATGATCTTTCGCTAGCTCTTCTATCCGATGGTCTATTTCCTCGATCCTTCTCAGCATTAGGTCGAATCTCTTGTCTGCTTGCCCTGCCGATTTGTCCCTTCCCACAGAAGGGCCAACGGGTGACCCGGAATGACTTTTCGAGCTTCTCCTCCGACGATGAGATTTATCTTGTTGTGCACGGTCCTCCCTGGCACGGTGCCGCTGTACGGAGCGAGATCGAAACCGGTGACTGCGGTGAGGCTCCGTTTGTGCGTGTCTTGTACGGGAGTGATGCGCTAGCCTTGAGTGGTGGGAATAATCACGACGGGGAGGTATAGGTTCTTCCCTAGGGGGGCTCAACCTTTCCTACGGTGGTCGGGAGGCCTCTGGGTCCTGCTGCTGGGGTGCTTGTTGGGCCAGGTGCTTGTATTGATCGACAAGAGTTGTCATTTGTTGAAAAAGAGCCTGAATTTGTTCTGGAGTAGGAGCAGGGTTCAGATGTTCCGAATGAGCCGGGTTCTGTTCCGCTATTGCAGAAGGAGCTACTACCTATGAGGCAACTCGCTCGCTCTGAGCCCTGCGAGGCACTTCAGCTCGGGCTGTCCGGGCAGTTGGTACCTGAGCACTCATCCGTCCTGCCATTTTATAAAGGGGGCTTTGAACAGCTTTTAGTTCAAGGTCCCACGGATGGCACCAATTTATTAGGCTCAAAATTGGTAACAGATGAGGCAATTTTGAAAGAGCTGATCTGGCGAGTCATGGTAGTCCGAGCTGGCTAATTAACTGTGACCTGCGCAAGGGAGTACCCGGTCAGAAGACCAACCCGGAGTCGTGCTTCGGACGGGCCCTTCGACAGTCAAGTCAGTAATCGGCACAAAAAAGGAGAAGGTAATTTTAGGGATTCTCACTCTTGTGGATTTGATCCCTTCCTTAGCATGAGTGAAGGCTATTTATAGTGAAAGCTATGGGGTGGTTGAATTACCTGCCCTGGGACAGGTGTCGGATTTAAAGAAGCCGGTTTTTTTCCTACGAATTTGGATATGGCACAGGCGTTCAATATCAGATTTAAAGAAGCCGGTTTTTTTCCCTTCTATTAACGAAAAATTAGGCTTTAAGAGAGCACTGCGGATTTGTGGTTGTGCATAATATCTTTTTGATAGAAAGGGTTTTTGTTCTTTCCACATATATTGCCCATATTTATGGGTCGTTGGTTTAAGGAGCAATTTTGAGATTTAAAGAGGGACGTTAGTTGTGCCAATATTTTGTAACGAAAACTACCAAATTGCCCTCTCTTTGGTAATAATTTTGGGATTTAAAAAGGGACATGGTTGAACATGTATATGAAATCAAGACCATTGATCTTGTAAAATATCATCGGGCATAGTCTCAGTACCATCCTAAATGGATACCCAACCAGGTGTAATACAAGTGATTACAAAAGTAAGAGTTAACATTTGAGTGGAATAGCCTTGTTGGTTTTCGGATTTTGAATCTAAAACTGATTATTGTCCTGTGTTTTGGAATTTTTTCTATGGTGTAATTTTTTTTGCACATTATGCATAGCATGAGTGGGGCCCACCATTTTACACATGTTTTGATGCTGTGCATGCATCCCACTATCTCCACCCAAGCCATTGCATAAGCTGGGTCCCACCATTTTACAGCTATGGAGCAGGGCCCGCCATTTACACATGATGTTTTGATTTGGTGGGGCCCAGTATTTTCACCGCATGTTTGGGTAATGATACATTCGCCCCTTTTTTTGTTACTTGGGACAGCCATCTCTAGTGCATTAGTACAGCATAAATACACTAGAGGCGGCTGTCCCAAGCAGAAAAAGGGCCAGATGTATCACTTCGCCTCATATTTTTAAGGGCTACGAATGCTTAGTTACTCAAATCTTATGACTTGTGAGAGCTTCAAAATTAATTTGGAAGACAATGAAGTGAGTAAATCTTTTGTGGGAAGAAAAAATAAATATAAATAAATTTTAAATTGAAAGTAATTTGAATTAAAATTTATGTAATTTTATTTTTTTTACTTTAAGATAATTTATTAATTATTATATAACAACTATTTTTTGCCCTCCCCCCGGCAAATTCTTGGCTCTGCCCCTGGTCCCACTAGTATGAATTAAATGAATAATACAAAATCTACTAAGAAGTGGTTGTTCTCTCCTTCTAAAAAATAGCCACCAAATGGTTTTTTGCGAAATTTCGTTCCCCACCACGTGCATCACATCGGATGGTCCCACTAGTATGAATTAAATGAATAGTACAAAATCTACTAAGTGGTTGTTCTCTCCGAAAAAATGAGCCACAAAATGTTTTTTTGCGAAATTTCGTTCCCCACCCCGTGCATCACATCGGATGGTCCCACTAGTATGAATTAAATGAATAGTACAAAATCTACTAAGTGGTTGTTCTCTCCGAAAAAATGAGCCACAAAATGTTTTTTTGCGAAATTTCCTAGCAAATCCCTATATTATAAAAATGAAGGAGGTGTCATGTGCCCCACCCCGTGCATCACATGGATGGTCCCACTCGTATGAATTAAATGAATATTACAAAATCTACTAAGAAGTGGTTGTTCTCTCCTGAAAAAAATGAGCCACCAAATGGTTTGTTTTTTTTTGCAAAATTTCCTAGCAAATCCCTATATCATAAAAATACTATATGCAATTAAAATGACCAAAGTACCCCATCTCATATATATTCACCAAAATATCTCATCGAAAATAATAAAAATATCCATATCTTATGAAAATTATCAAAAACACATATATCTCATGTATAAGGAAAACGACAAAAATACGCATATGGTATGAAAGAGATTTTATATGTTGAGGGGTAAGGCTGGCAACGGGGCGGGTTGGGGCCGGATGTTGGGGTCCCCTACCCCTTCCCCTTTGCGGGGAATTTCCCCCCTCCCCTTCCCCTCCCCTCTGCAGGGATGGTGGGGAATCCCCTTCCCCTCTCCGCATCCTTCGGGGACAAAATCCCCGCCCCGCTCCGCTCCAACATCACCCCCTCTTTAGTCATTGATACACTGATGATGGGTGTCCCTAATCAACTTGATGTAATTTCAATATATAAAAATGTTATAAACTAACATACTTGTAGACGAAGGAGATATATTTCTTACTCTTCAGAAGATAGCAAAATCCCTTGAAGTACTGACTTGACTCTTGAGTGCCCTCGCAGCAGTCGCACCAACAGGCGTTATAAACCCAAATAGATGCCTGAGCAATGTTCAGAGCTTGGGAATCACCAAAATGCAAAAAGTGAACTGTGTCCCTAACCTGAGCAATGTTTCTTTCGTGGGGAGGAATTAAGGAAACCCTAAGTACCTAACCAAAATAAAAATTCAATTTATTATTTTATTAATTTATTTTCGCCACCGATGGTAAATGGGTGGGCCGGGCCGGGTTTCACCCAACCAGTACGGTCCGGTTCATATGGGCCAGGTCATAAATGACCCGGAATTTTATGGGTCACAATATGTTGAACCTATACCCCACCCGTACGGGCCTGGTGGACCCACCGGTCACCCAGTTTTTTTCTTTTTTTTTGCTGTTTTTATTCCCACATTATAATAGGATGATCCAAACCGTCCATGTGATGGGCCATAACTTAAATATGTTGAGCCCAAAAAATTATTTCCATAGGATGATCCTAGCTCTCTAATCTATGGAGGGATTGTATATTATTATTTATGGACACCTCTATAGCAGATTGGAGGGCTAGGATCATCCTATGGAAATGATTTTTGGGGCACAACCTATTTAAGTTGTGTTCCATCAAAAGGACAGTTTAGATCATCCTATGATGTGGTCCGTACAGTACAATATGTAAAATACGGGGTTATAAGGGCTTACACCATATAAAATACGGGATCATTTGGGTTTCTACGGGCACCCGCGGGTCCACCCGGCCCGGCCCGGCCCAGTTTTGACGTGACCCATATGGGCCGGGTCAAATTTCAAACGGACTAACTAGTGACCATGACCCCATAAATTACAGGAGGGCCAGGTTGACCTGCGGGTCCGGATCACTTTTTGCCCGGTCTAAGATCAACTTTCACTAAAGCCTATCTAAGAAGTCACATTAGGATTACTAGAGTTCTTGGGAACTAACAAAAATTTGACAATAATTCTAAAAGAATACCAAAAAACATATAGAAGAAGAGTTTCACAGTTATAGACTATATATAGGCATTAAAGCTTCTAGTACTTTATTCGTTGCTTCCAAAATTACCCTCTCTGTCGTTTTCAAATATGTCTGACAAATTAGCTTCCTAAAAACACCATTGTGGAAAAAGTTTAATTTTTAACAGGCTCAGCATGTTATATATTATTAAGTATATTATATTACTAATGATGTATTTTATATTATAAACTATGTTATATTAAAATAATGTATTTGAAGGGAAAGCCAAAGTTTTGAGACTTGTGCAAGTTTCCTCCATTAATTTAAAGGGAAAAATCAAAGTCTTGAGAGTTGTGCACGTTCCCTCCATCTTTTTTATTTTGGAATCTTTTCAATTATTTTGGTGGGAATTATTTGAAATTGTTGAATCCCACATTGAGATTTGGGATTTAAACCCCTTCACTCCTTCATCTATAAATCAGAGATGGTTTCACTCATCCCATTCAAGTTCTTTGGAGCTCTTTCTCTTTGAGAGAGCACCATAAAAGAACTTCAACTTTATATATATATATATATATATATATGAAGGATGAAGAATAAGAAATAGAAAGATGGGTGCAAGTCTCTTCGGAAAAGGGTGTTCTTTGCACCGATTCTAGGTCTCTTCACCTATTCGAAGTCTTTAAAAATGACTCGATTCGAGTTTATTAAAAATCTTCTACTCCTTCTGGAATTTCTAGTGTCTTTCTCTTCTGTCTTTCATACTAGTTTTAAAAGTTTTTCTGAGTGGGTTCTGATTCGTGAAAATACAAGAAGTGCAGTCTTGCTAAAATTCTCAGTGTTGGGCATTGTATCATGGAGATAGAATTTCAAGAGTCCATCTGCATCTATACGTGGAAAATTACTATCTTAAAGATAGCTTCTTGGAAGTGCCTTGCCCAACTATTTATACTGTTCTATTTTCTATATTTTGTTCTTATTATTTTCTATAACACAATAGTATGTCCATGACCATAGGCTCAAATCATCAAGGACGAGAGCGCATGCAGGGGAATTCCAACAGTCGCACGTTGTGATCAGAGAGGGAGATGTTGGAGGTAATCTCATCAGGGAAAAGGTGATATGCAATGCTGAGAGAGTCTAATACGAAGATAGGTAGAGAACATAATTTTTATTGAGTACATGGGCATTTTGGGAATAAAAAAATCATTAATTTCGATGAAGAGGGACCTCAATGAAATTGGTAGAATAAAGAGGGAGGAGAAGCTTGTTACTTGTGCAAAAATAGGAACTTAAGGAGTGGGCTTCCATGTTAATTCCATGTTAAAAACTTTTCTTTATTGCAGCAAAATATGTCCTTCCACTTTTCAGGCACTCCCACATTTTGTTCCTTCTTTGGGATGATGGGTTGAATTGTTCATGAGTAAATAGCTAAATAGTTTCCTCGCTTTTTATCTCCTCTAAAAAATGCCTATATACGTTTGTGACGTTTTGGAATAAAACATTTTGGATTTGTGATATGTTTGTGACGTTTGAAATCGGTAACCAAATAAAACGGTTTATTAGAAACTTGGTTGAATATGTCAAAAAAAAAAAGGGTTGAATGCAGTTTGCAGAGGGGGGGTGCCACGTGGCACACCCTCAGTGGCAATTTCCTTCAATTTTTATTCCAAATCCAGCTTTATATATTATTATAGATAAGTCGGTGGCAATTTCCTTCAATTTTTTTAAAAAACATTATAGGCATCTTTGGCTACCTTGGTAAAGGACAGGGGATTTTTTGTCGGCCAAAGTGACATGGGGGCCGATTATGAGGGGAAAAAATGCTATCAATGCTGATTTGAGGGGAATAAAAAAAAAAGGGTTTTTGCTATGGGTACTCGTTAAGGTGAATTGAGGACATGTTTTTACACACTTTTTGAAAATGTTTTAAGATTTTTATCAATGTTTTAAGGCTTTCTTGTTGGAAATAAGTGTGAAAATATTACTCACGCTTTCATAAAAAGTTCTTATTTTGAAAATATTTTTTTTCTTCTAAAAATCAGCCTCAATTACTCACGCCCTCATTAACACCTATTGCTCTTTAATGTTCTCTGCCCTTCTCTTATGTTGGTTAACATGATATTTCTTAGTTTTTTTTTATGGTGGCCAAACATATGGTACATGTCCAGCCTGTACGTGTCTAATCGTCTGTAACACAAATAAATAAGAAAGAGATAGAAAAGAGGGGGAGAGAGGTTGATTCGAGGCAACCGGACCTCCTAACAGCTCAATTCGAGAGGAGTAATGACTTTCCTAAACAAAATTTCCTTTGCTGTAAATTTCTGAACTCTTCAATATCATTCGAATACACTTCTTAAATACAAGCATAGAGATAGTTCCACATCACTACTTCATTAACCTACCTACATGACACATAAGAAGTTACTAACACCCACAAATATAAAATGAAAAATCCTACAATAACTACTTTGTAACTAAATCACATACACCATAACAAGTGCGTATCACAGCCCTTAAACATTGTTATAATTGCCAAGATTTTCTACACAATAATAAAATAGTTAATAAAATACAGTGTACATTTTCTAAAGAAATGATTACGGATATTATTTCCCTAATTAAATGGTCACAATATTTCAATGGAAAATGCTTTCAAAATTTTTTGGAAATTCATAATTTTTTTTTCTCCCTAAATTATTCCCATTTTGAGGTTTGTAACGATTGTGAGATTTTAAGAGAAAATCTCCATAAATCTCAGGATTTAAATTATCCGATTTGAAAATTTCATGGGCGTGTCTCACGTTCTAGCATTGAATCCCAGCAGATGAAGGTTTCTATCATTGAACTGGTGGGGCCTACTAGCACGTTGGAACGCTCGTATTTTTCCTTGAGACGTACATCCCCACAAGTTTTCTCACTATCCGTCGTTACCTGGTGAGCACGACTATCCGAAAAGTCACTTCCAAGATCATTTGAAATTAGCAATCTTTGAGTTCTACAGGGAAAATGGAGGAAAAATCTAGACAGTTAATCCCATAGAACATCACCATGTGACCCACCTGGCTTTTCTCTAATACATCATGCATAAGATAAAGAACAACAAAGAATCAACCGTTTCTATTTTCTTGGCAGAACTTTAACCGAGGCTCAACGAATAAAGGACTTATGATCATCGGATGAAGGCTTTATCACTGGATTCAAACCGGGTATTTGGTATACGATATTATCAATGGTTCTGATCACGTAAACGTCGCAGAAGTGGGGCAATATACAAATACTTACTCCAACCACGCTTTTTAATGTTCAAAATATAAGGTTTCTGTTGGTAAATATGACAATCACGTATGTTTGACTCAATTTGCCGGTTTCATATGAAGCCCATTCCATGTGGGTCCCATCTTAATTCCCCTATAAAACCCCACTTCCTACCTCATTCTACACCCTTCAACTTTCCAAACCCTACCAAAACCCTTGAACCAAAAAAAATGCAGAGAAAAATGGCTTCTTCTTCTCCTCCTCCATCCGAATCTCAGCCACTTATAAATGATTCAGCACGACCAAAACACCCGAAACATCCCCGGCTCCTACGGCCTCCCATTTATTGGCGCGATTCGTGACCCGTTCGACTATTACTATAACCAAAGCCGAGACAACTTTTTCAAAACCCGAATGGACAAATACAAGTCTACTATTTTCCGTTCAAACATGCCGCCGGGGCCCTTCATGGCTTCCAACCCCCGTGTCGTCGTCCTCCTCGACGGTGCGAGTTTTCCGGTCCTCTTTGACGTCTCCAAAGTCGAAAAAAGAGACCTTTTTACCGGAACTTACATGCCCTCCACCTCCCTCACAGGTGGCTACCGAGTCTGCTCTTATCTCGACCCGTCCGAGTCGAATCACACCATAATAAAAGACCTCCTTTTCTACCTTCTCCACACCCGACGCGAAAAATTCATCCCAGAATTCCAAAGCACCTTCAAAACCCTCTTTGATGTTCTCGAAACCCAGTGTACCCAGACCGGGAAATCCGATTTCAACAAGCTGAACGATGTGTACTCGTTCGAATACCTCGCCCGGGCTGAGTCAAACCGGCCGATACAAAACTCAGCACTTCTGGGCCGAAAGCTGCCTCTCTATGGCTGTTGTTTCAGCTGCACCCATTGATGACCCTCGGATTACCGAAGTTTCTAGAAGACCTACTCATCCACACATTCCCTCTCCCTCCTTTCAGTGTGAAACCATTTTACAAGAAGCTCTACGAGTTCTTCTACTCTTCAGCTAGCTCTCTTTTAGATGAAGGTGAAAAAATGGGGCTTAAACTAGACGAGGCATGTCATAATTGTTAGTGATTTTGCATTTTCAAAATCATGTATATTACATGTTTTAGTGTTTTGGAAAATGTTTTATCAAAAGCGTTTGGGAAAAAGAAAATGTTTTCTTGGAAATATTTGCTTTTACAAAAGGATGTAGAAGTGTAGTTGAAAAGATAGTTCCACATCGGATGAGAGAAAAAAAAGAGAAGGGCTTATAAAGCACTACCATTTCTAACTCTTGTTGATTGCACATTAGGTTGAACCCATGGTTGGACCCGCGGGACGGTGCAACGCACCGTTCGCACACGCGCACGCGCGCGCGCGGCGTGGGCTATAGGGCGCATAGTGGCGCTTTTTTAGGCGCACTTTAATTTTTCCAGATTTGATCTGCACCGTTGGATCAAGATGAAGGTGGACCGGTCAAATAGTTCGCAGGCCCATCAAGCCGAATGGTTCAGTTGGGTTGGGCTTCGGTTCGGGCCTAACGGTCGGCCCAACGGGCCCATGACTCCAACGGTCAAAGGGTGTGATCAAATGGGTTGTGTCCCTTCCCCCAACGGTCATGTGCCAAGGGGGTGCGATCCACACCATAGATGGTTGATCTAACGATGACTGGGTTGGAGAGAGGATTTACTCAAACCAACAGTCACCTCTAGAATCGATCAGGACCATTCAATATCAATGGGTGCGATCTAACGGTCAGATTTCAAACATTCTGGAAAGGTGCCCTGTAGAGGTGTTTTTCACACTGAAAAGACACCAGATGGTCTATAAAAAATGTGCAAACTTCTTATTTCAAATAGAAATCGAATTGGCAATTCTGACTGATTTTACACTCTCTTCTACACTCCTACAAAAATCCCCAAGTATTTCTACATACTGTTTTTTCTTTTCTTTACTGTTCTAGATACTGTTTTTCTGCAGAAACAGAATCTAGAGATTTCTCTAAGGCTTGAAATTTCGGAAGGGCATTTCGGGTTTGATTCCGCTAGTGCTACGCGTCATCAAACATTAGTAGGGCTTCCCTACTAGGCTTCATTGTATCTTGGAGGCAATTCGCGGATCCCCTTTGCACACTACTAGTGGGGGCGAATCTTGTCTTAAAGAAAGTGATATCACGCCTTGAAGCAACAAATTTCTGTTTTCTATCATCAACAGTACCCTCAACAAATTTTCCAACAATCTTAAGACAAGATTTTACTACTGTTGTTTCAATGGCACTTTATTCAGTTCGTCAAATGACCCAAGACTTTGTCAAACTCGAACGTTTCGACAAAGGAAATTTCAAGCGCTGGCAGAAGAAGTTGCACTTCATTTTGACATCACTCAAAGTGGTCCATGTTCTCTGTAACGCCCCGGTTTTTCTTTGAAAATACCAACTCGGTGCGTAGAATAATATGACATCATCTTTCTCAAAAACTTTCATTATTCCCAAGATCTCAAATACATTTAGAGGATTTACAGAAATTAGGTCTAACTTATTACATCGTAATTCCAGACATAGTTGATACACATTTAAAACATAAATATCCGTTAGAACAGTTCTGCATTCAACTCTAGCATTCCCCATCTTCCATCTATACTTCACCTGGGGTTTGGAACCATAAAACAAGGGAAAGAAGGGGGTGAGCTCAAATAGCCCAGTAGGGTATAAACAACAAGGTAAATCTCACATGGAAAGAAAGAAACATGCTTTCCAAACGTATAGAGAAACTTATAGAACTTGATATTAAGAACTATATATAGAATTAGATATATAGACTTCATGATGCTTTCATTCATAGCCATATCTCGGCCCATAATCCTCTAGATTTACACTCTCTAGAGTCGTCTTTACCCACGTGCACATGGAGGACTATAACGCGTCCACCGTAGCCATACCTCGGCTCATAATCCTCTAGATTCACACTCTCTAGAGTCGTCTTTACCCACGTGCATATGGAGGACTATAACGCGTCCATCCGTCATCATATCATAACTCAGTCCATATTCAGAATTAGGGTATCACAAGATAAACCCTAAACATAAACATATCTCATTGAAACAAGTTTCGGGGATACAAGTAAAATCATTTATCTGAAAGGAATGGGGTCTGAAAGAAAGGACCCCCCTTGGATTCTCATCAGTTGTGGATCTCAGAAGGATAGAAACTCTTATGGTAATAGAA
Organism: Tasmannia lanceolata; assembly: GCF_043159265.1. NCBI lineage: Eukaryota > Viridiplantae > Streptophyta > Magnoliopsida > Canellales > Winteraceae > Tasmannia > Tasmannia lanceolata. Next base: position 11,975,975 of record NW_027518681.1, read on the forward strand.
AATCATTTCATCCAGTATAGCAGAAGGAAGAAAACCCTTACATCAGCAAAAGAGAATCAATAGATAGGCAACACTTACATAAAAAACATAATCAAAGGAAAGGAACACCCCTTACATAAAGAGAATCAATAGAAGAAAAACCCTTACAACCCTTACGTCAGCAAAAGAGAATCAATGATAGGGGACCCTTACCTATAGTTTTCTGGTCATAGGTTTGTTTGAGCTTACACCTTGGAGTGGATAACCTGTCAATATATTCTAATTTGTATCAAATTCATGTTTTAAGATCATGGACCCAGCATGCACTATTCATATGGACCCCTCATGTTACTATTCATGTGAACCCCACATGTTACTATTCATGTGGACCCCACATGTTACTATCCATGTGGACCCCACATGTTACTATTCATGTGGACCCCACATGTTACTATGCTCAGCAGGTTACCATTCTTTGAGTTAGTTTATTTCTTGGCTACTATGCTTAGCAGTTCGCCTATGCTTAGCAATTTGCCTTTCTATGCTGAAGTTTACTTACGGTTACTATGCTTGCATTTCACCGTTCAAATAAGATGGTAAAACTTGCATAATCTATAGCGAGTTATCGCCTCTTATGCATGTTTTATCCTGATTTACATAGATGGATATTTACATAGGTGGTAGAACCAACCATTTACTTTACAGTTACTATGCTAGCATTTCACCGTTCAAATAAGAGGGTAAAACTTGCATAATCTATAGCGAGTTATCGCCTCTTATGCATGTTTTATCCTGATTTACATAGATGGATATTTACATAGGTGGTAGAACCAACCATTTACTTTACGGTTACTATGCTAGCATTTCACCGTTCAAATAAGACTTGCATATAAAAGAAATACTTTAACTATTGAAAGATTTACCTTGATGAAGTGGATTTCCTTTTCCCTTCTCCTCTCTCAGATTTCCTTTTCCTTCTCCTCTCTCAGATTTCCTTTTCCTTCTCCTCTCTCAGATTTCCTTTTTCCTTCTCCTCTCTCAGATTTTTTTTTTCCTTCTCCTCGTCTGCGAGCCTCTATTTATAGGCTTAACTTGAATTATTATATTATTATTTTATTTGCTTGAATAGTAACTTGAATTATTATATTATTAGTTTATTTGCTTGAATAGTAACTTGAATTATTGTGTAAGACCTACTTGTTGTGGGACCTACTTGTTGTGGGACCCGCTGGTGGTAGGACCCGCTTGTGTGGGGCCCGCTGATGTGGGACCCGCTTGTATGGGGCCCGCTGGTGTGGGACCCGCTTGTGAATAGTACTCGGTAGGTCCTACTGTGAATAGTAGTTTTAAATAGTGCATCTCAATAGTGAACTTGCATAGTATTTCTGCTTAGTAATCTTGCATAGTGTAATGATATATATATATATATATATATATATATATATATATTTTACCGGTTCTTACATTCTCACTACTCTAAAGCCGTCAGCAAATGAAAATGAAACTTTGGCGGAGGCTCGTGCAAGGATGAAGTGGGAACAGGATGACTACATTTGCAAAGGGCACATCCTAAATGCTATGTCAGATACACTATTTGACATATATCAAGGCATGGGATCAGCAAGTGAAATCTGGAATGCACTTGAAGCCAAATACTTGGCGGAAGATGCCAGTAGCAAGAAATTCACTGTGAGTCAATTTTTAAATTTTAAAATGGTAGATGATAAGTCTGTTATTCATCAATTACATGAAATACAACATGTAATTAATCAAATTCATTTGCAATGCATCCTTCTTGATGATTCCTTCATTGTCCCGTCAATTATTGACAAACTTCCACCAAATTGGAAAGACTTTAGAAAAAGTCTAAAACACAAGAAAGAGGAAATGTCTATTGAAGACTTGGCTCAATGCCTCAGGATTGAGGAAGAGTCAAGAATCAGAGACAAGAAAGAAAATGAAACTGTATCCTCTAAGATCCATTTGGTGGAAAATGTCAAGAATTCGAACCAACAAAGAAAAGGCAATTGGAAGAGAAACAAACACCCTGAAAAGAATACTAATAAGAATAAGAAAAGAAAGGGTGCTTGTTTCAACTGTGGCAAACCAGGCCATTACAAGAGTGAGTGCCGACTTCTTAAGGATAAGAAGTCGGGTGCACCAACAGACAAAGAAAAGTTTGTCGCCATGATTTCAGAGGCAAATATGCTTGAAGATGGCAATGATTGGTGGATTGACTCTGGTGCGACGATGCATGTCTGTAAAGACAGGAACCTGTTTTCAACTTATGAAACAGTTGAAGATGGAAGCGTGTTATACATGGGAAATTCGTCGACAGCAGAAGTCAAAGGGAAGGGCAAGGTGGAACTTGAGTTCACATCCGGCAAGCGACTCACTCTAACCGGTGTCTACCATGTACCAGAAGTTAGAAAGAACTTAGTGTCTGGAAGCATTTTCAACAAGAATGGCTTCAAACTTGTATTTGAATCTGACAAGTTCATTCTTTCTAAGGGGGGTACTTTTGTTGGGAAGGGATATATGTATGAAGGGATGTTCAAACTTAATATCAATAAAGTGAATGTCTTTGCTTATGTTTTGGATTCTTCTTTATCTTTATGGCATAATCGTTTAGGACATGTAAATACTAGGAAAATGAATGATATGGTTAAGTTAACCTTAATTCCTAAATATGAAAATGACTTAGTAGATAGATGTAAAACATGCATGCAAACCAAGATAATCACTAAGTCATTTCCTAAAGTAGATAGAACTTCTAACTTGTTAGATTTAATTCATAGTGATGTATGTGACATACATAGTGTTCCCACAAAAGGAGGTAAAAAGTATTTTGTTACATTTATTGATGATTATTCTAAGTACTGTTATGTTTATCTACTTAGTCATAAAGATGAGGTTTTAGAAAAATTTAAGATTTATAAAACTGAAGTAGAAAACCAATGTATAACAAGCATTAAATGTCTCAGATCAGATAGAGGTGGTGAATATTACTTTCCTCATTTCTGTGAATCAGTAGGCATAGTCCATGAAACTTCTGCCCCTTATACACCACAACAAAATGGTGTAGCAGAAAGGAAGAATAGGACACTTACTGAAATGATTAATGCTATGCTTGTTAATTCTGGTTTAAATAAAAGTTTTTGGGGTGAAGCCTTACTTACAGCTTGTCACATTTTGAATAGGGTACCAAGTAAGAAATCTGATATAACCCCTTATGAATTGTGGAAGAAAAGGAAACCAAACTTAAGTTACCTTAAAGTTTGGGGTTGTAGATCTATAGTTAAAGTCCCTAAACCTAAGTTAAGGAAATTAGGTGAAAAGGGTATTGAGTGTATCTTTTTGGGATATGCTAGTCACAGTAAGGCCTATAGGTTCTTAGTTATAGAACCCAATGATTTTATAGATGTCAATACCATAATTAAATCTAGAGATGCCTTTTTCTATGAAAATAGGTTCACTGCAATTCCTAAAGAAATTGAACCTACAACTTCTGTAGATCATCCTTTAGAATCACAAACAGAAGTTGGTGAACCTAGTGTACAACCTAGTAAAATAAGAAGAAGTTCAAGAGATAGAAGGGATAGGAGTTTTGGCCCTGACTTTGTAACCTACCTGGTAGAAGGGACAAGGAAAAAACTCCAAGGTTCTGTCTTGTTAAACTTAAGCATAGAAAGTGACCCTCAAACCTATGGAGAAGCCATAAAGTCACAAGATGTTGCTTTTTGGAAAGAAGCAATTAATGACGAAATGGATTCTATCATGGGTAATAAAACTTGGATTTTGGTTGATCTACCACCTGGGTCTAAACCTATAGGATGTAAATGGATCTTCAAGAAGAAGATCAATGTAGATGGGACCATAGAAAAGTTTAAGGCAAGGTTAGTTGCCAAAGGGTTTACTCAAAAACCCGGTATTGATTACTTTGACACATATGCACCTGTTGCTAGGATTTCTACCATTAGAGTGTTGATTGCCCTTGCTTCCATATACAAACTTCACATTCACCAGATGGATGTTAAAACCGCATTCTTAAATGGTGAACTTGATGAAGAAGTGTATATGGAACAACCTGAGGGATTTATTCTGCCAGGCCAAGAGCATAAAGTATGGAAGCTTATCAAATCTTTGTATGGGCTTAAGCAAGCCCCTAAACAATGGCATGAAAGATTTGATAAAGTCTTAGTGTCAAATGGTTATAAGATACATGAATCAGATAAATGTATATACAGTAAATTTAAGGGCAGCAAAGGTGTTGTTATTTGTTTATATGTTGATGACATGTTAATTTTTGGTACTGATATTGCAAGCATTCAAAGTACTAAATCATATCTTTCTCAAAACTTTGATATGAAAGATATGGGTGAAGCTGATGTGATTTTGGGTATTAGAATCATAAGACAGGACAATGGTCTTATTCTAACACAATCACATTATATTGAGAAAGTTCTTAAAAAGTTTAACCATTTTGAATGTTCACCCATTTCAACACCTTTTGACCCAAATATAAAGTTGTATCTTAATACTGGCAGGACTATCTCTCAACTAGGGTATGCTAGTGTAATTGGTAGTCTTATGTATGCTATGACTTGTACTAGGCCAGACGTAGCATATGCTGTAGGTAAACTTAGTAGGTTTACCAGTAATCCTAGTTTTTCTCATTGGAATGCAGTCTATAGAGTTTTAAAATATTTAAAGAAAACTATAGACTATGGTTTATGTTATAGTGGGTATCCAACTGTAATAGAATGATACTCTGATGCTAGTTGGATAACTGAGCGTATAGACCATTTATCAACCAGTGGGTGGATTTTCACCCTTGGTGGGGGAGCAGTCTCCTGGGCCTCTAAGAAACAGACATGCATAACAACTTCAACTATGGAAGCAGAGTTTATAGCTCTGGCAGCATGCTGTAAAGAGGCGGAATGGCTTCGGAATTTGTTATTGGAAATTCCGTTATGGTCTAAACCAATGCCATCGATTTATGTCCATTGTGATAGTCAGGCCACACTATCAAGGGCATATAATCATGTTTATAATGGTAAGTCCAGACATATAGGACTTAGACATAGTGCTATAAGAGAGTTACTTACTAATGGAGTAGTAACTATTGATTTTGTGAGATCGAGCCAAAACTTGGCCGATCCATTCACTAAAGCTCTTGCAAGAGATCTGGTGTGTAAAACATCATTAGGGATGGGGTTAAAGCCATTAACCAATAGTCACCAATGATGGAACATCAACTCAACACTTGAATAAACATCAAGTCTTGAGTTCAATGAGTCCAAGTACATCATATGGAGTGATTGCAAGCACTATAATCTGTATTATTTGCCATCCCAAGGTAAAGTGCTTGGTACCTGTAATGTTTAAAAGGAGAAGGCTGAGTATTTAAACTCTTAATAGGCTTATAACATAGTGTTGGAGTGTTTTAGTTACAGGGGCACTCTTGATAAGCCCACCTATGTGAGTGTGGAAGTGGTGCCGCTTCCTATGAGACCTGGCTAGTCTCTAGAGCGCTCACGAAACCAAGATATAGACACAAGGCCAGTACATGTGTCGGTTTTAGAAATTGCCCAAAGAGGTGAAATCTTGTGTGTGAGACGTATCCGGTTAACCAAATAGAATAGCTAGTTCAAAGATACGTCTACTATGCAATTCTGGTTAACTTTGATATGTCCTCACTAAGTGAAGGTTCAAATCGAGAGATACCTTCATCTATGCATAAGATTTCCAAGCCTAATGAGAAAATTTTCTTTGATTTTGAAAATGGTGGGGGATTGTTAGTGATTTTGCATTTTCAAAATCATGTATATTACATGTTTTAGTGTTTTGGAAAATGTTTTATCAAAAGCGTTTGGGAAAAAGAAAATGTTTTCTTGGAAATATTTGCTTTTACAAAAGGATGTAGAAGTGTAGTTGAAAAGATAGTTCCACATCGGATGAGAGAAAAGAAAGAGAAGGGCTTATAAAGCACTACCTTTTCTAACTCTTGTTGATTGCACATTAGGTTGAACCCATGGTTGGACCCGCGGGACGGTGCAACGCACCGTTCGCACACGCGCACGCGCGTGCGCGGCGTGGGCAATGGGCTATAGGGCGCATAGTGGCGCTTTATTGGCGCTTTTTTAGGCGCACTTTGCACTTCGCACGTACGCAACGTCGCGAGGAGCGATTTGAGCCTTTAATTTTTCCAGATTTGATCTGCACCGTTGGATCAAGATGAAGGTGGACCGGTCAAATGGTTCGCAGGCCCATCAAGCCGAATGGTTCAGTTGGGTTGGGCTTCGGTTCGGGCCTAACGGTCGGCCCAACGGGCCCATGACTCCAACGGTCAAAGGGTGTGATCAAATGGGTTGTGTCCCTTCCCCCAACGGTCATGTGCCAAGGGGGTGCGATCCACACCATAGATGGTTGATCTAACGATGACTGGGTTGGAGAGAGGATTTACTCAAACCAACAGTCACCTCTAGAATCGATCAGGACCATTCAATATCAATGGGTGCGATCTAACGGTCAGATTTCAAACATTCTGGAAAGGTGCTCTGTAGAGGTGTTTTTCACACTGAAAAGACACCAGATGGTCTATAAAAAATGTGCAAACTTCTTATTTCAAATAGAAATCGAATTGGCAATTCTGACTGATTTTACACTCCCTTCTACACTCCTACAAAAATCCCCAAGTATTTCTACATACTGTTTTTTCTTTTCTTTACTGTTCTAGATACTGTTTTTCTGCAGAAACAGAATCTAGAGATTTCTCTAAGGCTTGAAATTTCGGAAGGGCATTTCGGGTTTGATTCCGCTAGTGCTACGCGTCATCAAACATTAGTAGGGCTTCCCTACTAGGCTTCATTGTATCTTGGAGGCAATTCGCGGATCCCCTTTGCACACTACTAGTGGGGGCGAATCTTGTCTTAAGGAAAGTGATATCACGCCTTGAAGCAACAAATTTCTGTTTTCTATCATCAACAGTACCCTCAACAAATTTTCCAACAATAATATCCTCTTTGCTACAGTTTTCAACAGTTATGGAGGGTTCAAAGTTCTCTTCCCGGTGATCTTAAAGTGGATTGGTCTCGCCGGAGAAAATCTCCACAAACAACTAGCAGAGGAGATAAGATCCACCGTTCAATGTGAAGGTGCAATAACGTTATCAACCATTGAAAAGATGCCGTTAACAAAGTCCGCAGTTTATGAGGCTTTACGTATGGAGCCTCCCGTTATGTTTCTGTATGGGAAAGCGAAGAAAGATCTGATAATTGAGAATCATGAAGAGGCATTCGAGATAAAAAAAGGGGAGATGATTTTTGGGTTTCAACCATTTGCGACAAAAGATCCGAAGATTTTCGAGAACGCGGAGGAGTATGAAGGGAATCGGTTTGTAGGGGACGGTGAGAAGCTGATTAAACATGTGCTGTGGTCGAATGGTTTTGAGACGAATGATCCGACGGTGGATAATAAGCAGTGTCCAGGGAAGGATTTTGTGGTGTTGATGGGGAGGCTTTTGGTGGTGGAGTTTTTTCTCCATTACGATACGTTCAAGGCCGATATGTCTACACAACTGTTGGGGCCTCTTGTAACGTTTACTTCGTTGACCAAGGCAAACGGCAGTTGAAGTGTCGTTTGAGGGAGAAGATAAATCCGCGCACCCCTGTAGGAGAATTCGCACTTCTGTACCATGAATTGGCGTCAAATGGCGTCAAAAAAGAGGTTAATGTGGCAGACTTTTAACGCTTTTTGACGTCAATCCACTTTACAGTGGTGCGGATTATCGCACAGGGGTGCGAATTTATCATCTCCCGTAGTTTGGCTCTATTAATAAACCGGCTTGTCTCGTTTTAGGTGTTTTAGGCCGTCTCTCTGTTACGTGACTTTGTGGCGTTTGTGTAATTTGATTAATCTAAATAAAATGCAAAAATTATTATAGTATCTATAGAAAATGATATTCCCACACCCTTTTCGGAGCAGTACCACCCTTAAACTGAAGAGTGTAGTCAAAAGTCAAAACACGCAGTCGCAAGTGCATCTCTTTCTATCCACCTCACCCAAGCCCATTTATCATTCCTTTAAAGCCCGTTTTGATACCTCATATATTGTATTTGGATTTGGAATTGAGTTTTGGATACAAAATGAATAGATCCGGCAGCTCATGTTGAGGAAGAGAGAGAGGGAAGGGGGTACTTCCTAGTGGAGGGGAGAGGATGAAGAGCAAAGAGGGAGAAGGAACGTCTTTTAAAGCACGTTTGACCCCTTTTGTTTTTATGTAGTAAGTCCCGTCCCACCATATTTAGCAAAATACCATTTGAAACGTCTTTTTAAAAAATAAAAAAAAACTCTTTAGTGGTGTGCCTTTTGATACTCCCTTTAGAACATTTTAAGGTGGGAAAAACATTGGGTTTTTTTTTTTTTTTTTTTTTTTTTTTTTTTTTGTGGAAAACATTTTAAACACGTTTAAAATGCATTTTAGACGTATTAAATGCTTTTTTTCTTTGCCAACTTTCAAACTATACTCCACTGTATTTTCCAAATAACAAAATTTTAAATTCATTTTTTTGTGTTTCCATTTATATGACAATGTTTTTTTTAACCAAAACTGTATGAAACTCAATTTTTTTAACAAAATTTTAAAACTTTAATAGTGGTTGATGATTGTTGGAATAGAGGTTAAAACTGTATAACTAGTAGTTAAAAGGGTATTAATAGTAGTTTCAACACTGTCAATAGTGGTTAATGTGCGTGAGTTGTTCAAACTCTACCTAAACTGGTTCATGGTTGTTCAAATGTTGTTCATTGGATTGGATTCCATCTAGTCGAGGGTTTTTGTCATTGGATTGGATTTCATCTAATTTAATAGTGGTTTATGATTCTTGGAATAGTGGTTAAAACTGTGTAATTACTGGTTGAAAATGTATCAATAGTGGTTGCAGCACTGTCAATAGCGGTTAATGTGTGTAAGGAGTTGTTCAAACTCTTCCCACACTGGTTCGTGTTTATTTAAATGAACAACATTTCAAGGGGAAGAAATTCTACTTCAAATTATGTCCGGATTACATTATAACAAAGTGATTCGTTTACAATGTCAGTTACATTTCCTAATTATGATGCACTTGATATATATGAGAATAAAACAGTGAACTTTACATTAAAAAACATAGATAAGTATTTTAATTACATACAACAATGAACCACATGTTCTTTAATAACAAATAGCCCAAGGTTGGCAAAGTCTTATACATTCACATGCCCATACACACCCTCTAAGAATTCATTGAGCAGAGTTCTTCTCATAGCAATAATATCACCCTGCCAGAAGTCCAAAGCTCCATCTCTGCTGAGGCAATTCATTTCCTTAATAACAAATATCCCACAATCAAACCTGCAAGAAGGTAAGATTAGACGAAGTTAGAACTGACCGAATTTCATAGTTATAGTGACCAATTCAAATTTGATTACATCACTCGTTTTTTTTAATGGGCTGATGAGTAGGTTCAACCCCTTGAAATATATCTACATTTTGAATGTCCTGATGAGTAGGTTCAATAAGTACAGAGTTGAACCACTATTTAGATAATTTCAACCACTATTTACATAATTTCAAACACTAAGTACAGAGTTCAACCACTATTTTAACCAATTTCAACCATTAAAACAGAGTTCAACCACTATCTTTACCAATTTCAACCACTACTCACAGATTTGAACCACTGTTTCCACCAATTTCAACCACATAAACTGATTTCAACCACTATTTCAACCAAAATTTTATAGATTTGAAGCCCATTTCAAACAAGAAGTACAGAATTCGACCACTATTTAGATAATTTCAACAATTATTTACATAATTTCAAAAAGTAAGGACAGAGTTTCAACCACTATTTCTTTATTGTGTTTTTATATAATGAAAGGCCTTAGAGTCCATTATTTTTTTAAAAGTACCGTACGGTCACGCCATAGGATGATCCAAACCGTCCATAAGATGGGACACAACCTAAATAGGTTGTGCCCCAAAAATCATTTCCATCGGTTGATCCTAACCTTCCGATCAATGATCAACCCTCTAATGTGCGGTCCGTCTATAGATCGGATGGTTATGATCAACCTATGGAAATGATTCTTGGGGCACAACCTATTTAGGTTGTGTCCCATCTTATGGACGGTTTGGATCATCCTATGGTGTCGCCATAAGGTACTTTTTGAAAAATAATGAACTTTTAGGCTTTTTATTATATAAAAACTCTTCTTTAATAAAAAAAACTATGAAAGGAGAGAGAAACGTCACTTTCAAAGGAGAGAGAAACATCACTTTCAAAGGAGAGAAAAATGAGAAAGAAATGTCACTTTCAAAACTAAAGGTAAAAGTAAAAAAATTATTTCTTTATTCAATAGGGAGAAGGGAAAAAGGGTCCAAAAATAGTTGTGAACAGTAAAAGTACTTCACTTTGGTCATTTTCAACTCTCCCTTTAACGTCAATAGTCCAAAAAAGTGCTTTTTTAGGTCATTTATGAAGGAGTGCCACTTCACCCTAAATCCGAAAATCAGCCCTTCCTTTGCCCATTTTTTTCAAAATCTTCCCCAAATGCCATGGAATCTTGCCCAAGATCGTGGACTTTCAATCAAACGACTATAACTTATGAGATGACTGCAAACTTATGAGGAATCAAAGACCCAAGTCAAGGAAAGCAGAGTCTTGCAGTACTGTTAGATGTGTCACCAGTTGAACAAAGACGGCCTATGGTAAGGCAAATACCAAGGAGAATGAAATTTGGGTTATCGGAAAGAAGCGTGATGGTGTGCAAATCCGATTGACAACCTCTATAAATAAGGAGGATCTACAAACCAGCAATGGCCTCGGAGGAAGAAGATTCTGAGCCTGAGAATGTTTTGGCGGTCCCTAAGCCTCCTGGACTGGATAATGATCAATCAGAAGTTCACAATAGAGATTGGAAGGAGTATGCTGAATCAGATGTAGACAAAGAACCTCCAACTAAGGAGGTAAAGTATTTGTCTTACATTCAACTCCTTTCCCATAAGCTAAACAACTCTCCTCTTCTTAGTGAAAGACTGACAAAGCTGAAAAACCTGATAAGCACCAAGAGCATCGACGATCTTCCTATGCACACAAAAATGGATATTTTGAAGGATTTTAACGAGGAGCTCTCTCGCACAGCAGCCCAGATAAACCAAACTCCTCCAGCCCCATCCAACTCATTGAGCAAGAAGAAGAACAAATCATCCAGGCATAAATCAAAGAAACATATTCAGGATATCATTAGAGAAACTCAAGCTCAAATCTTTGGAGACATCATCCCCGGCATCGGAAATTCAAGCTCGACAACATCTGCTTGCTGCTGCTATGGCCGGAAAACCGCCCACATCCCTTTAAGAAATTAACAACCAAAATTGACCTCAATACCACCTCGATCCTTGGAGAGATGGTTTTGCCCATTTTGGTGAAAGACCCTACCTCTAATCCTACTGGGGCAGATCAGTTCTTCCATTCCAATCCCCAAGACTTACCTCCATTAAATTAAATGCTGATGGGAGCCCTACAGCAAATCCACCGGCACTTGGCACAACCCCCAAAGGCAGTTCCAGCACATCTGTTGGCACAAGCCCCATTGTCCTAGAGGACCCTATTCCTAATGACAAGCATTAGAAGGGACTTAGATAGGCCTGCAGAGAAACAACCTTTCCAACGGTGTACTCTAATTTCCAATCTACCAGGGACTCATATAGGCCTGCAGAGAAACAAAAATCCAATGCCGTCACACCCTCTTGTTCTCTTTCTTCGAGCAATGGTGCTGGAAACTGCTCGTATGTTGTGCCCAACAACGACCCGCCCCCTTCGGTCCAGAACCCTCGGACAAATCTCTTCACAAACCAAGCTTCCCCTCCTGTCCCCACAAAGCTTGACCTATCTCTCCCGCTGAAGAGGAAAAATCGAAGATGGAGCTATTGTTTGAGGATGAAGAAATGCTCGAATCAGAGAACAAATGGGCAAATTTCCTGGTGCGATATTTTCTCGGCAAACGACCCTACTTCTTCTCCTTAAGAGAGATGCTCACGCGCAAATGGAAGCTCACTGGATCCCTCCAAATGCACACTCTGGAGCATGGCTTTATTCTTTTTAAGTTCTCCTCCGCTGATGACTGTACACGAGTCTTAGAAGACACGGGCCAAAGCTATGGAGGTAGACCCTTAATCCTACAAAGATGGGACCCTGATTCCAACCTGGAAAAGAAGATTCTCCCTGAAATCACTGTTTGGATCAGGCTCCCTGGGCTTCACCTCAAATTCTGGACAAAACATTGTTTGAGTAGGATTGCTAGTTTGATTGGAAAGCCGCTATATATGGATACCCTGCAGAATCATCCACACTAAATCACGCCAGAATGTGCATTCAACTAAGTACCGAGCAATCTCTCCCGGAATCTGTCAAACTCATAACCTCTTCGGGAGAGATTATTCAACCAATAGTATACAATTTGAAGCCAAAAGCTTGTACCACATGCAAAGACTTCAGCCAACGCACGGAGGAGTGCAACGTCCATAGACATTCCCAATTTCATTTGAAAAGGAATGGAAACCTGTCAAAAGAAGCTCCCAATCCGATGAGATCCATCCCATTGAAGCAATCCTAACCATTGAGAAGCAATCCGAACTACCTAGAAGCCCTTCAAAGGATCTGAAAATAGTAGGAATTCCTCAAATGGCAATCCAATAGACACTATTCTGACCCCTGCCCAGGACCAGCTCAAAGGCAATAGATTCTCTGCTTTGGAGGACTTGGATCCTGACCCAATCACCAATGACGTGCAATCTCCGCTGCAGAAGCTTCAAGGGCAGAATGCCATCGAGATTCAGGACCATCCTGGGCATTGTACGAAGAGTGACTCTCACCATCAGGATAATGGCTCTTGGCAAAGGGACCAATTGGCAGGAGGTAAATCTGCAAAAGAGCCAGAGAGCTAGGAAGCTGAGTCGGAGGCTAGTAGACGCCCATGGTTATTAAGAGTTTTCGAGACTTCATGTCCTTAGATATTGCGTCACTTGATATCGTCTTGTCGATGTACTCTTGGTCTGTTTCCCTATTCTTGTGATAGGGTTAGTTTTGTGAGCTGATTATACCATCTTTATTATTCAAATAAACCGGTAGGGGTTCACGCCAAACCCCAGCTACCTACGCAGAAAAAAAAAACGACTATAACTTTCCTAAACCAAGCAATTTTGCAAATCTACCCTTACTCCAAACACAAAATCCATTTCAAACCGAAAATTCCACAAGATTTTTGCCCTAAATACCAATTTTCAATCAAAAAAGGTATAAATCTCCTCCAAATCTTCAATTAAGACCAAAAATCCTTGCTTTCATTCCATCTTCGCTTTACAATCAAACCCAAATCCGATCCTTTTAAAATCCTTGATCAGTGCCCCAAAGATAGTAGTTGATAGGGTCCGGACTCAGCACTGAGGGAATCCGGACTCAGCACTGAGGGAATCCGGACTCAGCACTGAGAGAATCCGAACTCAGCATCCAATTGGCTGCTGGCACGTGGCCCTCACAAGGACCGTTGGAAGGCCAACACCTGTCCCCACTAGGTGTGGCACCTGGACCAATCAGGGACCTCCACCTGCCCTCCTTAGGTATGAAACCTGGTCCATTCAGAGGCCACCACCTGGCTCAGAACTACCACCTGTCCTAGACAGGTGGCTTAGAATCACTATAAATAGCCTTCACTTGTGCTAAGGTGAGGGTCCTGAAAAATCTAAGAACCAAAACTCTAAGCTTTTTGCTCTGACATTGCTCTGCACTCCTGCTCATACTGACTTGAGTGTCGAAGCGCCCGTCCGGAGTATCACTCCGGGTTGGTCCTCTGACCCTTTTCTTTCTTGTCTGTACTCTGTGCAGCGCAGGACTCAACCAGCCCCTCAGTCGTGGCTCGTTAGTTCGGACCGCCCAGCCCTACCATAACCTGTTACCGATTTTAGGCCTAACAGATTTGGCGCCATCCGTGGGACCCCGAAACAAAAAGCTGTTCGAAATCTCACCCAGATAAAAATGGTAGGACAGACCGGCAAGCGAGCACCTCCGACTTCTCGGGCTACCCGGGCTACAGCCCCCCGGGAAGGACGAAGTGAGCGGCTGGCCTCGCAGGTGGAGGTCGGGGCGGCCGTGGAGCGGACTTCGCCCCACTCGGACCGTTCAGACCCCACCCCGACCCCAAGGGAGATGCGGGCCCTTTTTCAGGAAATGACGGCTGTAGTTGCGCAGTTCAGGAATGCGGCCCCCGCATTCCAGCAACACCCAGTCGAGGTTTCTCGACCCGTTCAGAGGGGAGAAAGCTCCCGCAGAGAACGTGCGTCTCCACCCCGCGACCAAACTCGTCACTCCACAAGAAGAGACCACCGCTCGCGGGACAGGAACGTGCGCCTAGAGCCTCGTCAGCATCACCGGTCACGATCTCCCTCCGTGCAGAAACGTGGCAGCAAGAGAGACCCCATGCACGGAGAGGGATCGCGGCACCGGCGAAGGAGTCCCCTCAGCCAGTCCGGATCCGCAAGGAGCCCATCAGCCGTAAGGAGTAGACCTGCCCGTCTGGCCGAACAGAGGGATGATCCGATGTTACTGAGAATCCAGAAGATCGATAATAGAATCGAGGAGCTGGCTAGAGATCATGGCCGCCCTGCTTCAAGGATCTTCAGTAGCAATCCCCCTTTCACAGACAGGGTACTCGGTGCGGCAGTCCCCTTGGGCTTCAAGATGCCGCAGATCCCGCAGTATGATGGGACCACCGATCCCGTGGATCATCTGCAGACCTTCAGGACCACGATGCTTCTCCACGGGGCGTCGGACGGGTTCCTTTGCAGGGCACTCCCCACCACATTAACTGGAGCCGCGAGAGATTGGTACTCACGGCTGAAGCCCAAGTCCGTTGACAATTTCGACGACTTCGGGGACGATCTGGCCCGGCATTTCATGAGCAGCAGAAGGCCTCGAAAGACGACGGCTTCACTGATGGCCCTGAGGCAGGAAGACGGTGAGGCCTTAAAAGCGTTCGTTGGCCGGTTCAACAGGGAGGCCCTTCAGGTACCCAACCTGGATCCCTCCGCGGCAACGAATGCTCTTCTGGCCGGAGCCCGGTCCACCGACTTCCGAAGAGCAGTCGCCCGGCGAAATCCGCAGTCCTTGGCAGATCTGATGACCGGGCGGAGGAGTACATCTCCGTCGAGGAGACTCTCGCTGCCCTGGATTCCGTCAGCAAGAGAAGACCAGAGGAGAAGAACCCCGCCAAGCAGCGTAGGGATGACAGACCCCAGAGGAAGGAGAGCAGCCCGTCCCGGAAGGAAAGGAGCTCCCCCCGGCCTCGAAAGGAGAGGAGCCCCCCGACGAGGGAGCGCTACACGCCCCTCACCGCATCTAGGGCTCAAATTTTGGCAGCCATCCGGAAAGAAGACTTCATCCGGTGGCCGAAGAAGCAGACGCCAGAGGCAGGCACCCAAGACATGTCCAGGTATTGCCGGTTCCATAAGAGCCACGGCCACGACACCAACGCCTGCATTCATCTCAAGGAGGAGATCGAGCAGCTGATAAGCAGAGGGTACCTTGGGAGGTACTTAAAAAATAATGACAACAGAAGGGAGCGCCAGGACAACCCGAGGCCCAGAGACCGAAGCCCTCGAGACGCCCAACCCCTGGGCGACCGCATCCAGGCTCCCGCCCCGGCCGTTCTCCCTCCTCAGGTACCTCAACCTCAACTCCAACCTCATGGTGTTATTGGTACCATTTCAGGAGGGCCGACCGCGGGAGGGACCTCTTCATCGGCCCGCAGAACCTATGCCCGGCAGGTCAACGCCGTCCATGCCTGCAGCAAGAGGGCCGAGCCAGAAAATGAGATATCCTTTTCGGAGGCAGATCTTGACGGTCTGATCCTCCCGCACGATGATGCCCTGGTCGTCACAATGCTAGTGGCGAACTGGGAAATGAAGAAGATCCTGGTCGACAACGGGAGCTCCGCCGACATCCTCTACTATCACGCCTTCGAACAGATGATGATCGGAGCTGACCGTCTGAAGCCGGCCAACTCAGATCTGTTCGGGTTCTCAGGAGAAGTTGTCAAGGTCGAAGGGCAGATTGAGCTTCCAGTTCTTATCAGGGAGCCGCCCCGCCAGTCCTTTGCCATGGTGACCTTCCTGGTGGTTAAGGCCAAGTCGGCCTATAACGCCATTCTAGGATGCCCTGGCCAGAACCTCCTCCGAGCCATTCCCTCCGCCTATCATCAGAAGATGAAGTTCATTACGCCAGGAGGCGTAGGTGAAGTCAGAGGGGATCAGCCTCAATCAAGACAATGCTATGCGGCAGCGCTGAGAGGGAAGAATGCGTCTGAATCTCTTCCAATCGAGCTGTACGATCTGAGAGATGAAGCGCAGGTCACAGTCAATGAGCCCGCAGAGGACCTCGTCTCTATTCAATTGAACATCGATGACGAACAGAGGGTTGTCCAGATCGGCTCTGCCCTGCCAGAGGCCGCGCAGCAGGATCTCGCTCAGTTTCTCAGAGCCAACGCAGACGTCTTTGCCTGGACTCCTTCAGACATGCCCGGCATTGACCCGTCGATTAGCACCCACGAGCTCGGTGTCGATCAGACATGCAAGCCCGTGAAGCAAAAGCGGAGACACTTTGCGCCAGAAAGGCGGAGAGCCATCAGAGAAGAGGTGGAGAGGCTTTTGAAGGCCGATTTCATCCGTGAGATCCAGTATCCGGACTGGCTCGCGAATGTGTGTGGGACATGATCCCGCGAGAGGGGCGTGGGGCGCGAGCCGCCGCGCGCTCTCTCTTGGTCTCTCGTTCCCACGCGATTGGCGTGTGCATTTTAATTATTGATTTGAATTTGTCTTTCCTGTAAACTTGGGATCACTAAGGCAATCCGAATTCCACACGAAAGAGACTGACAGAGTCGCCACCTAGATGTGGGATCTAGGACCCGTAATTAACCAGAAATCTAGACTCGCTACCTGGTTACAAGAATGGAAGGTATGGGGATTTATCCACCACATGCACCATTCCTGCCCGATAATCGGTCTTCGATTCCAAAAGCTAACTCTTTTAAATTTATTTTAAATGGCTCATTCAACTCTATGTTAATATGTTATCTACGGGACATGCATCCTATGATTTAATTTCAATGTGAATCCTAAATGTGTATTTTGATTTCTTAATTTGTCTGGATTCATTCTACGTGAAAGTTCTCCTAGAATTCTAATTTCATGGAAAACCCTAACTGATTTGATTAAGTATTTACAAGAAAATTAATATACAAAACACCACAATTTGTTGTGGTGCCGACTCGCGGGTGGTATGCCGTCAGACATCCAAGCTGCCTACGTACCCAAGCCTCACTGGGATCAGAGTCGACGTAGTTCGGTGCACCTAAGCTAAGCTACATATGCCTAACTCAACTAGGACACCGACTTAGACGGATTTGACTGTTTCAACAGTTTTAAGAGGAATTATTTAATTCAAGTTGAGGATTTTATTATCTTAGGATTTCATCTAAGATGCTATATGATTCTTATCTGAATGCAAGTTGTCCCTTAGACTAATGCAGGTTTTGCCTACATCCTAGTTTACTAGGCTTGTCCTAAGGAAAGATCGGGTGACTAGTGTAACTAGACCTATGGTACGGTTGCTATTCATAGCAAGCGTCCGTGATGAGGCTGGACTCCTAACTCTAGGACTCCCTAAAACCTAGGACACGGCACGACACCAGTGTTCCTAAATTGGGCTCTAATGGTTCTTAGATTGGAAACCATAATCCAATGGTTCCGAAAGACACAAGATAAATCGATTTAAGTTCTCGAGGTTAATGAGTTTCAGATTTCGAAGATTTTCAGTTTCTAGACATTTAAGGATTACCAATGGTTCTAGGGTTCACCAATTTCGGCCTTGAATGGCATCCAAAGGAGGGAATCGTGCGCTCTTTCCTTGTGCAATTTAATACTTAGGTTATAGCATCTTATTGCCTGGCAGAATCTCAGGATTTCCGTGGACACTAACCTCGGAGCCAACAACATGCTATAACTTAAATATTCAAATTGTCAAAGATCAAGTTGCAATTGGGATACGATTATGGATGCACGGGCCATTTTTCCAGAAAAATCTAAAGATCCTAAAATTTCTGTTTCAATGGATTAAGGAGTGAACATGTGACAGAATTTTAAAGTTCTTTAGGAATTTTTATATGATTTTCAATTAATTTCGAATTTTCCATGGATTTTATCAATTTTAAGCATATGAGCGGTTTTACAAGTGAAATTGTTGCAAATAAATTCGAAATGATTTGAAATTTCTACAGCAGCAAGATGAAAATGTATGTAGCTTACAGGATGAGTTTTGCATATTTTTACATTAAATTCACATTTAATCTTGATTAAACCATTAAATGTCCAGATTGCACAATTAACACATAAACTAGTAGAAATATAACTCTAAATTCTATGAAATTTCTACAGAAATACTATATGAATCAAAATAGCATGCAGTGAGATTTTCATGAATTTTAGAAATTATTTACTACCAATTTCGGATTTTACAATTTCCAGACCAGATTATAAATTAACACTACATCCCATATTAAAACAGATCCAAATCACACGAAAATTTTACAGTAACAAGTAATATGGAAGATAAGACTACTGTAAAAATTTTATGAATTTTAATGATGATCTGATGTTAGTAAAAATTCTCCTAAAATCTGATAAGTTTCAAAGAAAATATTAAATAATATACCAAATAAACTCCAAAACTCTTTACAAATTCATGGTAAAATGAATCAGTAACATATTATTTTCCCACGAAATTTCATTTATTTTAGAATCTGTTTGGTATATAATTTAATTTTTCTTCGTCAAAAGATGTTTTTTGAAGAGTTTTCCATTTTTAAAACACAATTTGCGGAAAAAATCAGAAAAATTCGGAAAAATACAGAAATATTTTGAGAACAATGCACCTACCTGTGGTGAAGATCTCCGCCCAATCCAAAAAATATAAAAAATCCTGCCGCCGCCGATCCGCTCCGCCGTCTTTCGCTTTCTCTGGAGTGTTTAGAGGGAGTGAAGAGATAATGGAAGAAGAATATTAGGGAGAGGGATGGAAGAATATATTGAGGAAAGGGATTGGAGGGAGTGATTAGAAGAGATAATGGAAGAGAAAGAGATAATGGAAGATAAATTTCTTTTTTTTTTCCTCCCTCTTATGGATGGGAAGGGAGATATATATAGGGAGAGAAAGAGAGAGAGAGAGATATGTTGGTGGAGAGCTCATCATGTTGTCCCTCTTAGTGGAGAATCCATCATTATTGTTCTTAGTGGAGGGCCCATCATGTTTCTTAGTGGAGAGTCCATCATTATTGCTCTTAGTGGAGGGCCCATCATGTTTCTTAGTGGAGAGTCCATCATTATTGCTCTTAGTGGAGGGCCCATCATGTTTCTTAGTGGAGAGTCCATCATTATTGCTCTTAGTGGAGGGCCCATCATGTTTCTTAGTGGAGAGTCCATCATTATTGCTCTTAGTGGAGGGCCCATCATGTTTCTTAGTGGAGAGCTACCATCATTGCTCTTCATAAGAGGCCTCACAAGAGGCCCCACTGAGGCCCCACAACGCGGGCCCCACAATGTGGGCCCTCGGTTGATTCGATTTTAAACAAATGTTCAATGCGGGCCCACCAAACGAGTCCAAATTTAATCAAAATGCATCATGCGGCCCCACCAAATGGGTCCAACTTTCTCGATCCAAATTTAATCGAAGCACCCAATGCGGGCCCACCAAACGGGTCCCAATTCTCTCTGGTTTAGATTTTTCTGAATAATCCTTCTCAACATTTAGCGGGAAAATACGAAACACGACGGAAACGACCAAAAATATTTAGAAATGTAACAAACGGATGCGGGAAAGAAAGACATTGGAAAACCGACGGAAAACAAACCCTAATTTCTTTATCGATTAAGGTAGAGCAAAATGGGGTGTCTACAGATGCCCCTCTTTGGTAGAGATGACGTAGTCATCGAATACCAAAGTCAAAATGACAGAGCCATTTTGCGTAGCTTTAATCGACAAAAGACTCTACACAAACGGAACTTAGACGCAAACATTTACTACCTAATGCAAGGCCCTAAATGAAATCCTAGAATTAGAACATAATAAGAAATCCTGATGCGGTGCCGTTCACAAACGGGCAACGAGAGAATGAGATACCACTTTCGAATGGATTCCGAACAGAAAGAACAAAGATCGTTCTCAAGCGGTTTTTTTTTTTTTTTTTTTTTTTTTTTTTTTTTTTTATTTTAAAAGAAAAAGAAAATGAGACATCTTTCACAAGCGGGCTCAAGGAGGATAAGAGACCATTCACAAATGGATTCAGAAAATGAGGTACCGTTCACAAACGGGCTCAAGGAGAAGACGAGACCATTCACAAATGGACTCGAAAATGAGGTACCGTTTACAAACGGGCTTAAAGAGAACACATGACCATTCACAAATGGACTCGAGAAACGAGGCACCGTTCACAAACGGGCTCAAGGAGAACATGAGACCATTCACAAATGGACTCAGAAAATGAGGTACCATTCACAAACGGGCTCAAGGAGAATAAAAGACCATTCACAAATGGGCTCAGAAAATGAGGTACCGTTCACCAACGGGCTCAAGGAGAAGACGAGACCATTCACAAATGGATTCGAGAAATGAGGCACCGTTCACAAACGGGCTCAAGGAAAACATGAGACCATTCACAAATAGACTCAGAAAATGAGGTACCGTTCACAAACGGGCTCAAGGAGAATAAAAAGACCATTCACAAATGGGCTCAGAAAATGAGGTACCGTTCACCAACGGGCTCAAGGAGAAGACGAGACCATTTGCAAATGGACTCGAGAAATGAGGCACCGTTCACAAACGGGCTCAAAGAAACAAGATAGCTTTGATTGATGAACTCAACAACGAAGAATTTAGAGTTTTTTCATGAACTTGAATTTGACATAGGATTGGATTTGATGAATTTTTGATTTTTCAGAAATAAGGCACCGTCCACAAACGGGCTCAAGGAGGACATGAGACCGTAAATGGACTCAGAAAAATGAGACACCGTTCACAAACGGGTTCAAGGAGAAGACGAGACCATTTACAAATGGACTCGAGAAACGAGGCACCGTTCACAAACGGGCTCAAAGAAACAAGATAGCTTTGATTGATGAATTCAACAACGAAGAATTTAGAGTTTTTTCATGAACTTGAATTTGACATAGGATTGGATTTGATGAATTTTTGATTTTTCAGAAATAAGGCACCGTCCACAAACGGGCTCAAGGAGGACATGAGACCGTAAATGGACTCAGAAAAATGAGACACCGTTCACAAACGGGTTCAAGGAGAAGACGAGACCATTTACAAATGGACTCGAGAAAAGAGGCACCGTTCACAAACGGGCTCAAAGAAACAAGATAGCTTTGATTGATGAATTCAATAACGAAGAATTTAGAGATTTTTCATGAACTTGAATTTGACATAGGATTGGATTTGATGAATTTTTGATTTTTTTGAATTTAATGAAATCGAGGATGTTATAGATCGTGCCTGACAAAGATATCGGAAACTAGGACTTTGACGAATGATGAAACGGCAAACCGAAGAACCATTACTAACAAGAATGGATTAGAAACACTTTTATGAAACTTCAACAAGATTTTTCTCAAAGAGACTGCTGGTCTTGTCTTTGGGGATTTGGATGACTGAAACCTTGAACAAGACACTTGAAATTGGTAATCTAGAACAACGGCTCTCTTGGATATAATCATGGAAAAGTGGGACTTGCCTCTTGATAGGTGTTTAGATAAACATTTCTTGACCAGGAAAGTATTTAACTAACTGGAAGGAAATTCTGAATTTTAACGGTTCATCTTTCTGAGAAATTGGCTCGACCATCATTGCATCTGAGGCTCTTCCAAGCTTAAGATGCCTTTTTGAGGTATGATCTTTTTACGGAAGCTGGGCTTTCTGATGTTTCTACTTCTGAACTCTTCTGAGTTGATCATCTTTGAAATGAAGCTGTTTGACTGGATTCTCAAGCTCTTTCAGGTACAATCGAAGGGAGCTGACGAAGCCGGGCCTCCTTCACCGAGACAGTTGCATCATTTTGGACATAGGAACGACGATTGGCTCTTTCTAAAGAGAAAACTTAGATGAAAGGCACTACTCAAAGGATTGAGCAGCTCTGAAGGAGTGAACTTAGAATGACAAAGAATGACTAACGACACTGACAGACACAGTAATGCTTCTGACTTAGTTAACGTTTTATTTGGTAAGTCTATCCTTTTGAAGAATGCTTTTTCTTTTTTTCTTTTTTTTCTTTTTTTTTGAAATCGTAAACACTGGACTTCTTCCTTGAAACAGTAATGCCTCAAGAATTTAATTATGACCCCTAAGATTGCTTAGCTTCAATGCCCCCAGTTTTGAGGATATCACTTGCATTTGCTTGAACTTCAGTTGATCTTCAGTCTTGATACCGGCTGTAGCCTTCTTATATCGATTCTCTTACCGTGACCAAGTCACCTCTTCAGGGTTTTTGACTTGGCGGACCGCGCTAGCCTTAACTTTTGCCTGAACCACCTTTCTAGGTTTTCGATCCAGCAGGCTATCCCCTTAGCTTTTGCCTAAGTCGCCCTTTCGGGTTTTCAACTTAGCAGGGGAATGATCTTAAATTTTGCCTAAACCGCCCTTTCAGGTTTTCAGTCTAGCAGATCTTCAAACTCCATATTTTTTTTTTATTCATCATCATTTTTTTTTCTTTTTGTGTTTCGGGACCTAGATCATTAGTTCTGAACACCGGAAGGACTTTATAGGTAGGATAGGGTTTTTCAAAGAATGGCTTAAGGCTCGACAAAGATTTCGACCGAACCTATGAATAGGTTGCCTACATATCCCAAGATAGGAATCAGGTCGTGTGTAGTTCAGGGCGAATGCCCCTAGTTTGAAGATAAATTGTTCGAAGGTTTATTGATTTTTCTTTTTTTTTTCTCTTCTTTCTGGAATAATTGAATTCTCTTCTTTAGGAACTTGTCCCTCTTTTTTCTGAAAGGATTGAATTTCTTTTTTTTCTTTTTTTTTTGGATTGATTGAATTGCTTTTCTTTTTTGAATCGACCGAACTCAGTTTAACCGAGCTGCCTACGTACCCCAGTGTAGGGATCAGGTCTCGCGTAGTTCGGGGCGAATGCCCCTAGTTTGATGGGTTTTCAAGAAAATTTCATTTAGGCTCGAAGGGTTTGCAAACCAGTATTCTTTTGACGTTGGGTTCTGATTTTGGGATTTATTCGGCCAAAGGAGGCCTTCCGATGTTCAGATTGGGAGTCGATCTAGTTTACTAGAGTCCCTCTGGTACTGATTATTTATTTTTTTATTTTCTTTTTCTTTTCTTTTTTACGGAGTTTGACGGCATTTCCAGGTAAGAGATAATAAATCTTCTTCTTTCAAGATTCTAATACGTGCCTTCGACTTTCATAGAGCGAAACTTGTTCTTCGACATCCTCCATCTATGGATTTGTAACTCTTGATATCTGATGATCACTTTTCAATGCTTGCTCTTGAACTTCTTATCTCGAATTTGATGGCTTCATGTTATGAATTTGAGAACCAAGGTCATTGATTGGAAATATGAAAGTTGTTTCCACTCCATGCCCCTTGCATAGCATATGATATTCACTTCATTCTTTCTTGAACCTTCTATCTGGGTCTTTCTCTTGGCATTAATGGTAACGCTTACCGGACCATCTTTTTATCCTCAAAATGGGTTTACCAATTCTTCACACTCTTCAGAGGGTAATGTATTTTCAATCGGCATTTACTGGATCAAGGTTTCAGTGCCAGTGTTTACCACTTTAATTTCATCTTTGAAAGGCTGAGATTGGCGCTCCTCCTCTTGTTCAAGTAATTGTTGTGACTCAAGTGGAGTTTCGCCAATTTTGTCCTCATTTGAGGAGGGAGTCTTACTTTAAGATCAGAAGCATACTTAAGAAACAGACACAAGTGAACTATTGAAACTTGAAATTTTATTTAAAGGAAAGGCTATTACATCTGACGACCTATCCTGAACATGCTCAGGATTCACAACTCTGAAAAGAGAAAAGCAAACGATAACTTGCCTGGACTAGGCATTGACCTTGAAATGTAAGACCGGACTCAACAATTGTACTGACCATGATTACTGATTCGCATAGGGGAACGCCCCTAGTTCAAGGATTATGATAGTGAACTCTGAAGGACTTAGCAAAATATTCTTGAAAAAGGTTGCCCTTAGAGTAAGAAAAGACCAAGGGTACAAGCAAGATTGGATCATCTGGACCAGGCATGATCAGATCATGAGATTGCATAATTGAAAGATTGTGAGATTCTGCTCCTGCCAGTTAGGGGATGGCATGAAGATACGATCGAATCGTATGACAGAAGAATGAAAGACGCACGATCAAGAGATTAGATGAGATAGTATAAGATTGCTTTCAACGGATAGATCATGAATGACTAATCCTATGATATCTTTGGAAATGATGGGATTTATATCCTAACCCCAAAGGAAAAGTTTTTAGTCTTCGCACATTTTAACAGTGTTACCTGAAGGCATCAACCCTAATCCTAATCTAGCGGAGTGGAGAGAGGATCTCGACTCATGACTTTGTTTGTGTACCTAGGACCGATCGTAGCCATTGGAAGATGGACTACGGCCTAATCTAGACACAAATGGGTAAGATATCCTAAACTAGGCTCACACATGTGGTGCACATGTGTTCGTATACTGCATGCATGTGTGGGTTAATCTAGGGGTAAGGCCAAGAGTCCCCTTAGCGCGAATCCATGTTCGATATACTGTACCAGTGTCCGGCGTATCAGTACGTGAACAAGAGATCCGTTTACGCACCATAAAGGTACTAGGCTAAGGGTGGAATGCTTCTCTAGCACAGAGGCACCAGGTGATGAAATCCCAGTCAACCATGCTAGATAACACTCCGGGTTCCTAAAATAGGACGTGTGTGCATGTGAAATGCAAGGGTTTAGATGCAAGTGATGTAAGTGTGTGCAATAAGTTCGCGCAATCTATGATGCCTTCAGGTTTTGTTAAATTAAGTTCGAGTAAAATGTGATGAGAAAATAAAACGAGACAAACTAATCTAACAAGTATAGAGTTTTTATGAGCCAGTTAAATTAAATTCAAATGAATTATCTTTTGAAATTTTAATGAAGTTAGGTGGTCCCCAGCAGAGTCGCCAGACTGTGGGACATGATCCCGCGAGAGGGGCGTGGGGCGCGAGCCGCCATGCACTCTCTTGGTCTCTAGTACCCACGCGATTGGCGTGTGCATTTTAATTATTGATTTGAATTTGTCTTTCCTGTAAACTTGGGATCACTAAGGCAATCCGAATTCCACACGAAAGAGACTGACAGAGTCGCCACCTAGATGTGGGATCTAGGACCCGTAATTAACCAGAAATCTAGACTCGCTACCTGGTTACAAGAATGGAAGGTATGGGGATTTATCCACCACATGCACCATTCCTGCCCGATAATCGGTCTTCGATTCCAAAAGCTAACTCTTTTAAATTTATTTTAAATGGCTCATTCAACTCTATGTTAATATGTTATCTACGGGACATGCATCCTATGATTTAATTTCAATGTGAATCCTAAATGTGTATTTTGATTTCTTAATTTGTCTGGATTCATTCTACGTGAAAGTTCTCCTAGAATTCTAATTTCATGGAAAACCCTAACTGATTTGATTAAGTATTTACAAGAAAATTAATATACAAAACACCACAATTTGTTGTGGTGCCGACTCGCGGGTGGTATGCCGTCAGACATCCAAGCTGCCTACGTACCCAAGCCTCACTGGGATCAGAGTCGACGTAGTTCGGTGCACCTAAGCTAAGCTACATATGCCTAACTCAACTAGGACACCGACTTAGACGGATTTGACTGTTTCAACAGTTTTAAGAGGAATTATTTAATTCAAGTTGAGGATTTTATTATCTTAGGATTTCATCTAAGATGCTATATGATTCTTATCTGAATGCAAGTTGTCCCTTAGACTAATGCAGGTTTTGCCTACATCCTAGTTTACTAGGCTTGTCCTAAGGAAAGATCGGGTGACTAGTGTAACTAGACCTATGGTACGGTTGCTATTCATAGCAAGCGTCCGTGATGAGGCTGGACTCCTAACTCTAGGACTCCCTAAAACCTAGGACACGGCACGACACCAGTGTTCCTAAATTGGGCTCTAATGGTTCTTAGATTGGAAACCATAATCCAATGGTTCCGAAAGACACAAGATAAATCGATTTAAGTTCTCGAGGTTAATGAGTTTCAGATTTCGAAGATTTTCAGTTTCTAGACATTTAAGGATTACCAATGGTTCTAGGGTTCACCAATTTCGGCCTTGAATGGCATCCAAAGGAGGGAATCGTGCGCTCTTTCCTTGTGCAATTTAATACTTAGGTTATAGCATCTTATTGCCTGGCAGAATCTCAGGATTTCCGTGGACACTAACCTCGGAGCCAACAACATGCTATAACTTAAATATTCAAATTGTCAAAGATCAAGTTGCAATTGGGATACGATTATGGATGCACGGGCCATTTTTCCAGAAAAATCTAAAGATCCTAAAATTTCTGTTTCAATGGATTAAGGAGTGAACATGTGACAGAATTTTAAAGTTCTTTAGGAATTTTTATATGATTTTCAATTAATTTCGAATTTTCCATGGATTTTATCAATTTTAAGCATATGAGCGGTTTTACAAGTGAAATTGTTGCAAATAAATTCGAAATGATTTGAAATTTCTACAGCAGCAAGATGAAAATGTATGTAGCTTACAGGATGAGTTTTGCATATTTTTACATTAAATTCACATTTAATCTTGATTAAACCATTAAATGTCCAGATTGCACAATTAACACATAAACTAGTAGAAATATAACTCTAAATTCTATGAAATTTCTACAGAAATACTATATGAATCAAAATAGCATGCAGTGAGATTTTCATGAATTTTAGAAATTATTTACTACCAATTTCGGATTTTACAATTTCCAGACCAGATTATAAATTAACACTACATCCCATATTAAAACAGATCCAAATCACACGAAAATTTTACAGTAACAAGTAATATGGAAGATAAGACTACTGTAAAAATTTTATGAATTTTAATGATGATCTGATGTTAGTAAAAATTCTCCTAAAATCTGATAAGTTTCAAAGAAAATATTAAATAATATACCAAATAAACTCCAAAACTCTTTACAAATTCATGGTAAAATGAATCAGTAACATATTATTTTCCCACGAAATTTCATTTATTTTAGAATCTGTTTGGTATATAATTTAATTTTTCTTCGTCAAAAGATGTTTTTTGAAGAGTTTTCCATTTTTAAAACACAATTTGCGGAAAAAATCAGAAAAATTCGGAAAAATACAGAAATATTTTGAGAACAATGCACCTACCTGTGGTGAAGATCTCCGCCCAATCCAAAAAATATAAAAAATCCTGCCGCCGCCGATCCGCTCCGCCGTCTTTCGCTTTCTCTGGAGTGTTTAGAGGGAGTGAAGAGATAATGGAAGAAGAATATTAGGGAGAGGGATGGAAGAATATATTGAGGAAAGGGATTGGAGGGAGTGATTAGAAGAGATAATGGAAGAGAAAGAGATAATGGAAGATAAATTTCTTTTTTTTTTTCCTCCCTCTTATGGATGGGAAGGGAGATATATATAGGGAGAGAAAGAGAGAGAGAGAGAGATATGTTGGTGGAGAGCTCATCATGTTGTCCCTCTTAGTGGAGAATCCATCATTATTGTTCTTAGTGGAGGGCCCATCATGTTTCTTAGTGGAGAGTCCATCATTATTGCTCTTAGTGGAGGGCCCATCATGTTTCTTAGTGGAGAGTCCATCATTATTGCTCTTAGTGGAGGGCCCATCATGTTTCTTAGTGGAGAGTCCATCATTATTGCTCTTAGTGGAGGGCCCATCATGTTTCTTAGTGGAGAGTCCATCATTATTGCTCTTAGTGGAGGGCCCATCATGTTTCTTAGTGGAGAGCTACCATCATTGCTCTTCATAAGAGGCCTCACAAGAGGCCCCACTGAGGCCCCACAACGCGGGCCCCACAATGTGGGCCCTCGGTTGATTCGATTTTAAACAAATGTTCAATGCGGGCCCACCAAACGAGTCCAAATTTAATCAAAATGCATCATGCGGCCCCACCAAATGGGTCCAACTTTCTCGATCCAAATTTAATCGAAGCACCCAATGCGGGCCCACCAAACGGGTCCCAATTCTCTCTGGTTTAGATTTTTCTGAATAATCCTTCTCAACATTTAGCGGGAAAATACGAAACACGACGGAAACGACCAAAAATATTTAGAAATGTAACAAACGGATGCGGGAAAGAAAGACATTGGAAAACCGACGGAAAACAAACCCTAATTTCTTTATCGATTAAGGTAGAGCAAAATGGGGTGTCTACAATGTGGTGATGGTGAAAAAGTCCAACGGGAAGTGGAGGACCTGTATAGACTTCACAGACCTGAACAAGGCCTGCCCAAAGGACAGCTACCCACTCCCAAAAATAGACCAGCTCATTGACGCTACAGCAGGTCACGAGCTGCTCAGTTTCATGGATGCTTTCTCAGGCTACAATCAAATCAGAATGTACGAGTCAGACATCCCGAAGACATCATTCGTTACCGACCAGGGGACTTATTGCTATCGGGTGATGCCTTTCGGACTGAAGAATGCAGGAGCCACTTACCAGCGTCTCGTCAACAAGCTGTTCAGAAATCAGATCGGTCGGAACATGGAGGTCTACGTTGATGATATGCTAGTGAAGAGCAGAAGTGCTTCCAACCACGTCTCCGACCTCGAAGAGGCCTTCCAAGTCTTGAGGGAACACAACATGAAGCTTAATCCGACCAAATGTACGTTTGGCGTCGGAGCAGGCAAATTCCTGGGCTTCATGGTAAGCCAGAGAGGAATAGAGGCGAATCCGGAGAAGATCAAGGCGGTAATGGAGCTGACTCCTCCCAACACTATCAGAGAAGTACAGCGGCTGACCGGGCTGGTGGCAGCCCTGGGGCGGTTTATTTCAAAATCCGCCGAGAGATGTCTCCCGTTCTTCAATGCGATCAAAGGTATAAAAACCGCGCCCTGGACTCCGGAATGTCAAGTAGCGTTCGTGGAGCTGAAGCAGTACTTATCCTCCCCCCCTTGTTGTCCACACCGGAGCCAGGAGAAGAGCTGATTCTGTACCTCTCAGCGGGACCCTTGGCAGTTGCAGCAGTACTGATCAAAGAAGAGTCTAACCAGCAAAAGCCGATCTACTATGTTAGCAAGGTCCTCCACGATGCAGAGACCAGATATCAGCGAGTAGAGAAGCTCGTGTGCGCCCTCATTATGGCGGCCCGGAAGCTAAGGCCGTACTTTCAGGCGCACACAATCAAAGTCTTGACAGGGCAGCCTCTCAGACAGATCCTCCACCGGCCAGACACTTCGGGCCGACTTGTCAAGTGGGCCGTGGAGCTCAGTGAGTTTGATATCAAGTATCTACCCAGGCCGGCGATCAAAGCTCAGATTCTCGCTGACTTCATAGCCGAGTGCACAGTTCCGGACCCAGACCCCGGGCTGGTGGCAGTTCCATCTCCAGAAGCAGAGCTGGCCGTACCGGAGCCTCGAGTCGTTTCCAGAGCATCACCGCCCCCCGGGACTGAGTCCGTCATCGCGCACCCAGTTTTTGATGAAGAGCCGCTCTGGGAAGTTTATGTGGACGGGTCATCGAACAAGACAGGGTGTGGTGCAGGACTAGTTCTCACTGGACCACAGGACTTCGTCCTGAACTATGCCCTGCGGTTTGGTTTCCGTGCGTCCAACAATGAAGCAGAATATGAAGCGCTCATAGCCGGGATGAATCTCGCTGTACAGACCCGTGCTCAGAGGTTAAGGGCGTACTGCGATTCACAGCTGGTCGTCTGTCAGATCCAGGGAGTATATGAAGCCCGTGAAGAGCGAATGATCAAGTACCTGGGAAGGGTTCGCAGTCTGGCCGTTCATTTCAAGAGCTTTGAGGTCGTCAGAATCCCCCGAGCAGAGAATGTAAAGGCAGATGTGTTATCAAAGCTTGCGGCATCGGGTTACACCGCCCTCAGAGAAATTCGCATGGAGTTTCTGAAGAGGTCCAGTATCGATGCCCAGTCCGTCGTGGTAATGCAGATTGACGACGAGCCGTGCTGGATGGATGAGATAATCAGCTATCTGCGCAGCGGAGAGCTCCCGGGGGAGAGAAAGGAGGCCCGTAAGGTCATGCAGAGGGCAGCGAGGTTTTCACTGGATGGCGAGACTCTATACAAGAGGTCGTATACCCTCCCGTATCTGAAGTGTCTTCGCCCCAGCGATGCCTTGTTAGCCCTGCAGGAAACCCATGAAGGAATCTGCGGAGAGCACCTCGGGGGCAAGGCCCTGGCCATTAAAATCCTCCTGAGAGGTCTGTACTGGCCTACATTGAGGAAGGACGCGCTGAGCCTTGTGAAAAAGTGTGAGAAGTGCCAGAAGTTCTCTCCAACCGTCCACCAGCCACCCGTTCCGATGGCCCCGATCATCAGTCCTCTTCCCTTCGCAGTATGGGGAATGGATATTCTGGGCCCCTTTCCGCCGGCCTCGGGAGGCCATGAGTTCGTCGTTGTCACCATTGATTATTTCACCAAATGGGTAGAAGCAGAGCCTCTGGCCAAGATCACAGAGCAGAATGTACAGAACTTCTTCTGGAAATCAGTGGTGTGCAGGTTCGGAATCCCCCGGGTCCTCATAACGGACAATGGCAAGCAGTTCGACTCGAGGAACTTCCGAAAGTTTTGTTCTGACCTGCACATAGAGCAGAGATTCACATCTGTGGCACATCCTCAGACGAATGGGCAAACAGAGGTGACGAACAGGACCCTCTTGCAGGGGATAAAGAAGAGACTGGATGGCAAGGCCGGGCGTTGGGCAGACGAACTGTATCATGTGCTCTGGGCGTATCGGACTACTCCGCGTACGGCCACAGGCGAGTCACCCTTCAATCTCTCCTTCGGAACAGAAGCAGTGATCCCGGTTGACATCGGCGTCCCCTCCCCAAGGATCGTCCATTTCAGTGAGCAGCTCAACGGGGACGGACTCCGTGCCAACCTTGACTTGCTTGAGGAAGTCCGTGAGGAATCTCAGATCAGGGCGGCGGCCTATAAACAGAAAATATCCAGATATCATGAAGTCAAGATCCGACCAAGAGAATTCCGTGCTGGCCACCTAGTCCTGAGGAAAGCCTCCGTTTCCCAGCCAAGAAGCGTGGGCAAGCTCTCTCCGACCTGGGAAGGACCGTACCGAATCAAAGAAGTCATCCGTCCAGGAAGCTATCGGTTAGAGTCCCTCGACGAACAGATCCTACCACACGCCTGGAATTCTAGAAATCTTCGGATCTACTATCAGTAATTTTGTTTGCCTCATAGGCTTGTAAAGAACTGGTGTAATCATCCAAGCTCTGGAATGAATAAAATAAGTTTCCCAAATAATTGTCCCTCTTTTAGTAACTTATTTAGACATCAGCATATAGCAGCAGTGGTGCACTCCGGCTCATCCTAGTGGCTTGGAGATCAGTTCCAGCCAGGACGCCCGCAGTGGAAACCACCTTCAAACATTTCCTAAGTGTTTGAGTACCAAGCTTCCAGCTCGGTTCTCGCAGACTTAGGACGAGCAGCAGTGGTGCACTCCGGCTCATTTTAGTGGCTTGGAGATCAGTTCCAGCCAGGACGCCCGCAGTGGAAACCACCTTCAAATATTTCCTAAGTGTTTGAGTACCAAGCTTCCAGCTCGGTTCTCGCAGACTTAGGACGAGCAGCAGTGGTGCACTCCGGCTCATCCTAGTGGCTTGGAGATCAGTTCCAGCCAGGACGCCCGCAGTGGAAACCACCTTCAAATATTTCCTAAGTGTTTGAGTACCAAGCTTCCAGCTCGGTTCTCGCAGACTTAGGACGAGCAGCAGTGGTGCACTCCGGCTCATCCTAGTGGCTTGGAGATCAGTTCCAGCCAGGACGCCCGCAGTGGAAACCACCTCCAAACATTTCCTAAGTGTTTGAGTACCAAGCTTCCAGCTCGGTTCTCGCAGACTTAGGACGAGCAGCAGTGGTGCACTCCGGCTCATCCTAGTGGCTTGGAGATCAGTTCCAGCCAGGACGCCCGCAGTGGAAACCACCTTCAAATATTTCCTAAGTGTTTGAGTACCAAGCTTCCAGCTCAGTTCTCGCAGACTTAGGACGAGCAGCAGTGGTGCACTCCGGCTCATCCTAGTGGCTTGGAGATCAGTTCCAGCCAGGACGCCCGCAGTGGAAACCACCTTCAAACATTTCCTAAGTGTTTGAGTACCAAGCTTCCAGCTCGGTTCTCGCAGACTTAGGACGAGCAGCAGTGGTGCACTCCGGCTCATCCTAGTGGCTTGGAGATCAGTTCCAGCCAGGACGCCCGCAGTGGAAACCACCTCCAAACATTTCCTAAGTGTTTGAGTACCAAGCTTCCAGCTCGGTTCTCGCAGACTTAGGACGAGCAGCAGTGGTGCACTCTGGCTCATCCTAGTGGCTTGGAGATCAGTTCCAGCCAGGACGCCCGCAGTGGAAACCACCTCCAAACATTTCCTAAGTGTTTGAGTACCAAGCTTCCAGCTCGGTTCTCGCAGACTTAGGACGAGCAGCAGTGGTGCACTCCGGCTCATCCTAGTGGCTTAGAGATCAGTTCCAGCCAGGACGCCCGCAGTGGAAACCACCTTCAAATATTTCCTAAGTGTTTGAGTACCAAGCTTCCAGCTCGGTTCTCGCAGACTTAGGACGAGCAGCAGTGGTGCACTCCGGCTCATCCTAGTGGCTTGGAGATCAGTTCCAGCCAGGACGCCCGCAGTGGAAACCACCTTCAAACATTTCCTAAGTGTTTGAGTACCAAGCTTCCAGCTCGGTTCTCGCAGGCTTAGGACGAGCAGCAGTGGTGCACTCCGGCTCATCCTAGTGGCTTGGAGATCAGTTCCAGCCAGGACGCCCGCAGTGGAAACCACCTTCAAATATTTCCAGCTCGGTTCTCGATGCAGCACAGAAATAATACGTACAAAAAAATAAGAATGCTGTACAGACAGTTGAACAAAAATGTATTTGTATTCAGTATTCATATTACAAAATTGCTCTTCTCGCCGAGCTGGCTTACAAAGAATAGGCATTACAAACTGTGCAAACAAAAAACGTATCACCAAAAAGAAAGAAGGCTGCTGTTCAGGCCTCCTCGTCTGCCACCACCTCGGTGACGACCTCTGCGGGAGTGAGGGCTGCAAGCTCGCCACCCTCCGCCGAGGAGACGGCGGCCACAGTCACCTCCGCATCTACCTCAATAGGCCGGGAGGAGTCCGGTTCGTCTTCCTCCTCATCTTCCTCATCCTCTGGAGGTGCATACGGGACGGTTAGCCCGTCCAAGGAGATGTCAGGGTAAAGCTTCTTCACCTGCTCGGAGCAGAGAAGGAAACCCGCCCTGTAAGCCTGGAGGCCTAAGTCGAAGTGCTGGGCCTCCTTCCTCTCCTCAGTTTCCTTCACGGCCTTCTCCACGGCCGCCTTCTCCTTCCTTCCGGCCCTCTCTGCCGAACTTAGGAGATCCTGCACGGCCTGGTTTTTTACCCTCTGCAGTTCGTCCTGTAAGCTGTTGAGTTCAGCTTCTTTGATCTGGACGGCTTCAGTGAGCTCGCCGTTCTCCTTCTGGAGCTGGGCCTTTTCGGACTCGATCCTTGTGATCGTCTCAGAGAAGAGATATCGCTTCTTGGCCATATCCCTTGAGTAGACCTGGAGTTGATAGAGGGCGGAGCTGATTGCCGCTTCGCAGGTCTCCGGCACCTCCTTTTCGACTTCTAACCGGTCGCGTGGGAGGACGCCCTTGTACATCAACTCTGTGGCCACCCGGGTATCCCCCAGGCCGGTGTCCGTTTTCTGCACGGCCCAGTTCGGGCGGAAGACGTTGTCGCCTCCAACCGATGCAGTAGCCGGCATACCCAGTACTGCCCCGCCGTGCTTTGACCCTGTCGCCGCTCCGGACTTGGAGCTCTGACCCGTGGTGTCTGCCCGGCTCGATAGGGCAAGCTTATGCGTCGCCCGGCTGCTTTTCAGAGGCTTAGCCAGCGCGACCATCGGCGGAGTCGACTCCGGCACCTTCCTCTTCTTGCCCTTTGTTTGGGGCTGCTCCTGCGCTGGGGACGCGCCAGAGGACTGCTTGATTCTGTCCAAGAGGGACATCTGCTTCACCATTTCTGCAAAAGAGAACGGAGCGCAGTCAGAAATATGAAAATTGAAGAACACTTCAGAAAAACAAAATGTTATCCTAAAAGATCTACGTACGTGCCGGCGTCGCACGACTGACCCCGAGTGCGACCAGCTCGGCCTCTTCCTCGAACTCTGAGCAATGTACTGGACCTCGCTTGAGCTCTTCTTTGATCAGAGCGAAGGTCATATAGTCATAGTCCTCGAGGGCTGGTTTCTTACTAAGGCGGCGAGTGTCCGGCGCTCTCCATTGTAATGAGAACGGCCAGTGCGAGCCCGGCGCGGTGTCCTTTACATAGAAGAACCTGTTCTTCCATGTGTGAATGGAAGAAGGTATCCCAGTGATCATTTTCATTTCAGGCCTCTGGCTAATGTAGATCCAGCCGCCGTCCTTATGCCTCTTCAGGTGCGCACACATCCTGAAGACGGGCACGGTGGGGTTCCTACGGAGCCGGACTTCAAGAAGGTACAAGAAGCCGATCAGCGTTCTCCAAGAGTTTGGGACGACCTGTGTAACTGCCAGCCCGTAATAATTCAGTGCGTCCGCAAAGAAGGGGTGGAAGGGGAGCCTAAGCCCGGCCCGTAAGGCCTCCTCATATACGCAGAGGTCTGCGCTATCGTTGCTGGCCCGATCCCCTTCCACAGCCGCCCTCAGAATGTACCGGCTAGGAATACAGTATTTGTCCCTGACGATCTGAAGCCTGTTCGGCCACAGATGGTTCACCTCGTATAGGGCCCCGATGTTATACTGCGGGTTGGCTTCCATCTGTGCCTCCGCTATCACCTCGACTGGCATACGCGACGATTGAGGGACTGCCGCTTCGACGTCCTCATCATCGTCGCTGGTTTCTACCCGGTCCGGTCCGTCCCCACAGGCCGGGATTGTGTCTAAGTCCACACTCATTTCCTCACCGCTCTCCTCGTCTATTATGATCACTAGCTCTTCGCCCTCAACACCGGCCTCCACTATAGGTGAGGCCGGAACCGCCCTCTCCGACGCCTCGGACCCCGATGCGGTACTGGTCGAACCGGACTCCTTTGAACTGGAGTCCGTCTCTGAACTAGTGCTAGACATAAAAAAGGAAGAAAAGAAAAGCTAAAAGCTAAAAAAGATTACCGAACTGAAGTGTCGGACGAGGACCTCCGGGCTCACTGATCCGAAGCGGGCAGAAAACTTGAGTAGCCGAACAGAAGAGGAGGAGAGTAAAAGATGAAAAGTAAGAAATGAAGAGTAAACTTCAGTATTTATAGAGAAGCTGGGAAGAGCGGGAAAAATCCCGCCCATTTCCGCCAGCCGGAGTGCGCCACGTCGCCTTCCACATTAAATGCGCCGCTCGCATTAAATGCGCCGTCCGCATTAAATGCGCCGCCTGCATTAAATACAAGGCACAGGTCCCAAAGCGCCAGAAGACAAAAGACCTGTCCGGCTTTCCGGACAGGATATGGCGCATTCAGGCGACAAAAGACCTGTCCGGCTGTCCGGACAGGATATGAGGCATTCAGAAGACAAAAGACCTGTCCGGCTTTCCGGACAGGATATGGCGCATTCAGGCGACAAAAGACCTGTCCGGCTGTCCGGACAGGATATGAGGCATTCAGAAGACAAAAGACCTGTCCGGCTGTCCGGACAGGATATGGCGCGTTCGCTAGACGACAAAAGCGCTAGAAGACAAAAGACCTGTCCGGCTTTCCGGACAGGATATGGCGCATTCAGGCGACAAAAGACCTGTCCGGCTGTCCGGACAGGATATGAGGCATTCAGAAGACAAAAGACCTGTCCGGCTGTCCGGACAGGATATGGCGCGTTCGCTAGACGACAAAAGCGCTAGAAGACAAAAGACCTGTCCGGCTATCCGGACAGGATATGGCGCGTTCGCTAGACGACAAAAGCGCTAGGCGACAAAAGACCTGTCCGGCTGTCCGGACAGGATATGAGGCATTACCTGTCCGGCTGTCCGGACAGGATATGGCGCGTTCGCTAGACGACAAAAGCGCTAGGCGACAAAAGACTTGTCCGGCTGTCCGGACAGGATATGAGGCATTACCTGTCCGGCTGTCCGGACAGGATATGGCGCGTTCGCTAGACGACAAAAGCGCTAGAAGACAAAAGACCTGTCCGGCTGTCCGGACAGGATATGGCGCGTTCGCTAGACGACAAAAGCGCTAGACGACAAAAGACCTGTCCGGCTGTCCGGACAGGATATGGCGCGTTCGCTAGACGACAAAAGCGCTAGGCGACAAAAGACCTGTCCGGCTGTCCGGACAGGATAATTCAGAAGACAAAAGACCTGTCCGGATGTCCGGACAGGATATGGCGCGTTCGCTAGACGACAAAAGCGCTAGGCGACAAAAGACCTGTCCGGCTGTCCGGACAGGATATGGCGCGTTCGCTAGACGACAAAAGCGCTAGACGACAAAAGACCTGTCCGGCTTTCCGGACAGGATATGGCGCGTACACTAGACGACAAAAGCGCTAGGCGACAAAAAGTTTTACCAGCAAAGACCTGCCCGGCTGGCCGTTCACAGCCTTAGCCGAGCAGGACCACATGACTTCCTGAACCAAGGACGTCCAGGACCCCTGGCCGCCCAGACCTCTGGTCAAAAATTTAGCCGTGCTGGATAGTCGAATGCCTTCTGCCCGGCCGTACTCCTTCAGGCCAAACGCCGAGGCCAGGCCAGGGCGCCAGGAGTCTCCTGTCCAGCCACTATTTCTCCTAGCTGAGTCTGAGCCCGGCCTCAGCTGCCTGGAGGTCTTAAGGCCGGCCCGACGCTGTCTTTACCTTCTCTTTGCTTCTTCTAGCCACTTTCATGGCTTGAAGAACCAGGGGGCAACTGATAGGGTCCGGACTCAGCACTGAGGGAATCCGGACTCAGCACTGAGGGAATCCGGACTCAGCACTGAGAGAATCCGAACTCAGCATCCAATTGGCTGCTGGCACGTGGCCCTCACAAGGACCGTTGGAAGGCCAACACCTGTCCCCACTAGGTGTGGCACCTGGACCAATCAGGGACCTCCACCTGCCCTCCTTAGGTATGAAACCTGGTCCATTCAGAGGCCACCACCTGGCTCAGAACTACCACCTGTCCTAGACAGGTGGCTCAGAATCACTATAAATAGCCTTCACTTGTGCTAAGGTGAGGGTCCTGAAAAATCTGAGAACCAAAACTCTAAGCTTTTTGCTCTGACATTGCTCTGCACTCCTGCTCATACTGACTTGAGTGTCGAAGCGCCCGTCCGGAGTATCACTCCGGGTTGGTCTTCTGACCCTTTTCTTTCTTGTCTGTACTCTGTGCAGCGCAGGACTCAACCAGCCCCTCAGTCGTGGCTCGTTAGTTCGGACCGCCCAGCCCTACCATAACCTGTTACCGATTTTAGGCCTAACAGTAGTTTCTTACCCATTTTGCCTATAAAAACCCTACTCCACAGCCCTTCAAAGCACGAAAATCACAGGCACAAAGCCCATTACAAACTTTCAAGTTCTTCTTCTCTCAAGCTTTTCCACGGTTCTTCATTTTCTTCTTTATTTTCTCTATTTTTCGCCATCCTTTTTACACTGGGGCAGCGAATTAACGATGTCTTCAGACATCCCACCACGTCCACATAATACCTCTCCATCATCAAAGGCCATCGAGACCCTTCGCCGTTCTTTCACATTTCACTAATTCGTCTGCGGAATCTGCAAAAAGGGAAGCACTAAACCTCTCTTATTTCCTTCTGTTTTCAATCTGCATGTTATAATACTCCTGGATAAACACCTCTTGTTGATATTTGTTCCGTTCCTTGATACAAAATATTCATCTATAAACTGTTCTCATGCAACCTTGTCACCTGTAGGCAAGCAAGTCATACATTTGCCTTAATTAGTTGCTCTAGTGGTTCTCTCTGTCACCAAGGAATAAACTGCTTCTCTAACTTATGTAGTGTAGTTTTCCCCCCCTATTTATTCTTTATTAAAGTCTTGCACTGAAGAGCTGCACTCTGCAAATCAGTTTTTCTAAGGCACCTATTTAATAAAATAAGTTTTCATACACTACACTGGTTGAGCACTATCCCAAATATTTGATAAACTATGCTAGCTTTCCCCAATGCTTAATTGTTTCATGCCCATTGTTAACACGCTGATTCTCTATTAAAACCTACTTCACCCCTGTCCAGTTTCTCAACTTGCTAATTGACTGATATTTTCTTAAAATCTCTTCTCTAAGCTTAATCACTAATCCCATATTGCATACATCCTAGAGCATTACATATTCATTAGTTGACCCAAACATTAGTACAGCATGCACTTTCAGTACATGCTGTACAATCCTTAAGGGTTGAATCTCAGTTCAGCTTGGCTATTTGATCAACAAATCTAAATGCAACTATCACAGTAGAAGCAAGAAATCTCTAAATTCGACTACAGCCCAAGAGCAAGATTCTATACTATTTGATAGTTGAGAAAGCTTGCAAGTCTCCAGAATTTTAGCCTCGAAGCTCGCTGGACATTTCAATTCTCTTCAATTGTGGTTGAGGCCAAACTCGCCATTGCATGCTTGTGGTTGGTCTCTACTACACGCATTTAAGCCAACAAGGCCTATCAAAGCAGCTAGTGAAGATCCCACTACTGGATATCCGCCTTGCCGAAGCATACCGCAATCTGTGTCTAGGAAACTTGCATCAAGCAGTGCAACCGAATTCTACGTCGCTAAGAAAGCCAAAAAAAAATAAAAAAAATCGCTTCGCTATTGTATACCGGCCTTGCAACTCGCTGATCAAGCAAAGCTTGCCACAACTGGTCGGTACCCTAAATCTTAAAGCTTACCCCAAGCGACCCAAATCTAAAGCCGAATTTCTCTAAGATAGGATAGAGCCTGACTCAAAGTTGGACATTAGATTCCAATTCTAAACTAAAGTCCCTTACCTATTTCAATTCAACTTTTAAATCTTATACTTTCAGTGAGTCCTACCATCTCCTACCAAACTCTTGCATGGGGTCGTCTTATCCCCTCGTCGCCTGTCACGGATCAAATGTCCTGTACGAGCAATTTCATCAATCAATTTTTTTGGGCTTTACTTTACATCTGGAGCTTCCTTATAAGCATTGAGTTTTGCAGACCGAGCTTTTAATCTCTCTTTTTTATTATGGGTAAGTTGGGGTTTAACGGGACCCCTGCCTATTTTGCTGATTTATTTCATAAAGAGAAAGATGATACAATAAGAGCACATAACAACCCTAACTCGGAACATGCGAGGGAGGGAGATCCAAAGCTCAACACATTTAGCGGCAAACACTAAGCCTAAGAGATCAAAATGCTGAATTACATAATCAACTAATTTGGAAGAGGTATACTGGGCTCTTTGAGAGCGTTCTGGCCAAATTTTCTTGTTTACTTCCAGTAATCATTTGATTCTTTAAGTTTTGATGTCTCTTGATCACCACTATCATCACGCTCGATTGGAACCAAATTTGGAAAAGCCTTACCAATTTCGGGTTCCGAATCATCATCCTCTAAATGATCCAGAACCGCATATGGGTTAGATAATCTAATGACATTAGATTCTAACTTTTTCCCTTCCTCCAACTCTGAATATTTCTCATTTAAGGTTAAGCCTCTGCTAGTCGAATCTGCTTCTTTAAAATCATCTTCTAACTTTTCTTTTCCCTCTTCCGTGGTGTCAGGAACACCATTGAAGGATGAGTTTCTGCTGTTCAAGGCGGCTTTGATAATGTCATCTTATTTCTTATCTTTTGCCTCTTCAATAATGATAGGATCCTTATTTGCAACTGGTCTCCATTCCTTCCTCCGATTCATTCCATTCTCATTTTTTGGTGGTGAGCTTTTAATCTTACATTGGAAAACTGAAGAGTTTTCTTATGCTTTAAAGAAACCCTTCTATAATCTCTATCTCTTGCAAACTCCTAAAGACCCTGTTTGTTTTAGATATTTTTGAACTGATTGTGAGTCCAAAGCGGATTATTGGACTGAAATTTACATTTAGGCGATGTTCTTTTGAGATTATGATAACCGATGGTGACCACCCAATCCGATTATTGGAATCAAAATTAATGTAATTTTGTGTCCAATAATCAGATTGGCGCTCACAATCGGTTTTCACAATCCCAAACGAGCAGGGCCGTAATTTTGAGTCCAATAATCAGTTTGGACTCACGATCGATTCGTTAAATTCATAACAAAAAGGGCCTAGTGTTTATTTTGATTTCTCTCATTAATTTATGTAGGGTGGTGGACTCCAAGAATTAGAGGACAAAAGCATGAGGTGCATCACAATTCATGCGGTGGTTCCGTTTTCAAGGTGCAGGAATATGCAATCCTACAATTTTGTTAGACCTCATAATTTGTTGTTTACTTTTGTTGGATGCTCTAAATTAACTTTGTGTATTCCATTGGGTCGTGTGCCAGAGAACTCACCCTTAGCACCAAGATACCTCTATGAGACTGGTGGGTGAATGCAAATTTACAATAAGATCTCATTCAACATTAAAGAGTTTTAATAGCCTTAAGAGATCAAATATACAAAAGAAGTGTAATAAGAGTGTCTCTTTGATTAAACATTTGAATTTTAATCCTCACAATTT
Source organism: Tasmannia lanceolata (assembly GCF_043159265.1). NCBI lineage: Eukaryota > Viridiplantae > Streptophyta > Magnoliopsida > Canellales > Winteraceae > Tasmannia > Tasmannia lanceolata. The sequence goes on from NW_027518681.1 coordinate 12,016,952, forward strand.
ACGGATTCGATTAAAGCAAGTTGATTTGATTTAGACTTATCTTAGTAAGTGTATGTTATATAATTTTAGCCTTCGATTGAGTTTTTATATATAGGTTTGTCAATATTAGATTGCTTCATGCTGATTTTAAGATTACCTAATTAGTAAAATAGAATTATAGAGAAAAGTCTTTAGGTCTCTAAATCACTTGCAAGTCTAAAAGTGAGACTTAACAATTTTAAAGGTAATCGATAAAAGTTGAATCAAGTACAACTAATCTTGATTTGTAGAGCAAACCAAATCAAGGGTACAAATATAGTTTGGCTTGGTTATATCCAAAAGATAGTGTTGCCTAAATTCCTTTCACAATTGGGAGTAGGGGTGCAACTTGGGTCGGGCTCAACCCAAATCCAACGGGTTCGACCCAGTTTTGGCTCGGGTCGGGTTGGGTTAGGGTTGGGAACAGCCAACCCGATTTAATTTTGTGTTGGGCTAGGGTTGAGGCCTTGGCAACCCGATCCGAACCCGACCTCTGTTCTCTAATTTTCTCATGATTTTCTAGGATTAAGCTATTTTTTCTTGTATTTTTCTATTTGGCCGTTGATGTACCCGAACCCAACCCGACACAATTTGGAGGAGGGTTGGGTTAGGGTTGGCCATCCTCAACCCGAGGCTCGGGTTGGGTTGGGTTAGGGTTGAGAGAATGCTATCTCGGATTGGGTTAGGGTTGGCCTCAACCTGACCCAACCCGACCCGTGTTGCACCCCTAATTGGGAGGCGTCTACTATCTTCAAGGAACGACTTTAGCAGTGCACCTCTTATAATATCTCTGATAAAATGAGTGGCCTAATTTTAGTTGGAAATTTAATGGAATTGTTGTTCCAATATAATAAAGAAGAGACCTTCTTTATTAATGCAATTTAATGGAAGTTGCATGATGGGGAACTCGAAATTTAAATCTCTTGCTCAAGAAAATAGAAGTACCAACATAGAGGCTCTTAGAGAACATGCAATTCAAACATATTCTAAAGCCTATGCAAGTAGTAAGAAGTTATATAGCATTTTTCTAGAGTTCCTAGGAACTGACGAAAATTCGACATTAATTCTAAAAGAAATCCATACAACAAATAGAAGACGATATTCACAATCTAGACTATGTACATTAATGATTCTCGGACTTTATTCATTACTTCAAAAATTGGTTTAACAAAAGAGGGAGGCGGAGCATGTAATTTGGTTAAAATCGTTTATTAAATATAGGGCAATGATATTTTCACTCCCCCTGCAGTACGCATCCGCTCCCCTTTTTACGTGATTTGACGTTAAAGTTGCCCACTGTTCACAGTATAAGGGGAGCGAATGCGTACTTTAGGGGGAGTGAAAATATCATCGCCCTAAATATAGCATGATACCTCCCCTTCCACTTTTCTGTCACCACCACGTTTTGTCATATCCAATACTAAGTCGGTCGCAATATCTTTGCAGTACCCTTCTAATTTTTAAACTTTATAGGCATCTTAGGCTACCTAGGGAAAAAAAAACTACTGGATTTTATGTCAGCGTGACAAGGGTAGGAAGATGGAGACTTAAGAAGCCAGAGAGACGTGGGGGCTGATTATGAGTAAAAAAACAAGGGAAATGTTATCAACACTACTGTACTTTGACGAGGGCACTCTCACTTTATTAAAAGTACGCACCATAGGATGATCCATACCGTCCATTAGATGGGCCACAACCTAAATAGGTTGTGCCCCCAAAAATCATTTACATAGGCTGATCCTAACCCTCCGATCTGAATGTTTGAGGGTTGGTCCTAATCCTCTATAGATCGTAGGGTTTGAATCAACCTATGGAAATAATTTTTGGGGCACAACTTATTTAGGCTAGGGTCCATCTAATGTACGGTTTGGATCATACTATGGTGCAGGCCATACCGTACTTTTAATAAAGTGAGGAGTGCCCTCATTAAAATACAGTATTGCTGATAACATTTTCTATGGTGCTCGGATGCCTCCTGTATCAGCTTGCCGTTCTCCTCCTCGGACTGAGTGATCGCGGCAGAGAACTTCCAACTCTTCCCGCGGAAGTCGTGATAATATAATCTGATTTGATAGACCAAGGAGAAAATGGCCTCATCGGCCGCATCTGGGGGCTCGTTCAAAACCCGAAGCTGGTCCTTGTTTAGTAGGCCTTTGGTGACGATCTCTATAGCGACACGGCTATCACCCAGGCCGGTGTCGCTCTTCTGAACGGCCCAGTTAGACCGAAAGACGTTGTCCTCGGACCTCGCGGGGGTGGGGCGGGCTCCGGTAGCTGCGTCCCCTGATTTAGTGCCCCCCGCTCCCCGGCCGTAGGAGCCGACCAACCTCACTGTGGGCTTGCCCTTGGGGGGCGGTGCGTCCTTCGTCGGCGCGGGAATTGAAATCTCAGGGGCTTTCCTCTTCTGGCCCTGACCCCTACCAAACGCCCCTGCCTCACCTTCTCCAGCTTTGACTGCGTCTGCATTTCTGGAGTTCAACAGGACAAATAAAAACCGGTCAGAGATAAAGAAAGAAAAGAGGAGCTCAAAAGCAAGACTAGCAGCATACGTGCCGGGGTCGCAATACTAATGCCGAGCCCGACCAGGACCTCTTCCCTAGAAAAGTCCGCACAATGAATCAGGCTCTCCCGATGCAACTTCTCGCAGACTAGAGCAAACGTTCTCATGTCCTTGCCCTCCAAGAGCGGCTTGCGGCTCAGCGCAAGTGTATCCGGGGTGTCCCACTTCAAGGGAAACGACCTGGGCTCAGTGGGCTCGCCGTCCTCGACATAGAAGAACCTGTTCTTCCATAGGTGTATGGAGGATGGAATGCCAATAATCCCTTTCACCTCAGGGCGTTAGCTGATGTAAATCTAACCTCTATCCTTATGCCTCTTCAAATGCGCACACATCCGGAACAGTGGTATGGACAAGCTCCTTTGGAGCCGGCCCTGGACGAGGTATATGAACCCGACCAGCGTCCTCCATGAGTTCGGCGCGACCTGAGTCGGAGCCAGGCCGTAATATCGAAGGACTGCGGCGAAGAATGGATGCATAGGGAACCTGAGCCCGGCTCTTAACAACTCATCATATATACAGACGTCAGTGCTGTCGTTGCAGGTCCTATCTCCCTCTATCACGGCCCTCAGCCTGAATCTTTGGGGAATACAATACCTATCTCTAATGTCCCCTAGCCTGGACTCATCAAGGATATTCTCCTCTTAAAGAGCCTGAATATTATATTTCGGATCGGCGCCCATCCGAGTCCTGGCGGTGACCTCGACGGCCCGGCCCGGAAGGAATGTGGTGGATGCCTCGGCAGCATCACTACCTGCGCTCGCCTCTGCCCGGAAGTAACTATCCGTTGGGGGCGGGGTGGTATTCAGATCCAAAATCACCTCGTCCCCACTATCTACGACCTCTACACTAACATCAGAACTCGCCATATAGGGGCCGAGAGTCCTGGTCGGATTAGTTTGGGTCCTTTCCGAGGAACTAGACCCTGAACTACTAGAAGATACGGACTCCCCTGAAGAGGACCTAGAACCAGACTCAGAACTTGAAGCACTACTGGACATAGAGAACGCTGAAAGAGAAATCAAATAGATACAATCTGAAAAGAAGATTACCGGCCTGAGGGGAAAGGCTCCTATGCTTGCTGACGACCACAACCACGGGCTAGCAGAGCTGAACAGGCAGAGAAGGCAGAGAGAAAAGGGAAAGTAAAAGTAAAAGTGAAAATATGAAAGGTGAAAACCTCATTTTATAGCCTTGAGACTAAAGACGGTTCGCATTCGCGAACAAGACGATGCCACGTGTCCCTCATTAATGAAGGGCACACACTTCGAGGCAAGGGCGTGATTAAATACTCGTGTATAGACTACGCGCGTACGATATGAATGCGAAAAAGATCTCCTAGGGATTAAGGGCAGTCCCATGAAGTGCTGGAGTACAAGATACCTTCTAAGTGATTGTGCCCGTCTAAAAAAACAATCAGTCCGTCCCAAGCCGGCCAGGATATGACGCATTCGCTAAACGACAAAAATGTGTCTGTCCCAAGCCTGCCAGGATATGACGCGTTTCATAAAACAACAAAAATCAGTCCGTCCCAAGCCGGCCAGGATATAACGCATTCGCTAGACGACAAAAATGTGTTCGTCCCAAGCCGGCCACGATATGACGTGTTTCATAAAACGACAAAAATCAGTCCGTTCCAAGCCGGCCAGAATATGACGCATTCTCTAGAAGACAAAAATCAGTCTGTCCCAAGCCGGCCAGAATATGACGCTTAGCTAGACGACAAAAATGTGTCCGTCCCAAGCCGGCCAGGATATGACACGTTTCATAAAACGACAAAAATCAGTCCGTCCCAAGCTGGCCAGGATATGAAGCGTTTTATAAAACGACAAAAATCAGGCCATTCCAGGCCGGACAGACAGCTTGGCCGGACAGATTTTCCACTAAACTTCTGGCCGTCCTAGGCCGGACCGACGGCTTGGCAGGACAGATTCTCCACTCTACTTTTGGCCGTCCCAGGCCGGACAGACGGATTGGCCGGACAGATTTTCCACTAAACTTCTGGCCGTCCCAGGCCGGACACACGGCTTGGCTGGACAGATTCTCCACTCCACTTCTGGCCGTCCCAAGCCGGACAGACAGCTTGGCCGGACAGATTTTCCACTCTACTTCTAGTCGTCCCAGGCCGGACAGATTCTCCACTCCACTTCTGGTCGTCCCAGGCCGGACAGACGGCTTGGCCGGACGGATTTTCCACTCCACTTCTGGCCGTCATAGGCCGGACAGACGGCTTGGTCGGACAGATTCTCCACTCCACTTCTGGCTGTCCCAGGCCGGACAGATTTTCCACTCCAGTTCTGGTCGTCCCATGCCGGACAAACTGCTTGGCCGGACAGATTCTCCACTCCACTTCTGGCCGTCCCAGGCCGGACAGATTCTCCACTCCACTCTACTTCTGGCCGGACAGATGGCTTGGCCCGACAGATTTTCCACTCCACTCCATTGAGCTGTCCCGAACACCGGCTCGTTCTACCTTTCAAGAATGTAACTCCTCACACTTCCCCAAATCACTACAATGACTTGGAGAACTGGGGGGCAACTGATGGGGTACGAAAAACAACAACTAATGAGCTGTCGACACGTGGCTCCAGAAGGGCCCACCACAAATCTAACAGCTGCCCAGGGGTAATTCGGTAATTGCCTGAAAGTAGGTGAACCTAAATTCACAGAAGGGCTGACACCTGTCCTAGAGCAGGTAATCCAACCACCCCAGGTCTCCCTCTATAAAAGGCCTCTCAAGGCTCAAAGCAAAGGGTGATAATAACTTCTAAGCTACCACTCTTAAATTTTTTGGCTCTGCACTCTTGCTCATACTGACTTGAGTGTCGAAGGGCCCGTCCGGAGCAATGACTCCGGGTTGGTCTTCTGACCTCGTGCGCTCTTGTGCAAGACTCAGTTCCTTCACTTCAGCTCCTTAGGTCCTCCAGCTCAGCTCTTACGTCACTGCCGTATCTGTTACCGATTTTAGACCTAACACCATACAACATATAGAAGACGATATTCACAATCTAGACTATGTACATTATTGATTCTCGGACTTTATTCTTTACTTCAAAAATTGGTTTAACAAAAGAGGGAGGAGGAGCATGTAATTTGGTTAAAATCGTTTATTAAATGTAGCACGATACATCCCCTTCCACTTTTCCGTCACTACCACGTTTTGTCGGTAGGTTGAATTCTTCACCCAAAATAATGATAACATTTCCCCCAAAAAACATACCATAAAGGCTATAGAGAATAAAATAAGGGAAATGATTAAATGTTTTGATATGTCCGCCCAAGCTTCTTGTCTTTTAGTCCTCACAGGTGTCTATTGCTCTCCCGTCTTTTCTACGCTTCTTTTAGGTTGGGTAAACACAATATTTTATATTTTTATGGTTTCCAAACATGTCCAGCTCTTAAAACGTGTTATAATTGCCAAGATGTTCTCTAGAACCAATCAGAAAACTAGTTAATAAAGCATGGATGACCCACATTATCTAGAGTAGGGTTTACTACTGAAATGGATAGAATATGATGATCGAAAATGCTCACAAATTTGGGCTTTTTAAGAACTCCTGCTTCTTCTTTTTTATGACATAGGGTATCCCCACCCCAATGTTTAGGGTGAGAGTATTCCCTATGGATGCACGCAATCACCCATAAACCACGCGCATAAGCGCACTGGGGACTCCCTTTTTTGTTAGCAAGGATGAGAGCATTGAAGAAGGCATTTCGTGGGCCGGCTGTTGCATGAGAGAGCAGCCACCTGAGATGAATTAAATGAATAAGACAAAATCTGAGGATTATGATCCGACGTGAATATTTTATGAGCGTTCACGTGAAATAATGAATCCCAGCAGATGAACGGTCTCTATCAGAGAATTGATGGGGGCCTACTAACACGTTTTCCCACTTCCTTTTTTTTAAAGACACTCCCACAATTTTTTATTCCAAGAAGTACTATCAAGAATGTGACTTTCAGGATCAACTGTATGAAGCAATCTCTGGGCCCCAACTGTAATTCTAGTTTAAATCTAGGCCATTGATACTGCCATACATTGCGAAGGATGCAAATGGTTTTGGTAAAATTCCAAATGGACATACCATGCATAAGATAATGTACTACATATTATCATCGGTTTATTATTTCTTGATAGAACTTTAAACGATGCTCAGTGAATCAAGCAACTTGAAGCATTCGATCAAGATTTTTCTTAGTGTATTTGGGCCGGACGTTTGGTTTCCCATCAGATTGAAGGATCCTATCACATGACGCAGAAGTGGACACCCCTATATACGGTTTTGGGAAGGAGCGTAACAGCCCCTTTCTTTTTACCATTTAGCTATAGTATATCCAAGGTTTAAAATTTCGGTTTCGGTACCGGTTTTGGACTTGAAAACTTAAAATTTTAGTAGAAATCTAGCACAAAAATCGAAACTAATATTTTATTTAATATTAAATTTCGGCAGAAATTACTGAAATTTTCGGAGAAATTTTAAATTAATTTTTTTAAAAAAAACAGATTTTTTGAGTCAAATTTCGAAAAAAACAGAAATTTCGGCCGAAATAAATGACCGTTTCGGATTTTGGTGTCGCTCTCCACCGACGAAATTTAAAACCCTGAGTATATCATGAGATTTTATATGGTGTAAACCTGTATAAACTAGTATTTTTGAAAAAGTACTATGAGGCTTACACATAAGATCATCGAAACTGTCCATTTGACAGGCTACAATGTAAATACTAAATAGGTTGTGCTCCAAGCACGCATTTTAATGGACAAAATTCCAAGATGCCTTATCTCTAGGTAATATAAACAGCACACGTGTTTTAGTCAATTTGCCAGTTTCACATGCAGCCCTCTCCCAGTGGTCCCCATCTGAGTTCTCCTACAAAGTCCAATCCACCCCTCATTCTCATCAGACATCCTTTCCCCTTTTCAACCCCAACCAAAACCCCTGAAACAAAAAATCAACAGAGATGAGAAAAATGGTTTCTTCATCTGGATCTCAGCCTCTCATAAAAGATTCAGCACCACCAAAACGCCCGATACAAGAAATCCCCGGCTCCTATGGCCTTCCATTTATCGGAGCGATACGTGACCGGCTCGACTATTTCTATAACCAAGGCCGAGACAACTTTTTCAAAATCCGAATGGACAAATACAAGTCCACCGTTTTCCGTTCAAACATGCCCCCAGGACCCTTCATGGCTTCCAACCCACGTGTCGTCGTCCTCCTCGACGGTGCCAGTTTTCCGGTCCTCTTCGACGTCTCCAAAGTCGAAAAACGTGACGTTTTTACCGGAACTTATATGCCCTCTACCTCCCTAACCGGTGGCTACCGAGTCTGCTCTTATCTCGATCCGTCCGAGTCCCAACACGCCAAAATCAAAGACCTCTTATTCTACCTTCTCCGCACCAGACGAGACTTTTTCATCCCTGAATTCCACAACACCTTCAAAACCCTCTTCGACGATCTCGAAACCGAGTTGACCCAGAAAGGGAAATCGGATTTTAACGCTCTTAACGACAAATACTCGTTCGAATACCTCGCCCAGGCTTATTTCGGAGTCAACCCGGCCGATTCGAAACTCGGCACGTCCGGGCCGAAAACTGCGGCACTATGGCTGTTGTTTCAGCTCCACCCATTGATGACCCTCGGATTACCGAAGTTTCTAGAAGATTTACTCCTCCACACGTTCCATCTGCCTCCTTTCATTGTAAAACCAGGCTACAAAAAGCTCTATGATTTTTTCTACTCTTCAGCCAGTTCTCTTCTAGATGAAGCTGAAAAAATGGGTCTTAAACGAGACGAGGCTTGTCATAATATCCTCTTTGCTTCAGTTTTCAACAGTTATGGTGGAGTCAAAGTTCTCTTCCCAGTGATCTTAAAATGGATTGGTTTGGCCGGAGAGGATCTCCACAAAGAGCTCGTAAAGGAGATAAGATCGGCCGTTAAATCTGACGGTGCAGTAACTTTATCAACGATAGAGAAGATGCCGTTGACTAAGTCAGCGGTCTATGAAGCTCTGCGTATGGAGCCTCCTGTTATGTTTCAGTATGGGAAAGCTAAGAAGGATTTGATTATTGAGAATCATGAAGCTGGTTTTGAAATTAAGAAAGGGGAGATGATTTTTGGGTTTCAGCCATTTGCAACAAAAGATCCGAAGATTTTCGAGAACGCTGAGGAGTATAACGGGAGTCGGTTTGTTGGGGAGGGTGAGAAGCTGATTAAACACGTGTTGTGGTCGAATGGTTTTGAGACGGATGATCCGACGGTGGATAATAAGCAGTGTCCTGGGAAGGATTTTGTGGTGTTGATGGGGAGGCTTTTGGTGGTGGAGCTTTTCCTCCGTTACGATACGTTTAAGGCCAATATGTCTACGCAGTTGTTGGGACCTCTTGTAACGTTTACGTCTGTGACCAAGGCAACCGACAGTTGAAGTGCAGTGGTTCCATTCGTTGTGTTGTTCTAGTTTTTTTAACGTGTTTTCCGTGGAGTTTGTGTAATTTGACCAGTCCGGAATAAAATGGGGTTGCTTTTGAACTGAGGGTGTCACGCCGCCGAGCCCGAGCTAGGCCAGGTTCTGCCCCGCTCGGATCATTAAGTATTTAATATATTTAAATATATATTATATATTAATTTATAAACTAAAAGGGTTGTCCAGGGAGTGAAGGGGAGGCAAAATATGTCACCTCTTTTTTGGTACCCCATTTGTTACTTGGACCACCCCCCGTGGTGTAAAAATAGTGGTCAAATTACACTAGATAGGGGTGTCCAGGAAAGAGAGGGGCATTGACTTTAATATAACCCAAGCTCGGTAAGGCTCGCTTGGCTCGGGCTTTTGAGCTTAACGAGCTGAGCTGGGGCTCGGCTCGGCCCGGCTGGTTTACACCGCTACTTGTAAGTTCTAACATTACCTAACCTAACAAAAAAATATCCTCATATCTGTGAAAATTGATACTCCCACACCTTTTCGGTGCATATCCGCCAAACTAAAGGGTGCGGTAAAAAAAGGCACCCGCGAGTGCATCCCATTAGATCCATCTCATCCTAGCTCATTTATCATTCGTGAGTGCTGTTATGGAGACTGATTTGGGGACCTTGAGTGGAGCTAAACATATCTTTTACATGCCACGTGGCATAGTAGCGTATGGAAAGGGTCGCTCTAAGGCGTATGCTTTCTTCGTCAAGGTTGGAGTCTGGGTTCCTATGGCTCGATCTGTTCCAACAACTACTCGCTGGAATCTTTCTTTTTTATTTTTACTATTGTTCAGTCTTATCATGCCGCGCATGTTTGATAAAATTGAGAAAAATAGTTATTTAGGAAACTTCTTAGCGTTTAAACTTTCTATTTTATTATTCTGATCACATTGTGCTTACAATTACTAATTTAGTTCGACCCACAAAAAGTAAACTCGATGTAGAAGTTTTTCTATATGCGCATAGCTTGGCTCTGTATGATGACCCAAACTAACCCAGACTATTCTTTTGATGGGCCTAACTCCATTGATTTTTCTACAAAAAAAAAATACTTGCATAGGTGTAGGGGTGTAAACGAGCCGAGCCGAGCTTAGCCAGGCTCGGCTCGTTAAGCTCAAAGGCTAGGCTCGGGCTCGCCTTGGGCTCGAACCAGGCTCGGCTCGGCTCGGTCAGTCTCGGCTAGGCTCGCCAGCGTGGCGAGCGTATCGAGCTTGGGTTATATTCGAATATCAAATGGAAGGTTTGGATTATCACAGCGAATGTATAAAGAGTAATCATGACGGAAAAAAAGTAAAAAAAAAATAATCATTACTGGAAAAAGTATAAAAGCAGCGAATGTATAAAGTTTTAAATGATTAAAAATTATGACAATTACAAAAAAAATACAACTTAAAAGTAGTAAGTCATGACATTTACGGAAAAAAGTCATCATTACAGAAAAAAGTCATGATTATACGTCAGCAGTATTATATTTATATTATATTTACAACTATTTATATTATATTTACGAATACTTTTTTATACGGGTTTTTCTTAACGAGCCGAGCCGAGCCTGGCCTAATTCGGGCTCGGCTCGTTAAGCTTAACGAGCCTAGCAAGCCGGCTCGGCTCGGCTCGTTAAGTAATCGAGCCGAGCTCGAGCTGAGCTTTTTTCGAGCCGAGCTCGAGCGAGCTTCCGAGCCCGAGCCAAAATTGACACCCTTACATGGGTGTGCCGACACCATGTAAAAATTCCGGATGCAGAGGGTTATGTTTTCTTTTATTTATTAAATACCAAAAAAAGGCACACAATGAGAGAGAGAGAGAGAGAGAGAGAGAGAGAGAGAGAGAGAGTACATTCTACAACTTCCTGGGAAGGGAGTGGTGTGAAACGGGCCTAACTGAGGAAATGTATTATAATTAGCGGCCTTAAAAAGTAGGTGGCCTAGTTTGGCTGCTTTGTATATCAGTATAGCTAAGCTACATGGTAAAGTAACAAGGCTGTAATTTGGTGATTAAAAATGTTGATACGTGCATGAATGAGACATACTTGGGCATTAAATGTTATTGTTTATGATCGGGAGTTCGGGGCTGTTGTTTTTGAAGAACATGAAAGCCCAATGATAATTGTTTTGTTCAACAAAATCATGTCCAATAAGATTTGGGGCCCAGGTTGAATATATTATTTCTTCCTATAATTAAACCTTGAGGACAAGGTCGTTTTAAGAGGATGGAATTATAGGTGGGTGCGTGGATACACATGGCATGACATTTAGAGTTATTATTTTATTAGATAAATAGTTAATTAATTAGTTATATGATTTTCCATTGTAAGTTAAGTAGTTGTTTTATTTGTATGATTTAAAAGGGAGTAGTTATTGTAGCGAATAGCTATTGTATAGTTATTGGGCGATGTGTCTCAATTGTGTGGTTATTGTAACTCGTAACTACATGTTTAGTATTTAAATGAAAGTGGAAGTCTTGGATGTGAATCCAAGAAGGTTAATCATAAAAGAAATGTTAAGGAGGCAAGGTTATCCTCGAATTTAGTCGGAAGGAGGCAAGGTTATCCTCGAATTCATCCAACTTTATCACATATTTCGTCTTTGAAAAATTAAACATGTAACCGAAGTCGATAACATCAATGCCTCAATGATTAATTATTGATATCGAGATTCAATAAACAGAACAATTTGCTAAGGCCATGTTTGGATTGCAAGAAAAACATTTATGACAGGAAATTTCCTTTTGGGATTTTTTTTTTCCGTTTCACAATTGTGAGGGAAATGATATGCTTAAGGTTAATCTAGAGGGATATTATCATAAATTGAAGGTCCATCTACATAAAAGTTGAATAGGGTATGTTTTAGTAATCAGTTTTGGCAAAACTCCATACTTACATCATATAACACATACTTATTAGAAAATTCATTGCAGCCCTAATTCCTAAATCCAAACCGTTCATTTGATGGCCCAATGTAAATAGGCCTTTCTCCAAAAATCATCTCTGTAAGATGCTCCTGACTCTGCAGTTTTTCTTAAATTGAACTTTGATAGTTCAAGTTTTGAAAATCAGGGTCCAGCCAAAATCGGAGGAGTTTTGAGAAACACATTGGAAGCAAAAGTTTGAGCGGTCTTCTAAGGGGTTAAGCTAGTGGATCATCATCTAATGGATTCCTTGGTATTGGAAGAAGATTCACTAAATGTAATCTGTTGGTTGAAAAGACTGCAAAAGCATCCATGGAGATTCGACAGATATTTTGATGAAGTTTTTTATCAGACTAGATCATCATCTATATCTTTTTTGCACGTTAGACGATCTGCGAACTCGGTGGCAGATAGTTTGGCTAGCGAGGGTGCATCTAAAGAATCTTTAGATTTTTTTGATTCCCTTCTTCCTTGATTTGTGCTTTGGGAAATGTTGTTTCCCCTTCTTTTCCGGTTTGTAATCTGACCATCTCGGTCTCTTTTGAATAAATTATTGGCTACTATTCAAAAAAAAAAGAAAGAAAAAAAGATGCTCTTGACCAGGGGCGGAGCCAGGAATTTACACTTTGGGTGAGGGGGGGGAGGGGGGCATGGCCACTAAACTAGCTTAGAATGCATGTACACTGACAACCATAAAAGAGATTTGTTAAGTCATTGGGGGCCATGGCCCCCCTCATGCTCTATGTGCCTCCGCCCCTGCTCCTGACCGTCTGGTCTTTAGAGGCAGATCAGAAGGTTTGGATAATCCTATGGAGATGATTTTACGAGCAAAGCCTATTTATATACGTTGGGACCCAACAAACGAACTGTTTGGATCATCAAATCAGGTGGGCCCAATTGATTTTTTTTAAATAAATACACCTTTATGATGTCCATCTTCTTGAAAGATCTAGACCATGTGTTGTACAGGTGGGGCCTACCTTGTTCAAAGATCTCAACAATGCACTTGTTAGGCCCCACCAAAGGTTCATGTTTGAGAAAGAGAGAGAGTGTGTGCTGGTTGCACCCGAGGGAGAGAGAGAGTGTGTACTGGTTGTACGAGAGAGAGAGAGAGAGAGACGGTTGTATCGGTGTGAAGCCTTCACAATTGGGTTGAATCATGGTTTAAAATTTCGACCGAAATCCGAAATTCGGTGGAGACCGACACCGAAACCACACAAAACCGAAATGGTCATTTATTTTGGCCGAAATTTGGGGATTTCACCAAAATTTCAACCGAAATTAAATATTGAATAAAATATTGGTTTCGATTTGTGTACATGATTTCGACCGAAATTTCGAAATTTCGAAGTTTCAAGGTCCGAAACCGTTACCGAAACTGAAATTTTAAACATTGGGTTGAATTATTACCCTTTGAAAAATTTAAAGCCGATGTCTTACGCGTGAATATAGTAAATGACAACCACACAAAACTAGGAAAAGAAAAAGGAAAATACTTCTAAAATGAGATCTCGTTTAGAAAATAAAGACATTGGTGAAATTGGCCGGAAGATTTTGTCAATTTTGAAATTGATTAATTTGGCTCCTGTGGGAATTCATGCCCTTTCTTTGCCTTCCTGACCCAAATTTAACGTCAAGACCCTTATAGATTATGACGATTAAGATCATCCCTTGGTATGCACTAGTGGGAAAGTGGGCAGCTGTTTTTCTATTTTTTTATACTATCTAGTCGTTGAATCCAACTCATTATTTGGTATTTTGATTTCTGTCGCTATCCTAGGCTACAGTGTGGGGAACCGAGATGGAGAGTCCAAAATAGATGAATGGTCAAGATCCATCGTTGACAGATCCAACTGCTCTAATTTTTCTGTACCTAATATTGAATGAGTAAGGTTCCTTCGTATGGAGACTTCAACTACTTTCTTTGACTTTTAACATCTGGCTAAACCCCATCGTGCCCTTTTATTAGCCGGCCATTTTTGACTGGTCTTCCCCCACTCCCACCCCGGCTCACTCTCTCTCTTGCTAGCCAATTTCGCAGAAGAGCGAATTAAATGTATAAGACAAAATCTGAAAAAAAAGTACTTATGTGGCTGTTCTCAAGTGCGAAAGCCAGTGGCAAAATGGCTTTCCATTAAATTGGCTACCAAATCCCATAACTACAGAGGGGCTACTCTCTCAACGTGGTATTCGGGAATTTGTTAGGGACCAGTGCAGAAGGCAGTTCGCGGGCAGGCTGTTGCACGAGAGAGCAGCCACATCACATGAATTAAATTCATACGACAAAATCTGTTGAAAAGTGAGCCTATATGGCTGTCCAGAGCTCCCTGCCAAAATGCCTTATGCGATTGTCCGTAGAAAATTCCCCGTATTGGATATATTGTTTTTGCTCTTTGGATAGTGACTTGGTCAAATCTGACAGACTTGATTTTCTCGAGCAAACCGAGTCGTCTGACTTTAAAATAATAATAATAATCAAAAGAAACGAGCTATTGAAGCTCTCAAGAACGCGCATTTTGAGCTCTCGTTTATACTATAAATACATATTCTTGTCTCCATTTCTATCCATCTCAACAATTCTCTCGGTGTTTATCCATTTGAAAACCAGAGCACTTCCAAAATGAAGTTGAATATCAACGTGAGAGAGTCTGGTATGGTTACACCCGACAGTGAAACTCCTTACAGGAGTCTATGGAATTCTAACATAGACCTTGTGATGCCAAGATCCCACACCCCCAGCATCTATTTCTACAAGCATGATGGTTCTTCCAATTTCTTTGACTCTTCCGTGCTAAAAAACGCGCTTAGCAAAGCCCTCGTCCCTTTCTACCCCATGGCCGGTAGATTGAAGATGGGTGACGATGGCCGAGTCGTCATCAACTGTAATGCCGAGGGCGTTCTCTTCATTGACGCTGATTCCGATTCCGTCCTCGACGATTTTGGCGATTTCCCACCATTGCAATTCAACCCACTTATACCAAAAATCGATTACTCGGGCGGAATCGATTCTTATCCTCTTCTAGCTGTACAGGTGACTCATTTCAAATGTGGTGGCGTTTCTTTTGGCGTTTCAATGCAACACCAAGCTGCCGATGCCACGTCAGGCATCCACTTCATCAACACATGGTCCGACATGGCACGTGGGCTCCAGCTCGCCGTCCCTCCGATCATCGATCGAACGCTTCTTCGAGCACGGGACCCACCTTCCACACCTTTCCACCACATCGAATACCAACGTCCTCCTACCCTAAAATCCGGCCCCACCACAACCCCAAGTGATACCCTTGCCATCGCAAACTTCAAAATCACCCGCGAACAGATTAGCCTCCTCAAGGCCAAAACCAAACAAGAAGACCCCGAAAGCACTGCCACTTATAGTTCATTTGAGACCCTTGGCTCCCACATGTGGCGTTGCACTTCCAAGGCTCGTGGGCTCACTGGCGATCAAGAGACGAAAGCTTTCATTCCCGTCGATGGTAGGACCCGATTCCGGCCTCAGCTCCCACCTGGGTACCACGGGAATGCTATCGTTGGCGCTTCGCCAATAGCAGTTGCTGAGGATCTTTTATCTAAGCCGCTAACTTACGCTGCGCAAAAGATTCGAGCGTCTCTAGCTCGTATGGACGATGCATATCTGAGATCGGCGATTGATTTGATCGAGCTGAAGTCGGATCCACAGGCAGTGGTGGCTGAGGCTTACTCGTTTAAGAGCCCAAACTTGATGATCAATAGCTGGGTTCGGGTGCCGATTTATGACGCGGATTTCGGGTGGGGAAGGGCCATATTTGCAGGACCTGGAGAGGTACCAATTGAAGGGCTCGGATTTATTCAACCCAGCCCAATCAATGACGGAAGTTTGTATGTGGTCATTTCTCTGCCGTCGGATCAGATGCCCCTCTTCGAGAAGTATTTATATGAATTTTAGGATACTTGTTTCCTAGCCAATACGAGAACTCGTAGAATGGCCGATATTTGTCCTTTTTCTTTTCCCCTTGTTTTGTCTCTTTTTATGATTTTTATTGCTGTTGTTTCTGTGCAATTGTGAAAATTTCTTCTTCTTGTTATATGATTTAATTAAAGTTTTTATGAAATCATGAAACGGTTGCCATTTAGATAATGTCAGCAGCCCTTCTCTAGAGTTTTTGTCTGATGTTCGTGCGTACTCAGAGCGCATGTCACGCCCAACCCCAGAAGGATACCGTAGTGACTGCGTGCCCATGGGTAGATCCACAAACATGCAAGGTTTCATAACACAAGTGTGACTTTCTATGATTCTCCCGGTCCCTTCTTCCATAAACTCCTAAGAGCATCCGCCATTCTGCGGCTATCGTCATCTCTGAAAAGAAACAATTGTATATAGAATGAGGTAACGGCTCAGCAAGTAATCATAGACCTTATCTACCCGACACAAGCATGCTAAAATCAACATTCTTCAGAGGAAATCATCTCACTATGCAAAATCAAATATGCCATCATTTCAATAATAAACATGTAAGAAACTTCCTTCACTTTCAGAAACAATGCACATTTTGAAAACATGTTTGGAATCTATTGTCATTGGAACTAGGGCCACACTATTTCCTTATGTCCGATCAGGATTGGTAGGCCCAAGCTTTCCCTTCCCCAGTAACGACTCCAATGACAATACCATATGGTCAGAAAATCTCATCTAAACTTGGGAGATGATTTTTTCACCCCCTGTAGGATTATGCGCCCCCTTATAAAGTGAATTGTGCGCATGATCCTACGTGGGTGAAAAATTATCTCCCTTAAACTTTGCACAGTAATCATTACTTTGAATCCAATAAGAACGGTTCAAAAGCAATTATAAAATGTCATTGTTTTTCTTTTCTGTTTTTTTATTCTTCGGTTGGTGGATCACCACTATTATATGCACAATTCTCAGTTGACTCGAGCCAAGTCCCAAGGTGTGACTTTGATATTGCACGCTCTTCCTTTGGGTGTGAACGGATCCACTTTGGAATAGATCAAACTATGTATTTGTGGCAATAGATCTGTTCGGATCCCTTATGTGTCAGATCCGTTTCGAATGCATTTTGGATCATAATGGCCTATATATATATATATATATATATATATATATATATATATATATATATATATATATATATATATATATGAGAAAAATGATTGTGAGCTTGAAGCTCATATAGCTTATATGAGCTTGAGAGCCCAAACACATGGGTCTCACATTTTTTGTGTTGATCCAAACCATTCATATACAAGGCCCCATCATAGATAGGGTGTGTACCAAAAATCAGCTCCATTGGATCATCGTAACCCCTCCAAAAGCGGAGGGAAAAAATGAGCAGATTTGTGGCAAACGGTGTCTGTCCATTTTGCCCACCACTTTTGAATGGGTTATGATGATCCTATGGAGCTGATTTTTTGTGCACACCCTATCTATTTAAGGGCCTTTCAAATGAATGCTTTGGATCATCCTAACAATATGGGCCCACATGTGTTTGGGCCCTCAAACTCTTATAAGCTATATGAGCTTCAAGCTCACAATCATTTTCCTCTATATATATATATATGAGGAAAGTGTTGGTGAGCTTAAGCACCCAATCACATTGGGGCCTACTTTGTTAGGATGATCCAAAGCATTCATTTGAAAGGCCTTACATAGAAGGGGGGTGTGTACCAAAAATCAGTTCCATAGGATCATCCTAACCCATCCATTTGTGGAGGTGAAAATGGACAGACATTATTTGTCCACAAATCTGCCCATATTTGTCCTCCACAAATGGAGGGGTTAAGATGATCCTATGGAGCTGATTTTTTGTACACACCCTATCTATGATAGGGCCTTGCAAATGAATGGTTTGGATCACCACAGAAAATGTGGGCCCCATGTGATTGGGGCGCTTAAGCTCACCTAAGTTTGGTGAGCTTAAGCTCACCAACACTTTCCTCTATATATATATATATATGAAAATGGTTTGTGTGTAGCTGCACAGATAGCTTATCTGTGCATGGTTGCACAAACCATAGAGGAGGCCATATTTTTTGGGGGATCCAAAGCATTTATTTGGAAGGCCCTTCCAGGGATACGGTGTGTACCAAAAATCAGCACTATGGGATCATCCTAACCCAATCAAAGTTGGAGGGAAAATGGACAGACACTGTTTCTACCCATTTTTTCCCTCCACAAATGATAGGGTTAGGCATTTATCCCCAACCAACAATCGGAGTTAGGCATTTATCCCCAACCAACAAATGGCAGGGTTAGCCATTTTTTCCCTCCCCAACCAAGCAATCCTCTATCCCTATCCAACAATCGGAGTTAGGAATTTATACTGGCCACCTCCCCTCCCACTCCTTAGATACACATCCAAACCAATCTTCTAGTTCCTCCTCACATGTGGGCACACAATCCACCTCTGTCAACACATTAAGATACCGTCACCCTAGTACATCTTACCCCACCTCCCCTTCTTCACACACCATGCAAGCTACTCACGCAGAATCTAACCAAATTTCCCTCCTTTCTCTACTTCAATTTTCTTCAGCCCATAGGTCATCCTTCAATGACATACTACTTAACACTTTTGTTTCACCCACTCTCTCACCCTCTGACTTGAAACACATTACGCAATTTTCATTACCTTTTCCTCAATGCAATGCGGTAAACAACATCCAAGTTATACCGTAGCCACAAACTTACACACCTATTCCTCGATCTACGCATTCCATCTCCACTTCCTTACCATCTACTCTACACACTGCCCCTTCTCCTCTTACACACAACCATCAACTAAATCACAATAAGCAAACACATCAATCACACATTTGTCTACTTGTTCTTCCCGCTCACATCCCATGCAAAAACAACCTCTACCCAACCCTATACTAACTTCACAAATACAGCTTTCATCAAGGACCAACTCTAAACCTCCTAAAACTTCCTCTAAATATACTCACAAAAATCAACACACACCAAAAAGATATGGCTACAACTACACTCTCACAGACTATCTCGCCCCAAATTTTATTCCTCCACATTATTGGTCTCGCTTTTCCTTTCCACCATCTCCTATTTCCTATCAGTCCCGAGTGAGCATGGATGCCGAAGAATTTGCTGCCCACATCAAAAAAATTCACAACTAGGTTCGTGAGCACTCAAAACAATCTTCTCAACTCTATAAATCAAGTGTTGATGTTCATAGGAGAAATAAAGAGTTTCAAGAGGGTGATCTGATCATGGTTTATCTTCAAAAAGAAATATTTCCAGCTTGAACTTATAATAAGCTCAAGCATTGGAAACTTGGGCCATCTCGAATACTCAAGAAGTTGGGACCAAATGCTTATCGTATAGAGTTGCCAAATGGGTTATCAATGAGTTTTGTTTTCAATGTGGATGATTTGTACTCATATCATGGTGATTTGGACAGAACTTCACTGCAAGTTGGTGATTTTTCTGTTACACCCGTGAATTCTTCATGTGAAGCAATTGGTGATTTGGATACATGTTCCATTACTACTCGCCATGGAATTTATACTCTATATTTGGTTCATTGAAAGGGAAAATCAAGAACGGAGGATGCATGGGTCTCAGTTGAAGAATTAAAGAAGATGAATGAGCAACTTTGGTGAGATTTGTCTTCAAACTCGATGCCGAGTTTTTTTCTCAAGCAAAGGAGAAAGAAGCAAGAGCATAATTAAGTCACATGCAACACATTAATTACTTTGTCTTGAGTCTTTAGTATTTAGTCTTTGGTATTTAATGGTTTCTTACTAAGTTGTAGTTTGTTTAATTACCTTGAAAGCATGCTTTGACTATCGAGTAAGTTGTGTCTTGGAAATGTATCTAGTAGTTATTACTACCAACAACGCAACCCAGAATGTGAAGGACGCGGGAGCTCTGCCCCTAACAAAACGTATTTGCATTGTGGTCTAATAGATGCACGCAGGAAATCTACCAAAAAAAACCTATTTACAACTACACACCAAATAAAATCTCGGTCTTGTGTTATGGACTAGGGTTAGGGTTTTGTGTTTCTTTGTTCAACACTTGCAAAGGTACTCCAGATGGCTCAAGAATGTGATGCGCCCTTATTGGTGTGGACTATTGGAATTGGCCCAACGGAGGTGATCACCCCCTCGACATATAGGGTTTGAGAATGATGAAAAGTATTCCCTCCATCCGAGTGGACTAAAATTTGTCATGAGCTACATTCAGTTTTTGTGACCCTGCTATGCATGTCATTCGATTCGAGATTTACATATTTCTCTCCTTCCATTTTTGCTCCTTTCACTTATGATTTGCTCCCCGTGTGAGCACAGTTCTAAGGTGATATGAATTGGACAAATAAGTGAGTGCACGTCTACTGGATCCTGTTAGGGCTGTTTTATCTTGAAGAGTTGATTTACTTATCCCGGTCGCACCGTACGGGTGAATACGATTCTTAAGGAGAGTGATCATGTGGCACGACTCAACCATTCTTCCTTCTTCATCAACAGTCTGATTTTTACAAAGGGTTTTTTCTTCAATTCGATAACTTCAATCTGATTTCTTCAATTTTATTCTCATTCTGAATTTTACGAGAGTACAAAAAAATTGGGTCAAGTAACACCAACGTTGGTTTGAGTAACCAAATTTGGGTTGGAGTTGCACCAATTCAATTCGAGTAAGCCAAAGATCAGTCCCTACTTCTATATATGTTTTTGAAATGGTAAATAGATATTATAAAAAAGAAAGAAAGGGAGCCCGAGATGGATCACCCCAAGAATACAAGAAGCGGAAAAAGAGAAAAAAAAATACAAAACACCAATCAAAGCGGGAGGAACTCAAACCATTCCAGCACCCCGCCACTCACACCCCGCTTAGCCAACAAATCTGCCTCCCCATTTGCCGATCTCCTTACATGCTCAATCACAATAGACGAACCTGAAATTAGCTCATCAATTTTGTCAAACATAGATGAAAATCTCCATGTAGGATGCACCCTACCCTTAAGCCATCGAATCACATTTAGATAATCACTCTCGACAATCGTATGATCCAAAATCTCTCCACTTAATCTTTTAATACAAAAAAAAAATCATCATTAACTTCCGCCTCCAAGGCATCACAAACCCCAATGAGCCCGAAGAACGCCCACTGAACTTCGCCACTCTCATTACGACATAAGCCGCCCACCTCGGCCGGGCCCGGGTTGCCAAAGCATGCACCATCAAAGTTCATTTTTACCATCCCATAGGGAGGAGGCACCCACCTCTGCAAGACCTGAGGCCTCCTCACTCATCACACTAGTAGAGCACACATCCCTCCAACCCTCCCAAAGGTCAAAAGCCAAAACAAAGCGGAACGATGGATGACATCTCGCCCAAGAAATAACTAATGTAATAACTCTCATATAAAGCCAATGCGGAGATTTGGCCATCCCCCCAAAGACTCTCGAATTCCTCTCTTTCCAAACAACCCACCAAGTGGCAATCAAACACATATTCCACAAGACTTTTCCTTTCTTTTTCCAAGGCACAAAACTCCATTTGTGTAGCAACATCGGAATAGACAAAGGAAAAATCTAAGTACTACCAAACCTCATGAATATTAAGCTCCATATAAGCCAGGTGAAAGAGAAATGCATAAAGAGATGATCCACAGATTCCCCATGCTCTAAGCATTATTTATGCATTGGCTTTATATTCCCTAGAAGTCATTATTTATGCACATAAAGGAAATATATCAGCTTCATTATCAATCTAGAACACACGGGCAGGCTATTGAACAAGTCATAACCTAGTGGTAATCTTTAAAGTCTATGAAAAGAAGCTTTTGCCCCCAGTTGGGGTAAAAGAATTCTCTTCCTTCTACTTTCAGACAGCGACAATCTTAAGTCTAACGACTTTTTTTTGTTAGGTAAGGTGGGATTGAACCTCCGACCCTCTTGATTGAGGAGCAAAGCCTCCTACCAATGAGCTCGAGGCTAGACCCCTGGACTCACAAACTTTGCTCAAAGGAAAAGGGCAATATGGGTCGTGCAAGACACATTGTACCAATAAGGGCTATGTCCGGCCGACCTGTGTATGGTGATCGCCACGATGTGAATGGACCTGAAAGTAATAAATCTTAATTGAAAGACAAATTTAATCCAAGTTGCAGCCTCAGTTGAAACTGAAATTCAGATATAGCCCAGACGTCTCTCTCTCTCTCTCTCTCCACTTTTTTGAAAATGAACAATGAATGGCAACTCTCTCAACATTGTATTGGATACACATGACTTTTTCTTTCTCTCTTTTAGTAGAATTTTTATACGGTGTAAACCCATATAATCCAGTAATATAATCTCCTTTACATAATGGCACGAACAAAATCGTCGGACTTTTATTCTCTCTTAGCTTGTAGCCTTGTACAAACCTATTCCTCTGACTTTTAAAAAATTCAACAGAACGAGCTGCCAAGAAAGTGCATTTGCAGCCTTCATCTACTATAAATACTTATATATGAGTATCCATTTGTATCCATCTGAAAACCAAAGCACTCCCAACATGATGAAGTTGAAAATCAACGTTAGAGAGTCGAGTATGGTTACACCCGAGGGCGAAACTCCTAACACTCTTCTCTGGAATTCTAACATAGACCTTGTGATGCCAAGATCCCACACCCCCAGCATCTATTTCTACAAACATGATGGTTCTTCCAATTTCTTCGACTCTGCCTTGCTAAAAAACGCGCTTAGCAAAGCCCTCGTCCCTTTCTACCCCATGGCTGGTAGATTAAAGATGGGCGACGATGGCCGAGTCATAATTAACTGTAACGCCGAGGGTGTTCTGTTCATCGAAGCTGATTCTGATTCCGACCTCGATGATTTTGGCGATTTCACGCCCCCGCAGTGCAGCCCACTTGTACATAAAGTCGATTACTCAGGCGGAATCGATTCTTATCCTCTTCTAGCTATTCAACTGACTCATTTCAAATGCGGTGGCGTTTCTTTGGGCTTTTCGACCCAACACCAGGGCGCTGATGCCACATCCGGCGTCCACTTCACCAACACATTTTCCGACATGGCACGAGGGCTCCACCTCGCCGTCCCTCCGGTCTTTGATCGAACGCTCCTTCGAGCACGGGACCCACCTATTCCGGCCTTCGACCACATCGAATACCATCCTCCTCCAACCCTAAAATCTGACCCCACCACAACCCCAAGTGCTACCCTCGCCATCGCAAGCTTCAAAATCACCCGCGAACAGGTTAGCCTCCTCAAGGCCAAAGCCAAACAAGAAGACCCCGAAACCACATCCACTTACACCACCTTCGAGACCCTCGCATCCCACATGTGGCGGTGCACTTGCAAGGCTCGCGGTCTAGCAGACGATCAAGAAACGAAAGTTTTCATCCCCATCGATGGCCGAACCCGATTCCAGCCACCGCTCCCTCTGGGTTACCACGGCAACGCCATCTTAGGTGCAGCTCCAATAGCAGTCGTCGGGGATCTTTTATCGAAGCCGATAACATTCGCTGCACAAATGATCCGTGCGGCACTGGCTCGGATGGACGACGAGTATCTGAGATCGGCGGTGGATTTGATTGAGCTGAAGCCGGACCCACAGACGGTGGTGGCTGAGGCTTACTCGTTTAACAGCCCGAACCTGATGATTAATAGCTGGGTTAGGGTGCCAATGTATGAAGCAGATTTCGGGTGGGGAAGGCCGATATATGTGGGGCCCGGAGAGGTACCTATTGAAGGGCTCGGATTTATTCAACCCAGCCCGGTCAACGATGGAAATTTGTATGTGGTCATTTCTCTGCCGTCGGATCAGATGCTCCTCTTCGAGAAGTATATATACGAGTTTTAGGAGACTTGGACTTGAGCCGGCCAATACAATTGAACGGTTTGAACCTATAGAATGGCCGATATGTTCTGTGAACGGTTTGAACCTATAGACTTGGACTTGAGCCGGCCAACACAAATAAAATGACTTGCTCATATTTATGTGAAATTGTGTGTCTTCTTGTTTTATGACTTAATTTAAGTTTTTGTGAAATGTAAAACATGTTGTCTTCTTGTTTATCTTTTAATGTAATGGTTTCTCTTCCTTCAATATATAATTTACCATTTCAGAAAAAAAAAAAAAAACTTGTTGACAACTTATATGATGTAATTGAAGTCAACATTTTAAATTCCGGTTTCGGTGTAATTTCAGGTCTCACTGAAACCAAAATTTTAGCCGAAATCACAAATTTCGGCCGAAATTCAGTAAAGAAGCTCGAAATGTTGTTTTTTTTGGGCCGACATTATGTAAAGGAATAAAAAATTAACATTTTATTTTACAAATTTCCAAAATTATGTTCCTCACCGATTTTGGCCGAAATTTAAACCCTTAATTGAAGTTTCTATTAAATTGTTGAAATGTTGTGATTGTGATAGCTTCTATAAAGTATTCAAGCCTTCATGTAATCACCCCCTTCATATTTGTTCCAACGACAGCAGACTTGTATAAAATATCAAGGACTGCACATATGTCGTACCCAATTATATATGAATAATTTCACATATTATTCTAGAACTAGATAAGATGGCAAAACATGTGGGCTCCAAGTTATTTAAAACCTTATGAATGTAAACTACTCTTTACATATTAATAAAGTGTCTTGTCATATGGTTTTCAGCTTACAGTTTTGTTCTTATAATATGCAAAGCCAATATATGAGGAAAATGATTGTGAGCTTGAAGCTCATATAGCTTATATGAGCTTGAGGGCCAAATACATGCGGCCCCACATTGTTAGGATGATCCAAAGCATTCATTTGACAGGCCCTTACATAGATAGGGTGTGTACAAAAAATCAGCTCCATTGGATTATCCTAACCCATCCAAAAGTAGACGGCAAAAATGGACAGACACCGTTTGCCACAAATCTGCCCATTTTTGCCCTCCGCTTTTCGAGACGTTTGGATGATCCAATGTAGCTGATTTTTGGTACACACCCTATCTATGATGGGGCCTTGCAAATGAATGGTTTGGATCACCACAAAAAATGTGGGACCCATGTGTTTGGGCCCTCAAGCTCATATAAGTTATATGAGCTTCAAGCTCACAATCATTTTCCTCTATCGATATCTCCTATTGACTAGATTTTCCCAAATTAATTCAAATTTTTTTGTTAACCACTAAACTTGTCTTCTACCTATATACTCTTTGATGGAAATTGTTGCCTTTTCAATTCAATATAATTTCTCGAAAGATTGAAAGAAAATAAATAAATAAGAAAGCATTAGGAAAAGTCTTTTTGGGCGCCGCCTTGGACTGAAAACAAGTCAAAATCTTATCCCTTATCGGAGATTCTAACAGGGCGGGAATCAAATTGGGGGGGACCTCTCTATCCCGTCTACGTACAGGTAGTACTCTTGGAAAGATAAGAATCTCACCGTGTGAACATAGCATTAAGTTATGATTATCTCTCTCTCTCTAATTACAACTCAACTCAACTCAGTGGTATACTTGCACACTTTTTTTATAGCTATTCAACGTCTTATTAGAGAAATTTCTCTACAGCTAGTGTGAAGACAGCCACTTCAAAACCGGAAGATGTGAGACTTGGTGTTATTTAATCATTTATACTTCAATAGTCCCCTACACGCGTGGCCCCAGAGCCAGACCTGTTGTGGATCAGGCAATAGCTGTGATATCATATAAAAACAACCAATTATTCCAAAAGCTCAATCTGTTAGAGTTTGTGATATTTAATTATTTATACTTCAACAACTATTAAATGCTATCGCTATCAAAATGGCCTAACTTTTTAACCTATGGCTCTAGTTATACCTCATAAAAAATTTAGTCAAGAAAGCTTCCATGAATAATGTAGGTTAGGCGATGATCAATGAAGAAAGCTTCCTTGACCACCGAACCTACCCATGTTATGGTCGCATGGTCTAAGGTAAAGATGGCAACTGGGCCGTGCTGGCCCGCCGCACGCCGGCACGGCACGATTGCTATAGTGACGTGGGGTGTGCCTGGCTGAGGGTTCCCCACGTGCCACGAAACAGCACGGCACGAGAAGCGGCGTGGCACGGCACGACAAAAATCAGTGTAAAAGGAACTTTATGTTGCTGTTTTCTCATGCCGGCACAACATGGGCTGCAGGCCGCGGGCCGTGCCGTGCCTAATCTCGTGCTTATTTTTGCCGGCACAGCACTGGCCACGTGCAGTGCCATGTCTGGCCCGCAGGCCGCATGGGCCGTCAATTTTCAGCAGCATGGCGCGACCCGTTGGCCTGGACAGCTTGTTAACAAGTTGTGATTTTGTTGAATATTATATTAAGGGGCGCCCTAATTACGTGCAAGCAACACGAGGCTACCGATATAAAAAGGGTACAAAAAAGGGATTTGTTAAGCAAATTTTATAGGGAAATGAGTGTTTTGATAAACATGCACTCCACTATATGCGCCGGAGTATTTTGATAAACATTCACTCCACTTGTCTGTCGTAAGATAATTCAGAGTTCAATTAATTCACGCAATAATAAGACAAGCATTTCCATAAAGAGATAAAAAAAAGGCCGAAATATCGTAGAGTGGACGAGTTTTCTCCCGGGATCGGATCCAACTACGCTAAATTTCGTAAATATACTTCTCAAAAAGGAGCATGTGATCCAACGGCAGAGAAATGACCACAAACAAGCTTCCATCATTGATCGGGCTGGATAGAATAAATCCCATCCCTTCAGCTGGTACCTCCCCGGGTCTCGCATATATCGGCCTCCCCCACCCGAAATCCACTTCATAAATCGGCATCCGAAACCAGCTATTGATCGACATATTCGGGTTCTTCACATAAGCATCGGTCAGCACCACCGGTGTGACCTCCACAAAATCAATCGCGGATCTCAAATACTCGTCGTCCATCCGCGCTAGTGCCGCGTGTATCTTCTCCGCAGCATACATTAGCGGCTTCGATAAAAGATCTCCGACGACCGCCTTTGGCGCCGCACCGAATATGGCGTTCCCATAGTACCCCGACGGGAGCGCAGGCCGGAATCTGGTCCGGCCGTCGATGGGAATAAAAGCTGTTGTCTCTTGATCCTCGGCAGCCCCACGTGCCTTGCAAGAGCAGCGCCACATGTGGGAGGCCAAGATCTCGAAGGAAGTGTAAATGGTATTTGTTTCTGTGCCTTCTTGTTTGAATTTGGCCTTGAGGAGGCTGATCTGATCCCGTGTGATTTTTAAGTTTGCAATAGTGTAGGTCGCATTTGGGCTTATGGTGGGGTCCTTTTCTTGGTTCCGAGGTGGTTCGAATTCGATGAGGTGGAAGGCTAATGATGGTGGGTCCCGTGCTTTGAGGAGCGTTCGATCGATGACAGGTGGGACGGCGAGGTGGACCCCTCGTGCTATGTCGGACCATGATTTGATGAAATGGAGGCCGGAGGTGCCGTCGGCGGGCATGTGATGCATAGAAACCCCTAAACAAACGCCGCCGCATTTGAAATGAGTCACTTGAGCAGCCATAAGAGGATAAGAATCGATTTCGCCTGAACAATCGATTTTTGGTATGAGTGGGTTGAATTGCACTGGTGCGAAATTGCCAAAATCTTCGAGGACGGAATCGGAATGGGCTTCGATGAAGAGAATGCCCTTGGCATTGCAGTCAATGACTATTCGGCCGTCATTGCCAATCTTCAGTCTACCGGCCAGGGGGTAGAAAGGGACGAGGGTTTTACTAAGCGAGTTTTTTAAAACGGCCGAGACAAAGAAATTGGAGGAGCTGTTGGGCTTGTAGAAATAGATGCTGGGGGTGTGAGATCTTCCCATGAGTAAGTCTATGTTAGAATTCCAAAGACTACAGTTAGGAGTTTCAGCGTCGGGAGTAACCACAGTGGATAATCTCACGTTGATTTCCATCTTCTTCATCTTGTGAATGCTCTTGTTTTCGAATGGATAAAAGTGGAAGAGGGCAAATGCTTTCGATCTTACAAGCTAGGAAAGGAATGATAGAGATGAGATATGGGGGATTATGTTGGTCTTTTATTTACATGGAATATGTAAAGTTAGTGCTCACGAGAGTTTTTTAATCCCCCGGTGTCAATTTTGGCTCGGGCTCGGAAGCTCGCTCGAATCCTTAACGAGCCGAGCCGAGTCCGAGTTAGGCCAGGCTCGGCTCCGCTCGTTAAGGCTCGTGTCATGTCAACATCATCTGAAAAACAATAATGAGGGTACGTATGTCATGTTAACATCATCTGCAAAAACGAACGGTTGTGAAAAATCAGAAATTAATTTTTTCTCGTAATTGTCATAACTTTTAGCCTTTTTGGTATTTTTTTCTTAATTGTCATAACTTAGTACATTTTCTTGGTAATTTTTCATTTTAAACTTTATAAATTCAGCTATTTTACTTTTTGTTTGTAATCATTACTTTTTTTTCTTATTTGTTTTTGCTAGTGAACTGTGCGAAAACTTTATAACTACTTTATAATCCCGGCTCGATAAAGCTCGCGACGGCTCGCGAGCCTGGCCGAGCCTGACCGAGCCGAGCCGAGCCCGAGCCTGGTTCGAGCCCGAGCCAAGCCTTTGAGCTTAACGAGCCGAGCCGAGCCAAGCCTGGCCAAGCTCGGCTCGGCTCCGCTCATTTACACCCCTACCCCCCACCAACCTACCCATGTTAGGGCGCCGATAAATTCGCCCCCATGTTAGGCCCGATGTAAATAAGCTTTCCCCATAAATTTCCATTTACTTTAGGGTGCCGATAAATTCGCCCCCATGTTAGGCCCGATGTAAATAAGCTTTCCCCATAAATTTCCATTTACTTTAGAGCGCCGATAAATTCGCCCCCATGTTAGGCCCTGATGGGGTGCAAAAACAGCAGCCTATTAGCTGCCGACACGTGGCTAGAGGAGGGTCCCCTGCAGACCAGCCTATTAGCTGTCGACACGTGTCCCGAGGGGGGCCCACCGCAGACCTCGTGTCAGTAGGGGTAGTTCGGTAATTACCTCAGAGTAGGTGAACTTGGACCTATAGCTGGTCGACACCTGCCTTGGAGCATTAACTCCCCAACTACCCTAATTTCTCTCTATAAAAGGTCTTCCAAAGCTCATAAACAGGGTAATAACTTCTTCACCCACCACTCTGAAACTAGCTCTGCACTCTTGCTCATACTGACTTAAGTGTCGAAGGGCCGGTCCGGAGTAACACTCCGGTTGGTCATTCTGACCTCGTTTGCTTCTGTGCAGAACGCAGAACGCAGCAGAACTCAGTTCCACCAGACTCATTCCCTTCACTTCGGCTCCTCGAGCTCTATAGCTCAGCTCTTACGTCACTGTCGTATCTGTTACCGATTTTAGGCCCAACAGGCCCCATGTAAATAAGCTTTCCCCATAAATTTCCATTTACTTTAGGGCGCCTATAAATTTGCCCCCATGTTAGTCCCCTATGTAAATAAGATTTCGCTCAAAAAATCATCTCCAAAGGATGATCCTACCCATCCGATCTATAGATGGAAGAAACCATATAAGAGATTGAAGAGATGGGCTCCACTCTATTTTCAAAAAAAATATGGACACCTCTATACGGGCACTATATAATGTGTATTTATTAAAAATTCATTGCCCCTTGTTCGAAGATCCAAATCGTTCATTTGCTAGATGGCTGGACCCCGATGTAAATTGGCCTTTCCCCCAAAAACGTCTCCACACGCCCAACAACTTATTCGTTTAGATCTTTTAATAACACAGGACGCGCTCAATTTTTAAAAAATATGTGCACCTACATATATTTTTTAATAAATTTTTTAGGTACGTATGAAGCTACAATCGTCCCATAATGCGTATATACTAAAATATTCTTCGGTAACCACCTTGTTCGAAGATCCAAAAATTCGTTTGTCACGGGCCTGGTGCAAGTACACATTTCCGATAAAACCATCTCCATAGGATGATCCTAACTCCTCAGTCTGTAGAGCTTTATAAATGGTGTCGTCCATCAATAGATTGAAGGGATTAGGATTATCCAATGGAGATGATTTTATGGGCAAGGTCTAGTAGCATTGGGGCCCAAAAATTTAGTTTGGATTTCGATCAAAGTGGGCCCAAATATATGGTCTCCGCATGCATATATATTTTTTCCTTAAACTATGGTGAGGTTCACCTTTTCAAAGATCTGAAGAGAAGTGATATCCGTCCCCCCTTTTTAATTAGGACAGCCCCTCTAGTGTATTTATGACTTCTATTTTCCAGTAGAGGGGGCTGTCTCAAGCAAAAAAGGGGTGAATATGTTGTGAAGGTTATAGTCTTGCGATTTTGGGGCGATACTGCTACTCCCTCCCTAGGTCGATGGAATCCCTAGGGGGGGAGGCGATGGAATCTCTCTCTCTCGTCTCTCTCCCACCTCTTTTTGCGATTTTATATCTCCCCTTTCTTGTTGATCCCTCTTTCTCTCGCTTTCATCCATCCCTATCTCTCCGCTCTCCCTTCCTGATCTCCCTCTCTCTCCCCCTCTATCCCCTGTTCTATTCTCATGATCTCTCCCTGTCTGCTTTTTCTGATTCCCTCCTTTTCTCTCTCTCTGGCCTCGCTTTCTCTAAGATCTATCTCTCATACTCTCTCATCTCTCCTTCTCTCTTGATGAACAAGGGAGATGTTGGTGGCCAGATAATGCCCAAGTTTGGGCAGACCTCGCATGTGACGTAGCAATGGTGGCTGAAGGTACGGAATGGCCAGATCTGGGTCCGAAAGGGCTGGATTTATTGGAAAAGGTCTGGAGATGGGTAGGGTGGATGAAGATAATGGGCTGGTGAGTCGTTGGAAGTGGTGGACGTGACAGGATTATGAAAAAGGGTGGCCAGATTTGGGGGGGGGGGAGGAGGAGGTTAGATGTGGTGGTGATAGTGGTGTAGGAAGAGAATTATGGAGGCTACGGACGGCGCCATTGAGATTGCCTGGTATTCCAAATCCAAAAGGGCTGGATTTATTGGGAAAGGTCTGGAGATGGGTAGGGTGGATGAAGATAATGGGCTGGTGAGTCGTTGGAAGTGGTGGACGTGACAGGATTATGAAAAAGGGTGGCCAGATTTGGGGGGGAAAAGGAGGAGGTTAGATGTGGTGGTGATAGTGGTGTAGGAAGAGAATTATGGAGGCTACGGACGGCGCCATTGAGATTGCCGGGTATTGCAAATCCTCTTCTTCCTAGAGAATCGGAGAAGGCATGTGTGATGCAGGAAATGGAGCTGTGGAATGCTGGTAAACGGTTTTGGGAAGCTGTGGGCCGTTGGATCTGGAGGCCGTGTTGAGTGGATGAGGCCATAGGTAGCCGGAGAAAGCATTGGGATTGCCGGTAAGAGATCCGGGGGTGATGTAGGGTAGTCGATCGAGGTGCGAGATTGGCGCTATTGCTGAGACCGGACTTAGGACCGTGGGAGATGGCCTAATGTTAGGTTAGGGGCTAGTGGTAATGGAGTTTGTAGGATTTTGGTTTTTGAGTTTTAGGTTAGTGGATGTAGGAATGGAGAGGATGGTGGAAGGAATAATTAATGGGGATCCACCAGAGTTTGGTGGTTGTGCAAGATGAGGCGCCAGAAATCGGATGATGGTGATGGGTTGTTTGTTGCCTTGTACGGTGTATGGGTAGGGGGCGCACAATAGCTCTGAGTCTTTGAGCGGGATTTTGAAATTTAAATTTGCCAGCTGGAAGGTGGTGGGGAAGTCTGTGTGACGTGGCAGGTCACGTTCTTGACTTTGTGGGCCCATAAATATGGCTCTTTATGTTGAATCTGACACAACTGAGATTATTGGGTATTGTAGGCTACTGAGTAATATAGGGATGGCTATTGCGCACGGTTATGGGCGCACAATAGCTCTAAGCCTTTGAGTGTGATTTTTTAAAATTGAATTCGCCAGCTGAAATGTGGTGGACAAGTCTGTGTGACGTGGTAGGTCACAATCTTGACTGGAGGGGCCTCACAAATATGGTAGAGACCATTGGGCATGGTAAAGGAAAGGAAGGGGGAATGATAACGGTACTTCCGGCTGCGGTAGTAGATAAAGAATTCGAAAGAGAAGTGAAGAAGTTATTTGGAATGATGGCATCGACCCAACCTTGGCGGTTGACCCAAAAGATAACTTCTTTTGGTTTTTACAAGCCTAGGAGTATGCTCCTAGCCACCCTTAATTGATTCTATGTAATGCAAGTAGGGACCCCTCTTCCCCAATGTAATTTTCATAGTATCAATGAAATTGTCAATTTTCGAAAAAAAGGGGGTGAATAAATCATTTTCTAATCTAAAACATTTAGTTGTTGGGCCCTATCAAGGAGTTGTAGAGAGAGAGAGAGAGAGAGTGTGTTAGTTGTCAAGGTCTGTACGGTATGTGAGGGGAGAAGGAGAAAATGTGTATGCACTGGCTCTCTGTGAGAGGAGAAAGAGAAAACATATGTGTACATCAATGATTGGACTCATGTAAACAAGCACATAACACACTCCTATATAATACCCAATAGATGCTATAAAACGAAATACATTATTAATGATAACGATTTCTATACATCAATGACTTGACTTTTAAGGCATACATGCTAACACTTTCTTCATGTTTACATCTTACTTGTACACACCCAAACATCTCACTACATACCTTTTTTTGTTTTTTTGTTTCTTTTGATGACGTAGGGTGTCCTCAACCCACTATCTAGAGTGGGACTATTTCCGTAAACCACGTGCATCGGGTAAGCCCAGAGGGATTCGAACTCTCGTCTCTGGGAGCATACTCAAGACTTTAAGCCAAAGAGCCACACCTGTACGGGTTAGCTCGCTACATACCTTTCCCTAGCCTTCAATACACTACACATGCTTTCACAGCCTCATCCTACGTGCACATGCCTACTTACGCATGAATAAAGGAAAATGACTACCAGTCTAGAGCATGGGAGAAGCCCAGACTTCCACAGTCTAGATCAAATTTGCCCCAACTAGGTTGGCTTTCTAGAAGAACCATTAAATGACACTCTTACCCTTATTTACCTATTGAAAGTCTTGACACACCGAACCCTCTGATGTCATGTGTCAGGCTCAACATCGCCGTCCCACCTGTCACAAAGATAGTAAAAATGTCCGAAATATAGGCCATTCAACGAGTTCTCCTATTGGCTTTGATTCAAGTATCCTAAATTTCGTAGAGGAGCATGTGATTCTTCTTCAGAGACATCACTACAAATAAGCTTCCATCATTGATAGGGCTAGATTGAATAAATCCCATCCCTTCTTCTGGTAACTCTTCGGGTCCCGCATGTATCGGCCTCCCCCATCCGTAATCCACTTCGAAATCAACATCCGAACCCAGCTATTGATTGACATGTCTGGACTCTTCATACAAGCATTGGTGAACACCGCGGGTGTCAACGCCAGAAAATCTACCCCCCATCCGAAATCCACTTCGAAATCAGCATCCGAACCCAACTATTGATTGACATGTCTGGACTCTTCATAGGAACACTACGGGTGTCAACTGCAGAAAATCTACCCCCCATCCGAAATCCACTCCGAAATCAGCATCCGAACCCAGCTATTGATTGACATGTCGACTCTTCATACAAGCATTGGTGAACACCACGAGTGTCAACTCCAGAAAATCTACCGTCGATCTCAAATACTCATCGTCCATCCGCATTAGTGCTGCATGTATCGTCTCCACAGCGTATGTTAGCGGCTTCGATAAAAGATCCCAAACGATTGGTCTTGGCGCAGCAAAGAATAATGCATTCCCATAGTAACCTAATGGCAGCGGTGGCCGGAATCGGGTCCTCCAGTCGATTTGGATATAAGCCATTGACTCTTTATAGCCGGGGGCGCCACGTGCCTTGCAAGCACAACGCCAAATGTGGGAGGCGAGGGCCTCGAAGGAGGTGTAAGTGGTGGTGGTACTGGTGAATGACGGAGGGGCGTATGGCAGAAACGGAAACTCGGGTAATAAATTATGTGGGGATTTCTAAATACAATGTAATGCGTAATGGGTTAATGTAAAGGCGGTTATTGGACCTCGAGAAGGAAGATCCCTTAGTCACAGAAAGGTGGAGTGGGTTCAAGTTTTATTGGGTCTTAAGTTTAGGAAGGCTTTGGGGTGGCTATATCAATAGGTAAGATGGGCTTTCTCTAAGGGTTGTTTATGTGGCTGATTTAGAGGGTGAATTAGGGCTTAAAATTAAAACGGACAGTAGGTGGGGTTTTGAGTTGATGATCGGATGGGCATATAAGGTCAAAATAAAGAGGATATGGGCTGGTTTTGGGTTTGGCAATAATAGATTGGAACGAATGGGTGCAAAAGAATTGTGATAGTATGTAGGGCTGCAACTCGAGCCGGGTTTTACCCGACCCGCATCGACCCGACCCGAAAATAGCCTGGGTCGGGTTCAGGTTTCATGGGTTTCGGGTCGAGCCGGGTTCAGCATTCAAAAACCCGCATGAATCTCGGGTCGAGCCGGGTTTGAAGGGGCCCGACCCGACCCGACCCGACCCGAGTTACATAAGTTATAGTATGTACATTTTTTTCTATTGTTAGTTAAAAGTTAAAGGGATAGTTACATTTACACCCCCTCTAGTTTCTGACACATCCACTTCCACCCCTATAGTTTAAAACGTGACAAATACACCCTTGTAGTTTCAATTTGTTTAAGGTAGGCCCCCTCAGCTGAAGGTTCGTCCATAGATTGAAGGGTTAGGATGATCCGATTGAGCTGATTTTTTGGGCACACCCTATCTATGTCAGGACCCATCAAATGAACGCTTTGGATCGTCCAAACAATGTGGGTCCACATTATTTGGATGATTTTTTGGTAGTGTTCGGATTCGGGTAGGGGCCCACATTATTTGGATGATCCAAAGCGTTCATTTGATGGGTCCTGACATAGATATGGTGTGCCCAAAAAATCAGCTCCGTCGGATCATCCTAACCCTTCAATCTATGGACGAACCTTCAGCTGAGGGGGCAAACCTTAAACAAATTGAAACTACAGGGGTGTATTTGTCACGTTTTAAACTATAGGGGTGGAAGTGGATGTGTCAAAAACTAGAGGGGGTGTAAATGTAATTATCCCAAAGTTAAAAGTGAAAACCCACGCACCCACTGTTTGTTACTGTATGTGAGTGTAATTTCTGCTTCTACGAGTTGAGTTGATTCAAGTGTTTGATTCAACATTGTTTGATTGTAATTACAACATTGTTTGATTAAAGCATTGTTTGATTCAAGTGTGATGTGAGTGTAATTACATAATTGTTTGATTCAAGTGTAATGTGAGTGTAATTTCTGCTTCTATGAGTTGAGTTGCCTTGCCAAACAAGAATTTTCCTTAAAAATTTGCGTCAACGTGAAAAAACCCGACCCGACCCGAACCGACCCGAGATTTATCATGGGTAGGGCCGGGTTTGGGAATCGTGGGTTTTCCGGAAAAAAACCCGACCCGAGATATTTCTCGGGTAGGGTTGGGTTCTCCAAAACCCGACCCGCCCGACCCAAGTTGCAGCCCTAATAGGATGTGAGCAATTTGGGTTGAATGGTAGTGGTGACAATGGCTGATGGGTGGGTGTTGGTATAATAAAAGAAAACAACTCAACAATAATATGGGGACGGATAGCAGATAAAGATGGATCACGGCAAGTAGCAGACGACCTTGCAACAGCAGCAGATGGCTGATGCTTCTTTCGGACGGACAACAGACAAGCAGCAGATGGCTTGGCAATTCGCAAGCAGCAGATAGCTTGGCAATTCGGGACCGGGGCTAATTTGTGAAGATTTCCTTCAACAAAAATGAATTCTCATTAATCAAAAAGCTCCTAAAAACATTTACAATGATGCCGTTTTATAGGCTTTTGAAGAGAAATCCTACTCCTTCTATAACACAAACTCTGTAGTTTACTAGAATTACTATTCTAATCTAGTTTCCAAATAAAACAAAAACTCCTTTCCCAAGCTTTCCACATTCTAGTCTAGTTTCCAAATAAAACAAAAACTCCTTTCCCAATAAAACTCTACCTAATTCAAACTCCTACCTTAAGTAAATACCTAAAAGAAAGAAAGAGATAATTACTAAATATTTAAAAGAAAGGAAGAAATTATTAAACTCATTTTGGACCGTTGATCTGCGTAATTGATTTGGGCGGCCAAGATGCACCTCCATCAGTTTGGGTGTCTTCTTGTTTGGCTTTGGCCTTGAGGAGGCTGATATGCTCGAGTGTGATTTTGAAGTTTGCGATGGCCAAGGTAGTGTTTGGGCTTGTGGTGGGGTCCGTTTCTCGTGTGGAACATATATGTTATTCTATGTGGTCGAAGGCCCGGGATGGCGGGTCCTGGGCTCGAAGGAGCGTCCGATCGATGAAAGGCGGGACGACTAGGTGGAGCCCTTGTGCTATGTTGGACCATACTTTCATGAAATGGAGGCCGGAGGTTCCGTCCGCGGCCAAGTGATGCATCCTCATGCCCAAACAAACACCACCGCATTTGAAATGAGTCACCTGAGCAACCATAAGAGGATAAGAATCGATTCTGCCCGAACGATCGACATTTGGTATAAGTGGGTTGAACTGCATGGGTATAAAATTGCCAAAATCGTCGAGCATGGAATCGGATTTAGCGTCGATGAAGAGAACGCACTCGGCGTTGCAGTTGATGATGATTCGGCCAACGTCGCCCATCTTCAATCTCCCTGCCAGGGGTAGAAAGGGACGAGGGTTTTACTAAGCGTGTTTTTTATCGCGGCTGAGACAAAGAAAATGGAACAACCATTGGGCTTGTAGAAAAAGATGCCGGGGGTGTGATATATTCCCATTAGTATGTCTATCTTAGAATTCCAGAGACTCTGGTGAGGAGTCTCACCATCGGGAGTAACCAAACTGGACATTCTCACTTTGATTTCCATCTTCATTACCTCGAGAATGCTGATGGATAAAACCGAAAGAGATTATATGGGCTGAAAATCGGCGTTCTTGCTAGCTAGCTAGCTAGCTTGGAAAGGACGAGCTTTTATATGGTGATCGAGCGGCCATGCTCGTGCAAGAGGCACCACCCTTGATTTTTGATCCAACAGCAGCACGTTAAAATGTGCTGCTGTTAGATCAAATATCAAGGGCGGTAGCAGGGCCGCTTGGAGACCATATAATTTCTCGTATAGGACTGTCAAGAGATAAGATATGCGAGGTTTCACCATGTCTTTTCTCTATCAAGGAGACTATCTAGCCAATAAAAATGGAAAAAAAATGTCAAGGAGACTATCTACTACCCGGTTTACACC
Organism: Tasmannia lanceolata; assembly: GCF_043159265.1. Taxonomy (NCBI): domain Eukaryota; kingdom Viridiplantae; phylum Streptophyta; class Magnoliopsida; order Canellales; family Winteraceae; genus Tasmannia; species Tasmannia lanceolata. Next base: position 12,054,133 of record NW_027518681.1, read on the forward strand.
ACGAAATAAATGTGTGCTCATTCAGACCAATGTGCTATTGTTACGAACCTATATTGGATTGCAACGGATTTGATCTTCTTGGAGGGAGATCAGCCTCTTGACCCACTTCGAGGGAAGAGTCGTTCCTCCTTTCTGTACAAATATCACAATTAACTTATTTCAGCCAAGGTGAGACCCAAATAAGCACGTAGCATCTATGCAACTAAATAACGGGCCACCAAGTTGGCAAGGTTTTTTATGAGGGATTTGCTAGCATCCATCGTAGAAGGGATTTCGAGAACCCCGCCCGAACTCAACTCTTTTCCCAACCCGAACCCGAACTCAACCTGGGTTGGGACCTTTTTTCGGGTTAAGCCGACCGAGTTGCACCCCTACGACCCAGTCCGGCTTCCCATTCTCTTTGCACGGTCCACCGAGGTGGTCCTTAGTGAGTTTTTTATTTCTCTACTCGCATTCCTTAACAAGGGATTTGATAGGCATTTTCATGGAAAGCCATTCTGCAACACAGTTTTGTACGAGCCTAGGAGGGAACATAGGGCGGAGCCAAATGTTGCACTCCCCGTCCCCGTTTCAGGGATGACGGGGAATCCCCGTCCCTGCCTCACGGGAAATATCTAATCCCCGTCCCCGCCCATCTGCCCCATCATCCCCGCCAAATCCCCTTCCCATCCGGTCGAAGTCGGGGGAATCCCCTCTTTCACTGTGAAATTGCCAGTCCAAACAGTTACTTTTTATGATATTTTGTCTTATTCGTTTGATTGGTCTCTCTATTAAATCATCTGAATTTCGTACCACTTCTGATATCACAAGGGTAGTGAATTACTGTGAAAAAAAAAATCATTTAATTCGACTGCGAATGGCTACCAAAATGAAATTATGTAAGCATAAAATAGTGGTTTTCATAGGCCTCCACAGAGACAATGCCAACAAATTTCATAAACATCAGTAAAAAAAGATGTTTTTACTCTTACAACTCTCTAAAATTACATTAACATCCTCTCCTCTTTTTCTAATACCGGCCGTGTCCTCGTCCCCGCCGCGCCGGCAGCTCTAGTCGCTCCGATCAGCCACGTCTGTAGCATCTCCCCGTTTTCATATAACTTCTCCATTTTCCGAAACCTCCTCCTCCGTACAATTCTCAACCCACAAAACCCCACCAAAACCCCCACCAAAAGTACAAAAAATCCCCCCAAACCCCACCCCAAAATTACCTTCCAGTCGCCCCCCTTATTCCCCAACTCTGACCTCACCATGACCGAAAAATCCCCCGCCTCCGTACAATCACACACGACTGAGGACGAATTAATCGCCCTCGGAAGGCTCGTAAAGCTCGCAGTAATGTTAAATTCCACACACCACAAATCCGCCGGAATCCTGCTTGAATCTCTAGCCGGGATCGTGACTGTGACCGGATCACCACCGGCGAGAAAACGAACTGGGTTCGTAGTGACGGAGTAGTTGTAAAGCCTTATGCCGAATGTCAATGAGGCTAGCGAGTAACCGGTAATGTTGAGAGTTTGATTGGTGATTTGCCGGTAGACAAGGAAGATGCTACGGGGGTTTCCAGAAATAGAAACTCCCTTTGGGAAAGAGAACTCGTTGAAATGGGCCCCACGTCGGCGGAGGCTACCGGAACGGAGGCGCATTGTTTGGGCGAGGAAGGGAGAGGGGACGGTGAGGTTGTAGATGATGCCGGTTTTCCGGCGGTGGAGGGTTTGGAAAGCGGTTTCTCGAAGGCGGGTTTCGAAGTCGTAAGAAGGTTGGGAGGAAGAAGGTTTGAAGAGGAGGAGGAGGAGGAGGAGTAAGATGGGGAGAGGTGGTTTTGGATTGAGAATTTCCATGGAGAGGGAGAAGGTGACAACATTAAAGGGACTGAGATAGAGAGCAGGGCCCTATCATTGATTAAATATTAAATATTAAGTGTTGGACCTAGATAAAGGATGCCCGGATTTTCTTATTATGATGATTGAGACCGTTCAACTAGCGGGCCCTATCATTGATTAAATATTAAATATCGGCTAGTGATATTCTCACTGCCATTCAAAGAGGAGTAGAGAAGAGTGGTGGGGGAGAGAGAGTTGAGAGGGCACTTGGGGAGGGGATGTATCGGTTCCAAAGGATGTTTATCGTTCCAAGTGATACATTTGTTGATGATCCCTCTGGTAGGATGATGCGCCCCACTAGTCGCTCTGCCTAGAAAAATGATGACATTGTAATAATAGAAGGAATGCTAAACTGAAGGACGCCCTATTGGATCGACATCAACCAACTGCATTTATAACGCCACTGAAAAATGTAAAATTAAAGGAAAGCTAAATGTGGGTGACGTAGATCGGGTTATTGCTAGGTTGGCCTTTAGTTTAGCATTCCTCTAATAATAATATAGTAAAGTGCAGTGATATAATCACAACTTTTTTTGCTTGGGACAGTCCCTCTAATGTAAATGAGCAGTCATAAATACACTAGAGAGGGCTTCCCGGGCTAAAAAAGGGGTGAATGTATGATTTCACTATGGTAAAATAATTATATTTTGATTATTTTAAGTAGGTGTTGTCTTTTTTTTGAAATGGTGAATCATATTAGAATGGAAAGGGAAGCCCGAGGTGTTTATTTTTTAAGTAGGTGTTGTTAGATATGAAGGAGTGGAGTTTCTGTGGCTTTGGTTGCTGCAAGGAAAGGTAGATGGTCTCCTTCATCCATCTTTCAAGTTTGGAGATTTGTTTGTTGTGTTTCAGATTGGCAGCTCAATGTACAAACATCACTTTCGTGCGCGTTAAGCCATCTGATTTTCGGACCACTTCCAAATATGAAGAGGATGGTGCATTACTGTGAAAAAAATGCATTTAATATTACTGGGAATGGAAAGCTTTGGAGAATAGGAATCCTGCGAGCATGAAATAGTTGTTTTCTTGGGCCACCCCCATGATATCTTCCTCAATTCTTAATGCAATGGATGTAGTGGTGGGTTGCTGGAAACCGAGTTTTTATTTCATCCAGTACATGTGAATATGTGATGTATAAGCCATTACGAAGAGGAAGTGACATTTCTCATTAGAGAGTCTCTTAGTTAGGCGTGTCTTTGCTATGCTTTCCTTTTTTACCTAGTAGTTTCTCTACAAGACAGCTCGTAGAACAATACAAAAGACGTGTACCTAGCTAGCAAAATAAATGTGTCAGGTAATTGATTCACCGTAAAAAAATAAAAAAAGCAAATGCTAAGCTTGTTATTCAAACCGCTTTACACATTATTATGAGTAAGTGCCAACTACCCTTTTTTAATTTTACTATGGCTCCGTTTCTCTCGGCACGTAAAAATGGGGGTAAAATTTGTTTTATGTGAAAGAAACGGAACCTATTATGAAAATTCATAAACTACGCAATAAGCGTGTTGGTATGTACTACAAGAGATCTCATCCATTGGATCCCATAGTTACGGAACATTTTCTTCTCAAAGAATCAAAAAGTGCTATCGTTATTGTGGAATAAGAAGCTAATTAAGTGACCATTGAGCTCCATAATGTTTTATCTACTATTTTTACAAGCTCACAGTCGACAATCTATTACACTTACAGGGGAGTATTGTGAAATCATCTAAGATTAGTTAAGCGACATATTAGGAATAAGCTAATATGAGTTGCCTTCTACCTCAAAATTCTTATAAGGAAGATGATCAATCTCCAGAGGAGAGCGGATACCTCCGTGTTGGAAGATTTAGTGTGGCCTATTGGGCAAAGGAGTAGATCTTGTTACCCAAGAAATTCTAAAAAGATACCACCAATACTTGACATGTTGAGCTTTCCCTCTAACACTACCAATATCTGCCATACCTAGGTTGCCAAGAGAGCAACTGGAGACTTTTACTCTGGTGAAATTTCATGGTGGACATGTCCATCTAGCAACCAGTTTCGCTTGAGGAATTGAACACGACAATTTCAATTAGCAATATTTGATAATATTGTTTGCTGAATGACTAGCAAAGGCCTTATATTGTAAAGCATGCAAGAGCTATTGTCTACAAGCATCCGAGACAATTCCTCTTAAATTGAAAATGCAAATGAATAAGGTTCTAAAGAATCAAACCGGGTGATTGTTGCGGAAGCGAACTTCAAAAAATTTTCCTTTAGATTCTCTGAACTGGATGAGTATCCACACAAAAATTTCATGATGGAATGGAAGGTAAACAACACCTCATTGGGTGACGTGCGTACATGTCTCTTGCATGTTTGTAGCTTTGCACCCATTAGATCCTTAGTCCGATGATGGACGACTGAGATAGAGAATGGATGATGGGATGCTAAGGGGAGAAGAAGAGGAAGGATTAGGTTTTCTCTCTTTTGGGTTGTATATAATGAACCCATAACACACTCACATATAGAAAAAGAGGAAAACCATAATCCTAATCACACTCAGATAAGGATTGTAGGAAATTCACGCTATATCCCCAAAATATCTACACCTCAAGGATTAATAATTAATTCTTCCTCTTTAAGGTAATTACAATTGTGCCATCCATTATTATATTTACAAAACAGTCAATTATCTTTTATGAATATTCATTATCTCTCCTCTTCGCACTGAACGCAGTCAAAATGATGGCACCAAACCAACTCTAACTCATTCCCAATCATCCATACTTGATAACCTAGAAAGTAAGACCTTTGGGACCAGATCACCTTCCCGACATTGATAGCACCATATTAAATCTCCATCAAACCAGCACTGCAACATCCCAATTTTATCTAGCCTGCCCTAGACCCACATGATATGCACCCAAGTGAAATACCCTAATCCCTAAGCGCCTCTATTCACCTCAGCATGTACTTGTTCACTTGTCGAGTAAATTATTCCTCTTAAATCTATTTTTCAACATAAACATATTCAATTAAGAAAATAGGTTTAGAAAATAGTTTGCAAATTGATCAATAAAAGAATCAATAAAATACGACGGCCGATAAGCAAAATCAAGAGCAAGCCATGACTCAATCACAGTGCAAATATTACAGGATCTTTTCGAAGCACGCATGCTATTCTGTATCAGTCTAGTTTTTTTCTCAACAATGCCCCTCCAAGTTGTATTGATCACAACTATAGGTAAATAGCCAAAGATGCCAAAGTGGTGAGCATGCATCGGACCTTAATTAACTTCCTAACAAGGAGAAGGGATGCAGAGGGATAAGGGTTACTTAAGGAATTGGCTTCTCACACAGAAAGAGGAATAGGGATTAATCATGTACCTAAGGTTATGGTCTCTAACAAGCGTTGTTCAATATACCAAGTTTTTAAATTTCAAACCGAAATCTGAAATTTCAATTTGAAACCAAAATTGCCGAAATTAAATTTTGGCGAACTTTTTGATAAAATATTAATTTTTTATTCCTTTACAGAATTTCAGCCAAAATTACCGAAATTTCGGCCCAAAAAAATGACATTATTTTCGCCTTTACTGAATTTCGCCTAAAATTTCAGGATTTTGGCTAAAATTTCGGTTTTGGTGAGGACTGAAATTACCCCCGAAACTGAAATTTAAAACCTTGCCATATACACATGCCATGGTATAACTTCAGAAAGCTCGTAGCAATTTGAAACTAGATTTATTGTTGTGCGATTGCGCTATGGAGGATCGGTCCTTCATGACTGTAGGGCCTATTTGAGCCATCTCATATTCTTTATCATGCCTCTAAAATGGGTTAATCATCTTGATCTCCTTTAGGAACAGGACAACCAACGACCTCCCCGTGATCTACATCATCTCGCACATACACTCATGCCAGGTTCGGCAGACTATACTTGTTGATGATTATTAATTAATTTCACCATTAATTAATCAATAAAGTTATTGAACATGCACCCACATAAGTATGAAACATAAATGTATAGTCACGACTATAACAAATAGCAAAAATAACCATCATCACTTGTACATATAAACATTAGCATCCATGTAAAATATATTCAAATTAAAGAAATGTTGAAAGCCACAGAAACCTGCTACATTAAGGGATCCAAACCTTAAACCTATCAACTCAACAAAAGCATCTTTGTGCTTACGAAGAAACAACCTTTTTAGCATCCTTAAATATGTGTTTGAAGGAACAATTTTTCTCTCTAGATAGATTGATGATCTCATAGATATGGTTACCAAGCCTCAACGAGCCATTGCACTTTGAGGTTGTCCAGTGGATAATGTTCTCTGAGTTAAGGTCAATCTCAAGTTAGTCATCAAATCTAAAATGAAAATGTGTAGACCAGAGAGCACCACACTAACTTCAACTTTATTCAATTCAGCGAAGCCAATTGGGTAAGAGAAAGCCCACCTAACATCTCCCCTTCATCTCTATAAACTCCACCAACATTGGCCGGCCCAGATTCCCTAAAGAACACCATTCAACATTTAGTCAGTCTCCCATACAACACTCCACTTCCTGAGATAATCTTGCTTAGAGTGATAGACATTCAGATCGATCACTCTCCATTAAACCAGAGATGAGTCAGAGAAGTGAAGAAAGGAATGCTAACCTGCAACACAATCAAAGAGGAAGGAATAAACAACCACCGATTTGGATGAGAGATTATGTTGTTACTAAGTAATTATGGTAATTAGGTAGTAAATGAGAGATTAGTTAGTTTCAGTTTCTAGAAGAGAATATGCCAGTTGTAAGAGAATCAATTAGTGTCAGCCATTTTGTAACTAACTGACAGTGACAGCTTCTCCATAAAAGAGCATCACTGATGTAGAAAATGGCAGAGAATAACGAAATACTTTTGTCTTTTCCTTTTCTTCTTCTTCTTCTTCTTCCCTTCCCTCTTCTTTCATATTACTCTGTTTTTCCTGCAACTTTTCTTCAGATATAGATTTGAATCTATCAAATCCGTATCATTGGTGCTTTCATTGATCCCGTTCATCTCCAATGGCTGATAACACACGCGCTCAGGCAAAGATGGATGAACAATTCAAGCAATTCCAACAACAGCTCAATGATCTGCGTCTTGTTCAATCTCAGCAACACGACGAACTCGTCGCCATGATAAAACAGTTACAAGCTCGTTCCCAACCCGCTTCTTTCCAACGAACTAGTGGAGAAGATCATTCTGCAAGCAGTTCAGAGGACGGAATCGTTGCAATTTTGCCCACTTACAGTCGATTTATCCGCATGGATGTTCCCAAATTCGATGGATCCGATCCAATTGGCTGGTCATTTAAGGTTGAACACTTTTTCAACTATTACAGTACGCCGGAGGATCAACGATTGCAAATCAGTTCATTCAATTTGGAAGGACCTGCTTTATCCTGGTTTCAATGGACTCAAAACAATAAACTCATCAATTCATGGAAAGGATTTCTGGATGCCATCCAGTTAAGATTCGGCCCATCTCTCTACAAAGATCACAAAGGCGCTTTGGCCAAATTACATCAGACCTCCTCCGTTGAGGAGTATCAATTCCGATTCAAGGATCACTCTAACAAGGTTAGTGGTCTTCTTGAGACATTTCTCATCAGTTTTTTCATTTCTGGGTTAAAACCAGATCTCAAACGAGAGTTGTTGGTCCAACATCCAACTTCTCTCTTGCAAACATTTTCACTCGCTCGAATCTATGAGCAGAAATATGAGGACATGAAACGAGCATGGAAGCCACCGTGGAATACACCAGCAATGGGAGGCTCTGGATTGTTACCTACTCCTACTCCTCCTACCGGCAACCCCCTCAAGCCAATCACAGCTACTCCATTGAATCAAATTCCTCTTCGCACTCGCCAGTTAACATCAGAAGAGATGAAACTCAAACGAGAAAAGGGTCTCTGTTATTTCTGCGATGAGAAGTACTCTGCAGGGCATGATTGTCGAAAATGTCTCTACCATTTCCCTGCCATTAATGATATCTCAGATCTTGGCGTCGACGCTGCCGGAGATGACATACCAGACGACGTCGGAGAACATTCCGCTGAAATTAGTTTTCATGCCCTCGTTGGCCAACTCAATCCTAATACAATTGGCGTTACAGGGGTCAGTAATACACATTCTCTTCATATATTGATCGATAGTGGCTCCACTCACAATTTCGTGAAGGAAGAAGTTGCTAAATCAATGAATTGGCCTATATTTTCTACTGCACCTTTCAGAGTTCTAATCGGAAATGGGGAATCCTTACTCTGTACTACAAAATGTACTAGTGTTAAACTCACCCTCCAATCTCATGAATTCTCCTTTGATCTGTTTCTTTTACCCATAAAATGAGCTGATATCGTTTTGGGTGTACAATGGTTAGCGGAGTTAGGACCGATTCTAACGAATTACAGGGAGTCTACAATGGAATTTCAGTGCCAGAATAAACCAATCAAACTGGTAGGCGAACCGGCCCTCAATCCAAATCCCATTAAGGCTTCCCATTTCAAAGGTCTCTCCAAACTCGATCCCGTTGCTTCTTGCTTCCAACTGATTTGCACTGACATTTTGAATGATACCCCTTCTACTCAGGCAATCATATCTGCTGATCTTCCACCTGACCTTCCATCTTCCATTGCTGATCTTTTACATAATTTCAGTTGTGTATTTCAGTTGCCAACTGAACTTCCCCCTAACCGTGTCATTGTATTTCAGTTGCCAACTGAACTTCCCCCTAACCGTGTCATTGATCATCAAATCCATCTCTTACCTGGGTCTTGTCCCGTGAATGTCAAACCCTATCGATACCCTCACTTCCAAAAGATGGACATTGAGAGGTTATTCCACAAGTTAGTTGCTACCAGAGCTTCAGACAAACTCAGCAAGAGATTTTATGGACCTTTAGAAATTGAATCCAGAGTGGGAAGCATTGCCTACAAATTGAAACTTTCTGAGCATAGTAAAATCCACCCTGTCTTCCATATTTCATTACTCAAGCCTTACTATGGTCCTTTCCCACAAATCATTTGCAATTTACCCACTCAAACTGTTGTTAATCAGCCAGTTATCTCACCTCTCGCCATTGTGAGAACACGGACTATCCTGCAAAATGACAAACCCCTTCAACAGGTCCTGGTACAATGGCATGGTCTTCTTCCAGAATACTCTTCCTGGGAAAATTTGAATGACTTGCAAAATAATTACCCCTACTTAAACCTTGAGGACAAGGTTTGTTTGCAAGGGGACGGCAATGATAGACATTCAGATCGATCACTCTCCATTAAACCAGAGATGAGTCAGAGAAGTGAAGAAAGGAATGCTAACCTGCAACACAATCAAAGAGGAAGGAATAAACAACAACCGATTTGGATGAGAGATTATGTTGTTACTAAGTAATGATGGTAATTAGGTAGTAAATGAGAGATTAGTTAGTTTCAGTTTCTAGAAGAGAATACCAGTTGTAAGAGAATCAATGTGTCAGCCATTTTATAACTAACTGACAGTGACAGCTTCTCCATAAAAGAGCATCACTGATGTAGAAAAGGGCAGAGAATAATGAAATACTTTTGTCTTTTCATTTTCTTCTTCTTCTTCTTCTTCCCTTCCCTCTTCTTTCATATTACTCTGTTTTTCCTGCAACTTTTCTTCAGATATAGATTTGAATCTATCAAATCCGTATCATAGAGACTCCCTATAATTCATCCCCAGTAAAAGCCCAGCTGAAGAGCACCAACTTGAGGCATGTTTGGCAACACTTCTCATTCACCGATTTTTGGAGCGGGCTAATTGGAAATAACATAACTGCCCGAAGTCGCTTCATTTCAAGAATTTTGCTCTTCGTTACCAGACACGCCCCTCATTCCCAAATTATTCTTGGGAGACTGGAATGGGGAACCGTTGCATGATCACCAAAGAGGGAAGGGTATTTTAGTCAAGGTGTTTTGAGTATCTATTTTTGCTCTTGAAGTCTAGATTGCCAAATAACCAAACACCGAAATAAACCCTAACAATGGATTGGGAACTAGTGGCACTGTTTGTTTAAGACCCGTTCCTTTTAGACTGACAACCGATTATACGATTGGGGCTTACAACCGGTTGTCACAATCTAAAACGAACAGTGGCCCTAGGATTTTGAGAACCGATTAATTGTGAATCTAGAGCTGATTATCCGAGTCAAAATTAAATGTAATTTGAGTCTAATAATCAGTTTCAGGCTTGCAATCGGTTGTCAAAGTCCAAAACAAACAGGTCCTAGCATAGTAGGTAATTGATGGTCTGTTTGGAATTATAAGCGTTTTAGGTGGGCAACCGACGGTTTCGCCAGAGAGATGTGGATAGGATGCAGTTGGCCACTACTTGGCCTGCACTAATTCATTCATATCCATTTAATTCTAGGCACATCAATAACCCATTTAACCTTATATCTAAGGTTGGCAATGGTTCGGTTTGACCCCCAAACCGAAATTTGAATCGGTTTGGTTCTACCGAACCGAAATTTGAATCGGTTTCGTTTAACCAAACCGCAACCGAATTTTCAGTTCGGTTTCCGTTTCGGTTCGGTTCGGCCAATTTCGCCACCCCTTACTCATAATTATTGGAAATCATGGGCAACGGTTCGGTTTCAGTTCAGCTAGAAATTTGAATCGGTTTGGTTCTACCGAACTGAAACCGAACCGAAATTTGAATCGATTTGGTTTAACCAAACCAAAACTGAATTTTCGGTTCGATATCGGTTCAGTTTCGGTTGGATTGCCACCCTTATATCTCTCACTGATTATGGGCATATATGGTAATTTTACATTCATCTCTTCTTCAATCTAGAATGATCAATGGGCCCATAATCAATGGCAGTAGGGCCTGTTGAATTGATAAGAGACCCAAAATGCCTTCATTAATGATAGAGGGACAATATAAGTTGAGATGCGACTCTTATGAACATAATCTTGACGCAGGCTGCTCATTTAAATAGAGGGATGCTTCATTACATTAGTATGCCGTTATTGGTAGGTCACATTTGAAACTAGAGTGCATCATTCACATTGATGCTTTTGTAGGGACCGTTGCCATAACAAAGGGGTCTCTTGCATTTTCAAGATGTTTTGGTGCATCTACTGTTAAAAGTATAAAAAGAATAAATAATGCCTTCTCTGACAACTTAAGCTTTTGGAGTAACTGGTTGTTTCAAATGGTATCAGAGCAAAGGTCCTGTGTTCAAACCTCATTGATGTCAAAAATCCACATTTATGGAGTAATAGGCTGTTTCCCATCTACTACTTGTCTATTTGAAATTTAAATTAGCTTATAAGACTTGAACCCACATTACTTTTCTAAAATATATTAAAAAAATGAGAGATACTAAAGATAATCACTGACTTGCCATGAGAGAGAGAGAGAGGGGGGGGGGGCGTAAAGTCATGGGTTTGCTCCCCAGTGACGAGCGTTCGAATCCCCCCTTGCTTACCCAATGCGAGTGGTTTCCGGGTGATTGCGCGCATCCGTAGGGAAATAGTCCTACACCCGAAGGGGATGGGGACACCCTTCATTACCACAAAAAAAAAAAATCCTAAACCTTCAATTTGTGCCGGGTAATTAAGAAAATAAAAGGACAATAATCGATTCGCTTGATATAAATTGAAGGGTCAGAATCATCCAATTGGGGTGAATTTTAATCCATAGAAGAATTCACAGATGAATGGTTGGGATTATAGGAAAATTGGGGTCATAGTGTAGATTTTGATCTAAAGCAAAGCCTAATAGATGAATGGTTTGGATAATAGAAAGTAGCCCCCACTAGTATTTGGACACGGAAAACAGGGAAGTGATATATCCTCCCCCTTTTCTTCCCTGAGCCACCTCCAATAGAGAGTATTTATGAGTGCTAGTCTTTTTACACTAGAAGGGGTGACCCAGGGAAAAAAGGGGGGTGAATATAACATTTTCCTATTATGCACATGCAAATCTGTGCCCAAAAAATCTGATGAAGCCCAGAATAGAAAAGCAAAATAGAAGATACAAAATAAGTAAATAACTAAAAAATAAACAAAAACAAAGAAATAAAAACAAAGAAAAGGAAAGAAAGCAGTTGGCAAAGAGACCAATGCACATGCAGTGCAAAAGGAATTAAAAAACGAGAAAAAGGACAGTTTGCATTGACTGGAGGAGGAGTGAGATTCTCGGCTGATTAAAAAAAAACAAAAAAGCAGAAACGAAAAAATAGGATGAGAAAATCATCTGCTTTTGTTTATTTCTTTGTTCAAACGCTGTTTGTCTGATTTTGCCGTTGGAATCAATCCTTCTTAAAAGAAAAGAAACCCATCTCTCTCTCTCTCTCTTCCACCCATTTTCGTTTTCTGATTCACACCAGAAAGCGTTGAAAATTTTCTAGAAATGCGTGCTATTTTTTGAAGAACAAAGGTCTAAAAATTAGAGTTTTCCTTTGAAAGAAGTCTCTTTTTTTTGGTGATATCATCTCAACTAGTCTGGCTTAAAAGGTTGGATTTTTCGAAGAAATGGACGATGAATTCGATTTCTTGAAGAGCTTCTAGTGAAAACGAGCTGTTTTGGATTCTTCTAAAAGCTATTTTAGAGAGAACTAGGATTTTTTTTTTGAAGAAAATGGAGACGGAGAAGCTCAGCTCAAGAGGCCAGGCGTGGTAAGTGTCTACCTTCTTATTCTATGCCCCTCTCTCTAGTTTAAATCTATTGATTGGTTGAATTTACTGGTTTTTTACAGGTTCTGCACCACTGGATTACCAAGCGACATTATAATCGAAGTCGAGCAGATGACTTTCCATCTCCATAAAGTGAGAAAACCTAAAATCACACTTCTACATCTTGTTCCTCCTCTCCAAAACACTCTCTAACTTCTTTCTTTGTCTTCTCTCTTTTTTTTTTCAGTTTCCTTTGATGTCTAAAAGCAGAAAGCTCTACCAGTTAATAACAGAGCATGAAGCTAACCCTAGAAAACAGAGAAGAAGCTCAGCTGCAGCAGAGACAGAGGAGGTTGAAGAAGAAAAAGAAGAAATTACCGAAGAAGAACCATGCTACATTTCCCTCTCAGAATTCCCCGGCGGTTCTGAAACCTTCGAAACCGCCGCTAAATTTTGCTACGGAGTAAAGATCGATCTCACACCGTGGAACATCGCTCCCCTCCTCTGTGCTGGAGAATACTTAGAAATGACGGAAAATTTCTCAGAAGAAAACCTAATCCCCAAAGTCGAAAATTTTCTCACCAAATCAGTCCTCAAAACCCCCAAAGATACAATCAAAACCTTAAAATCATGCGAGCAATTAATGCCGCTCGCAGAATCACTATTCATTCCTCAGCGATGCATTGATTCAATCGCAGCAAAAGCTTCTTCCTCAGATCCATCGCTCTTTAGCTGGCCTGTTAATGATGGAATCACAGATCCAAGGCCTTCGAATCCGATCCTCTGGAACGGAATCGATACAGGAATCAGCCGCAAGAATCAGATCCGATCCTCAGACACCTGGCTCGAAGATCTCAGCATTCTCAGCCTCAATTTTTACAAACGTCTGATCTCCGCCATGAGAGCTCGAGATCTGAGCCCGGAGATCATTGAGGGATCGTTGATCTCTTACGCGAAGAGATCAATCCCTGGCCTTTCTAGATCAAACAGGAAACAAGTTTCTTCTGGCTCTATAAATTCAGAATCAGAACAGCTTGAGCTTGTAGAGACTGTAATTACAAATCTTCCATCAATCTCAAGCTCTTCCGCAACAACAACGAGATTTCTATTCGGATTGTTAAGGACTGCGAATATCTTACACGCGTCTGAGGGTATCAAAATCGATCTAGAAAGGAAGATCGCGTCTCAGTTAGAACAAGCAACGTTAGATGAGCTTCTGATGCCAAGTTATTCTTATCTGATTGAAACGCTTTATGATGTGGAGTGCGTGGAGAGGATTTTAGGGTTTTTTTTGGAAGGTTTAGAGGAGAGATCGGAAGGTGAGGATAGATCTCCGGCAATAAACCCGGTGATGATGGTCGGAAAATTGATTGACGGTTATTTGTCGGAGATCGCTTCCGACGGGAACTTGAAGCCGGAGCAATTCTTTGATCTGGCCGTTGCGCTTCCTGATCATGCGCGGGTCTTTGATGATGGGCTGTATCGGGCCGTTGATGTTTATCTCAAGGTATATTCACTTTTGTCGTTTTTGCAATTTACAATATTACCCGTATGAATGTTGTCCTAAATTCCTAATGTAGGAATGTCGTGCGAGACGCAACTAGGTCATGGTGGGTCCCACCTGTGGTTTATACAATTATACTGACCGTTTATTTGAGGGGCTGACCAAAAATAGTTCGAATTGAATGTGGGACCCACCTTTTTTTAAACCAGGGAATCATCTAAGATTTATTGTGATGATAAATTCGCACCCCCTTTACGTGAATTGATGCCAAAAAGCGTAAAAAATGTGGCAGAAGTTAACGCTTTTTGACATCAATTCACGTTACAGGGGTGTGAATTATCCTACAGAGGGTGTGAATTTATAATCACCCAAGATTTGTTGATATGAAAAAATAGTTAGAAAGGAGGACATAGAACCTTGCCTCTAACTAACCCACCGAAATATAAGAAAAAAAAAAGTTAAAAAAAAAAAAAAAAAAACCAAATGTACAAGCATTTGAATTTTAGTGCAAGGTCACTCAATCTAATGTAAGGCCTCTCAAACGAAAAGACTAGATTAATCTAATGTTGGACCCACTAAGGCCGTTTAAGATTATGTCAACCGATTGTGACTGCAAAACCGATTATTGGACTCAAAATTACATTTAAATTTGAGTCCAGTAATCAGTTTTCGCACTCACAATCGGTTTTCATAATCTTAGACGAACAGCGCCTAAATAGTTCAAATTGAATCGTGTGTAATTGAATAATTTTTTTTTTCTTATATATGCAGGCTCATCCATGGATTGGAGAGGGAGAGAGGGAGAAGGTGTGTTATGTGATGGACTGCCAGAAGCTCACATTAGAGGCATGCACCCACGCGGCGCAGAACGAGCGGCTGCCCCTGCGCACGGTGGTGCAAGTTCTATTTTTCGAGCAGCTTCAGCTACGGCACGCCATTGCGGGGTCACTCCTCGCAGCAGAGAGAGGTGGCGTGCCGCTTGTAGGTGTGGGGATGGGTGATGATGTGGTGGCTTTTCGGGAGAACCAGGTTTTGCGTTTGGACATGGATAGCATGCGTTCGAGGGTTCACGAGCTCGAGAGGGAGTGCTCCACTATGAGGAAAGCGATAGAGAAGATCGATAAGACTGGCAGTGAGAAAGGCATTGGTGGTGGTGGTGGTGGTGGTTGGGGGTGGAGCTTGTTTACTAAGAAGATTGGGTGTAAGTTCAGGACACAAGTGTGTGACTCTCATGAAAGAACAGTGGTGGAGTCTAAAAAGGGAAGACAACAGCAGGCCTTGTAGCCCTCTCTCTCTATCATATTTTTTTTTCTCATGTGAACTAAATGCAAAATTCTGCAGTTATCAATACGCTTTTATTAATAATGGAACTCCTCTCTTCATTCTTGTAGTGTAATTCCAACAAGAAAACTGCCATAAGCATTGTTTTGATCGTTCCCCCTATCTTCTTTCTTTAGCATGTTTCATTGCTTCAACAAATTCACCCAATGGCAAAGTGTCAACGGATTCCCTTTAGATTGGATCCACTTATCGGTTGGATCTCTGAGTGTTCTTCAGATCCTACTTTTTATGTCTCGGCCGTTATCCATTCTAAATCGAACCGTTCATTTAGGTCCTACTTATATTGTATACAGTTAGAATTTTGAAATTTAAAATGTTTAGTCCACTATTAGTTTTTGTCTTTAATTTATCTATGACTAATCTTCTCAATAAGTAAAATAATGCTTGTAAACAATAACACTAAGGGCGATGATATTTTCACCCCCACTACAGTATGCATTCACCCCCCTTTTAATGTGATTTGACGTCAAAAAGCGTTAAAGTTGCCCGCTGTTCACATTATAAGAGGGGCGAATTAATGCGTACTGCAGGGGGTGAAAATATCATCTCCCTAAAACTAATCTAAATTATGTACAATTATAGAGTAGTCAATGAAAGCATACAACAACAAAATTTAGTTATGAATGAATGATGATAAAGAAATACTATATTTATGACAACATATATTCACTCATTCTCTACATTTGTTTCAATTATATTATGGGGCAGTGGCAATGCCAATCCGCGAGGGCGAGGGCGAGGGCGAGGGCGAACAGCAACCGACGGTGACACGGTGGGTTAGGTACTTAGAGATGATAGTTAGATTAGAAAGAGAAATGTTTACTTTTTTTGGTAAGTAAGATGGGAGTAGACCTCCAACCTCTCAGGAACAAAGTCCTGACCATTGAGCTAGAGGCTCAATCCCAGGCGACTCGACTCAAGTCCTGAGTGAACTTATAAGATGAAATCTTGGTAAAATAGTATAACAAAATCAGATGTAGGAGTGTCCCAAGGGTCTCCAATTGTAAATAATTTCAGATCCTATTATAGGCATCCGAAATGTGTGAATAAATCCTACTAATGTGTCTAGATCCTGTCCCTTTGGATTCCGATGCTCCTTTGACACTTACAGGAAATTGTGTGCTTTATCCCTTGGGAATTGAGAGACTATGTAGTTAATTGTTCCTGCACTAATGTACAGCTGAAAAGAAAAAGTAAATTTCTGTATCAAGAAATAAAAAAATATTAATAATAGATAGAGTATGAAGTATAAAGAGTGAAAACATAAAGAAAAAGTTAGTGAACGTTATTCGATGAGGCTGAGCTTTTCAAGAAAAGACACGAAAGTTTGTGGAAAGGCTGAAAAAGGGGTGGGAATATCATTTCCAGGAAGTAGCTTTCTGTCTTTATCATTCTCTTCCTCATAGCTTTTCCTTTTTTTCATAGTATATAATAGCACCCACGCATTGCTTTGGCCACCCCCGCCTCTTTGTGTAGAAAATTTTTCTATCTCATAGTTTCATTCAACTTTTAAGTTCCAATGAGTTGCACAAGTTGAAACTATAAAGTATAAGCGTAGAAAATCTAACAAGAGATGGGTGGAAAGAACCAAAAAGTTGGCTGGCAATTTCATGTTATAAACGAAGTTATCACGTAGAGAAGTCAGAAGTAAAACCGTAACGGTATTGTAAAATTGAGGAACCATCAATGTAGATGCCAGGATTAATTGAGTGTTTTCGCCCCCCATTTTCTCCTCTCGGCCATTCCCTTGTAGTGCAAAAAGAGAAGTCATAAATACACTACACGGGGTGGTCCGAGGAAGAAAAGCGGGCAAATGTATCACTTCCCAATACAAAACCAGAAAAGAAGGGAGCATATTTATTTATTTTTGATGACGTAGGATGTCCCCACCCCCTTCGGGAGTAGGAGTAGTCCCTACGGATACACGCAACGACCCACTCACCACGTGTATCAGGTAAGTCGGGGGCGGGATTCGAACACTCGTCGAGAGTGAGCAAACCCGTGACTTTATGCCGAAGAGGAAACGCATGATCCAGTCATAAATGAGGTAAGTGTGGAGTCGTTTTTGCTTGCCTTTCATTTCCTACAAGCAATGTCAGGATCAGACTATGGTAATTAATATTCATATATGGATGGATAGATATAAATGCTAACATTACTATTTCGGAATTCGTAATTGGGTGTGAAAAATTATATATCTTTATCAGGGATTTGCTAGCATCCATCGCAGATGGCCTACTGCTTGTGAAAGCAGCCACATAGGCTCACTTTTCAGCAGATATTGTCTTCATTCACGAGGTGGCTTCTCTCTCATGCAAAATTCCATCCGTGAAATGTCTTATGCGATGGACGCTAGCAAGTCCCCTAAAAGAAAATATTCTAGCTGAGGTTTTTCTTCTTCTCCTTTAATGCTGATAAGAAGAAAGGAATTTTTGAAGGTTTTCTTCGCAAGAATTTCAACCTTTGATTGCGATGAATTTTGTCTACAGTAAGACTTACACACAGGGTTCATATCAATGGTCTAAATCGCCCATCAAGTGGACGCGTAACTAGGGTTCACATGTTTGTCCAAATTAATTTGAGCAGTTGGGTTCATTTATTTTTAGAATTTCCTTGTTAGGTGAGCATATAAAATTGGAGTTCATTTTTTAACGGTAGCAAACTTCATTCACAGGCAAAAGGAACGACGACTGAGGGAGTCAACCGAAACAGTACAAAGAAATCCAAAAAGCGAAAAGAGAATAGAAAAAAGAGGAATTCTAGGCTGAAGGGAGCCCTTGCAAAAAAGAGGTGAAAGGGCCCGCACAGGTTGTACACGTACCCGCCCCGCGTGGGTTACCCGTTTGCCAGGTCTAGTCCCTTTATTGGTGAAACATGTCCTGTGATAAATTATATGATGCCCGATGTCAAAAAAAGGGCGGAGAGAGACAAACCCTCCCGCCCTTGATTTACGATCCAGCAAAAAGTCAAAAAAGGCGGCTTTTGCTGGATTGCAAATCAAGGGTGGAGAGGTTCTCTCTCTCCGCCGTTTATGTTTTGACGGTCGGGCACCATATAAGTTCTCCTATATTAAATATTTCCAGCTACTCAATCTTCTCAAGCCAGGCTATTTTAAAATGTGGGGTCGAACACAGGCCACTCTAACAACCCACTCCTAGCAAAGCTGTGGAAGGCTTTTCACACTGCCTATTTCTCATGGTATTGACCATTGAATTCGACATTTTGATTTGAAGTTTTTAATAATCATTCATTTGTAAACCAACGAAAGAATGGATAGGACTGGCTATCGTCGTTTGGATATGGATGAACGATCAACAATCAGTCCTGCATCCAAATGTAACTCTTCCAATAGGTGCATATTAAACTAATTTAAGGTTGTATGTGGGTATACAAACCAATTACATTGTGGGTGTAATTTGTGTGCAGAGTTCCAATAAAAGTATCTAAAGGGAACTCTTGGACAAGCGCATCTCATAGATATCATTCTATCTGTCAATATAAATAAACCAATTTGAGGGCTTGTTTGGGTGTCTAAAGTCTAAACTCAATTTGCCTTTTGAGTGCAGTTTGTGTGTAATCAGTCAATTTTTGTACTATTTGTGTGCCCACGGACAGCTTAAGTAAATGGAGCATGTGGTGTAGAAGGTTTTGGAGGGAGACAGAGAAGGAAGAAAATAAGTCGGTAAGGTCCACCAGAAAAGTTATTAAATGATTACAAAGGAAAAGAAAGAGAGACCGGAAGGAGTGTGGGGAAAAAGCTTCCTTACTATTAGACTCTAGAAATCTCCTTTAGCTAACTCAACTGAAATTTTCAACAAAGCCTCAACCTAATCAAAAGCAACCAAGTCCGGCAAGACAGAAGCTGGTTGTGTATTTGCAAGATATGTAAATGAAATGATAATCAAAATCATAGCATGCAAATCCATACAAAACATTGAAATACAGATGTGGGATCCAACTAATGAGGGTAATTAGTCAAATAAACGCAGTTTTTTAGTGTGTGTGTGTGTGAGAGAGAGAGTGAGAATTTGGAAAGGGAGATTATACCTCCTTTTGTTTGTCTTTTCCTATCGACCACTTTCGTCTTTTCATAATAATTGCATCATTTTCAGTAAAAGACAACCAAAAGGGGGTGAAAATATTATGTCCCTTTCGAAAATAATGGGAAAGAAAGTAGGGATGTGGAAACTCACTACATAAATTATAGAATACACAGCTAATTTACAAAGGGGTGTGTTTAAAAAGCCAAATGAGGCATGGATTTTTTTGTTTTTTTCTTAAAAAATATATATAAAAATTCAAAACATTATTGATAAAGACTTATATTTTGAACAAGGGAAATTGATATCCACACTCCTTTCTTTTATATTGCCATTCCTCTCGAATTGACTATCAATAGCATGTTGGAGATGAAACAAACAATGAGAAGAGTGTAAATATGAAAACAAGAGCATCACTTTTGAACAAGTCGACAAAAATTGTCCAGTGACATAAGCTCAAATTGCGACCGGCTTTGAGTTTTGGGAGCTGAAAATGCAGAAATTGTAGAGAATAAAATACCGTATCAGCCGGAATGTTGTGTTATGTCTTGTGAGTGGAAATGAGACATGGAAGTTTGAGTTTTGAATGTCAAAAAAGTTGGTGGTTATTTTCTAGCAACTTGGAAGATGAAATACATCTCTCTTGGGAAAGAATAACATTAATAAAAGCGGCACTATCTAACATGCCGGTATACTTTATGTCTTTGTTCAAAATCCCGGTCAAGGTAGCATTGACAATCAAAAGACTGTGGAGGAATTTCCTATGGGAAGGAGATGGTAATTCAAAGAAGGTAAGGCATCTAATTAGTTAGCAGAAGGTCACTCAGTCTAAGCCGAATGGGGCCTGGGCATCGGTAAGATCAGATTGCGGAATAAATATGGCTTTGGAGGTACGGTATCGAGAAATTGGCTCTATGGCATCGGGTCACAGGATTGAAATATGGATCCGAATGGGGGGTTGGAACATCAAAAAGCCATCGGGAGGAAAGGGATTAGGAGCTTGGAAATCCATCTGTTCCGTTAAAGAAGACTTCGAACAAGCAATTCGCTTCAAAGTGGGAAAAATGAACTAATGTAAGATTTTGGCTGGACCAATGGTGTGATCAATCACTACTATGCTTGGAATTCATAATTGCTATTTCCCCTGAAGCTGCAGTTGCAGACTATCTAGTTAGAGAAGGTCAGGGAGGCAGGGGGTTTTGGGATATATGTTTGTGTCGGAATCTCAAGGATGAGGAAATCCATGATTTACAGAGACTCCTATCGGTCGTAGAATCGACATATTGTTCGCAATATAAGGAAGATGAACTAATCTGGATCCCGGCGTCTAATGAGGATTTCACCGCCAAATCTTTTTCTACGCTTTTAAACGCAGGACAACAATCTTCGGTGAGGCGTATTTGGGAATCCCTAGCCCCCCCGAGGGTGGTGGCTTTTGGGTGGGACTCTGATACACCGGAAAATCAACACCTGTGATCGTTTAAAGAAAAGACATTTCAGTCTAACGAGTATGTGCTTTCTCTGCCATCGTGATGAGGAGACTTTGGATCATCTCATGCTGCACTGCCCATTCGCACACTATTTATGGATAAGGGCATTTGGAGGATTTCTTGGGTTTGCCCCGAATCTATTAGCTCTCTTCTCCTTGGATGGCGCTCAGGGCCTTTCGGTGACATGGGTCGAAATCTCTAGGCAACAGTCCCATATGTCATAATATGGAACATCTGGAAGGAGCGCAATAGAGGGATCTTTCAGGAAAAAAGTAGAACTGCTGCCCGTATCGCCTCTAAAATCAAAGTGGAACCGGTCTCCTGGATAAAGTCAAAGAAACAGACCCCTTACAGGATGGGAAACCTGATAAGGAACTGGTGGTCGGTGATATGGGACAGAACCTTCAGATCCAAGCCCAAACCTAAATGGATGAATCCACCAACGGAGTAGCTGAAACTCAACTTTGACGGATGCTCCTTGGGTAATCCTGGAAAGGCCAAGATTGGAGGAGTCATTAGAAATTCTTCTGGGACGAGGATTATGACGTACTCGGGACCATGTGGTATATGTGATGCTAATGAGGCGGAAGTCAGAGCTTTACTTTTTGGCCTACGGTGGGCCTTCGAACACGACCAACATCCCATGATAGTGGAAGGCGATTCCTCAAATGCAGTAGCTTGGGCTTCTGAAACTTCAAAGTGTCCTTGGAAATTGCAGGACGCTGTTGCGAAAATACTAGATCTGATGCGGGTAGTTAAGCCGAGAATTGAACATCGAAGGCGATTGGCGAATGAGGTGGCTGAGGCTGGAGCTAATAGGGAGGATTTTGAAGTACTATCATATTTGTAATTAGTTTTGTTCCTCAGGGAAGGGTAGTGTAGGTCTGATCTTTAGAAGGACACATTTTACTCTTTTATTCTTATACTAGCCCGGGAATGCCCGGTATCCAATTAATATTTTGTAAAAGCGGTCCCGAATGCTCTTTCAATATTTATGGAAAATGTCATCTTTCAAAAAAGAATTCTAGCAACATGGGTTTTCTTAGAAGCATGAGAAAATGTAGAGAATGTTAATCTATTTGGAAGAGAGATGAAAAGATCAAGTTTTATCTCTTGGGAAAAGAGAGTGAAGGTCTATCTCTTTGGAAGGGAGGTGAAGAGATCAAGTTTTATCTCTTGAGAAAAGAGAGTGAAGGTTTATCTCTTTGGAATAGAGGTGAAGAGATCAAGGCTCATCTCTTAGGAAAAGAGGGTGAAGAAGAACATAAGTGTTGTTCGGTTTGATCTCTTGGTGAAGAAAGTGCATCCATGGATTTTTCCAGATTTTTTCTTGACATAACACAGAAGGAAAGAGATTAGAGACAAGTCTCATCTCTTGGAAAAAGGTGTGGTGGAGAACATACACACGTTTTGTTTTGTTTTTTTCCCTCTTGTTAAGTAAAGAAGAGGAGGAAGGGTTTTCTCTTGAATGAAGAAGACAAGAAGGTGAGGATTTCTCTCTTGTAGTTTCCTTTTGGTTAGATAAAAGGGGTTTTCTTTCTTGGTTAAAGAAAAAAGTTTGAGAGAGAAGTATGTCAATAGAAGAGCAAAGAGGGTTACGGATTAACGGGATTGTGTTAATCCCACTTTTGTAATCTTCTCATCTTTTCTCTAATAATGGAAGAAGATCTCACCCGTGGAGGTAGGGCATTGTGCCGAACCACATAAATCATGTGTTCTCTCTCTGTGTGTCGTTCTCTTGCAATTATTGTGGTTGTTTCCATATTGCCTTTGATCATGTTATTGGATTAGTTTCATTGGCCGATGGGGGTTTTCCGCACACAAAAGTACATTCATGAATTCTCAAATGCTTCAGTATCAATGCATTCAAAATGTGCAAATTTTCATAAACAATGTATCATGGCTATATTGAAGTACATTAATAGAAGAATGAAAAATAACATGCTGGGTTCACATTAAAATCCATGAATGCAGACAACCACAAACTAGAAAATGAAAAATAATTGACCCACAGTTGAACCCAGATAATAAGCGTCTCGAAAATTCTATTTGAGAGAAGAAACTGGGGCCACTACAATTAGAAGACATGGGTTAAAACTGGTCGACCATGACGAAGAAGAGAGAGGGGAAATGTCACATTACATGATAGATATGGACAAGCTACAATGTTGTGACCTGCATTTGGGAATTTTCCTGCAAAGTGCAGGAAAATTTGGTTACCAAACTATTTTGAATTTGTAAAAGGTGAAAACATTGGCCAAATGAATGCCTAAATATATTCCTGGAACATGCTTTAGAATAAGAAGTGATCAATAGGATTACCTTTTCTTTTGGTTGGCAAGCAATGTTATGGTTCTCACGCTCCAGAGATGTATCCAGGGTGAGTGGTAATGCAATTCACAGTATATGCTTAATAGAGCCACACTTTGCTTGTCAATTTGTTTTGCTTGTTGGGTGGATTTAGTGAGAAATGTAGAAATTCCTAATCATTTTTATTTTTTGAAACATTAGGGAAAGGAAGTAAAAAAGATAATAGATCATATAGGGGGCAGAGATTGGCCCACATTCAAAGAATTTCTATGGCTCCACCCTTAGCATGGTAACCCAATATCTTGTTAGCACATCCAGGAATGTGAGAAAAAGAAAAATTGCATCCCATACAAATCTGTCTAATCTCATCTCTGATGCCCGCAAAAGAGCATCAAGAGTCTCACTCTTCTTAGCCCACAAAATGGCGTATCAAGAGACCCCTTCCAGAAGATAATCCACCATCATCAATTATGAAAAGATTGAGACCAGTAATAAGAGAACATTCGCTGGCTTCATTCAAATCATTCACCCATATCGGCCCAGAGAGAGACTATAATTTCGCCCATACTGTACAGAAAATCCTCCAAGCGCCAGACCCAGATTCTGAAGATAGAGCCATCAAAGTTAAGCTTACTCAAATTAGGCAGCGACAGGATCCACCCCAATCTCCATTTATTCCTGCATTTTTTATCCATAATCATCAAACCCCACTTCCTATAGATGTTGTCAACAGTGCATCCTCTGAGCCCACATAAAAACATGAGACTCTTCAATTCCCCAATGATCCGAGCAATCAAACTCTGTCTTCAGAATTCGTACGGTTCCTTTCATTCCATAAGACCCACACCACTACATATAAGGGTAATGAGCCATAAGATGCGACCGCTCTCTCCCCAAAACCTGGCAATCCCTCAAACAAATCTGAAATAGACAATTGGAATGCCCAACTCATGCCAAACCACTTGAAGCGACCTCCACATTTCCCCAGCCACCTTACAATGTATAAAGACATTGTTATAAGACTTTTTGTCCACTTTAGACAGCACATACCTATTTACCATATTGCAACTCCCTTAAAAACATCAATGATGCAATCCCCACAATCGCACCCAATGGAGTGAAGGACCCCCACCCCCACACACACATGAGAGAGAGAGAGAGAGGCCATGGAAGTACGAACTCACTGAAAACAAGCCTTTAGGATCAGTGCCAATAACTGCCTATCATCTAAGAGAGGCAATGGAAGTACAAACTCACTGAAAACAAGCCTTTAGGATCAGTGCCAATAACTGCCTATCATCTAAGATAGAAGTATCCCTCATCCTTCAAGTTCCGACTAGAAGATCAACACCAGACAACCCTCCCTCTACTCTTATAATTGTAAAATATAGATTTAATGTGAAGTGGGAGATGAAGTGAGAAGATAAAACGTGCAGGAGAAAGTGTTCTCATTAAATATGAAATCCATGAATACAATTGCTTATATACTATATATCACAAATGACCAAAATATCCTCACATATACTCGTATTGATGCTGGATGGATAAAGGAAGGAGTGCGGAAAATGGAGAGAGTATTGTGTTAGGATACCAATTGATGTAGGGACAGCCAACTGATGTGAGCTCTCTCTATTTTAGAGGCTAAATCTTGATCAACTTCAATAAGAACTTATGCACAGGTTTTCATAGGGTGGGAAACAAGTTTTGGAGTGGTTTAGTAGGGTTTAAAAGGATGTACACATATGGATAGGTCTATTAATGATGGGAAATCTGGGTTTATTTCAGGTATGATAGATCAGTAAATTTCAGGAAGGACTAGAAAATTAACAACAGATATAGGGGTGGGCTGTATAAGGCTCATAGGTTAAAAGAACTGGGCTGTTGCAGGGTGTACGAGGACTATTATGGGTTGGAAGGATGGATACTAATCACAGTCAACGGGTAGGAGACTCGAGAGGGATTTTAGGGTGTAAGACAGATACTCGGCTGGGTTTATGGATGTAGAATGGGACTGTGTTGGGTAATGATAGGTCGAACAGTCCAAAGAACGGACTGTAGGTCGCACAGTTACAGATTTGTAACTTATGCTGAGCTTAATTCGGATTATGATCCGTTAGTTTACGATGAGGTTTCAGGCCTGTAACAAAGGTTTAATTGGTGGTAAAAGCTAAGAATAGAGACTGGATGATAACAGAGATTTGATAAAAATAAAAAAAAAATTCGAATGGCAGATTTGATAACAATTACAGTGTGGCAAATCTGTAAAAGGTCTATAAACCTGCAACAAAGTTATAACAGTTTGGTTTATGGTGATAAGAGGCAAAAGGATTGAAATCTGGAACAGTTAGGTAAGGGTTTGATTTTGCCTAGGGTTGGCACGTATTCAGGAAGTAAATATCTGGTTCTTGATGTGAGAGGACTGGGAAATTAGAGGGTGTCGGACTGTGAGTGAAAAGGGTAAGCTTCTGGGTTAAATCAGGGATTCAATGCATACATGTTTGGTAAAGGGTTGCGGTGGCAGGGTTAAAGCCTTAAAGGATGGTAAATAAAGAGGATTCGGCATGGTAATAGAGAGCGATCAATGTTATATGGGGTAGGTTGAGCATGGTGGTCGAAGGTTTGGTGGAGTGTGGTATGGGTGAAGGTGGTCGTTATCGTGGTCGATGGCTAAGGGTTGTAGGAAAATAAAAATTGACAGAGAGAGAGAGAGAGAGAGAGAGAGTGATAAAAGATGGAAGGAAACAATTTGATTCAATGTTCAAGCATCAAAGCATCGTTTTTATAGCAAAGAAGCCTATGTAAATCCTACTTCTAATAGAATAACACCCATAAGTTCCAATAGGAACAAGACATGTGGCAAAGACCCAATCAACTACTGATTCTCTTTCTAAGGGTGTTTTACATGCCTTATTCGACCATGGCCTTCTTTCTCCAAGAATGAAACTTTGTTTCTTCGATTGGAATACAGATGAGACCAAAAACACCATCATTGGAGCAAAAGATGCAATAGCTTCGGATAGAACAAAGCCCAAAATGGCATAACCAAATGATTGCTTAGCCAATGCCACGAAATATATCGTGAATGACTTACGACCGCCATTACATGGGCCTTTCCTACCACAAATAGAATACTAGGAGCCCTCAAAATACTAGAATTTAAAGCCGAACTTCCTAACAAGACATGTCCAATGATGTATTCAATTTACTACTATTTCAAGTGGCTCCTTGTTGCAACTTAAGTGACTTGATGTCAGATTCTGTCACAAGTTTCAAAAGGGTTAGGACAGCCCATCAATTATGATGCCATCAAAATTATCTTTGGCATGGAAATCCAAATGATAATAGGACCCAAATTTGATAATGAGGCCCAATATCGATAGACAACCTGATGCTAATATAGCCAGCAATGATAACATCACCCAAAAAATTGTAGGGGACAGAGATGGTGCCCCATCACATTCTCTCAACTCCCCAAAAGTTGGAAAGTGCATGTGTTGCCCTCCAGTCAAGTATTTTGTTAATGCGGGCGAGTCATCAATTGACGTGATCATAGCTCGGGTGAGTCAAAGTCGTTTTGATTGACATGGTAGAAAAAGGCAGAACCAGACAAGAATTCAACTAAGGTAAAATGGAGTCAACTTGGGTGAGTCAACGATTGATACGGGGAGTTTTGAAACAATGATGTAAGCCCGTGGACTTGTACTCAACCTCTGCACTAGATCTGGGTACTATTCTTTTTTTCGTGCTACTCCAAGAGACTACAACCCCATTGACCATAACACATTATCTTGTAATTGGCCTAATGTTAGAATCACCTGCCCAATTTGCATCATATTACCCTTCTACTATAACATTGGCTTGATGGACTATTATAGGACAACCCATAGTCCATTGTTTCTCTTATGTATCTCATAATCCTTTTAGCTCCCTATAAATGTTCCTCTCTGGGGTCATGTAACTGTTGGCAAACCTAATTTACAGCATATGTAATGCCAGGCCTTGTAAAGGTATGGTATTTTAGTGCATCAAGCATACTACGATACATGAGAGGATCCTTTATCTTTTCTTTTGTCCTAACTCAACTCAACTCAACTCAACTCAACAAAGCCTTTGTCCCAAACTAGTTGGGGTCGGCTATCTTTTCTTTTGTTCCCAACTATCTTTTTTTACTATAAACTGCACGAGTATGAACTAGCCTGCAATTCGTCATGTTGAACTTCGAAAGTAGATCTGATATGTATTTTCTTTGAGTCATAGTCACTCCTTGGTGCATTTAATTTCAACACCTAGGATGTAGTGCAATTCCCCAAGATCCTTCAAATCAAAGTCATGCTTAATCTCCTTATTTAATCATCATTCCTAATGATAATTATATAATCAACATAAACCAAAATGAGAATCAAACTTGATAAAGTGTGTCTCACAAATAATGAGTTGTATGACTAAGTTCTTTGATCCTTGTCCTGTGAGAGCTTCACAAAGTTTCTCAAACCGAACTTGGAGAACTTGCTTCAATCCACGTATGGCATTCTTTAGCT
Organism: Tasmannia lanceolata; assembly: GCF_043159265.1. NCBI lineage: Eukaryota > Viridiplantae > Streptophyta > Magnoliopsida > Canellales > Winteraceae > Tasmannia > Tasmannia lanceolata. The sequence continues at coordinate 12,081,888 of NW_027518681.1, forward strand.
TGCAAACTGTCACTAGTTAGGAAAGAAAAGAAAAGAAGAGGAGAAAACCGTCGAGGAGAAAAGGGAGCAGAGGAAAAGTTGAGTTGTCTCACAGTCTCCCCTTGTTATTTTTAAGTGAGATTTACAAAATTCATGAACTGCCCTTACATACATACGACTTTAGCAGTCCCCCTCAAGCATGAGCATAAGTATCATAGATACTCAAATTGGAACAAATGAAATCCAACCTATTACAACCTTAATAAAATCCTGCAACTGATTTTGGGAACGAACAAAGGGAGTTGCGAATTCTTTGTTCTTCATGTCTCACACAAATGACAGTCAATTCCGATGTGTTTCGTACACTCATGAAAAACAGGATTATATGCAATGTGTAGTTGTTTGATTGTCACAATAGAAGTTCAATAGAGACTTAACTTTAAAGCCTGTCTTTCATAAAAGGAATTTAGACAAACCGGCTCACAAGTAGTACGGGTCATAGCCCTATACTCTGCTTCCTTCACCAGGATTTCCTTTTAGATATATCAAGATAAAAACAATAACAACCCAGTGAGGTATTCGAGGACATTTTATAAATTGGCTAACTACACTCAGAGAAATGTGATATTTTGCCATGTAATACTCACGTAAATTAACTTACCAATCTACAATATCTTCTTAATCTTCATATAGCTCTCTAGCATCAGTCAACAATTTACCATTAATGTCCATAAGTGTGATTGCAAGCTTTGAGCCAAGCAATCATTTTTCTTTGAGTAAGTCAACCACAAATTTTGAGAACATTTTATAAATTGGCTAACTACACTCGGAGAAATGTGATATTTTGCCATGTAATACTCAAGTAAATTAACTTACTCAACTCAACTCAAACTAGTTGGGGTCGGCTAATGAATCCTTTAGAAAATTTTCATGAAGAAGGTGAAAGAATCTACCCGGCTCAAATTGACTAAGTCTAATCCGGACACTAGTTGGGTTCGTCTACATGGATCATTTTCTTCCATTCTCTCCTATCCAAGGTCATGTTCTCTGTTATGTTCCTAGCCATCAAGTCTTTCCTCATTGTTTCTACCCAAGTTGTTTTCAGTCTGCCCCTTCCTCTTTTTACTCCATCAACTTGGCACAAGTCACTTCTTCTCACTGGAGCATCCAAAGGCCTACGTTGGATATGCCTATACCATCTTAACCGGTGCTCTCTCATCTTCTCCTCAATTGGTGCCACCCCAACGTTTTTACAAATGTCTTCATTTTTAATTCTATCTAACCTCGTGTGGCCGCACATCCATCTAAGCACTCGCATCTCCGCTACACTCATCTTATGCACATGCTACTTCTTGGTGGCCCAACATTCTGAGCCGTTCAACATGGCTAGCCACACAGTTGTCTTATAAAACTTTCCCTTCAACTTGGTAGGTATTTTACGGTCGCACAGACCATAAAATACCATTAATGTCCATAAGTGTGATTAACTTATCAATCTACAATATATTCTTAATCTTCATATAGCTCTGTAACATCAATTAATGTTCATAAGTGTGATTGCAAGCTTTGAACCAAGCAATCATTTTTCTTTGAGTAAGTTCACCACAAATTTCCTCTCTGGTAAATTGATGTTCTGCTTGGATCTTGCTATTCGAATGCCCAAGAAGTAACATAGATTTCCCAAATCTTTAATGGGAAAATGTTAACATAATTTATTTATTTTTTGGAATAGTAAAATGTTAACATGGATATTGCTTCAAATTCTGAATTCCTATACTACCATCTCCCGTTACGACAATGTCATCAACATCCCAAATTGATTTCATTTCCATATGAAAAGATATGAAAATTGAAAACAATTCCGAGTGATCTTCATTAAATTAATCAATGCCATTTTTGAACAATCATACACGAAATTAACAAAATATTTGGACCCAAAGAGAGTTGTAATATGACTAGGACCACAACACTAGAATGGACTGAAGAAAAAGGAAATATTATACGATTTTCCGGACGGGGAGGAAAAGAGTCAAAAGACATCATATAATGTTTACAAGACACAGACTTTACAACTTATTTCTGACACTAAAGACAAAGAGGGAACCCTAGCTTTTTAACTATTCAGTGATAGGTCATAGGTGTACAACAAAACGGCAATGCCATTGATAGGACGAAGCACCAGCTTGAAGAGCACAACTGGCAAAACTCAGAGTGAAGTAGTACAAACCTCTAGCCTCACGACTTCCACTAAACGTCTTCGTCGTCTTAATATCTTGAAAAACATAATAAGAAGGATAGAAGGTGATTGGCAAATTAAAAGAATAAGTTTGTTGAGAGGCATATGACCATGGTTTTCAATTTCCACCAAAACTGACACAAAACAACTAAAATGTTTCCATTTCCATCCCCACTGAAACTGCATACCGAAAATGAAATGCAAATCAAAACCAAAACCAAAACCGTAGTGATATAGTATATCAATATGTTTTACATAATTATATTTATATGAATTTCATATGAAATGTGGTGTATGTACTATGTATAAATATTTATATGAATTACATGTAAAATGTGGCATATACTGAATTATCAGACATGCACGACAACGCATATTACTAGGTGTTCGATGTTGTATTATAGGTGAATGTCTTGCTGATATGATAGTTTCTAAATGTGTATTTGTGCTTATTGTAGCATTTCCTGAAGTTTAATCGTAAATTTCTATCATTTGCATATATTTCCATGATTTTACAGGATTTCTATTTAAATTTCCCACTGAAATAGAAACATTTCCATTTCTGTGCTGATCGAAACTAAAATTTAAAAACTTGCATATGACTGAAATGAAACTTGAGAGCGTATAATACAAAAGACCTGGGAATGTTGGAACTAGGATGGGCAATCCCAATTCCAGAAACTTTTGATACACTGCCATCTGCTAAAGTAATAACACTAGAAAGGGGAGATTTTTTTAAAGAGGAAAACACACTTGAGTGACCAGTAATATGATAAAATGCTCCTGAGTCAATGAGTGGAAGACATAGAAGAAAGCAAAGTTGTACCCAACATTGACGAGTGTGGCAAAAGAAGTTGAAGGGACTTGATGTGTGGCTGAACTTTAATTAGCTTATGATATTCATCACGGGTGAGAGTGATGAATATTATATTACTATTCGAATCGGACTGTTGCACGGAGGAGGTATGAGTGGACAACTGTAGATCTGAACCTTCTTCACTATATGATACTTTATTAACCCATTTTGGTTTACCATGGTGATCCAAACACAAATCAATTGTATGATTGTTCAGATCACATTGTGGACATTTCTAGGCTCACAGCCCAACCAAATCCCTCCCCCTGGATCATGACCATCGTTTGAAATTTCGGTTTCGGTTTCAGCCTCAGCCGACAATGAAATTTTGGTGGAAATCTTATCATTTCGGCCGAAATTTTTAAATTTCGGTTTCAGTTTAAATTTCTTCCGAAATTTAAAACCATAATCATGACTACCAACACGTGGACGACCAACATGGTTACCTCCTCCACGGCCCCCAATATAACGTCCTCCAGTCGTAACAATGGCTTACTGCTCATTAGGTCAATCATTAGAAGCGGTTCCACCAAGGGAAACTCTTTGTAGGCGGAGAAAATTGTCATTTAAGGATAGTATGCCCTTTAAGTGGGGCATCTCTTGAGACTTTGTATTTGGACACACACACACACACACACACACACACACACACACACACACACACACACACACATATATGCCACAATGCTGCAGGCTGGTAACTTACTGCTCATTTGGTCAATCATTAGAAGCGGTTCCAACAAGGGAAACTCTTTGTAGACGGAGAAAAGTGCCATTTAAGGATAGTATGCCCTTTAAGTGGGGCATCTCTTGAGGCGCGCACACACACACACACACACAATGCTGCAGGCTGGTAACTTAAGATTCCAACCCTTAAAAGTTAAGAGAAACAAGATGATAGGACATTCAATGTTAAAGATGAAGTTCATGTTCATTATAAATAAGACAGTTACAAAATACAGCAATCAATCAAACATAGGAATGCATATAGTTCTTATAACCCCATATTGATCACTGAGAACAACTCTTTGAGATCTAGTCTAAGATAAGCATTACACTATGAGTTTAAGCAAAAAATGGAGACATTGTTCCAACCTAGATCACTGGACAAACCAAGCTCCTTGAGACATAAGCCTAACATCATAACAATTTAAGTGTGGAAAGGCACGTTGGAAAACCTGTTCTTTTACAATAAATATTGCATTGGAAAACCTGTTCTTTTACAATAAATATTGCATTGTGCCAAACCAGTCAATCAACAAAATTTGGGATAAAACATGATAAATTATGGATACCTTCTCTTTTTTTCCTTTCACCAGTAATCCTTACAAGAACACAGCCCATCCTTGAAATGATGAAACCGCTTTGCGTCTCGTGCAATGAGTTCCCGACCAACGATCTTTGATATGATTTTCAATGCATTATGGCAATCTCCACAAACACGAAGGTTCTTGATTATCCGAATTGGTGAACCTGCAGGGCTACTAATGAGGCCATAGGCAACCGCCAGTCTCTCACTATGATAAAGCAATGCTTCCTCCTTTGATTCTTGGTCTATGTCATGCAAAACAAATCTTGTATCTGGCACATAACCGGCCTCCTTCATTTGCCCACTTAAGCATTTCAACTGCTCATAAATCTTGTCTTTCTCAGGATGGGATGTGTCACCCGCCCTATACTCATGCACCCTGCTTCTAACCTCTAGAAGGTTTTGAGCTGAAAGTTTCTTCTTTTCTTTCTCCTTTGCTATATCAGAAGCTTTTATTGGCAGAAGGCCTACCTTTGATTGCTCTGTTAGCCTGGAAGCATCTAAGGACTCAATGATCTCAGCAAAACGATCCCCAAGTTCCATGTTTCCATGCACTCGACTAAGATTCATTAAAGCTTCCCAAACATCCACACTTGGTTCAACTGGCATCATTTCTATAAACTCCAACGCTTCATCCAAATACCCTGCACTTCCAAGCATGTCTACTATACTGACATAGTGCTCCATCTTAGGGATAATACCATAGTCTTTACGCATGGATTCAAAATGGAGCATCCCCTCATCGACTGCGCCCAGAACACTACAAGCAGAAAAAACCCCAATAAACATACAACCATCTGGCTTCATTCCTGCTTGCTTGAACCTGCTGAACAAATCAATAGCATCCTCTCCAAGTCCATTATTTGCAAGCCCTGTTATCATGGTATCCCAAGATGTCAAATTCCGCTCAGGCATTTTCTCAAACAATTGATAAGCATCAGACATTGATCCACACTTAGAGTACATCTCTACGATCTTATTGTAAACCATAACTTCGACATTAACCATTGATCTTGTGATGTGACCATGAACGATCTTTGCTTCTTCTAGATATTTAGCGTCACCACACACATGCAACAGAAGTAAAAATCTTCGCAAATCAACCACAATTCCTTGCCTTTCTATCAAACCCAAAACCTCCACAGCTTCCTTCACTTTACCCTCATTGCACAATTCATCAAGTTCATGAATGGTGCCCTTATAACAGGTACTTTCACCTTTCTCATTGTCAGCTTTAACATAGCCCATTGCACGAGTATCACCAATTTGTCTCTGAAACACATTTTGGTTATGTTGCACTTCATTTTCTTTATAATATCCACTTGGGTTTGGTTGAAACCCTACATTAGTCTCTCTATAAAGCCCATTTGGATTTGGCTGTAATTCTGAATAATTTTCACTATATAACCCATTTTGCTGAAAATTCCTCGGATGCCCATTTGGATTCGGCTGTAATTCTGAATAATTTTCACTGTATAACCCATTTTGCTGAAAATTCCTAGGGTTTACATTAGAGCTTTGCTGATGTTCTTCACGGTAAAACTCATTTCTGTTATTTGGGCAGTGTTTATTTCTGTAAGAATCATTTGGGTTCTCTTGAAAGTCTTGTCTAATGTTTCCTCCATAAAACCCACCTTGGGTCTGTTCAAATTGTCTAGGTGGCTCTCTGTAAAACCTATCTGAATTCTGTCCAAACTCTCGAGAATTTTCTCTATAATACCCATTGGAATTCTGTTGATGATCCCTAGAAAATCCATTTGGGCTTTCATGATAATTTAAGGAATTTTCTTTGGTGATATGACACTCTGCTTGAAAATCTGTTCTTTCTGCAGCAGTACTGATGTCTCTGGCTAAAATAATAGTTTTGATAAAATCTACTACATTTTGTGAAGAATTCAATGGTTTATAAGAAATACGAAAGTGTGGAGATGAACTTGCCTGAAAGAAAGCTGTAATCGTATTTCTCTTAAGGCACATGATGATGCCCTCGTTCCTGCGGGAGCCGGAGCCGAGCAAAACAAATGAGGTTTCGTTATTCTGAAACCCTAGTGAAAGGTTCCGTGTATTTTTTTCAAGGGGAAATATCAAATATGAGTGGGCACCTTTTTGGAGCACTGCTAGAAAAACGGAATATCGTTTTGGAAAAACAAAACGGGCATTAAACAGTGTGCCACATCCACTAAAAGACAAATGGAGGGAGCTCAAATCTCAATACACATTGAAAAGGGCTAAATCAACGATCATTTCAGGCCCGTTTTTATTTTCCAAACGGAATTCCGTTTTCAAAGTGTTTTTCTTTACTCTCTATTAGGTCACTTTTAGACCCCCACTCCTTCTCTCTCGCCAAAAATACAATTGTTGGTGTGGCTCAACCATGGATTTAAATCTTTGAACTAGGTAGGACCCACCCATACTTATTCTCACAGGTCATAACCAGGACTTTCTCCCTCTCACAGTAGAGCCCAACAATGAATGGTTAAGATCTTTGAAGCAGGCGGACACCATAAATTGTATTTTTATTTTTTTTAAGTCACTAGGACTTTGTTCAAAGATCTAACCCGTTCATTTGTTGTGACCCAATAAAAATAGGCGTTGCCCCAAAAAACATCTCTCTTTGAACAAAGTGGCCCAATGAAGTTTCTAAAAAATGTGTTTTATGATGTATGTAGATTACAATTTTACCCTCAAATAATTTCTTACAGATATAAATGTTAGATAGCAACAGAGGGGTTAATGGTAAAAGAGTAATGCTGACGTGCAAAGGTTTGAGGTGTGGGAATGTGAGGGTGCCACATCAGACGTGAACAGTAAACCCCCCTCCCTCATTATTATATTAGATGCACGTGGGTTAGGTGGGCCCAATACATATTGTGAGCATAGATTCTAAAATATACGATGAAGCCAGCCTTGTTCGAAGATCCAAACCATTCAGTTGATGGGCATTAATGTTATTAGATCACGCCTCAAACATCAGCTCCATTGGATGTTCCTCACCCTCTACTCTGTATATAAACTACACCATATAGAAATCTCTATTGACTGGTTTAGATCTTGAACAAGGTGGGCCCACTCTATTTTAAAAAATACGTGCATCTCAGTACATACACCATTAATGCATATTTATTAGAAAATTCATTGCCACCGTTATTCAAATATCCAAACCGGTCTCCAATGTAGAGAGGCATTTCTCCGAAAATCATCTATGATGATCTTAACATTCCGATCTGTAGGGCTGATCGGAGGGTCTGGATCAATCCTATGGAGATGATTTTATGGGCAAGGCCTGATGAAAGGGCAGGCCCAAAGCGGGAGAGAGCGTGTGCACGGTTTGTGGAAAAGTGTTAAACCTGTTGTGAGAGCGTACTGGTCAGTCTGGTTGTACAAATGTGTTAAACAACGGGTAACAAGGGGTGAACTTATCCTATAATAGGGTGAATTTATCACCGCCCTGAGCAAAATGCGGCCAAGGCCAAGGCCAACGGGGAGAAACAAATAAGCAACATCTGTATTCACAGCCACAAATTAGTGATGAAGTAAAGCCCAGCAGATTAATGGTTTGGATCATTAAACAAGTGGGCCCCCATTTACACTTTTGCCCTATTGGAAAAGGGCGCTGATATTCCCCAACTGTAGGCTATTCCCCCCTGCCGGCCGGCTAAAGTTAAACGTTAGCCTTTAACGTATGTCACGTTTCCCACCATTTGACGTCTCTCTCTCTCCATACACACAACAGGAACAGTTGGTGGGCCCAACAGAAACCGTTGTGGAATGGTGGGCCCATTTTTGAACAACATAGGCCCCGCCCATACCACACCTAGACCTGGCAAAAAGTGACCCGGACCTGCGGGTCCACCCAGCCCGCCCGTAAATTACGGGTCCGAGTCACCAATTAGTGACCCGCTTGAAATTGACCCACGGGTCCACCCGGCCCGTCAAAACTGGGCCAGGCCGGGTGGACCCGCGGGTGCCCGTGGAGAAGTGGAAAAATGTTTTATTTTACCCTTTTTCGGTAATTGTCATTTTTTTTTCATTTTCTGTGTAGTTTTTATGTAATTGTCATAATTTGTTACATTTTTCGGTATTTGTTTTCGTATTTTTTCTACTTTGGTGCCATCTGCCGTAATTTTTCTATAAAGTTTAGTACCGCCTAATTTTTATTTATTGCTAGCCACCTTTGCACAAATCGTACTTCCTGCTTTTTGCACATAAGACAACTCTCAAAAACTCACATGAATGGGCTAACAGCGCATGATCACATGCAATTGGAGAAGGTAGCTAGAAAATCCCTTTATAAATTAAAAGAAATCTTAAAAAATTATGTCAAAAATCAGGGTAACCCGCGGGTTGTCCCAGCCCCTACGGGCCGGGTGCAGATTCAAGCTTAGTGACCCGTAAAATTTTCAGGGTCATTTTGATCGTCCCGTTTGACCCGGACCCGTACGAGCCGGGTCAAACCAGGCCCGGCCCTCCCGTTTGCCATGTCTAACCACACCATTGGATGATCCAAACCATCCATTTGATGGGCCATAAACGTAAATAGGTTGTGTCCCAAAATTTTCATTTCCATATGCTGATCCTAGCCCTCCGATCTAAGTTGAATGTGTCATAAACCATCGGATGGCCTGTTGCATGTGAGAGCAGCCACATCATTAATTAAGACAAAATCTGCTAAAAAAGTGAGGAGAAGAATACCGTTTGAAATAGCGTTTAAAACGCCGTTTTGCAAAATAACATTTTGGTTCAAAACGACATTTTGGTTCAAAACGACATTTTGCCAATCAGCGTTTTCAAGTTTGGTTGGCCAGATCAAAATGGCTTTTTAAACGGCAAAATGAGGTATTGTGTGTTTGGTTGCAAATGCCCCAAAACAGAATTTTAGTGCTAAAATGACCAAAAATGGCTTTGTTTGGTTGGCCTCAATGTAACTCAACTACTCTCTCATTAGGCCCAATATTAAAAGGTTATTAGGATCTCATTCAAATATTGTTACAATTAAACATCATTGCCAAAAAAAAAAACTATACCTTTGGGGTTCTTCTCCTTCTTCTTCTTAACAGCCGAATTTGACGGACGAGTGGAGGCGCTGAGGCAGTGAGGCGTGAGAGAGTTTGCAACTTTGCAAAGTAGATGAATAAAGTAAGAAACTAGGCTTTTTTTTAATTCTTTTGTCTTTAAAAAATCAAAATTAATTAAGAGATCAAATAATGATATCAGCAGCCCCTTGTTTTGAATTAAATATTAACAATTTAACAAATTTGTGTCCTCAAGAATGATATTAACACTCCCACTTTTTTGGTATTTGACGTAATGCATAAAATTGCACGCATATACGTAAAAATGGGTTTTGATGAGGGCAAACACGTAAAAATCCATAGCCCAAAAATTCCGTTCAAAACGGCATTTTACAAATGGATGGAAACGGTGTTTCAAACGGCGTTTCAAACGGTGGTTGCACAACCAAACACCCCCCAAACGGCCGTTCGGTACCCCAAACACGCACTTGATAAAACTCTCGGTCGTCTCGGATATGTGTCCCTGACTCTCAGATCTTACCCGTATAGAACGAGTAAATAGGAAAGCCAGCAAGCGCTACGTGTCCCTCTCCGTCTCTCTTTTCTACACGTGTCCTCCCCCTTTCCATTATCATCGAAAGAGCTCTAACAGCAAACGACGTGTTAATTAAAACTCGCTAAGCGAAGCTCAAACTCTCTCTATCTCTCTCTCTCTCTCTCTCTCTCTCTCGGTTAGGGTTTTGAGGTCTAAAAAAATGGGGAAATTGGGGTATCTGGCAATGAAGACGGATCAGACGAGCAACGAGATGATCAATTCGGATCTGAAGGAGTTCGGGAACGCGGCGAGGAAGCTCGCCAACGATACAATCAGACTCGGAGGCCTAGGGTTTGGGACCACATTGCTCAAATGGGTCGCCTCCATTGCCGCAATGTGAGTTCTTGTTGTCCAATTCTTATATTTCATATGCAATTTTAAGTTTTATGTGAGATTCTTCAGGAAATTCTCTCATTTACTGTTGCTGTTATGTGATTAGATGCGATTGATTTGTGTTGTAATGTGGTGATTGGAGATCTTGAATTGAATTTTCTACTTCATAATTTGAATTCAGTTGATATTCGTATTTTTTTTTTTAAAAAGAAACTTTTGATCTAGCATAAAAGTTTGATCTTTTTCCCCCATAGATTCATGCGTCTTATGATTCCAATCCGGTTTTAGTGTTTGAATCTATAGAGGGCTCACAGTTTAGAACATTTCTAGTTTCCTGATTGTTAGTACTTGTATGATGTGTGTGAGGAGAGTTTCGAAAAATGAGAAAATTTTCTATGAAGTTCTAATTGATGCTGGAAATTCTGGCATCTGCAATTAAGTTATATAGTGAAAGACGAATGATTTCTTCCTGAACAGTGAAGAATCACCCCCTGCTGAAATCATGTTTTACCGTTAAAGTAAGTTGGTTTGGATACCCTGATCTGTCCTTGTTGGCTCATCGTTTCAAATACCTTGAACTAACTCTGAGTTTCAAATACCTTGAACTAACTCTGAGTTTATATCTTTAACCCTATCACAATAGCTGTCAACCCTTGACTCGACTCGTGACTCGATTTCTTAATTTTATGACTCGTGACTCGTAAGAGTTTTTTACAAGAACACAAATTTAGTTAAAAAATATAATTATATATCAAAAGATGAAGCATGTAAAAAATATAACCCAATAATACATAAATAAAGCACTAAGTCAAAAATATAAATAACTATATGCTTGTAACTTGTATGCACGAAAATAATTAAGTTATGGTTGGAACTTAAGCATGGGAAAACTCTTCCTTGCTTTAGATTTGTATCCACCCATGATTTATGATGCGGTTGGAATGGGATTTGTGGTGCTTCAGGCCAACAACCTAAGATTATCCAAGACTAGGAGCCTCCTGCACATGATTTTTTGAAGCTAAACTTTGACCGGTCAAGTATAGGGAACCCTGGTCCTGCCAGAATTGTGGGAGTCTTGAGAGGTGAATTTGGAGCTATGAAATGGGCTTTTGTGGGTCCCACTGGCATAGACGCTAATGAAGCTGAAGTGCATGCTATCTACCAAGGAATAAGGTATCTTGAGAATGAAGATTTGAATACGGTAGTGGTAGAAGGAGATTCGCTCAATGTGATAAGGTGGCTTAGTGGCTCTCATTCATTCCCTTGGAGATTTGCCTCTTTCTTCGATGAGATCTAAGACAGCGTGGGGATGCATCGATTTCTTTCCATCATGTTAGGCTGTCAGCTAATGGTGTGGCGGGCATTTTAGCTAGAGATGGTGTCTCTAGGGAGAGAGTTGATCTATTTGACGTCATTCCTCCTTGACCCTTGTAGTGGGGCTTGTTCTTGTCTTTTTTTCTTTCTTTTTTTCATTTTCTGTGTCTTTATTTGTATAGACCTCCTCAATCTTTTTTTCACATTTAATGTAATTGTCTTACCATTCAAAAAATAATAATTAAGTTATAAGTTCCAACTTCCAAGTTTTCATGAAAACAAGAAAGCCCAGGCCCATCTACTCGACTTGACTTGTAAGAGTCTTAGTTTTTCAACTCAACTCGAAGCAACTCGTAAGAGTCACCAGACCACTCATAAGAGTTTTCAGGCGAGTCCCCCAGCGACTCGACTCGACTCGACTCTAGAGTTTGACAACTGGTAAACTAGTTGGACTTGATCCTGTGGCCCTCCTCATTAGCGGGTGTTCCTTGCAACTTAGCTAACAAGGGCTTTGTTAGACAGAATATCATAATAAAATTACCCAGTTTCCCTACTAGAATTACCTTTATTGTTCATTACATTCCTTAAAGGGGAGGATATTTCAAAACATCTCATTCTGGATGGAGGAAAGTTATCTAGTGGTATTTAGATATTAGATAAAAACCACGTATGGACCCTTCTGAGTAAGGATTAAAATGAAGTAGGATATCTTGCTCTTAAATAATTGGGGTTTATTCACACGTGTCATGTATCAGTTCTGTTCATATTTCCAAAGGAGTTGTTTTTATACTTTAGGGAAAAATACACTTAGACCCCCTTTGGTTTCCATTCAACTTAACCCCTAAGGTAGACCCCCTCAGTTGACGGTTCGTCCACAGATTGAAGGGTTAGGATGATCCTATGGAGCTGATTTTTTGGGCACACCCTATCTATGTCAGGGCCCATCAAATGAATGCTTTGGATCATCCAAACAATGTGGGCCCACTGTGTTTTTGGTAGTGTTTGGATTCGGGTATGGGGTTTGGAGGGGTGTATGGGGTCTTCATTAGTATTGATAGTGTTTCAAAAGAGGGGGCCTACCTTATACAAATTGAAACCACAGGGGGTCTACTTGTAACTTTTTAAACATTAGGGGTTAAGTTGAATGTTTCAGAAACCGCAGGGGTCTAAGTGTATTTTTCCCTATACTTTAACATCATATAACGTTGGTTCCGAGTCTTACTGTTTTTCATAAGTCTTATAATTATTATATTTTTTATTCATTTGACTTTCTTGTTCTCCATTGTTCTTTAGTTCTAATATAGATCTTCTGGTATGCTTCGTTTACGCTATATTTTTTAGTTTATTACCATATTCTGTTTTAGTTCTTTTACATGTCAATGCAAATGTGCATCAGGATCAGAATAGTAGAGATAGCAAACATGCAATATACACACCATATCTGCTTTAGAATACACACAGACAGAGAACTGACATCTGGTAATTTGACTATCTTAATAATTACAAACATACAAATTTCCACAAGGGTCTTTTGATTCTGTCATCATGTTTCACAATCCGTTGCATTCATTAATCTGACAAAAGTATTAAGATTATACTTTTGTTACATGTGTTACTATGTTTCTATGTTACTAGTAAATTCATTTATTGGTTTATAACTTTTGTGTAACTTCAGTGGAATACTCTAATCTCAACAGTTAATTGCGTTGTAACATCTAATTGTCTGTACTGTGTACTTGTGGAATATGCTCAGATCTATATTTTATGATATTTGTCTTCAATTTTACATCCTTCGAGCATTCAGAATCTGAATTCTCACTTGTTGAATTTAATTTGGTATATATAAATAGTATTACAATTAGGGATTTGCTAGCTTCCATCGCATAAGGCATTTCGCGGATGAAATGTTGCATGTGAGAGCAGCCACCTCAGATGAATTAAATGAATAAGACAAAATCTGCTGAAAAGTGAGCCTGTGTAGCTGCTCTCACATGCAACAGTCCATCCGCGAAATGCCTTCTGCGATGGACGTTAGCAACTCCCTTACAATTATTACAGAATTATGTCACATTATATGAAATGTTGGTAGGGAAAATGACCAATTATCCCATATTTACATTAGAAATGATATTGAAATTGAATAAAGAATGTCATCACAGTGGCAGCTGACTGCAAATCATAAAATTGTATTTTTCAATCATAATAAAATGAATTTATGATTAAGAACAGAAAAAATTCTATGCTATTTTATTATTTTATTTTTATATTAAATGATTAACAAATTAGTTAAGAAAATCGCTTCAAGAGATTCATGAAGTTTACCACATCATTATATCTCTTCCTTGTCACTCACTTTTTGTCACCATGGTGTAAGTTATTATATCTGCTGTCTTGAGCATCTTTATGCCTCTTTTTTGGCTGAGTTGGGCATTTTTAGTGAACTTGTGAAGTTACAACTTTATGTTATATGCTTACTGCAGATATTTGTTGGTGTTGGACCGGACAAACTGGAGAACAAACATGCTGACTTCCCTATTAGTCCCTTACATTTTTTTGAGTCTTCCTTCAGTAATATTCAACCTTTTAAGGTGAGTAGCCATACCTCTGGAGCGATGTTCTTTCTTCTTATCGGAGTTATTTCCTTCATGCTATCTGCGAGTGATATATTTGTTTATGATGCAGGGGAGAAGTTGGAAAATGGATTGCCTTTATTGCTGTTGTTTTACGACTATTCTTTCCACGACACTTCCCAGGTACAGCTTCTAGTCTTCATAGTCTCTATCCTACATATTGTATAGACTGTGCATACCCGTTATATTATTAATTATGACCCACCCTTTGTTCTTACAAGACACCAGTTCATTGAGCATCAACATCATAATCTGCTTCATCTTCACCATATCAGACATATTGTGATAGCTCATTTAAGAAGTTTCCTTGATTATCGGATCAATCATTTTAGATGTTACTTTTCGACTACCAAGTTCCTAATGAAATCGGTTAGGACACTAATTAACTGCTGAGGACCCTGCACGCACTATCTAAAAAATAAAAGCTCTGATACCAAATTCTTTGAGTTGTAACAATTAATGACTAGTCATTCTCTGGGATTTCAATTATAAGATTGAATCAATGATTGTGCACAATGATTTAGTAAATAAAATAAAGAAACGATCAAACTACATAGATACATGAGATCTTTTCAGTATGGCAAACCCTCAAATATCAGGCAAACATTCACGGCCAATGCAATGGAAACAAAGCCACTGTGAGAAAATCAAAGACAGAACCCGGGAAATGGTTCCCACACCCTTGTTTGAGTAAGGGTATTCTACTCTTTTACACTTTTTGAATTGGTTTTTGAGAGCATTTTGGGAATTTTAACAACTTTTAAAAGCTAATTAGAAAAGTGTAAAGGGTTAGTGTCAAACTTACTCCTTTCGGTCACTCTCTTACTTCCTCTTTTCCCAAAAACTAAGAAAACCACACTTCCTAAGATTTTCTCATACATGTATCCCCCAAACACACAGTTACTTTTTCCCGTCCTGTTAAATTCTAATTATTTTTCCAGCTCTCTCTATTAAGTTCTCATGAGATCACAAAATTCTTAAGGTACTTATCTCTAGGAATATTCCCACTAAAAACTTGTAAACATCCAATCTCAGAGAACTCCAAAGAGTGTTTTGTTCCAACCCCACTGGAAACAAAATAATGGTGCGCTGGCTTCCACAAACTACACTATGTTATATTATAAAATTAATTTCAGGTCAGTTGTTGTGATCTAAGGTTTGAATAGTGCCTAGAGAAGTGTCTTGTGTGGATGTCAAGAATTATTATCAAGAGCAGAAGAAGTCTCGATGAATGTGATCCTTACATGGAAGCAGAAATTACGTAGAACCCTTCTCTGTTTGAATCAGCATAATCTTTTAATTGCTGTTATTATTATTTTTCCCATCTGTATGAATGTGGAGATATTTGTTCCGTACTCGCAGCTCAGATTTGCTCACATGACTCGATTTAAAAGGCCTTGTTCTCACTTTCAAGCAGTACCATGCAGAAAATCGCTGGTTTTGTTATAGTTTTAATGAATTTGATCAGGTTATATTGTTCTCAATTTTTCAAATCACAAATGATGTCAGATTTCCCAGTTCTGGGTCTCTGTCAATCTGGTTGGAGTTGATCCAAGAACTTATGACTCACACGGAGTCTGCCCATTGAGGAGATAATCTAGTAACTTAATATAATAATAAACAATTGAAATGCAGCCACTTGACGATCACGATCCAATTCTTCTGTAAATTTTTTCGTATAGGTAGTGTGCAATTTTCATGATATCATGTAAAAGGATCTACCTCAAACTGAATTTTTCTTTTGTAAGATAACAGTTTTATTAGAACTCTAAAGTCAAGATTACATCACTGGGACGAGATGTCCCGCCGTTATAACATCTGTTATCCACGCCTTCCCTACAAACTGAATGTCATAGTTGTTCTCATCCATTTATAATAATCAATTTATATATTCTCATTTCTGCTGTTATATTTCTTTCTCCGATAAAATACCCCTATTAGATATTCGGATATCAGTCCTCAAATGCCCCATTGAACTAGCCTAATGAAAATGAAATTGCTCACTTTCGGTAACATAAAATACTTTTTTGATGGACACAAGTGATGCATATCTGGACATCCTACACAGATCTTAGATGCTTAAGGCCATAAAAGTAACTCATTTTCTATTTCAGATGGACACCTATGGTAACATAAGTTGCAAGACACACCTGTACATCTGTAATATTTAAGTACACAAAAATCCATTGTCATATGCATGCATCCATAACATGTTTTTATTCATTGTTCGCTGATTTTGATTGCCACCACTTCGAGTGCAGACTGGTTGGAGATGCCCGGATCATTGATTCTTCTCTTGGTGGTTGCTCCACATTTCTTTGCCCACACTGTTAGGGACAGTTTGGTAGGAGTTTTTATATGTCTGGCTATTGGGTGTTACCTACTCCAAGAGCATATCCGAGCTTCGGGCGGGTTCAGAAACTCCTTCACCCAGAGCCATGGCATCTCCAACACCCTTGGTATCCTCGTTCTCTTCGCCTATCCCTTGTGGCGTCTGATTTTGCATTTCATGTAGTATCTGAAACAACCTCTGCTATTTATTTTTCTGGTTTATTATTCGAATATTTTCGCGAATAAAACTGCTTCCTTTGTATCATTTATTTGTTGAAACCTGCAACTTTGTTAACTTGCATGTGCCATATGGGACTCTAGTTCAGACACCTTGCCAAATCGAGACCAGTAATTTGGTGTTCCACACTGTCCATTCAGTGGGTTGCGAATGATATCCAAAAGTGATTCTATTCATCTCTTATAGGGAGAGTGGTATTGACACCTATGTTTAATTTTTTTCACTTGATCGAACATCTATTGAATTGAAGGCATAGTAGCTGGAACCTTCTCAAATAAGGGTGGGTAAACCCGGAACCAATCAAGTTCGGTTCGGTTCCAATTCCAATGATAAATGGTTCGGTTCTAGTTCCAATTCCTGGGAACCGATAGCAGGTGGTTCGTGGTTCGGTTATGGGTATACCACAAAACCGAACCATGTCCACCTCTATCTACGACTATAGTGGACTTATTTTTAGGCAGGAGAATATCAATTTAGTCTAGTGGTGTGGGTCTCACAGCCCAAAGGTATGCCACACATCTCTACGACTATTTGTCATTTTGGACCCACCAAGCAGATGAATCCCACCATGGATTCTCCACAACCCTCAATCTAATTCATTGGACTTGTTCTACTCCGGTATATTCGAATCCTGGTATAGATAGATTCCGGCAATGTACATTCATCCCTCACCTTTTTTGGCCGGTGATGGGTTTCTCAAAAGGAGGGCGGGCAGGAAAGGGAAGGTGTAGCAAGGAAAACACTTCCAAAACGGGATTTCGTTTGGAAAATAAAGACCAAAGTTGGTAAATTCCACATCATTTTTTACATTTCTTGGTGATACGAGCTCACTTCCTTAGTCTCTAGCACATGTGCCACAACATGGGATTTCGTCTTTATCTTCCGTACGAAATCACGTTCTGCTAGCAGCCCTCGGGTAATAAAATCTCAGGAGGGAGGTGGGATTACACTATCGTCTCTGCCCTCCCTGCTTGACTGACAAAACAGGCGGAAGGTGGGAGGTTTTATCTCGTTAGTCAGCTTACAGCTTGCAGCTGTTTATGGATGGGCCCTTTTGCTTTTACTTTGAATCTGTGTATTACAAGAGTCTTATCTGGTTCGGCATGGGTCTCTGCCCACCGGCGAAACCCTCGGAGCAAATTAAAAAGAATGTTTTACAAAAAGTAAAGGGGTTTGCTAGCATACATCGCAGAAGGCATTTCGTGGATAGGCTGTTGCATGTGAGAGCAGCCACACTGGCTCACTTTTCAGCAGATTTTGTCTTCATTCACGAGGTAGGCTCACTTTTCAGTAAATTTTGTCTTCATTCACGAGGTGGTTGCACTCACATGCAACAGCCCATCCGCGAAGTGCCTTTTGCGCTAGCAAGTCCCCAAAATCTTATATGTTTTGGTAATATTAATGTCTTTAATAAATAGGCTGGGCAAGTTGAAAAGTAGAAGAAAGGATTTGCTAGGGTGCATTGGCATTTCGTAGACCACCTCGTGAATGAAGACAATAGCTTTTCTCCATTCACGAGGTGGCTGGTCTGACATGCAACAGACCAGCCGCGAAATGCCTTTTGTGATGAACGCTAGCAATTCTCGTAAAAGAAATAACATGATTATCAGCCCTTTGAAATATGAAATGGGTGAAATATGAACATAGACCTTATTATTCCAAACCATTGGGGGTAAAATTTGGCACCCAATCGAGGGCCGAGAGGTGGTACTTGGAGATTCAAAGGTTGGTTAGGGTAAAAGGGTAATTTCATCACACTTTCGGTGGCCCTAGAAACCCTAGAAATCACATTTGTCGCAGCATGATAAACTAGGAAATTGATATTCCAGCAAACCAGCCCAATAATGAAAGAGCCTTTGAATGATAAGACTCCTTAAGGTTAAGGACTCTACTCTATAAAAGGGAAACAAACTTGTCTTACCCTCATTCTAAATCTCTAGTCTCATGAGAGAGCTCAGCTCGTATTGTTGCCGCATCGGACTTAGGCATCATAGAGTCCCCCACCTGGAGTCCAACTTCGGGCATCTTTCTGACACCCTTATGTGGTTGCAATTCACCTTTTCGGGAGCCAGCTCAGCGCAGATCATGGTCCGAGAGCCAGTCTAGATTTCAGCAGCAACACAAACATACGTGACAACTTGTGTCACTTATTGTTTGATTCTATTAAACCAATATTATGGATGGTTAGCCTTATGTGGTAGTTTCCTTCTATACATTTGTGGAGATTTTATCCAATCGTGCACATGCACTGGTGCGGCATCTACCCATGATATTTGATCCAACAGCATCCTACTTTTTTGACATTTTATGGCGCCGTTGTTGGATCAAATATGAAGGGCAGATGCCCGTCTAGTGTCCGAGGGGCACCATATAATTTGTTTGCATTTGTGTTTATCATTTTTTGAAGTTTTATCTTATTTTATATTTTCATTATTTTTGTGAACTTCCATAAACTTTCCTGATTTTTACATAATATTTATAGACTTTCGTAGACCTCCACACAGTACTTCCATTTTTTTAGAGACCGAGTCGATGCTGTAACCAACATTTAAAACCTCAGACCAAAGGTGGTCCATACCGAAGGCAGCATTTGAAACCTTAAAAGTTAAAGGACCAATTACCAACGGGGGACAAAAATTAGGCGTAATTATCAGCAGGACCCATGCTTTTCAGAAATTATCAATGAGAGACAAAAGAGGTCTTGTCAGTAAAACTTGGACGAAAATGCCCTTTGGCACTTACAACATGTTCTCATCTTGTTTTTTCCTTCTTCCCTCTTTTACTTTTCCATTTTACCTTTTTGATTTTTGTACCCTAGTAGTCATCTTCCTCCTTGCTCGGCCACCATTGTTGCTTTCAAGTCTTGAAAACTTGAATGTTGAGTTCTTACCATCTATCTCTCTGTATTTAGGCTTTGTTTTCTTTTTTTATGGTTTTGCACTATTTTTCATTCCTCTATTTCTGATTTATCTTGTTTAGGGTTTTAGCGGTTTGTATTTTAGGGTGTGTTCTGGAGATAATGCATGGATGGCTTCACTCACTTTTTGGAAGACAAGTGGCTGTATAAGAAAAAATTGATATAATATATGAATGGATGGTTACACATTTTTTGATATACTTAATTTTTTTTGTAATACACAAATTGGGATGTAATACATGAAGCACATTTAATGAAAACAACATCCATTTCTTTTGTTATTTCTATTATAAGCAGAATTGTAATGCCATTAGAAGAGTTGCTATAGGCAGGGGGTTTTTGTAGCAGAAGGGGTTTATCAACTCTCTGGAAGGGGGTTAGCAACTCTTAAAAGTAGGGTTACCAATTTCTGAATGGGCTTATCAAGTGCCTGAAAATTGCCCGAGGATACTAGAGTTTTGGAAGGGGGTTTTCAAGTCTCTTGGATTGGGGTTATCTAGTATAAAAAAGGGGTTACCAATTTATGAATGGGGTTATCAAGTCCCTGAAAATTGGCCGAGGGCACTGGAGTTTTGGAAGGGGGTTTTCAAGTCTCTGGGATTGGGGTTATCTAGTATAAAACAGGGGTTATCAATTTATGAATGGGGTTATCAAGTCCCTAAAATTGGCCGAGTATACTGGAGTTTTGGAAGGGGGTTTTCAAGTCTTTGAGATTGGGGTTATCTAGTATCAAAATGGGGTTACCAATTTACGAATGGGCTTATCAAGTTCCTTAAAATTGGCCGAAGGTACTGGAGTTTTGGAAGGGGATTTTCAAGTCTCTGGGATTGGGGTTATCCAGTATCAAAATGAGGTTACCAATTTTTGAATGGGCTTATCAAGTCCTTAATGAACACCTTTTTACTTCCTGTTTTTTTCACTCGTTCATTTTCATCATTTTTTTGTTTCTACTTTACTATTCATCTTCCTCATCTGCCATTGAAAGGGAGGAGAAATGCAAAACCCTAGATATAGAGAGATGGATGGGAATGAACTCACGTTTCAAGTTTTCGAGCTCTCTTGCCTCCAATGGTGGCTAAACGATGAAGATGATGCCTGGTAGGGTAAAACAAACAAAGTTGAAAATGGAAAAGTAAAAAAAAAGAGGGAAATAAGAGAAGATGGAAAAGTGGAAAAGCAAAATTTGTTGCTTAAGAAAAGGGCATTTTCGTCCACCTTTACTGACAATACCTCTTTTGTCTCTTGTTGATAATTTAAGAAAAGCATGGGTCCTCTTGATAATTCTGCCTAATTTTTGTCGACCATCGGTAACTGTTCCAAAGTTAAAACTAAAGGTACACAATTGCAAGGTGAAGACCCATCACAACACACATGCAGACTGTGATCGATCAAACAGAAGATAGAAAGTGGGATGGATTTATTAGCCGTGGCCGGTCCAAATGGGTGGTTAGTAGATGACTAGCTTGGATCATTCCAAAGATGCCCCCACTTGTACTTTTGCCCGCTAAGATAACTGCCCTTCCAAATTATAAGCCACAAGATTGGCATTTTCGTAATTCGATGAAACGAACAATAGCCTATAGCCCTAACCCTAAATCCTGCCCTTCATATTCATAAAGCAAAACCAAGCACGCAAAAGGACAAGTGTAGCCTGTGTAGTAGCTGTTACGCACTCAGTAGCGCACCTCCTTCTCATTGGTTTTTGTTTTCATCTCTCTCTCTCTGGGTTTTGTTTCAAGGTCATCTCTTTGCAATAATTCTTGCCGGTATTCCTTTTTTTTTTTTTCGGTTCTAAGGATTGATATGATCTGAGGGACTAAAAGGGTTTCTCAATGAAGATTCAAATGATGACGAGTCCGATAACGTTTTTATCAAATCCTCGTGACGACAAATTGAGGCATTTGTCTGAGAGATAACCCTCCAAATCTCCCATTTCATATCAGCTGAAAATTGTGAGAAAGAACTCAGCTTTCTCATCTTCTTTTTCTTATTTTGATCTTGTGGGTTTTATTAGTTTTTTCATTAAAGAGGCATTCTGTTGAAAATCCAACTATTTCTGATCTCTTGACCAAAATGAAACGTACTAATCATTCTCAGTACCTGCTTTCTTTGATAATTCAAAGAAAAATGAAGAAAATATATTCCTCTGTTTTCTCATAGGGGTCCTCTGTTTCTCATTTTTTTTTCCTTAGATTTCTCTGTCTAACTTTTATTATCTGCAAAACCCAATAATCCCCCTTCATTGAGGAGAGAATCAGGCCTAATTTGTATATTAAGGTACAATTTCAGTTTCTTTTATCCTGCTTTCTTTTCTTTTTCATCACAGCTTTCATACTTTGGTATATTAAGCTATAGCTTTCTTTTTATATTGTTTTTTCCTATTTCTTTGATGCGGCTATGATGATATGTTTTCTCTCTAATATGTATTGAGGGAAGCCTATGATTATGCTTTCAAGCACTTTTGAGCTGCATATCACTTAACAGTTTCCTGCATTTCCTTTTTCTGTGAGGCAACTTTCTTAGTTTTACTTTTTTTTTTTTTCTGTGTGGCAGAAGGTGATATCCTGAGCTTTTATCATTTTTCTACTTTATCAAAGATTTGGAAGCCCAATCCTCGTATAGGGCTTATCATTAAAAAGGTGGGGACTGGATCTTGTATTGACTGAAACTACTGCGACATAGCAAATCAGATCAATGCTCTAAGTTTGTAAAAGAAAACGTTTTCCAAAAATTCTTACTTTTTCATTGTTCAAAATGAAAAATGTTATTTCAACCACGGTGAAAATAACAAGAATACCTCAATCTCAAGGATCATTTTCCAAAACATGCCACCATTTCTATAGTCATCTCCCTTGTATAAGCTGTTGAGCTGTTCTTGTGATTGGCTAGCTTTCTTCGAAGATTATCCCAAAAACATCTTGTGTTCACTAGGGGTGCAACTCCGGTCGGGTTGAGGGCAATCCTAGCCGAACCCAATATATGTTAACTTACCAACTTCTCCAAAAGCTTAAGTTGTTGGAGAAAAGGCATTATTTATCTTTTATACTTTAACACTCCCCCGCGCATGTGGCCCACTTGGCAATCACGTGGCACATGTGGTCCCACTTTGGGTCGACCATCGTATGTGGATTTTTGCAATCTGGGAGGTTTGAACTCGAGAAACCTGGCTCTGATACCATGTTAACTTACCAACTTCTCCAAAAGCTTAAGCTGTTGGAGAAAGGCATTATTTATCTTTTATACTTTAACAATATATCATTCCCCAACCCTATCCTGAGTTCGTGACCCAAGCCGAGCCTCAAGTCGAGGATGGCCGACCCGCCTCTAAATCTCTCAACCCTAACGCGACCCATCTAACCTATTTTTTCCAAATTGGGTCCGGTTGAGTCAAGTTGGGTTCAGATTAACCTAGGGCCAAACAAGAAAATACAATAAAACAAACATGATACTAAGAAATCACGATAAAATTAGAGGACGTGGTCAGGTTCGGGTCGGGTTGCCCAAGGCCTCAACCCTGACCCAACCCGAAACCCGAGGAAATCCCAACCCAACATAACCACAATCGGGTTGAAGGTTGAGCCCACCTAAGTTGTTTTATTTTGGGAAATAATGTATTTGCTCCTATTTTTTGCCGGGGACGGCTTCCTCTAGTGTAAAAGAATAGTCATAAATAAACTAGAGGGTGCTGTCCCGAGTAAAAAATAATTGGGTGAATATATTACTTCCCTTTTTTCTACTATTTTATCCAAAAACAAGGCGAGATGTGAATAGAGGAAAGGAAGTCTATCCAATGATGAAATAAACTTAGGCTTGTTATCCATCTGAGAATTACTCCATTCGGGTTGTTTGGCATGGTTGCAATTGGGCAACCCATGAAAAGCTGGGCGATTTCCTTTCATTATATCTATGGAGGCAAGGGGCTACAGACTAGTCGATTTATAGAAGATGTTCAACTCCAGCCCCGAGCTTGTGATCTTGGACTTTTCGAACGAGTGCTCGACGGGTTAGAGGGTTTGGAAATTGAATTTTAGTACTGATTTAGATGGAATCCAATTTGACAATTTTAAGAAAAATCACTTTAAATTTTCCAGAAATAGAAATGTAGTTATATTTAAAATCTGGTCAAATTCGAATCCTATTCTAATTCTCTTGAAAATGAAATAAAAAATAATTCAAAAAATTCAAACAAAAATTTCATTCTGACTTGGGCAGATTCAGAATACCACCTCTTGGGCTAGAAACAGACTTGG
The DNA here is from genome assembly GCF_043159265.1 of Tasmannia lanceolata. Classification (NCBI taxonomy): domain Eukaryota; kingdom Viridiplantae; phylum Streptophyta; class Magnoliopsida; order Canellales; family Winteraceae; genus Tasmannia; species Tasmannia lanceolata. Next base: position 12,105,888 of record NW_027518681.1, read on the forward strand.
TCATTACCAACCCAACCACCACCACCCCCCACATTTATCCTGCTCGGGTATCAATTCCGCCCTCCTGATTCCATTCATTTTTGGAACCAAATGCTAGAATCAAGCAGAATCTCGATAGGAATGCCGATTCCAGCAATCCAAATGCGGAATAAGTGAGGGAAGGATGAAGAAACTTGAGAGAGCGTGTAGTGACAAATCATCAAAATAAAAGGATTAAAATGAAATGTTATTTCTCATTCTGAGTATGATTTTCAAATGCATAGGAAAATACCCCAAACGAATACACGTAAATGAACAAAAATACGAAGGATATTTTCGTACATTCACTTCGGCCCTAGGGTCCATCAGATTTTGTGACTACAGTTGGGTCAGCATCCGGAATAATTTCGAACCAACCTAATAATATAGATCCGATGGACACTGTTCTTATATTTACACATTCACTTCGGGTTTAGGACCCATCATCTGACTACATTTGGGTCCCCATCCGGAATAATTTCGAACCAACCTTATAATATAGATCCAGTGGACACTGTTCGGATCCATGTGCAGTGCCCAATTCCTCTCCATTAAAGTCCGGATCCTTTGGATATATTGGACGGTGAGAGTGAATTGACACCCTACCAAACTAATAACTATCAGTTTGTTTCAGGATTTTCAGAATAAACAAGTTTTACTTAAATTGGGCTCCAGCTCCAACATTACTATGGACTGATTGAGTTTTATGGTCCACCCATATGAGTGTCCATGAAACTTTAATTGCAATCCTTGGACTGATTGTCCAAAAGAGTTTGATCCTACGGATTTGACGGTTATAAGATGGTCTATCGTATGGATAATTTCCATGGATGTCCATATAGCTTAACCAGTGGACTCACTCTAATGAACAAATCTGGTGGGATCTATCAAGTAACTGGTCTAAACCAATATGAAAGTTAGGTTCCATAGTCATGATAGGCGTGCTTCATTCTATTCCACTCACGCCAAAGCTCAATACACCATTTCTCGAATATCCTTTTATGAGGCTCCTTCACAGAATCTCAGAATTCACATTTACTTTCATTTTCACCCCCCCTTTCAGCATTTCCACCCCATTTTGTTTTTTTCTGTTTTAAAAGTTAAACAAGATGTCATCTTAAATTGAAGGTCTGACTAACTGTGGTGGTTCAATTTTTCACTAAAAATTGAGTTTTTTACTTTCTACACTTATATCTGAGAATTTCTAAAGGGGAAAGAAAATTACAACCCCATGGTTTGACACGTGCTAAACGACAAAAGAGAGAGAGAGAGAGAGTGAGGAGCATTTTGCTCCGTCCATTCGCACGTGCGCTGCCAGCAGTCCGAAGCTTCATTGAAATGAAAGGCAGAAAAAGCCTTCGCGTCGGCTAAAACCAAACCTCAAGAAACTTCCCCCCATTCCCACGAAAATGTAGTTTTGAAGCCAACGATCAGGAAAAGCCCTAGTACAAAACCACAGTAGACTCGGCTAGGGCACGTGTTCGGCTCTCAAAACTCCCGGGCCCACACGTTCAACAAACACATTCCACGTTCCAGAATTCCCTGTTCAAAACTAACCTCTTTCTCAATTTCTCTAAAAAACAAGTGTGAGAAAATCACGGCTCTCTCTCTCTCTCTCTCTCTCTCTCTCTCTCTCTCTCGCGTGCGTGAAATATACGACGAATCTTCCTTCTGACCGCTTGGCTTTCCATATAAAAACCGACCCTCTCTATGTAAAAGTTCAGCCACCAAACAGCAAAACTTAGTAAGAAAGAAATGGCATCAGTGAGTAGTAGAATGCTCTCCTCTTCCAAATCTCTGAACTTTGATCTATGTTCTTCTTCTTCTTCTCCAGCTATTAACAAGTGTATGTTTTCGAGATATAATCCTGTACGGACATTGGCAATTGTGGCAGAAAGTAGAGTTTCTAGTGGAAATGGAGAGAGGAAGAAAGTAATTGTGAAGGCTTCGGTTTCAAAGAGCGTTGTTGGAGAGGTGGATACAAAAAGAGGAGTAGATCTTAGTTCGTTGGTTTTGGGCTGGGTAGATGGGGCTCTTAAGATTTTCAGGCCAGCTGTTATAAGAAGCAGACCTTGGCAATTCCAGGCTGAGATGTTTATTGAAAGGGTATGTGTTAGTTTGAATCAGGAGTTGCAAATTTTATTATTTTCTCCACTCATTTCTTTCATGCTTAACCCATTAAGAACTGATATTGCCACCCACATCTAACCCATGTCTTTAGAAACATTAGTTGATTCTTTTGGAGTAGTTGGTTATCTTTCATGTTTAACCCATTAGCTTGAATCCGGAGGGGCCACACACGTGATTGGATTTTTTAAGTATAAATTGATTAAACAACACCAGCTTTAACAGCTTAATCTTATGGAATAGTTATGTTTTTATGTGAGAAACATTGGTTGATTCTTCCAGTCAGCAGTCAATGAAAGAATATTCGAAGAGAGAATGGGTGATAGTAAAGTAGGGGTTGAAAATATTGTTGTTGCTTATTAGCAATACCTCGCATGGGGCTAGTATTGCCACCACAAAACTTTGTAAAAAAAAATCAAAATATAGCAAATAAGACAAAGTGATATGGGTGGAAGTTTCCATATAGTTATGGGTGTCCTTTATGGAACAAGAAGCAATTCAACTAGGGTGGACTGCTCTTTTTCATTTAAAGAGTAGGTGGGTGTGTTCTAAACGTGAGTAGTTTTTAGTATCTAACTCAACAACCTTCTAGAGAAATAAAAAAAGCAGAAATAAAGAAAAGAAAAGAAAATAGAGAAAATAAAATAAAATATATATATGTAGCGACAAAGGACATTGATACATTCCATTCCTTGTATTTTTGTTCAGGGAATCATCAGCTGCCGTTTCTTCACGTTGATTGCCGTTGCAGGATCCTTGATAGGCTCGATCTTGTGTTTTGTTGAGGTAAATATAAGATTTGCATTGAAATAATTCACTTTTTTTTCTCTCTTAAATGTGTTTAAGAGCAACATTAATATTGGGCCTTTAAATAGAATTTAATTCTTTCTTTATTTTTCTCGGCTGCAGGGTTGCTTTCTTGTTCTAGAGTCTTTTTTTCAATATTTTCATAGCATATCAGAAAGATCAGATCATGGAGAGGTGATGCAACTACTAATTGAAGCCTTAGGTATCATCTCTCTCTCTCTCTCTCTCTCTCTCTCTCTCTCTCTCTCTCTCTCTCTCTCATTTTAAAATTCTGTAGTTTGGATTAGTGGGCTTTGCTCTTTGCTGAATGTTCTTAATTTTATTTATTTTTGCAGATATATTTCTAGTAGGAACAGCCATGCTTGTATTTGGGATTGGATTGTATTTTCAATTTGTGGCATCGAAACACATGAAGAGAGACAAGGGATGGTTACTTCCTCAGTCCAACTTCTTTGGCCTCTTCCCTCTCAAGGTTAGCTTCTTTCCTTGAACATGTATAACTCTAACTTTATATGCATGCCCCTTCCATATAAGAGATATATAGCTATGCATTCAAATACTCCCACGTAAGTACGCATTTTGCATGCACTGTACACGTACATGTATCATGTATGCATGTACCATGCATGAACATATGCAAGTTAGATGTATGAATTTTTTTTTTTTTTTTTTTTTTTGAATGATATGTTAGATGTCTGAAATATGTATGATCATTTTTTTTATTTGTTTTCCTCTATGTTTTGCAGAAGCTCCCATCATGGGTGGAGACTCAAACAGTATCACAAGCGAAATCGAAAATCGGAAATGCAGTGGTTATGTTACTTCAGACAGGGATTATGGGGAAGTTCAAGACCGTACCTTTGGTAACTGGGGTGGATCTTGCATGTTTTGCTGGGGCCATACTAGTTTCTTCTGCTTGTGTTTTCCTTCTCTCAAGACTCTCCATGGGTGATATTAAAGGCAAAAGATGGCTATGAAATTAATATATCTACCACATTGTATTTATTTACAGGCAACAAAGGAAGTTAATTACAAAATTATTTTGTAATATAAAGTTGAATTATTCAAAAGAGCAGAAGAATAGTGGAACCATCGGCTTAGACTTCTTTGTACTGTGTAGAAGAAGAAATCAAATGAATAAGACACGATTTTTTTTTCTTTCTTTCTATTGTCCGTCCCTGATGTATCTAATAATATTTGGACGGTTACATCTTGATCATGTTTATGTAGAGGGGAATGGGTGTCTTAATCATGTCGGCAATCAGATGAAATATCCGAAATAAGGATACCTCCTGAACCTATATGTAAGGGTGTCAATTTTGGCTCGGGCTCGGAAGCTCGCTCGAGCTCGGCTCGAATCCTTAACGAGCCGAGCCCGAGTTAGGCCAGGCTCGGCTCGGCTCGGCTCGTTAAGAATTTAATATATTTAAATATATATATTATATATTAATATATACATTAAAAGGGTTGTCCATGGAGTGAAAAGGGGGGGCAAAATATGTCACTTCATTTTTGGAACCCCATTTGTTACTAGGACCACCCCCCATAGTGTAAAAAAAGTAGTCAAATTACACTAGTAGGGCTGTCCAGGGAAGATGAGGGGTGTGAAGACCGAGCCGAGCCCGAGCCCGAGCCGAGCCGAGCCTGGCCAAGCTCGGCTCGGCTCGGCTCGTTTACACCCCTACCTATATGTATTGGATTTTGCCATGGAATATGAATATTGAATAACATAAAATTAAAGGCTACTATTATTGGCACCACCATGTTTTAATAATCGCACAAAATCAGCTTGTCTTTTCTTCTTTCATTGACTTCTGAGAGCTTTTTGGTAACTGTAAAAGCCTATGACAAAGATGATTTAGCGCAATTATCAAAACATGCTAGTGCCAGGTGTCAGCATGTGATTGGTTGAGGTAGGAAGTTCCTGCCTCACGTTAGGCAGCCAAGTATTGTTCCATTTTACCCCAAATTTGGGCCAGGTTGTGGCCTAGCCAAAAATAGAGAAAAATAATAATAAAAATAAAAAAAAGACCATGACCAGAAGATTTTGAAAATTCCAGTAAAATGAATTTGGGCGAAGTATTTGTAACCTTCTTGATTTGATGCTGCTCAAATTGGTACCTGAGTGTGAATGGTCTATTAATTTCATTTTTAATTTTATTTTTTACTTTGTTTTACTTTGGAATTGTTGGTTTTGCAGATCTCTAATTAATGTTTTGCAATTCCCCCCATTCTTCCTTGGGATATACTTCAAGTGGGACTGTTACAAAAGTTCTAAGAACTTGCCCTTGATAAGTGGGTTGGATCTTGCTTGTTTAGCTGGTGCCATATTAGTCTCCCCTCCTTGCATTTTCTTTCACTCAAGAATCTCCATGGATAGGAGAGGCAAAAAAATAGCTAGAAACGTACAACATTAAGCGAAAATGTAAAGGAAGCTCAGTTAATTACAATTGGGCTCAATAATTAATGACCTATAAATTTAGGGAAATGTTATTGGCACAACAATGTTTTGATATTTGCACTAACACATCTCATCTTTTATTATTTAAAGTGCTGTCAAAGGTTCTAATCTCATGTATCTTAGTGCTCGGACCATGAGCCGGCCGGCATTATTCCAATGATGATAATTTATATTATCTTATTTCTAGTACTTAATACAAAAATTGAATGATATAAAATTAAGAGTATCTTCTTGTGAAACGTTGTTCAATTTACATACAAGCGAACAATAATAATGTTCGAAATTTTATGTAAGTACGTACTATATGTAGGTACACAGGACACATTCTTCAGTCTCTTTAGTGAAATTCATTGTGGTAGTCGCATTAGCCATTGTGGCTACGGGTAGAGGGAGGGTGCTGATTGAGAACACATCTGATAATTAATACTCTCTGATACCTTATATAAGATGATGTCATCAACAAAATTAATTATTAGAGCCCCATCAGTACAAGATTATTTTGTGGCATGAAGTTGGAAGAGCAAAAGAATATTGGAATGAGGACTGGATTAGCCTTTTTTGGATTCAATAGTTTTCAGAATCTCCCCAAAAAAAGTATCACAGATTTGATACTCATCAAGTTGCAAAATTTGGTCTTTTCTGATACTGATTGAGAAAAAAGAAACATTTCGCCTTATTTCTTTTATAAACATGAACGATGATCAGTATAGAAAACTGCTATAGAATGCATCATGAGAACATGAACATTAGACAAGAGCATTAGAGAAGATAGTCCTAGCTTTATACTTCCAAGGCACTTCCTCAATCTGTTTACTCATCTATCAAGGACTGATAGTCTCATACTTCGCATTCATCAAGTGCTGATATAGTCTCATACTTTTGTTCCCTTTGATTCATTGTATAATTCATCAATACAATCCTGCATTGCAAAAGAAACATCAATAAAATGTAAAACAGAGCTTCAATTTTCATAGATTATCAGCAAAAAGAGGTAACAAAATTTGAATATTAGAGTCATCTTATTGAGTCTACTCCAAAGTGATACGTGTTAAATGCATTACGCCTTCTTGATCTCTGACTCTAGAATCTTACCAATTAGAGAGCTTTAAAAAAGAAATATCCAGCTCAGGTACACATGCAGATGTGCTCGCACGTCTTGGGTGGTGGGGGCAGGAATTGATTTATCTGTTGATGGAGAATTATGCAAAGTCTACTTTCTTTTCAGGAACACGCATGCAACTTTTAAACTTGAGAGAGTAATGTAACATTTTATTATTGCATAGAGAAAGTGAGAGGGTTTTAATCCCTGTATATACAGTTGCCATAAACTTACATAAAAGGGAAGGTTTGCATAAACCTAAAACATAGAACAATCTACTAAGAAATGGAAAATATGGAACTACTGTCAAGGGATACCAATAAATGATGAAGTAAATTTAACAGGAATTTCCAAAATTTGATGGATATCTCGAAATGCCCTTTAACTGTAATAGACTATATTTCATTTTATAAGTGGGTTGAAGGAAATTGTTACTTTTAAAACCTCTCACTTTCTTTATGCAATAATAAAATTGTTACTCTTCAAAAAAAAAAAAAGGGTGGGTTGAAAGAAATTAAATAAATCCTAGATTATATTCCTTCTAAAGGCAATTCTGCAAACATTTGAGTCTCAAGAGGCTTTCTGTCGTGATGCCATAGTAGTCAGCTTTTGGCTTATATTGTCCTGATTTATTGTTATTATGTGGACCATTGATTAGCATCAGTTAAATGCATAGAAAGGAAGGCAGAAAAGGAAAGATTGGAGGCATACCTTGTAGTATTTGAGTAACTGAGGCCTCTTCAGTTTGAAAGTTGGAGTTATCAAATCCCTCTCAATGTCGAAAGGATTTGGTTCCAGATGAATAGCTTTTAATGCCTCAAAGCCTCTGAGCTGTGGCAATGGATTTCAAGTCAGTCAAGAAACCACAAGTATTGATACACTACAAATCTGAAGAAACAATGACGTACTCCATGCATTCGACCAACTATGTTGAGCTCATCTAGCATGTGCTTCCTCGCCTCGGTATTTTTGCACAATGACTCGAAATCTCCCTTCTTATTATGGGTTGCTCCCCAATCCTCGATTGCTTTCCTATCTGGAACAACCACAGCTACGAGAAAGGACTCAAAACTGTTCCCGTATATCCAAATCTGTGTGACAGCCAAAAGTTAATCAAAGAAATAAGATTAATGAAACACCAACATCAGAATTGCCACTAGGAAAAGAGGAATGTCTATGAAGTATGAATGTAACTGGGCAAAATATAACAATAAACATGCTAAAACAAAAACATCAGTAAACAGTGAGGGATTGATTTTCTAGCTCAATGGTAAAGGCTTTGGCCTTCAGCCTTGAGGTCGGAGGTTCGATCCCAGCTTAACTACCAAAAAGAAAAAAAAGAGTAAACTGTGCATATTGGTGGATTTATTACTATAATTTTGAGTTATGTACCCTATTGTTGGTTGAATATCATACCGATGCGATAAGAGGGCAGCGGCTGTATGTGTTTTCGATGTTCTCAACAGCAATATATTCCCCTTGGGACAACTTAAAAATATTCTTTTTCCTGTCAATGATTTTCATTGCACCATTAGGCTGCCATTCTCCAATGTCACCTGCAATATCCAAAGTTCCAAAGTCATAATCCAAATATGGCATTCAGATTTACACAATTTAAATTGTGTATAAGAAGGTCCTCATTAAATGGCCTGTACGAAGCCCCTGCTTTTATTGAAATATGAACGAGCCATCTGACTTAAACACTGAGCATGAAAATAAAAAAGATTAAGGGTCCATTTCTTTCGACATAAAAATGGACGTAAAATTTGTTTTATGTTCATTTTTACAATATAAAACAAATTTTATGTCGAAAGAAACGAAGCCTAAACAACTGGTGCTGTGAAATGATAGAATATCCTCAAATGACAATTGTTAAACAACCAATAGCTCCACAAGCTTAAGCTTTTGGAGAAAGGCGTTGTTTATCTTTTATACTTTAACACACCCCCGCACGTGTGGCCCACTTGGCAAACACGTGGCACATGTGGTCCCACTTTGGGCCGACCATCGCATGTGGATTTTTGCTATCTGGGAGGTTTGAACTCGAGACCTTTGGCTCTGATACCATGTTAACTTACCAACTTCTCCAAAAGCTTAAGCTATTGGAGAAAGGCGTTATTTATCTTTTATACTTTAACACTCCCCCGCACGTGTGGCCCACTTGGCAAACACGTGGCACATGTGGTCCCACTTAGGGCCGACCATCACATGTGGATTTTTGCTATCCGGGAGGTTTGAACTCGAGACCTTTGGCTCTGATACCATGTTAAACAACCAATAGCTCCACAAGCTTAAGCTTTTGGAGAAAGGCGTTGTTTATCTTTTATACTTTAACAACAATAAAGTCAGTCTAAATGGTAGTCAATGCTGTCACCTGAAAGGCAGAGTCCAGATTTAATTGATTCAGTGGACAAACAGATGACTTCAAAGGTATGTTCGCAATACAATTACAACCAAAACCAATATACTGGGGCACATTTACTTTGGTGTTCTGATAAACTCTTGGAGTATTATAGGGAGAAGTTTTTATGTCAGACAACTTTACCTGTATGAAACCACCCATCTACAAGGACCTCTTCTGTAAGGTCCTGGCGCTTATGGTAACCAGAAAATAAGGTTTTACCCCTCAAGCAAATTTCTCCACGTGGCACAGCGGCAAGTGCATCATATCCCATGTCAGGTACTGACTCAAGTCTTGCTTCAATGGTTGTGACAGGAACCCCCACTGTTCCAATCATAGAGAACACATTTGCTATGGATGTAAAACATCCAGCACAACTTTCTGTAAGACCTGCAAACAAAATACAAGGATAAAAGTTTTGTGAATTGACTTTTAGTATAAGACAATAGGCTACTTTATTTGGGGAAAATAAACTGCACATTGATTATATATTAAATTAAGATGTACAATGGAGATGAATGTCTTAAAAAAACATCGTTATTCTATCGTACCATATCCTTGTAACACAACACTACAGCTTGTGACTCTCAAGAACTCTTCAACATGCCTAGGCAAGGGTGCAGCTCCAGATATTAAAATACGCACTTGTCCCCCTAATCCTTGTTTGATCTGCACAAAAACAGCACTATGAAAGTACTAAAAAAGAAACAACAACTGCCTATTTGATAAAAAAGTTAAAACTAACATTATTGAAGACAAGCCTGTCATAGAAAGGTGCCGCTTCGTCTTGTCTCACTCCCTTCTTCAAATTCTTCAATTTACTGATATCACCATTAATGCATTATCTTATGAATTTGATAAAACAATATCGAAGACAACAAAAGGTATAAAATTTTATGGTTTCAAGCTTTTTAAGGGAGCATACTGTCCAACGTACTAGTTATAAGCAAACTGAAACAATATCTTTTTCAACACTCCTCCAGTTGAAATCTTATCATTTATACCTTCAATAACAGAAAATTAATATCAATGAGGTATATAAATGTGTGCGAGAGGCGTGCGCAATAGGCAAGGCTCATGTTAAAAATCAATAAATCAACCAAAGCAACGAATTCACATTTATATTCTAAACCTGTGTATATGCGGTCATAAACTCGAGGAACACCACAGAAAATTGTTGGCTTCAATTCTTGAATGTCCTCAACCAAATAGCGAACATCCTAAAAATAAGAACTATGATAAGAATTAAGTTCAACTTTAAACGAGTGATAAGGGACTAAGAATATGAACAAAATACATTTTGGTGAAATGAGTAAATCATACCCCTCGAAAAAATCCTATGGACGCACCCTTGTAGATGCAATAGGTCTCAATTATCTGATCAAATACATGGGCTAATGGAAGGAAAGAAAAATATGAATCTTGTTCTGTCACCTGCAAATCCAGAAAGAATAAGTTAATTATATGCCAATTTACAAAATGTAATTTAGTGGCCACATCAATGAAAAATACAGTCAATTCAATTGATAGAACATGGATAAAATGGATTCCAGATGTACAAAAACTGTTTCCATTTTGAATATAAGCCCTTCGCCCAATTATATAACGATAACAATTTGATGTGTTGGTAAGTGATGAAAAACAAAAAAGTCAGCCACAGTATGAATGGAAAATCCGAAATAAAAAATATTAGAGTTTTGGTGATTAACTCTCCGAATTTAAGAGACATGCAATTCAATGTCGATAAATTGTACCAATTCATACAAAAGTTAAGAGTTAGCCTGAGACTTATGCAACCCAAAGTTGATAGATTGTACTAATTCATACCAAGGTTAAGAGTTAGGCTATTACCACTTTATCTGTTTTTGATAACAGCTGTTCCATAGTGATGACCTCAGCCATAATAGCCTCGTTAGTGAGTAGAACACCCTTAGGGTCCCCAGTGGTTCCGCTGGTGTACATTATCGTGCAGATGTCACCCTTCTCTTTTGGAGGAAGTTTACCATTTGCACTTCCCTGAAACCAAACCAACAAAAAATGCTCAAGAATGGAAGAATCAAAACATATGCACTAGGGTGTAGTGTTTCAAAATGTGGATGCGAGTTAGAACGCAGCCAAAGCAAATCCTAGTCAACTCAGCACGACACGGTCAAGTACTTAGTTGACACGGCCAGTACACGGTTGATGGGTTCATAACTCAGGAGAGTCAAAGGAGATTTAATTGACTTTGTAGGGCAAAACGCAGACTTGTACGGGTCGAGCCTCAAGATCAATTGGCTAAGGCTCTGCCCGTCTACTGAGGTCAGAGGTTCAATCCTAGCTAACCTACCCAAAAAATACAGACTCAAACAAGAACATGAACAAGGAAAAAGAGAGTCGACTCGGGGGAGTTTGAAGCACATACAAAGATTATGAACGTAGGCTGCTTTCAAGGACAACTACATCTTGAACCTATTTACAAAAATATAAAAAATTATCATACGGATAGCACTTACAAGTGCATATCCATTAACCTTGCTGGTTTCACTTTGTGGCTCAATTTGGAAGCAGATAATTTATTTCTTGCATAGACATGCATCCACATGCCACAACCTCAACATTAATGGAGAAAATACAGGAGCACAAAATTAAATTCAAAATTGCACACAGATTTCCAAAAGGGCGGTTCTTAATAGTAGCAATCAATTTAATCTCATATTTTGTTATGCAACAATGGCATCAAGGAAACACAAACTGAACCGATAATGAGAAACAAAATATCATGAATTCTGGGTAGCAGCAAGATGAGAGAAATATATAATTCAAACTCTCACCGATAACAAAAATTCTTCCCAAGAAAAGCATGATGCCCCAACTTTTTCAGCTTCTTCTTTTTGTGCACTTGTAACCTTCCCAAAGCTGACAATTGCTGAATAAAGTGAGGCAATATTCAGATGTCAGTTATGTAAAAAAAAAACACCTTATTATTAGTGATGCAAACATAATGCATTTCAACGTACTTTTTAGATGCGCATCACACTTTGGAAGGCATGTTAGCACCTGCAAAACGCAAATGTTACTACTTAAGTATCACTTAGGGTGTATTAAATTAGTCAATTCAGCTCATATCAATTAGTGTGACAAGAATGTCTTATGAAAGAAATATTCGGAGAACCACTATATCATGTGTAAATTGATGTTTCATTCAACTAACTGAATTGTGGTTTATGAATGTAGGTTTAAGACACATAAAACATTGACAGAACAACTGAATAATGATTCTCCTATTTGACCAGTGAATGAAAAGATAAATGATTTTCACGATAAAACTAACCCACAAATTGAAAAAGTTCTTAGTGTCTTCCATGAAGAACCAAGAGTCAAATATGGGGATGCATGAGTGACAGGCCCATGGGCCCTTTGTATTGTGTGAAGAGATAAAAGGAGATGTGTAAATATTAAGACTCAAGGTCTTCTATATAGAGTTAAGAGATAAAAAGATATCCACATCATATATTGCACCAAAAGTTCTTAAATTATTATTTTATATTAGAATATGTTTCCAAGGATATTTGTTCCATTCTAGGCATCATATTGTTAGCTCAAGATCTACTTGGGCCCTTGACAAAACAGGTATGGAGGTGTCAATGCAAACAAAGCCTGTGTTGTGACAATTTAAAGGATGTATTGTAACAGAGATTGTATGAAGTCTAGAAATTTAAAATGAATACTTTGGAGTGTGACTATGAATGACCAAAAGGAGTATATCTAATAGTAAAGGTCATTTGGATACTTTGATGTTTTCAGAAGAACTTAAACCGAAAATAAAATTGTGAAAATTCAGGGGCAAGAAATGAAGTTTGGGAGGGAAAATTTTGTAGAACTTCAAATTCTGTGTTTCTTCAAATCAATGTGTTTTTAGTAATTTTTCCCAACAGTACTGAATTATTTTCTTTTCTTTTTTCATGAGACAAAGAAGCAGTTTACATTAAATAAAGAATTTGTAAACAAGAGAGAAAAGCCACATATAAAATGTTTTAGATCCAAAAGGGGTACTCTTGTACGTGTTCCCAACAAGCAGTTCGTAATAGACTTGGTTAGGATAAAAGATAGCAACATCATACAGATTGTATCTTGTTCTCTTGAACAAAGGTTATCGAGACTTCAGCATGGTTGATGATAAACTCAACGGCATTGGCACCTGCAACGAATGTAAAACCAAAGACGAGGCAGTCAAAAAGACGATTATAGATCACACTTAGGAACATGTTATCTAATATCTAAGGAAAGAAAGTTAATGCATTGATTTCTCACAGGAAGAAGCTCTAATACTTTTTAAATACAGTGCTTTTCAACTTGTTGTGGGCATTTTCAAATTGGTTGTTGATAAGGATGTGTCATCATCCACTTCAGATTCTTCTTCTTCTTGTGTTTCATATGGATTATCAAGTTCTGCCCTAACTACATTTTCTCTTGCTTTTTTGGGTCTAGCAGGAGCGGAATCAATTGATGAGGCTCCCACGGAAAGTCCTACACTCATTTTTTAAAAAATTTAATTAAAATAGAAATAGGAACATGTTATCTAATATCTAAGGAAAGAAAGTTAATGCATTGATTTCTCACAGGAAGAAGCTCTAATACTTTTCAAATACAGTGCTTTTCTACTTGTGGTGTACATTTTCAAATTGGATGTTGATAAGGATGTGTCATCATCCACTTCAGATTCTTCTTCTTGTTGTGTTTCATATGGATTATCAAGTTCTGCCCTAACTACATTTTCTCTTGCTTTTTTCGGATCTAGCAGGAGCGGAATCAATTGATGAGGCTCCCACGGAAAGTCCCACACTCATATTTTTTTAAAATTTAATTAAAATAGAAATAGACTTGCATAATACAACTAAAGAAATCCGAAAGAAATATAAATACAAGACACGAGTAAAACTAAAATGTAGCATACATGCAACTAATGTATACGGGTTCCTCTTTCGAATATGTATGCTTAGACCGATTTGAAGAAAGGGCTCCTCCAATTCCAAGCCTCCCATTGTAAAGTTATGTATGGTTAGAATTAGAAGCCTTTGAATGTTGAAAATCACCCTTTGAAAGTAGAACAAACACGAAAATATTGCTAAGATATCAACTAGAATGACAGTAAAAATGAGTTGAAGGAATTGGGAAAGATAGTGGATAGAGGAAGTGGAGAAAATGAAGGCTTACATAGATTTTTTGGGGAGGCAAAAAATACGAAACGACTATAAAACGGTAATAAATGAATATAAAATAAGGGTAAAACAGTAAAATAAAAAATTAGCCATTGGGGGATGAAATTGTAATTTTAAAAAAATAGTTGTTTTCACCTTGCTTCATTCGGAATAGGGTGAAACGAGTGAAATTGACCAAAATAGACCAGAGCAGAACGAAATTCTGACTTGTACATCTCAGTTAGTGTTTTTGTTTTGTTTTCTTACCTTAACGAATCATTTTGTTCGATTCGGACAAACCAAAACAAAATTTATAACTTAGCTTCTTATTGAAGAAACTACGAGAAAATTCAGTCAATGATTTTCAGGTGATGCAATGCGTATGAGAAGTAGATCCAGTGGGAGGTAATTTAATGAGAAAGGTAGGAGCATATCTAAGTCCAGAGAGTGCTTAAGAACCTTATGTGGGATCTAATAATTTTCAATGGAATTTGGTAGAATGTAACAATTCTATCACTTCAGAAAATGACAATGTGTTGTCTTTATTAGAGGTTGAACCACTGGATACTCGATGTTAGTGCATCTTTGTATATAAAACCCCATATAAAGTGGTTCCAGAAGTACCAGTCATGTGATGGCAGTGTCGTATACATGGGTGAAAGCAGTGAAAGTCAAGTAGTGGGAATGGAGATGTGAGTAGCAAGTTGTTCCATGGTTGTGTGCACAGTATCACTATATTTGATTTTAGATGCGCCCTCGATCTTTGGAAGAGCCTTCTATCATTGGCAAAATTCAATGGAAGAGGGCAAAAATACTCTGGTGGTGGTAGAGGTTAATTGCATGTAGTCAAAGGCATACTGGTGGTTGCAAAAGGAGAACAAATAGGTGGCACAAGACCAAACATTGCTCAAGTAGTGAGAGTGGTTAGCAAGTACAAGGAGAATCTTGGTCGTGAACTTGTGATCATTAGAATGATGTGAACTGGATCCTTAGATATCTAAGGGGTATTTCTGATTTCCCCATACGTCATAGTGGCATGGATCTTAATTGTGTTGGTTTTGTTGATGGAGATTTTTTCCATGAAAGATGTCGGTATACCAAAATATAATTTTCTCTATGGCAGGTGAGTGGCATTCAATCTTGGATTGTCTATAGTATAAGCTGAATAAATGGCCGCAGCACAAGCTTGCAAAGAAGTTATTTGGCTTGAGAAGCTACTTAGAGAACACAGTCTAAAAAAAGAATGTCGTGAGAGTGCATTGTGATTGTCAAAGTACAATGCATTAAGTGAGAAATCTAGATTTTAGCGATCAGATAAAGCACATTGATGTTCAACATCACTTCGTATGTGACGTAGTAGAGTTCCTAGAGGATAGATGCATCTTAGTGCAAAAGATCCATACCAGTGAGAATTCAAATGATATGTTAACAAAGACAGTTAAGCAAGAGAAGCTCTATCTCTTGGACGTTCTTTCTGGTGAAATGTACAATGTGTCTTCAAGTGGGAGTGTTAGGAAGTGAAGACCATGGAGATCCACTCATTAGGAGTCTCGTTTTAAACATGTGGTGTCTTTACTTTTTCAACATTGTTTTGTAGTGGGACTTTAATGGGGTTGTTAAAGGCACTTGCCAATTTTTTCTTCTGTAGAAGAAAACCTGTCGAATTTTTCTTCAGTTGAAGTAAACTAATGTTTATCTTTCAAAAAAAAGAAAACTAATGTTCACAGTTTCTCGGGTTTAGTTCATGGGGTTTGCTCCATTGGAGTTGTAATAGATGCTATTAGTAAAGAACAAGAGTTTTAAGCTATGTGGATGTAGTTCATTGACCGAAACAAGTAAATCTTTCGCCTCCTGTGTTCTTTATTTTTCTGTGCTATTTTCTTTTATTTATGTGGTTGTGTTTCTTTATATTGTATTATGTTAAGTTATTACATACTAATAATATGCACACAACTGAATAATCGCAAACATTATTAGGATCATGCTTAGTTGGTTTAGTTTCTTTACACCAATTATTCAAAGCAATATGAAAGTAAGGTATAAATAATTGTAAATAAAGGAAAAATGGTACTTACCAAGGGTGTCATAAAGAGGCACATAATATATTCCGTGGCTGTTACAGGCCTGTAAAAGTACCAAATCATACATTATAATAGAGAAACATATAAAACAACCCAATAATTCCTCCTTTTTTGTGATGGAAAGCAATCCAATATCATGAACTACTAATTCCTATATAAGTTTTCCCTATCATTCTTTATTTAAAAGGAAATATAACAAACACTTGAGATGCGTCTCATATTCAAACATAGACAAGATACCTCCATAGTGATTATCCATTCAGGGCAATTGGATGCAAATATGCCGCAACGACCACCCTAATATAACATGAACATTCCAAAAGAAATACTAATATTACATCTCAGCAAAAGAAATTTTGAATCAAACATCATTAAGAATAAAAAAATTGAGCTTACAGGATTCACCCCACACCCTCTGATGGCGGACCCGATCTTGATAGCTTTATCATACACTTCCTGGTATGTTAGCCATACATACTTTCCCACCTATAAAACCAATTCCATTCAATTTTTCTGTCTATTGAATACCCAATTCAATTGCATTTACTGACTAAAAGTTACAGAACACAAGAACAATAGCAAACTGAATTTAGAGAGGGAGAAACTTGGTTATACCTTCCCATCGACCATTTCACGATGACCAAGCATACGGTTCTTAGGATTCTTCACAACAGAGCGACTGTAGGACAAAAACAAAGTATCAAATCAAGACCATAAACTGTGGGAATCCATGAATTTAGTAACATGGCCATGCAATGCAAAGGACACATGTTTCTTGCTAAAAATAAGGAAATGGAAGGAGATAAGGAATGAAATGAAAGAAATCTAACTACTTGGGATGAACCTAGACTTCTTCCTCTGCCTAACCCAATAACATTTTGATATTCTTTGACATTCTCTTCTTGTTTTTGCCATTGGGGGCGTAGTAGGAAAATTTTCAAATCGCATGGTTCATGGTCGTGTTTATTGTGTTACATTTAATAACTTTTCTGTGCTCAGGAGAGGATTTTATTGCGGGTAGTTTCAAACTTTCATTAGTAACAGACCATATTTTACATGGTTAGTTGGAGGGAATCGGGGTTATTTTGGTCTTTTGGGGGCTGAATTTTAAAGATGAGCATAAAAACAACATCGATTAATTGCGCGCCCCCCCCCCAAAAAAAAAGAATTGAGATCCGAATCGATTTAAGGTACATTTTCAATCCAATAATCATATGTCCAGCCCATTGACAGCCTAAAGTGGGATGGGCCCACAAGAATTAGGCCCATAAGGCCCGGCACATGAACCGACCTTACTTTCCAGATGAGATCGCAAAAATGGGCTGGGCCAGGGCAACGGAATTTCTTAAGGCCTGGAACAGAGCATCCAGGATTAACCAACTCTAGGATATGTTCAAGGCATGGCTGGTTTGGACCAAGTTCTAAGGGCTTAATAAATAGACTTAGCTCAAGCCGGACCCAGCTTTTAGCCTCAATCAGGGTACTTTTTCTTTAATTTAAGCAGAGTTAAACATACTTAAAAACTGCCAAAGCAAAACAAATGAAGGAAGAAAACTGATTTACAATTGGCTTATGCTAGAACCCAATTGAAGTTTTAGGAGACTACTTGCCTTGTCAAGCCCTTGTCTGCCTATCCTGCCTATCTACTATAACTTGTCCCCCACCAAATGACTTGAAAAAACGAAAGCTTTTTGCTAGTTGAGTCTTGGGATTCAACACTTTTCGCTCTTCTGATGACACCTCCATTACCCACTTATTTTGGTAATGACACATTCCACAAAACTACTTCACTTGACAACCAAACATTCCTTCCCACTAGTCTACCAGGAGCCTACTTCATTTTTTATTTTTATTTTTTGAGAGAGAGAGAGAGAGAGAGAGAGAGAGAGAGAGAGAGAGAGAGAGAGAGAGTCATCCCCTTTGGATTAATGTAACATTGAATGCTTCTCCTAGTAACAGTTATTGAGTGCCAGTCTGTGCACCCACCCACGTTCACTTGGAATAGCATGTTGTTAATGATGGTTCCTTATCATTTTAGAAGTTAGAGCTGCCTTCTTTAAGTACACATGCTTTTCTGTTGGCTCACAGTGAATCTCATCCAATGCCGTAAACCAAGTTTACTTCTAATCCCAGTTTATTAAGAAGAATTCTTAATAGGGTGTGACCTCATTGTAATATAAATGAGTCACGCTCACTACGGGTCCCACCTTTGCATGATCTGAACCGTCCATTTGACAAACCTTGCACTGGATCTCCTACGTTCAAAAAATTTCGCCAGTAGCCCTTTCTAACATGCAATCATATGTACCTTTTCTCATTAGATACGGACAGACAAAAACTACATCTAGGGAATACTTTACATTGAACAACAAAAAATACAAGCTACACCAATACTAATGCAAACGAGAAATGATATTTCCACCCCCTTTGCTACCATTTCCACTTGCTTTTGATTTTCTTTTCCTGAAAATGAGGAAAAGACAGACGAAAAGAGGTGAAAATGGGGTTCTTTTAAGAAAAGACAAATAAAAGGGGCTGGAAATATCAATTGTGATAAGAAAGAGAAAGAGCCCGATGTAGGGAGGGTCCAGACCACTCAGGTCTAAATTTTTCCCTAGGATTGAAGGCAGGAGCTCGGCATTCTCTAAGCACCATATCCTCCTCTTTGACTTCTCTGACTAATACCTTCTTGTTGAAAGCTCTTTCTACTTTGCGCTGATAGCCTTGTACATGGTACGCTGCTTTCAGTTTCTCATCCATCATATGTAACTCTTGATGACGAATACAGCTGGCTAACGTTTTCCCACCATTTGCCCGGTCTCTCTCTCTCTCTCTCTCTCTCTCTCTCTCTCTCTCTCTCTCTCTCTCTCTCCACACACGCAACAGGGACAGTTGGTGGGCCCAACAGAAACCGTTGGTGGAATGGTGGGCCCATCTTTGAACAACGTAGGCCCCGCCCATACAACACCATAGGATAATCCAAACCGTCCATTTGATGGGCCATAACCGTAAATAGGTTGCGTCCCAAAATATTATTTCCATAGGCTGATCCTAGCCCTCCGATCTAAATAGAAACTACATCTTATGCAACCTCTATAGATTATAGGGTTGTGATCATCCTACGGAAATGATTTTTGGGGCACAACCTATTTACATTGTGACCCATCAAATGGACGGCCCGATTTTTTTGCTTGTTTATTTTCATTCGTTAGCTTACTTGTAAAGGATATATGGGAGTTACAAAATACTGAATCAGTAAGTTACAGAAAATCTTTCTATAGATGAGAGTTAACTGTGGAGAAAATCAAGGAGATTTTGCAACTGATCTGGTTTTCATGTAATTTGCAAATAAAACTTCTTTAATTACAGAAAAACACATTCGCATCCAATAAATAAATAAATATCATGTAAAACCAACAAAAATCAGATGCTTTTGCACTCGACCCAACATTTAATTAAATTTGGAAAAATAAATAAATTTAGGGAAATGATATCAGCACAACCATAATTTGATAATTGCACCTACCCAGCTTGTCTTTTCGTTTTTAATTGGCTTGTTAAAACTTTTTGGGAACTGTCATAACCTTTTGACAGCTCTTTAAACACTTAAAAGACAAGATGCAGTAGTGAAAAAATCGAAACATGATTGTGCTGATATCATTTCATACCTGAAGAACTCCCAAGGAGAGTGCATGTCCTCTGGCAATTCCAACAATCCATCTTTCGCAAAAATGCAACGATAAACAGGGCCCGCCGAAGGCGTTCCGCCAATGGCGGGCTTTGATTCTTCAACCTTCACAGTATAAACAGCCATTTTTGGTTAGAGAATGGTTCTGTAAATGTGAAAGAAGGTTGCTAAGGAAGAAGAACTTGGAGTTGTGTGCTGTGTTAGAATTGGGTAGATTTTAACTTAATATAGAAATGGGTGTGTCTCTATCAAAAGAAGGAAGATGGTTGAGAGAATAACAGAGAGGAGTGGGTGGCTGTTAGCTTGCTGCAATAAATTGAGAGGTCGTTAAAGATGGAGACTTCTCAACCATTTTGTAGCGGCGATTTAATGAAATATTGAGGCTTTATAGTTAGGTGTTGCCACATTAGCAGATAATACTGCTGTTCGAGGGGTGTCCATATCAAAATAAGAAGTTGACAGAAATACCCTTTTTTAATTTTTGAGCATTTTTCGATAATTGAGGACCTTGGATCATATGATTCAGGGTTTAGTTTCCTTGGATAAAACTAAACTCCGAATAAATTGTAATTTGTTATTTGGTGGGCCTTTGTCTCGTATCGTAACGATCCTCGTTGGCAGTTTTATCCCAACAAAGTTAGCCCAAATGAAATTCCAGCCCGGAGGCGGAATTTCACTTAAGCTGGATTGTAGTTATTTCGGATAAATATCGTGGTCCCTAATTTTTAGCCTCTCTAATATTTTTACCGGTTTCTTTAGCCACATGTAAAGATATGTTAGACAATTTTTACAAACCATGGACAGATATAATTCAGGATGAAAAACAAATGTTATAAGCGCTACTGTATTTTGAATAGGTCACTCATCACTTTATTAAAAGTACGGTATGGCCCTCACCATAGGATGATCTGAACCATCCATTAGATGGGTCACGGCCTAAATAGGTTGTGCCCTAAAAATCATTTCCACAGGTTGATTCTAACCCTCCAATCTCAATGTTGTTAGGATCAACCCTCTAACATTCAGATCGGAGGGTTAGATCAACCTATAGAAATTATTTGGGACAAATATCGTGTCCCTAATCTCAATGTAACAGTACCACAAAAGTGCCTCCCTTGATATTTGATCCAGCACCACAAAAGTACACCAACTTTCTGTTGGAGCAAATATCAAGGGCGCGCCAAACTATACGTACATTTACCATATAGAATCTCTGTCAACACAATATGCCAATTTCACCTTTTCATTTCCTTTCTTTCATGTATTTTTGGGAAATCATTTTTGGCATGTGACGCCAAAACCTTAAAGTTGGTGTAGTAGTAACGAAGGGCATTGATGCGACATTATTTGGGAGAAGCATTGTACAAATCTAGTATGAAATAGTGCGTGTTCCTTACTATATATGTTAAGATTTGTCAAATCTAGACCGTTGGATTATCTCGGTGTAGATTAAGCAAGTTGGCTGGATTTTAGAATAATATCAAATCTTCTAAGATTTGATTGTTATGTTGATTGGGTTAGATTAAGTATTTGGATTAGATTAGACAAGTGAATTAGATTAGGATAATCTCTTTCTATTATTAAATTTATCTGTCTTTGTTTATCCCTCGAGTGATCTATAGAATCACTCAGTAGGGCTGATTGTAAGGCAACCAAAGATTAATGAAATCTTCATTATTTTACATGGTATCAAAGCCACCGATCTTGGAGTGACCACAACACAAATAGCTGCTCTCTCCGGCGCCGTCCGTCTGACCACCATCACTCCCACATTCTCTTTCTCAAATTAACACTACAAGTACTGCCTTCCTTACCAGCTTCATCAGTTTCAATCTCCTCTCATCCTTAGCATAATTCCTTAGCATTCTTGTTCTTGTATTCTTTTCTCATCTAATTTTAAAGACTTTCGTGGTTGCCTTCAATAACCCCTCATCTTCTTGAGTGCACCCCTCTCATCATCTTGTGCCAATTACACGGTCTCCTTATTTTGATGTCAACACATTCACAAAACACGTATTTGATATTTGCACACTTTTTCCCAATGTCCAATTTTTCGTCGATAATTGTTGCCACCATTCGTAGCCGCTATTTGTCGCTTTCTCTTCTATTTTTTTCCTTTCTTTCTTTATATTTTTGTCTTTTGCCTATTTCGGTTAAGGTACCTCTTTGTGGTGCGTGCTCGAAATAGAAGCTCTACTCAGTTAAGGGGCCTCTCTCCTTGAGGTTCGTGCCTGAGAGAGCAAATTCTCTCTTTCATAAGGATCGGTATCTCAAGCTGACCTGTGAAGTCTGCCCATTGAGGCTTTCTTTTGCCCATATAGGCTATTTCTTGCCCATTCTGGCATTCGTCTATTGTGACGCATTTTTCTTGCCCATTCTGGCATTGGTCCATTATGACCCATTTTCAGAAGGTTCGATATTCTAATCAGCCTAATGACTCGCCCATTCAGGCTTGAGTCCAATTCAATTCATTGAAGCTCTTCGGGCTCACCTTTTAATGTGACACATTCTTCAACACGGCCATCATCTTCAACAATATTGGCAACATACATCAAGCAGACATCAATAGTGACAACGTGCAACAAAATTGGCAAATTTTTATTTTTTTTGGGATATTCATTGTAATCAAACGTATATCAATTTTCAATCCATATACGTTTGAAGGGGCATGTTAGAATATGTGAAATCTCACCAATAGGTTAGATTAGGCAACTATAGTTTGATTAGGTAGAATAAAATCACATCTTTCAAGATTTGATTTGAATTAATTGGGGAAGATTATGCACGCATGCTAGATTAGGTATTGAGATTATCTTCTCATATCTTGTCAAATCTCTTTCCATAAATCTTGTGATACTAGTTTCTATGTTTATCCTCTTGAGTGTTCTATATAAACACTCATTAGGCTTGATTGTAAGATAAGCAAAGATTAGTGGAAATCTTCAATATTTTACATAGAAATCTTCAATATTTTACAAAGAGGTCATACCCAAATATATAGTACATCAGTACTCCTCTTTAATGTTAATCATTTTTACCATTTGCATAGGTGGCTGAGTTTGGTTTACATTTTTTTTTTCTCAATTTCTTTTGATGGGCAAGTTGAGATCGATCATGTTTTTTGATATTTTCTGGAGCAGATTATACGTTGGAATTTTTTTAGGGAAATGTTATCAGCACTACAGTATTTTGATGAGGGCACTCCTCGCTTTATTAAAAGTATGGTATGGCCCTTACCATAGGATGATCTAAACCATCCATTAGATGGGGCACAACCTAAATAGGCTGTGCCCCAAAAATCATGTCCATAGGTTAATCCTAACCCTCCGACCTGAATGTTACAGCTATGGAAATGATTTTTGGGGCACAACCTATTTAGGATGTGGCCCATCCAATAGACGGTTTGGATCATCCTATGATGCTGGCCATACCCTACTTTGAATAAAGTGAGGAGTGCCCTCATAAAAATACAGTAGTGCTGATAACATTTCCCTTTTTATATCATATTGAGGTATAACTTCAAAGCTTTGGTAAAGAATTTTCAAAGCACAAGCGTATAATGGGAGATATTTAGACATGGTCTAATTGACTCACAACCTGAATGCAGGCCCTTTAATGAAAAGAAAATTAAAATATAAGGAAAGAATTTTTGTTACAAGAGCCCCGTGGCATCCTAAGACCACATTAGACTAATCCAGGCAAGCCACACGCATCTCATTTTTTTATTTGGAAGGAGAGGGAGGGGTCCCACATGTACAGTGTATCGTGACCGTTCACGTGAATCAAGGTGATAACTTCTAGCAAACATTTAGCTGGGCCGTCCAAGGAAATAAAAAATCAAAATTTTAAAATATTAATTAATCCAAGCGTGCGTCTCATTGTACGTCTCATTGTCAATGAATTTGACAAGAACTACGTGGTATTCATGTTTTGTTATTTTCTTTAAATAACTGAAACCCTTTCTTATATACCACTGTCTTCTTCCTTCTCAGATTTTCTTCGGAACAAGATCCAGATTAATATTATTTTTCTTATGACAGTTTTCATGTCTCATTCGGGTCAATTACTTAAATCGAAAGCCCTCTTTATACATCAAACGGAATACCTAAAGGACTAGCAATTGCTTATCTAATGCTACATTTGGTTGCTGGAAATTTTTTTTTATTCTTGGGACTTTTGTGGAATTTCCCCAGGAAACCCACGTTTGGTTGGTGGGCCCAAAATAATCCCAGGAACCAAAATAACCCCATGAAACCCCAGGAAGGGAAAAAAAAAAAAAAAAAAAACTCGCAGGGAGTTTCCGCAAAAATCCCAAGAACCAAAAAAATTCCGGCAACTATTTTGTTTGGATATGCGGATTTTAGAATCTTGGTTTTTAGTTTGAAAACAGTATAAAAGAGGGTTCTTGATCAAGCTGCTGCCGCTGTCCTGGAAGCATTTCTTGGATTTTAAGTAAGAAAACCAGGTTTTAGAACATCTTGAGATTTCTAAAACCTGAAAAAATGGGAGGATCTGCTACTCTCTTGCTGTTGGAAAGAAGGGCGAGAAGTAAAAAACGAGTAAAAAACGATGGCCGGTCCGCTTCTTCTCTTGTCTCTTAGCTACAATTTTGAAGAAATTCAGAATTCTAAAATCCGAGTATTCAAACGGCCTAGATTACTTTGATTGTGGCTGTTTTGTAATTACTGAAAGCAACAAATTGCTTCAGAAATTGGAGAATTATATGGTGTAAGGCCTTACAAACAATAAGGCCTTTGTACAGTCGAAGTATCACTCTTGACATTTGATCCAACAGCAGCTCCTCAAAAAGGTCAAAAAGTGAGCTGCTGTTGGATCAAATATCAAGGGCGGTACGCCTACCGTATTGTTGTAAGGCCTTACACCATATAAAATCTCCAGAAATTGAGCTTGATCTTTTCAGTTGTCGTTAACAAACAGCCTGGAGTGGGACCACCTCTAAAGTACTATACTAATAAGTGCTAGGGTGTTCAGGGGCACTAACAGGGGCCAATAAGTAGGATTTTTTTTAAGCGGGTTTGGTGCGCAGCATGACTAATAGACATTCCATTTAGGGCAAGACAACAAGCAAGCAGTGCCAAGTGTAAGGTGAGATTGGGTCCATGAATATTGTGTCCTTTTTTATTTTTTATTGAATGCAAGGACCGTGAATATTGTTAGGTGTGCAATTCGAGCGGGTGAGGTTGAGCTCTGGCTAAAAAATAAATTGGAATAAATCTGACCTGGCCGTATAATAAAATCTCAACCTGAATTCCCAAAAATTGACACGAGTTGCACCTAAATCCGGCAAAAAGTGACCCGGACCCGCTCGTCACTAAATTAGCGACCCATTGAGTAGATGGGGCATCATCCAACGGTCATCTTCCACTAGCCGTTACACTACGATCCGACGCTTCGGATCGCACCCGCTCACGCACTATCCACTGGATCACCATGAGATAGGCCATTGGATCACCATGTGATACGCCATTAGAGCAACGGTCCTGACCACCGAGCATAGGTTGTTCATTGGATCATGTTTTTTTAGTACATCCGGACAAGATCATCTTGCTAGTTGATCAGACTGAAATATTAGTAGTAGCTCGAGAGATAAAAATTTATACATTAAAGACATCGAAAATAGTTGGGGCAGGGGTTGAACTCACCCTCAAAAGATAGCCGTTCAAGGGAGGGTGCACAAGTCCTTGTAAGCCCTTCCACATCCATTCACTTTTCCAATGTGGGATCTTTGCTTTTCGTGTTGTCATATCTTATACGAACAGGGCCTTAGAATATGTAATGTGAAATAGATAGATTGATAGACAGCAGAAAATCAAGAAAATGCGTGACCACATGGAGTTTGCACACAAATGTCCAACCGTGAAACATGATGTAAATGTTGCTGTCTGATTACTTTTAAAAAAAGAAAAAAAAGAAAAAACCGATAGCTTAAGAATATGTTATATAAAAAACTGGGGTCTTGGAATACATTATATTCAATATAAGAATAAATTGAATTACAACAAGGAAAGAAAGAAAGGTAGATGGTCGACCTCTGTCCATGTCTGGAACGCCCAGTTCTCTACATAGAAGCAAGCTCTTTCATTTCTGCCACTGACGTGAAGGTCTCATTGGGATAAATTTTGGCAGCCAGTTGTGCAAAGCTCTCGTACTTATCCAGAAACTCCTTCTGTTGGGACAGAAGAAAGCCTTTTATGAGAAAATAATCAATAGTAATTTTTCCCTTTCTTTTCTTTGTTTCCAATTAGCTTTAGCTGTTACAATTTAGTAGAAACTAGGTTCTTGCCACTGTCCATAGTATTAGCTAAATTAAAGTTAAATGAGGACAAAACACCCAAGTGATTTGCAATGCTATGGCAGACCATGAGGTCTTTTATTTCTTCTAAAAACAGGATAATATAAAATATTTCTATGCCACAAGACATGGGGGCGGACCCTGCTTGAAAAGTTTGATAATTTTTTTTTTTCAAAAATGCCCAAAATGGCTTTGAATTTTTTTTCTTTTTTTCTTGAAAAATTCCAATCACTTCCTTTTCTCTTTGGATTGGCAGTTCTGGTAGATAAACACAAGCCACTGATATATCCAACAAAACTCCTTTTGAATTTTCCCACTAGAATAATTTAATTTGTATCAGGGAGAAGTGCATGCATACCTTGCATTTATCCCATAAAGATGGGAGCAACTCTTCTGAAGTTAAATTCTTCTGTAACTTTCTATACATAGCATTAATTGATTTGTCAACCTGTAACCAGAAGGACAAAATTACTTTGTGTTAAGAGACCAGTCAAAAGAAGGTAATGAATTTGTTTTGACTTACCCCAGACAGGCTCGATTTCAACATCTTACGAAAATCCATTTTTGACAGTCCAAGCTGAAAAGAGATCTGAAATATTTAAAGCAGAAAATATCATCAGCCACAATATTTTACAGCCGGAACTACGGTATTTTGTGAAAAGCACTTGGCAAAGGGCAGTTATAGACACCTCAAATCCATTTATTTCACCCAAGAAAAATAGGGCTAATCACTATGGAATTCAAATTGAGATGAATAGGTCGACTAGGAATAGAAAGTGAAGAATACATGAGAGATATTTAGGTCATGCACTGGAGTGGCCATAGTTAATCTCCAAGGGAATTAACATGTGTGTTGAGATGTGTGCAAGAAACCATAAGAGGAGGTCATGGTGGAGGTTCTGGTGACCACTACATGCTGGAATTGCAATGCAGAGATAGAGAGAGAGAGAGAGAGAGAGAGAGAGAGAGAGAGAGAGAGAGAGAGAGAGAGAGAACAAAATGGAATTGCAATCCATTTTTGAATATGTTGATCGCTTTTTTATGAACATAATATCCCATGTGGACAAAACACAAGCATGCAACAACTAAAGAGTAATATAACAAGTTGAATCATGGTCCTCACCTCTTCCGGCGAAATTGTGTACATTAAATCCTCAATTTTACGGGCAAACTGAAATAGCCTCTCAAATTGCTGCAAATAACATGTGTAACCATAAGATATCGCACCAGAAATGTTGTGTTGTGTGGCTTGCTTCACAAACAGTTACTAAACAGTTGCATGCATGGTTTGAATTTCAAGCTAGAATATGCACGGTTTTTAATCTCTTGGGAAAGAGGGGTGAAGAAGAACACAAATGTTAGAGAAGAATAGGAGATGAGAGAAAAGGGATGAGAGTTTTTCTCTTGGTGTTTTTCCTTGGGTCCAGGAAAACAACAAGGTGAGATTGTTTCTCTCTTTTGTGGTTTCCTTTTGTAGTGTAAAAGGGGGCTTTCTTTCTAGTTTAAAGAAGCCGTTTGCAAGAGGTTTTTTTTTTTTGAAAAGTAACAATTTTATTTATAAAAGAAAAGGTACAGACGAAGGGACAAGATGTCCCTCAGAGTACAAAAGATAGAACACACAAAGAGGATTAGCAATCCAGGTGTTTCAGTCAAAAATCCCCGATTGCCGTTTCATCGAAAACTACTGCCGTATCCGTACACCTCGCCCCCTCCTTTGCTAAGCCATCAGCAAGTGAGTTTGCTGATCGTCTTCTATGTGTTAATGATGGATGGATGATGCAGGTTAAGTCTCTGACTTCATCTAAGATATGGGCCAATCTCCACGGCCCAACACAACGATCTGTAGCCCAAGATATGACGTTTGATGAATCTCCTTCACGGAAGAGAAATGTATCCACGGAAGAGAATAAGAAAGGTTACGTATTGATGGGATTGGGTTAATCCCTTTTGTAATCTTGTTAACATTTCTCTAATAGTGGAAGTAGTGATCTCACCCATGGATGTAGGCCATTAAGCCGAACCATGAAAATTCCTGTGTTGTTTGTGTGCTGCCCTATTGTGATTATTGTGTGTGTTCCCATTTTGTCTTTGATTGTGTTATTTGATCAGATCCGACAGGAATTTTCCGCATAAGAAAACAGAATGCAATGTTCTCGCAAGTGATTAAAAAGTTGGAAATAATTTGAGCTTCAAGAATCTAATAAAACATAACAGATTAATTCCATGACCATAAAGAGGGAATGACAAGGTACTCACATAGTATATGATCATATTGATATGACGCGTGCAAGCTTGTTCATAAGATTCACTTGCCTGATGGTAGAACTTTGCGAGGGTTGGTACAACATTGGCTAGATCATAAAGACTGCGTTCAATCACTTCTAATCAGATATTTCACATGACATTCAATTCACTTCAAACTAACAGTAACCTTTATAACGAACCTGAAATTCAACTTCCAAAAATCCAAAACAAAGAGAAAACTGCAGACCTAAATTTTATTGAGGGCATTACCTGTTCTGAAAAGATGCATAGTTCTCTAAAAGTACGATATCAGCATACTTTGGGTCAGTTTGTGCAATTTTCTCCAAAGTCACAAACATTATGCTAACCTATTTTAGAACACAAAATCCTCCATCATTCCTAAGCTTGAACTTCAAATTAAAAAAATAATAATGATAATAAAACATCAAGCTTCATTCAATTGCCAAAAACTAGCAGCCATCATTAAGTAACGAGTCGTGTGCTAATTTAACTACCTGCAGTCATAGAAGCAGATACTCACAAATTTTGTGTATGCCTGATCAACTAAATCCCTAGATTGTCCCTGAATGTACTGCTCCATACGAGTTGCAAGGATGGCAAACCTGTCCACAAAGAAAGCAATTCTACATTAAACATTATGTATCATAAAAATTCAACATATGAATGCACACTAACTAATAAATGTACAAGGAGAATAAAATATATGTTCAAAGACATGCTTGATAACGGATTATGAACAATACCAACATAAAAGTTAATGACCATGTGTCCTAACTAGGTCCGAGTCAGATATAAACTTGACCTAATGCGACTCAAGTTAGCACTTAGCACGACTATAAGCCATTTCTCTCTTTCCTTACCCTCTCTACCAATCTTGAACCCTACACCTCATAGCATTGGACACTCATTACCTCAAGCCACTAGAGCATGTTGGAGATTGGTTTGACCATAAGCCATTTAAATTTGAACAAATCACTATGACATAATAATAAAGAGCTAGAGAAACAAAAGGGCTACCTTGAGTCACCAAAAGAATACAAACATAAGCTCAAGACTATACTCTCATCCAACAAATAAATATTCCATGCCAAAAGAATCATATCCCAAAAAAGGTCCTACATTGAAAAGGCAAAAAGGAAAAACAAAAGATACACAATTTTATTCGTCAGAACTACCCCAATGAACTGCGTAACAAACAAACCTAATGAGGCTCAAAGAGTTGATTTAAATTAAATTACGAGAGTTCAATCAAAATCGTAAGAGGATCATTATAATGATATACTCAAAGAATAGTAGCTGATATTATAGATTATTTTGATCCTAATGATTCAGGTTCACAATAAAAAGTTGTCGTCATGGCTAAGAGACAAAAAAGGAACAATAGCTTCTGAATTTCAAGAAAGGCCGACTGAAACTCTATGGAGTAATTGTTTCTTGATTGCTCCAACAATCTATGCCAAAGAAGGCATCTTAAATCCCAAAAAGTTGGTGGTTCAGGAGTGTAAAAATAGTGCTCTAGGTAGTTTTATAAAAATGAAATAGTGCACTTGTCTACTTAATTCAACAAAATGGCCCTAGAATTTTGTCTCCAAGAACTCTTTCACCTAACCATAACTTCAAAGTCTTCTCTTCTTTCTGTTTTTTATTCAATTTTTTTTAACAAATGAATCCATTAATAAAGAGAAAATATAATAGAAAAAGTGCTTCCAAGGCAGATCCCACAAAAGATCAACATGGCAGAATTTCATGCTAGTACGCAATCTTCAGTCTTTTCTCAAACAACATATATTTTTTTCCTAAATTGACCGATTTTTTTCCAATTCAAGCAATAACCCTCCTTTCTTGGTCCACAGAATACTTCTTTTTCCAAAACCTTAATCGGTTCCTGGACATAGGTTTGTGCCTAAGTCACATAATCAACACTCGTTAAGACTGATTAAGTGGAACATAAGCACTGATTTTCAAAACTAGCACAACTGCAGTTTTTTTTTTTTTTTTCCATTTTTAACATATTTCACAGTAATATGTAATGTACATTATCAATCAGAAGCCAGGCTCAACCCTCCAGCAATTTACCATCTCGAATCTAAGATAGATAGTTTTAAAAAAACTACAAATCATCATTAGTTTCAATCGTTGAGTCGAGCAAGAT
Organism: Tasmannia lanceolata; assembly: GCF_043159265.1. Classification (NCBI taxonomy): domain Eukaryota; kingdom Viridiplantae; phylum Streptophyta; class Magnoliopsida; order Canellales; family Winteraceae; genus Tasmannia; species Tasmannia lanceolata. Next base: position 12,136,480 of record NW_027518681.1, read on the forward strand.
AGCATTCACAATTATCCTTTATCAATTTCATATATCTGTAAGAAATGGTTACTGAATCTGTTCGTGTGAGGATTTCGAGATTGATTAGCATATCTGCTAATCCCAACCCTTGTACCAGTTAAATCTCCTAGAGCATACATTTTCAATAAACATAGCAGCTCATTTGATTTACACATGCTAACGGTTAACCTTAATTTGACATGGATCTACAGCAGTTCATGAAAAAAAAAAAAAAACACCAAGTCCATAAAGGTCAATCACCAGAACCAATGAAATATTGGAGCTTCAAGACATGAGATTGAACACTGTCAAAAGTTCAAATTTAAAATGGATTCACAGTTTTACCTTGGAATATAAGATAAGACACCCATTTGCCGAACATTGCGCTCATTCCTCTCAATTTGGTGACAAGCTTCATCGACAAACTGCAACACAATTGCCAAACAAGGGAGAAATTCAATCAACCAATAAAGCAAGGCAACACAAAAAATTTCAAATACAAATGCAAAGACCAACCCTATCATTCAAAAAAAAAAAAAACCAACCCTGCCGAACTGCATTGAAATTCTTGACTCCAGGTCATCAAGCAAGAGGCGTACAAATCCGGCTGCATCAGCTTTCTGTCCAGAAAGGTAGCGCTCTGTAATCCCATGCATTGATATGCAGCGCAAAGGATCAATCTTGTATGCCCAATCCACCACTGCATAGAAGTCTTCCTAAAAGTTGAGGGGGGGCATAGCATATTCCACCAGTCAAAATTACGTTTTGTCCCACGAGATCAAATGAGAAGTGCCTAGAAATTTTGTTTTAGATTATGACAACCGATTGCGGAGTCCCCAACGGATTATTGGACTGGAAATTGCACTAAATTGAGTCCAATAATCTGTTGGGGACTCCATAATCGGTTGTCATAATCTATAACAGGGAATGGTTATGGCCGTCCTCCAATGATTATGATCAAGAGCTGCTCATAGACTCCTGGCTCATATTTCCATTATAAGTTGCATCACCAACCCAAATATAAAAAACCAAACACAATTTCAAGCCAATAAAATGATCTATGGGCACGGATAAACAATATCTTGAGTAAATTACTTGGATCCCTTCGAGCAGCTCTTGAAGAGATTCATTTAGTGTTCCCAGCTCTTCTGAATTTTTACCTGAAAATAGTTGAAATAATTAATTATATAAGTAATCTAGAGAAATAATTTGACAAAGCTGTCAGATATTATAAACAGACTTTAATTTGGAAGAGAATTACCAGGTTTTATATCATTTCCGTCAAGGTCCATAAGGCTTAAATCATCGTCATTAGAGTCGTCACCCGTGGATCCATTTTGTTTAGCATTAGCAGAAGGGGCTCCAGGTGGAACGAGTGCAGGAACTTCGAAGCACATGAAGTGTGCAAAGAAAGAACTCTGCAGTAAAATGATGGAAGCAGTCAACAATTCCATACACTAAAAGGGTCTTTTCTATGATAAAAACTGAGAAATAAAAATAAATAACCTCATCTACAAGGAGAGGAATAAAAATTGTAAGCATCTTTGAGTACGCTTCAGAGACTGTAGAAGTGTCTGCGTTGTTCACCGCTTGATTGGAACCTGCAGAAGCTTCAAGCCAGACTGGGGGATTTCTTGATGCTTTGGTACTAGCACGGAGTTCATTCGCAAACTCACGAGCCTGTAAATAGTGAAAACAACTATCAGACACCTTAAATTTGCAGTTTACTATTACTATCTGACCTTCCATCCTTAAGTATTAAGGCAGTTAGATGAATGAATATTCATGATTGTGAAACAACCATTTACTCCAAAAGCTTAGGTCGTTGGAGAAGGCGTTAATTAATTTTTGTATACTTTAACACTCCCCCTCACCTGTGGCCCCTCTTTTTTAGAGTCGGAGTACGACATGGCACATGTGGCCCCTCTTTTTGGGTTGGCCATTCCATGTTGATTTTTAATATAGAAGAGGTTAGAACTCAGGACCTTTGCCCTGATACCATGTGAAACAACCAGTTACTACAAAAGCTTAAGCCGTTGGAGAAGGATTTATTTAATTTTTTTTATACTTTAACAAATGATTTTTACATGTGCTTTCTTGAAGGTGAAATGACAAAAAAACTTTAACAATGATATTGTACCGGTAATCCCGTTAGAGTAATGATTTATTCATCATACTGTAACCATATTGAGTCCTATTACAAGCTACATATAGAGGTAACAAATGGCATCAAACAAATAGATGACCTTTCACTTCACTATTCAATAGGCAGCGATACAAAGGGTTAATACCCTGGCTACATGTTTCTGATGTAAATATAGTGCTGCAATGCTACAATACTGTTGGACGCACCATACATTAGACGCCCTTCATTAAGGGTAGTTTAGTCAATGTAACACAAAAATGTGTTTTATATTTAAATAATATTTTCGTGGGCAGAGACCAACTCTCTCGAACGTATTCTCTTCTCCTCTCTCTCTCTCTCTCTCTCTCTCTCTCTCTCTCTCTCTCTCTCTCTCTCTTCAACTCTTCAACTCTTCTTTCACCATGTGATATTCTAACATCGTATCAGAACCAAAGGTGAGAGTGACCCATCCCCATCAAAGGTACCAACTTATTCTCCTCCTTTCTCAATTTTTTTTTATCAAAACCCTAACCCGCCTCAACCCAAACCTTCCCTAATCTTCAACTCCATCAACCCCCCCTCCCAACCGTCTCCCCAATCATTCCTAGACCCAAGCCGCCACCCCTAATCCCATTCCCACCCTAGCCGAAAACCATTTTGTTTGGTTTTTTTTTCCTTCCATCTTTTCTTTCCCTTCTCAAATCTATCCTTGCTACATCACCCATCTTGTCATCATCTTCAAACCCCCCCCCCCCCCCATCCTTCCTTAATTTTTTTTCTTACCCCAAACCCTAACCCTAGTTTCCTCGAATGTAATTTCCTCTCCAGACAGTCCATTAATCATCCTCTATTAAATATTTTTTAAGCTGTTTCGGGACGTCTCCCCTTGTTTATGACTTTAGGGTACCTTTGCCCCTCATCTGTGGATGTTAGTCGGTGGATTTGATGGATGTTGGGTTGGAGGATCGTTGATATTTGTTTATGATATTATTTGTGTGTTGGTAGAGTGGTTGTGGTGTTGGAGGGTATTGATGGTTGTTGTTAGTGGAGTTGTCATTAGTGTTGTGGTGATTGTATTGTTGGTTGACAATGATTCTTGTTGGTGACGTTATTGGTGATTATCAGTAGTGAAGTGATTGGTGTTTGTTGATTGTTGGTTGGTGGTGTTGTCTTGCTTGGCACTTCGTGGTGGTGGAGGTAATTCTACCAGTGCAGATTGTTGGTGTTCATTTGGGTTGTATCTGTTGCGATTTACAATGGGTTGATATTACTTGAGTTGTGCTCCTTCTCCTGTGTATTGTGTTTTGGTGTTTGGGATACTAGTTATCTTACATTGATATTGATAATGGTAGTTGGTGATCATGGATGTCTGATTCATTTTCTTTAGCATTCCCATTGTTGGTCGAGTGATGTTGTGTTGATCTTGTTGCCTTCGGATCTGTTCGCGTGTGTTTGTTTTTCGGCTCTAGTGGTGTGATTGCAGATAGTTGCATTTTGTGGTTCTTACGGATTCTACATATTCCTCCCCCCCAAATTGGGTAGTTGATGGGGCTGTTCCGCCCTCTTCATCACATTCTTCTGTTCTTTATTATTCTCCTGTGGAGGCTGCTCTTTTGATGACCTCCATTAAACTAGATGGGAAGAATTATGCTCCTTGGCAGAGAGCAGTTCAGACATACCTTGTAGGTCGTGGGAAGGTCAAATTTCTTACACAAGGTACTCCTGCTAAAACAGACTCTTCATATGACAGATGGTGCCATGAAGATGCTGTGATTATGTTGTTTCTCTGGAGTTGTATGGTTCCCGCCGTAGCTTCTACAATGATGTATCTAGAGACATCGAAAGCGGTTTGGGATTATGCAGCGCCCTTATATTCTGGCGCTGATAATGTTACTCGAGTATATGATCTCTTTTCTGATTGGTTTAAACTTGAACGTGGCGAAGGAACACTACGGTTCTTTTGTTGCTCTCTGCCAGCAATTTGATCTACTTTGGCCCTTTACAGTTGATCCTGTTGTTCTTGCTAAGCGTCAGGAAGAACTGCGAGTTGTTTGTTTTTTGGACTCCATAGGGCCGGATTATTCACAGCTTCACCAGCAGATCTTCGGTTCGGGTTCGATGCCCTCTCTTGCTGAGGTATTCACTAGGGTACCATGTATGAGGGAAGCTTTGACTATTGCTTCTCGAGTTGACGAGTCTGCCCTTGCCACATACACTGGTGGAGGTTGAGGAAGTAGTTTTGGTCGGTTTAGTCATGGTCGTGGCCGTGATTCAGGGGAGGGCCGTGGCCGTGCGTCGCGATATTGTACCCATTGTCAATTGGAGGGCCACAATATAGATTTTTGTTATGATCTACATCAGGAACTTCGCCCTCGTCGTGCTACTATTGCTTCAGTCGCTACTCGCTACATCTGATGACACCCATCCTACCCAGTCTACTCCAGCTGCATCAGCTTCCGCTGACTCCATGGATATTAGCCGTGCGGACTATGAGGAGTTTATGCGCATCCGAGATAAAGGAAAGCAGCCCGCTGCCACATTCACCCAGTCAGGTAGCTCGTCCTGTTGCCTCTCTGGTTCTGCCTCTGAGTCATGGCTCGTTGATTCAGGGGCGTCTCATCGCATGACTGGTAACCCACACCTTCTCTCATCCTTTAAGACAGATACTTCTCAGCTTCCTCCTACTGTCACAATAGCAGATGGAACCAAATCCCCTGTCTCTGGGGTTGGAATGGTGTCCATCTCTAACGACATTCATTTATCTTTTGTTTTATATGTTCCTTCATTTCCAATAAATCTTTTATCTGTTCGTCAATTGACGCAATCACTAAACTGTTCTGTCTCTTTCTTTTCCTCTTATTGTTTGTTTAAGGATCTGAAGACTGGGACGAGGATTGGCTTGGGCAGTGAGGTTGTTGGGTTATACTACCTTGATTTGCCACATTTAGGTGCAGCTCTTCGATCTTCTGTTGATGCTTATCAGTGGCACTGTCGCTTGGGTCATCCTCCAGCTGAGAAGCTTCGCAAATCTCCCCTTATTACTGCTTATGTTGAGTCGTTGTCTTGTGAGTCCTGTGAGCTGGGAAAACACCATCGTGTGTCCTTCCCTTCGCGTGGTAGTCGTTGGCCGTGCCGTCCTTTTTAGTTTGTGCACTCAGACATATGGGGTCCATCTCGCACTATTTCGTTATCTGGTTTTCGTTATTTAGTTATATTTGTTGATGATTATTCTCGTGCTACATTGTTATTTCCTCTAAAAGACAGATCCGTGTGTTTAATGCATTTAAATCATTTTACTTTGAAATTGCAAATCAATTTAAATGTTCTCTTTCTTACTTACGTACTATTAATGCAAAAGAATATTTTTCCAATTGTAATGGCTTTAATCAATTTCTTGATTCACGAGGTATAGCAAATCAATCGTCATGTGCATATACGTCACAGCAAAACGGTGTTGCTGAGAGAAAGCTTCATTACTTATTAGATATGACTCATACTCTTTTGTTTCAGATGTGTGTTCCCAAGATTTATTGGGCAGATGCTACATTGACTGCTTGGTTTTTAGCGAATCGTCTTCCCTCTTCAGTCTTGTCTGGTCGGACACCGTTTTCTGTTTTGTATCCGTTGGGAGATCCATTTCCCTTAGTCGCTCGTATCTTTGGTTGTACCTGTTTTGTTCACAAGTTGCCCCTGGTCACGACAAATTGGATCCACGAGCAGAAAAAATGTATCTTTTTGGGTTACTCTCGTACAAAAAAAGGATACAGGTGTTATAGTCCTCCACTGGGGAAAAACCTTGTGTCTGCAGATGTTACCTTCTTTGAGGATACTTCATATTTTTCTGATCTGTTGCCGAATGCAGTTGAAGTGCCCAGCTTGCTTTTCCCGTTGTCGTCGCCTGCCGTGGTACCTCTTTTGTACAAACTGCACCAGAGATTAGTACGGACCGTGTTCCATTTGAGCCTCATGCATATACTCGAGGACCGAGAAAGGTTTTTCTTCCTGCTGGCAGACCACCACCTCCGCCAGCTGATACTTGCTGTCAGTCTGATCCATGTGCATCAGGTAATCCTTCTCCCGTATCTGATTTGCCTATTGCGTCTCGCACTAGATCTCATACCATTGTCCATTCTATCTCATAATTTATTTCTTATGAACGTCTTTCACCCCCATTTCGTTCATTTGTCTCTAGTGTTTCTTCGCCTAAAACAGTGTCGGAGGCTTTAGCTCATCCTGGTTGGCGGGCTGCGATGGATGCTGAGATGGCAGCACTCCGCACTAATAACACATGAGAACTTGTTTCTCCCCCCTCTGGGGCTCAGCTAGTTGGATGCAGATGGGGCTTTACTGTTAAACACCTTCACGATGCGAAGATTGAGCGTCTAAAAACGCGCCTTGTCGCCAAAGGATACACACAGACATTTAGGGCTGATTACCAAGAGACATTCTCGCCAGTGGCTAAGATACCCTCAGTCCGAGTTTTGATCTCTATTGCTGTTAATCGTGGTTGGCCATTGTATCAGTTAGATGTCAAGAACGTGTTTCTTCATGGCGACCTCAGTGAGGAAGTTTATATAGAGCAACCTCCTGGGTATGTTGCTCAGGGGGAGATGGGTTCCTCTGTGTATCGCCTTAGGAAAGCTATTTATGGGATGAAACAGTCTCTGAGGGCATGGCTTGGGAGGTTCAGCGATGCTGTACTGAGATTTGGCATGAGACAGTCTGTTGTTGATCACTCTGTCTTCAGCCATCACCCTACAAAGGGGTATATTTTCTTGCTAGTATATGTAGATGATATTGTGATTACCGAGAATGACCAGGTTGGTATAAGAAGATTAAATACTTTCCTTCAGGGAGACTTTTCCACTAAAGACTTGGGATTCCTCAGATACTTCCTTGGCATCGAAGTAGCACGGTCCCGTCATGGACTTTCTTTGTCACAAAGGAAGTATACTTTAGGTATATTAGAGGAGATGGGTTCTATGGGGGTGAAACCAGCATCTACACCAATGGACCCTAATGTTAAACTCCTCTCAGACCAAGGAGACCTCCTGGATGATCCAGGATGATACAGGAGGTTAGTTGAAAAATTGAATTATCTGACAGTTACACGCCCTAACATTTCATATGTTGTAGGAGTGGTCAGCCGATTTATGAGTGCTCCTCATACATCTCATTGGGCAGTGGTAGTCCAGATCATCATATACTTGAAGGGTACCCCAGGAAAAGGTCTCTACTTTAAGAAAAATAATCATGAAAGAATAAAGGGGCATACTGATGCGGATTGGGCAGGAACTCCTGCAAACAGGAGACCTACAACTGGTTATTGTACCTTCGTTGGAGGTAATATGGTATCCTGGAGAAGTAAGAAACAAGACATCGTGTCCAAATCTAGTGCAGAAGCAGAGTACAGGGCTATGTCATATACGAGTGGAGAACTAATTTGGTTGTGTTCTTTTCTTTCAGAGATTGGTTTGTCTTCTTCTATTCCAGCACAGTTATATTGTGATAACAAGTCTGCGATTCACATAGCCACTAATCCAGTCTTAACGAACCAAACATATTGAGGTAGACTGCCACTTTATTCGTCACAGAATTCAAAAGGACAAGATATGCACTATGTTCACTCGTTCAGAAGATCAGCTTGCAGATGTGTTTACTAAACCATTAGGGCCAGCTAGATTAAAGGATGCTTGTAACAAGCTTGGAATGTATGATATTTACATTCCAGCTTAAGGGGGAGTGTTGGACACACCATATGTTGGACGCCCTTCATTAAGGGTAGTTTAGTCAATGTAACACAAAAAGGTGTTTTATATTTAAATAATATTTTCATGGGGAGAGAACAACTCTCTCTCTCTCTCTCTCTCTCTCTCTCTCTCTCTCTCTCTCTCTCTTCAACTTTTCTTCCTCTTCTTTCACCATGCGATATTCTAACAAATACAGTTGATCATTTCTAGCAATCTTATTACATGCAGACTATCTTGATTTTGAGGTTAACATCAACCCCAGTTATGACTCAATAGCGTTGAAAATGCAAACAATGTGCTTAATTGCTTATCAGCATCATATCTGCTCCGACGAAATTGGATTATCAAAACAATTAAATAGAAAAGAATAGTGACCTGACCTCTCGACGAAGCAGCAAGTTAAGAGAATGGCAATAAGCTTTCCTTAATGGCCCCAAGCAATTCTTGTCAAGACTCTGAAATTTTGTAATAAGAATAGAGAAATAGATAAAACAGAATATTGTGAACAAATCAAAATTTCCAACGACAACCACATTTTTCTTGTGAACAACCTTCAAATGCTGGAGAAGACGTGCATAAGTCCTGCATTTGTACCTAAGGTCAGCATGATCAGGCCTCTTCAACTGTCCTCGCTGCATCCATCCAAGCAAAGGGCCCACAATTAGAATTTCATTGGTTGCAACTTTAATAAATTGTCATGAGTAATTAAAAGATGAAGCTAAGAGCATACCTGAGAAAAGTAGCTCTTGTCGCTTATCATAAAATCCACCAAACTAGCAAAGTAGTTTCTCAAGAATTCTGATGCTCTTCGAACAAATGTAGTTTTTAGCTTTTCAAGTTCTGCTCGCTTCTCCATAACCTGTAGGAATTTCATTATCAAATTCGAGGTCCATATCTATTGTAAACTATGATGGCCGGATACTTCTAGAGACCCAACGTACCATGTCCAATATGACACGGATGCCCGGATACTTTGTGGATACTTTTGTTGGTTAAATAATTGTCTTGTTTCAAACATATGCCTATATATTGGAATTAACTATGATGTTTTCTGTTTGTCTTATATTTGCAATTATAACTTTGAATATGTGAGTCTGACAAATGCTATTTTAAATTTATTATTAATTTGATAGTCAAATTTAGTTAAGTTTTATGACATTTTATTTACAGATATCTTGTGTCTTCTCTCAAGGCAGTATTCGTATTAGTGTCTTACATTTTGGAATATACTAAGGCATATCTCCATTCCCATGTTCGTGTCTGTATCTGTATCCATATCCGGATATCATAGATTTCAAAATGAAAATGAGAGAGTAAATTTTGATGATTGAGGGTACCTCAGAAAACCACTATTAGAATATGTGTTCTATAAAGTATAATGGTTGTTCAGTTCTTAAGCAACTTATACTGATTAATAAAGAAACTCTGACTTCAATTGAGGTTTTAAAGTCTCCTTGAGCAGTATTGTCAATACTCAAAACTTGCTGATTACTATAAATCAAGGAACATAATACTCTTTATGTCACCTGGTTCATCAGTTCGGGTTTGTACATAATATGGACCTGGTCCACTTCTTTCAATCATTTCGGTTCACTAGTTTGGTTCATTAATACAGTTAGCTTCTCTATATATAAGGGAAGGTGGGTTTTGATAATTTACACCCCCCCCCCCCTCCCCACACCCCCGCCAACCACCACCAAAAAGAAAAAGTTATTTCATCTCTTTTAGGACCAGTGGCGAGTGCCGATATCGGCAGTAATGCAGTACAATCTATTTATTTGTAAAAGAAGATAAAAAGAAATCTACACCATGCAGTCATTTCCTCGAGTGGTAGTTACTCTTTCATAACTCAACTCCTTTTACCACTTCATACTTTCATCGTACCATGATATATCAACAGCTACTCTTTCATAACTCAACTCGTTTTACCACTTCATACTTTCATTGTACCATGCTATATCAACAACATTTTTGGTTAACTCCTCATACATGGCTTGCCTATCGCATACTGTCTACCTAGCTGACTCTCCATTCGCTAAACCCTCGTAGCCTCCTTGCTTCACTCTCGATCTCATTCAAGTTTTGCCTTGATTTGCCTCCACAAAATGAGAAATGACTTATAGAGCACTTAAGGCTTGATTTTGGCAATTCAGATCATGTTGGGTTTTTACAGTTTCTCTCGGTAGATTGCATACCTTTTTATACCTTCGATAATCTTCTACCAATGGTTAAATAGGGTTGGTTCAAATTATCTTTTTTTTGGTCAAAAAGTAGATTTAATAGTGGGACAATCCATGCGATGCGCGGGGAGGAAGTAATTTTAGATCTAAAATAAATCGAAAGAAAATTAAAGTATTCCTAATAACAGAAACGTATGTCCTATTCAAAGTAGTGCAATGTTGGAGTAACATAAGAGAGAAGAAAAGAGAAATATATATAGAAGAGCAGACATCGATTTCTTGAAAAAAAAGGGAGATAGTGATCATTGAGCGTTGTGTATTGGGGGGCAATGGACCATCTTCTTCTGCACTGCCGCATAGCCAGGGAGGTTTGGAGCAAGATTCTAAGTAGGTTTCGAATTGCTTGGGTATTTCCTGCTAAGCTCATGTATCTCTTTTTGGGTTAGTCTTCGGTTCCTTGGAAAAGAAAGGTAAATTTTTTTGGAAAGTTTCTTTCTTAGCAACTATATGTGTTCTATGGAAAAAAAGAAATGCTAGATTTTTCAAAAACCAAGCTAAGAAATCATCTTATTTATTCAAGGCGATAATGCTGATAATATCTTGGGTAAAGGGCACTCCTTGTTTCAGATTTGTATCTGCTTACGATCTATGGAACGGATGGAAGGAGATTTGTCTTAGCGTTGAACAGTGTCAGAAGCCTATACAAGCTTGGGAGCCCCCTCTCCCATGGGATTTTTAAAGCTTAATTTTGATGGGTTGAGTTTGGGAAATCTAGGCCCGGCCGGTGTTGAGGGAGTGCTAAGAAATGAGTCAGGGGAGGTTCTTTGGGCGTTTGCGAGCCCTATGGGCGTTGCTGATGCAAGTGAGGTGGAGGTGCATGTTGTACACCAAGGCATTAAGCTCTTGGATAAAAATGCCCTGAATAATATCTTGGTAGAAGGAGACTATCCGAATGTTATTCGGTGGCTAAGAGGTGAGACCAACGTTCGTGGAGATTAGACCATTTCTTTGACGAGATTCAGGATTGGACGGCTTCCTCCTCGATTGGATTCTGTCATGTTAGGAGATCTGGAAATAACATTGCAAATAGATTGGGCAGGAATGGGGTCATTAAGGAATTGCTTGAAATATTTGATTCCTTGCCCCTTTGACTCTTTGAGTTTGTTGTTGTTCCTTTTTTGTATTATGACTTTCCTTCTTTTTCTTCCATTGTTTTCCCTTCACTGTATTGTCCTTCTCGGTCTCCATGCTTATTATTAAAGCTATCATCATTAAAAAAAAAATGGAAGTATGATGATTACCATTCAAAAAAAACAAAAAAAAAGAGTAGACATCAATGGTGGATACTCTTATGAAAGACAGTAATTCATAGTTTAATCTTGTCCTAATTCAAGGATGTTGCACATGTTTTTTTTTTTTTTTTTTGAATGGTCCACATGCTTCTTGATATGCTATCACACTATAGCTTTACCAAACTCAATTGGGGTCCTTATATAATAAACTTTATGTTCGATCATATATCTATTACATTTGGAGAAATAGTAAAAAGGCAGATTGTTAACTTCCTTGCTAAAGGATACTTATTAGGCGGCACCTGACGGTACATTTTCTGCATGTAGGCTATGTGATTGGAACTTAAAGCTTTACTTTTAACATGTTGATTTCCAAAGATTCTAGGAACATAAAACAACAAATGAATGAGATTTTATGATGGTGCATTTTCTATTGCTGGCCCATCACAGAATCACTGTTATTGGGAAAAATTTTGCACGAAGATCAAGAAACAGGGAAATTTAATGACCTAATTGAATAAGAAAATTCGAAGATGGTGGAAAAAAAGGCATGGGATTTTCTATTTACAACCAGTATATATAGTATGTATACACTTAAGAATGTGATCTTCTATTCAGTATTTAAAACCTGTATATATACTAATTTCCTAATACGTTACAAAAAAAAGCATGTGCAACATCAAATTATCTTTTTTTAGGTCCATCAAGATTTACTATCTTCTCCACTAAGCATCGATAAGACAGCATAAATGCTACTAACAGCTAGATTCAAGGTTCAGCAATTCAAAATACATGGTGATGTATTAACTATAAGTCAATATGGACTAGAGCAGAAGCACTAACCATATGGAATAAGATGCTAGTGTTTAACATCTAAAGATACAATTACAAATCAAATTTCCAGTGTACCTCTTGTTATGCCCTAAAACGGCTAGATGGAATCCCCGTTTGTCTAGATTTTAATAGTTTATCAAGATAACAGTTTTTACCAGATATGTATACATAATTTATCAAGATAACATTTTTTACCAGATATGTATACATATATTAACTGACTGACTTTAGCATAAACATATCATTATATGTGTGTATGTGTGTGTAGAGAAAGAGGTGTGTGAATGTGCATGTGCCAGGTGTCTGCCTGAAAGAGAGAGAGAGAGACGTACAGCTCGAACATTTGCATAGCAAGGGTCCAGATTCGGAACTTCAAGAGCGCGTAAAGCACCAGTTAGCCATTCACATGCTTCAACATTTTGAAGCATGCGTGCCTCATCAAATGAACCTCCGGTTAGAGATGCTGCAAACTGTGACCGATAGAATGTGGTGAGAAACAAAAGGCAAAAAATGTGGATATTCAATAGTTGCGTCATGAAGTGCAATCCCATCTAATTGTGTTGCAGCTATAAGCTAAATAAATACCCAACAAGAAGACAACAAATGTAAATCATTTAAAAGCCACATACCTCAGAAGGCACACGCAAACGCTCAAGAAGCTTATCGAGCTCCTCAATGAGAGTTTTATTATTTACAGACTGCATCTCCAACATATTATTGCGCGATTCTATCTGGATTTTAGAAATAGAAAACATACGAAGACGTAAATCCAAATTATAAATGCAAATCTTACTACAATCATTTTAATAACTTACCATTCCAAAGAAGCAATCATTCTAATAATATAAATTGGGAGAAAAACTGGATGTGACTAGCTGACAAAGCAAGAATACTTTATATATATATATATATATATATATATATATATATAGGCTTATTGTTCCTGTGCTCGAGTGCAGAACAGGGTGGGCCCACATTTTTAGGGGGATCCAAAGCATTCATTTGATGGGCTCTATCATAGATAGGGTGTCCACAAAAAATCAGCTCCATTGGATCATCCTAACTGATGCAGCACCATGAAGAAAAATTGAGGTAAGGGGAGAGAAATAGACGAAAGGGGATAGAAATAGAAGAATAGGGGAAGAAGAGACGAAAATAACCTGAAGAAGAGAAGAAAATAACCAGAAGGATAGACGAATTTAGGGAGAGAAGAGAAGAAATCAGAAGAGAGAAGAAGAAAACCAGAATTAGAGGGAGAATAATCTTTATTCAATATCAATAATCATCAAAAGTTCACAAAATAATCTGTAAAGAGGCTTATAAATAGGCAAACAAACAACCTAAAATATTGAAACCTACTAAAATAAGAATTCATAAAAATAACATGGAAAATAAAATCCTAGAAACTAATAACATGGAAATAAAAATACTAGAAACTAAATAATGCGGAAATAAATCCTAATATCTGCATCATTCTCCCCCGCTTGAAAAGAACTCGCCCTCGAGTTCTAATCCGCCTGGATCAAATACGGAGACGACCCACTCAAGCAGCATGAGTCGAAATTTTTCGGCGACACTCCTGATGTGTAATGCTCGTAACAACTGTGAGAAGTGTTTGAAATGCCGACGGAGTGAGAGGGAAGAAATCGCCCATGTAGAACCAGAAATGCGCAAACCTCTCCTGACAAGTAGTGTAGTGGGGAAAATGGCAACGTACTCCTCCTGGATCGGTGGGATCAGCATAACAGCAATGGGCAGTACCAATCCATAACTAGCTTCAATAAGGTCATCATCTACTGGTATCATATCGGGTGCAATGGAATCAACAACAAAGTCATCTGCTAGAATCGTATCCGGCATAGTGATATCAGACGGGTAATCCCCCTGATCAATCTGCGTAACAAGCGCCTCTATGTCAACACAAATCTCGACAATCTGCTCAACCGGCTCAAAAATAGTACAATCCTCAACAATATGCTCTCGAACATCCATCTCAAGTAATGGCTCAACAATCAGGTCACTCGGCTCGGACTCAGGCAATGGATTTGCCTCACGTGGATTTGCCACAATATCTGCCTCAGAAGAGTAAAGCTCTCTCTAGATGATCGGCAATCGGTGCGGCAGAAATCTTAGAAGCATCATGCACAACGAAGTAGAGATCAACAATCAACTGAGTCTCTAACTCTGGATCGTTCATATCAGAGTCTGAATCTGATGGAATCAAAGGCTCAACATCAATGATCTCATCAATACTAGCATCTGAACCCGTAAGAATATCAGCAACGGGTAAGACAGATGAAGTAGTGGAGAGGCTCTGCAAATCTGACTCACACATGCGACGCTCTAAATTCTTAGCTTCAATTTTAGCTTCGCGTGCACGACGGGCTGCTGCTTCTTGTTCACGACAAACAGTTTCTTCTCGTCGGGCAACTGCTTCACGCATCAATTGTTTTTCATACCGATATGCCATTATTGCATAAATACCCATAAACTCATCACGAACATCCTCCCATCGACAAAATAGAGAACTACGATGACGGTCCGTGGTTCAATTTATCCATAACCTCTCGGCTTGTCGTCGTACAGTTTCTCTGGCTCGGTCGATGGTAGCTCGGTGATCATAGCCGTAGTACTCATGATATGCATCCAAAGCATTAATCCACCTTAGACATACAGTCTCATAATAACTATAGGGAGTGCAGTCTTGAAAATATTGATCGTTGTACAAGTCAAAATATGGAACATAGGGCGGAGCCATTGGGATCGGCGTCGAAAACTGAAATCGACCGTCTGATTTGTTTGTCATGTCGAAATGAATACAACGCCTGTCTCGGATCTCAAATCAGATGAGTGAAAGCTGATGATCAGAAAAGGGGCGCGATCAACGGTTGAGATGGCTCCTGAAATTGTGCTGAAAACTACTGTTCGCTGCTGAAAATAGGCTGGATGCGCTCTAAAAGTTGTCACGAACAACTTTCGTGTTGAGGTCGAGGGCCAATTTTGAGCGAAAAAGGCTAGGCTGAGAAGAGAGAAAATGCAATGGCGTAGAGACAGAAAAAGTAGAAAAGTAGAAAAGTATAAAAAGATGAGAGAAGAATTTTCTTTTTCTTTTGCTCTTTTTTTTTTTTTGGGGGGGGGGGGGGAGGGGGAGGGGGGGGGAGGGGGGGGAGGGGGAGGGGGGGGGCGGGGGGGGCGGTGCCTATGGGTAAAAAATGGGGGTTAATTGGTCTTTACTAATGGAAGGGGGTGCCCAGGGGTGACATAAAGGGGTGGACAAGTATCCCTTTTTTTTTCTTAAAAAAAGATTCACGATGACAGAATCTGGCTTGCTATGTAGCACGAAGGGGGGGGCGCCCTAGGAAAAATGGGGGATGTTTATTCAAGTGGTTAAGTGACCCACTTAATGCAAAAAGTAAAAATAATGGTGAGGGTGTGTAATAAGCCTTCTAGTAAAAGAAAATTACTTTTAGCAAAAGTAACTCGGACTAGTCTTTCTTGAATGTAAGGTACGGTGCAAGTTACCTTATTATGCAAGCTACCTCCTTTGATATGACAGCTTGGGCTAACTTTTATTACATGACAAGACTAGATATTCTCTTTTACCTTGTGCTTTTACTTTCTGACTTTTACCCTTGGTTAATAACCAAGGCCTGCCACATAAAGTAACTCTCTTCTGTTTAGAAAGTAACTTTCTCACCTTTCTATTTTTTTTTTGTACTAACCTCTAAGCAAGTGTACACGTGACTTGCTTTCCCCTTCCTTTCTTTTTTTCTGAAGCTTATCACTTACCTAAAAAAAGTGTGCAGTTGTTTATCGTGCAAGCCAACAAATCTGAGAATAGTAAGAATATGGAGGACTGGGTATGGTGAGTTTGTTGTACTGCAAGGGGTTTGGTAGAAAGAAGGTTGAAAATTTCCAGAGAATAGGCTTGGTAGAAATCAGTTTGGAGGACGGTTGGTGATTCTTTCTGTGATATGAAAGGAAGAAGAAAGGACTGGGTGTAATGAACTGATTGGGGTGAATTTCTGGGTATGGAAAATTATAACCAAGAGGGCTGATGAAAACTGGTTTGGGTCAGTTTAAAGAGGCCTTGTCTAGAGGTTGAAGATGACTGAGTTGAACGGTGAGTCAACTGGGTGTTTTGAAGAAAGATTTCAACAGGATTCCAATGGGTTGATTGGCTGGGGTTTGAAGGGGGTCTCAGCTAGTGTTTGGGTGAAAGATGGGTGATGGTAAAGAGGGTCTTGGACTGGTTCGAATGGACAAGGATAGGTATTGTTTGGCTAAAAGTTGAGGGTTGTGAATTAGAGTGGTGATTGGGGCTGAAAACAGGGACTGGTTGGAGCTTCGGTACGGGTTTATGGGATGGAGAAGGTGTCTAATAAGAGGCTAGAATTAATGGGTTTGGGGCTGGTTTGTAGGTTTAACTGATTACTTCTTGCGTGAAACTAGCGAGGCTGAACTTGGAGTTTTGATGATCAATCAATTCACGGCTCGATTGGAAGTTGAGCTTCAATCTTCTGGGGCTTAGATCTTTCGCTCTGATACCAAATTGATGCAGCACCGTGAAGAAAAATTGAGGAAAGGGGATAGAATTAGAAGAAAATGAGAAGAAGAGACGAAATAACCTGAAGAATAGACGAATTTAGGGAGAGAAGAGAAGAAATCATAAGAGAGAAGAAGAAAACCAGAATTAGCGGGAGAATAATCTTTATTCAATATCAATAATCATCAAAAGTTCACAAAATAATCTGTAAAGAGGCCTATAAATAGGCAAACAACCTAAAAGATAGAAACCTACTAAAATAAGAATTCCTAAAAATAACATGGAAAATAAAATCCTAGAAACTAATAACATGGAAATAAAAATACTAGAAACTAAATAATGTGGAAATAAATCCTAATATCTGCATCACTAACCCTTGCAACATGCATTTTATTATTACTAAATGGAAGGAACTGAGTTTTGACTCCACAATTTCTCTCTTATACAATTTCATTATCTTTATAACCTATCATATTCCAAGGGCCTACATCACAGTCAAGGTATTTCTTGTCCCCTCCACCTCTCTCATCTTTGTAGTGGCTCTTTCTCCCCATTCTATTCCCTGCCCAACATAAAATAAAATCTAATCTTTTTCTTCTTCAATCTTGTTTTAAAGTACCTTTTTCATCTTTTCTCCAAATATCTACAAAATCTATGAGCTTTTCATCTCCAGCCCCTCGAATCTTCAAAATCCTTTGTCCAATTGGAATCATCGGCTCGCTCACATGAACTCCACTGTCGTTTTCCACTAGATGCATAATCTTTAGTTATCTTGTAATAAAAATATTGGTTCTTTTTCCATTAGATTCATAATCTTTAGTTATCTTGTAATAAAAATATCCGTTCTTTTATCTTTCATAGTTGCAAACTTGGTACAAGGATTCAGGTTTCAATTTCAGTATGCTTTCCGGCCGTGGTCGATAAGTTTCAGATGGAAATTTTGGTAAAAAAAGACCCTGTAAATTTACGGAAACGTGCAGAAACGTATGGAAGCATATTCAAATGATGGGCATTTAAGATGAAACTTCAAGAATTGCTAGGAGTAATAAATGTGCAGGACATCCCTACAAATGTTGGAGAGATGTTAAATCCCCAGACAAGAATGCAAGAACTCAAATCTAGGTAATGGATGCCCAATGTGCAGGACAACCCATGTTTGGGCCTCGTGCCTTCGTTGTCTTGAGAAAATGTCTCCTTTTAATTGTCGACTATTAAATAAATTAGAAAATGTTATTTAAAAAAAAATCAGAAAATGTTACGAGATTCATATTAACCGCATTCACAAAAAGCGCAAGACACAAGTGCTCTAACCGGTATTTATTACCGTTCAGAATTGGACCATAACGGAATGAAAAACGCATTAGGCCTATGAACACCCATCGGGGCATAAGCGCCCTCTTGCTAACCCATTTGTGTGTGGGTGGATGTTGCCGGGGCCATGGGGTGGTGTGTGTGTGAGGGGGGGCATAGGATTTTATCATATAAGAGGTTTTAAGTGGGTCTTGGGCTTTACTTTATGGTTTATGTGGTCCATATGACATTAAGTGGGTTTGGAGTAGTAAGTGGTGGGCCATGGCTAGGTCCAATCAAATATAGCAAAATGCCAAAAATAGTCTAAATCGAATAAAACCAAGAAAATCTAATTTTCGGCTTGTGCTATAATAGTATTTTGGTCTATGCTATTTCAATGATTTCATCATGTAGTGATGTTGGTATAAGCCAAATATTAGGGTTACAGAAAGTAAGGTATTTTGTGAATTTAGCGGCAAAGGGGAAAGAACGAGAAGTTTTGTTACCCTAACTGAAATAGTGACTTCTTCCATGGACGTAGGCACACTGTCGGACCCTGTAAATTTTATGTTCTTGCTTCGTGTGTATTGTGCTTCTTGTATCTCATCTTGCCGTTGGCTACACATCGTGTTTGATTCTATTTTGAGAGATCAGAGGTCTTTAGTTTTCTACAGTTTTAGATGAAAACTTCGATGAAAATCATGTACAATTACGGAAACATATGAAAACATAGCAAGTGATGAATATTTAAGATGAATTTTCATGAACTGCTAGAATAAGCACAAATATACACTAAAAACCCGTCACATAAGTAAAAAAAAAAAAAAAAAAAATCTATTTCACACATGTTTGATAATTCAGTATGTACCACATTTCGCATATAATTCATATAAATATTTACGCATAATATATACACCACATTTCACACGTATTTCATATAAATATAACTATGTAACACATATTGATATAGTATACTACTAATTCACTTCGATTTTAGTTAAATGTTTGGGTTACGGTAAGCACTTCGACAACATTTCAATCGAAACCTATAGTAGAGGGTGCCCCATGAAGTGTACAATCTCCCCGAAAGATAATTCAGCAACAATTGACCCATCAGCTGTCCAAGAAAATGATATAAATTGAGCCATTTTGGAAAACTGGTTGACTATCTGACATAGGACAAGTCATAAGTTGACTAATCCTACAACTTTTGAAACTAAGAACCTAAGTAGGACAAGTGTATACTACTGGTAAAATTTTGGTATTCTATCTTATAGTTTGAGGCTCGGTCAACTACCTGACATAGGAAAGGTCATACGTTGACTAATCCTACAACTTTTGAAACTAAGAACCTAAGTAGGACAAGTGTATACTATTGGTAAAATTTTGTTACATGTAGAAGGTTCTATCTTATTACTTGAGGCTCTTAAAGAGAAAGTCAGATAAGTGCAACAATGATATTCAAACACACTGTTGCTTTTGAATTGTAAATATTCACACATAACTAGGATGCTAGAATGTACCAAAAGTTGTATCATATGAGAGGTTTTAAGTGGGTGGCTTTAGTTATGGTTTATGTGGTCCATATGACATTAAGTGGGTTTGGAGTAGTAAGTGGTGGGCCATGGCTAGGTCCAATCAAATATAGCAAAATGCCAAAAATAGTCTAAATCGAATAAAACCAACATGTCCTAACTAAACAAACTCATCTTATGCTAAATCACATCATTTTCTGTCGTGGAGGTGCCTTGTATTGTGGCAGTGATTCATCACCCCGGTGGACCAATGAACACTGGTCAACTTGTGCAGTCAGCACCCCGAAAGGAAGATTTAATTTTTGGTTTGTGCTATAATGGTATTTTGGTCTATGCTATTTCAGTAATTTCATCATGTAGTGATGTTAGTATAAGCTAAATATTAGGGTTACAAAAAGTAAGGTTTTTTGTGAATTTAGCAGCCACGGGGAAAGAAAGAAAAGTTTTGTTACCCTAACTGAAATAGTGACTCTTCTTCCACGGACGTAGGCACACTGTCGAACCCCGTAAATTTTATGTTCTTGCTTCGTGTGTTTTGTGCTTCTTGTATCTCATCTTTCCGTTTGCTACACATCGTGTTTGATTCTATTTTGAGAGATCAGAGGTCTTCAGTTTTCTACAGTTTTAGATGAAAATTTCGATGAAAATCATGTACAATTACGGAAACATATGCAAGTGATGAATATTTAAGATGCATATTTATGAAGTGCTAGAATAAGCACAAATATACACTAAAAAACCGTCACACAAGTAAAAAGAAAAAGAAACATCTATTTCACACATGTTTGATAATTCAGTATGTACCACATTTCACATATAATTCATGTAAATATTTACGCATAATATATACACCACATTTCACACGTATTTCATATAAATATAACTATGTAACACATATTGATATAGTATACTACTAATTCACTTCGATTTTAGTTAAACGTTTGGGTTACGGTAAGCACTTCGGCAACATTTCAATTGAAACCTATAGTAGAGGGTGCCCCATGAAGTGTACAATCTCCCTGAAAGATAATTCAGCAACAATTGACCCATCAGCTGTCCAAGAAAATGATATAATTGAACCATTTTGGAAAACTGGTCGACTACCTGACATAGGACAAGTCATAAGTTGACTAATCCTACAACTTTTGAAACTAAGAACCTAAGTAGGACAAGTGTATACTACTGGTAAAATTTTGGTACATGTAGAAGGTTCTATCTTATAGTTTGAGGCTCGGTCAACTACCTGACATAGGAAAGGTCATACGTTGACTAATCCTACAGCTTTTGAAACTAAGAACCTAAGTAGGACAAGTGTATACTGTTGGTAAAATTTTGTTACATGTAGAAGGTTCTATCTTATAACTTGAGGCTCTTAAAGGGAATGTCAGATAAGTGCAACAATGATATTCAAACACAAACTTTTGTTTCTGAATGGTAAATATTCACACACAACTAGGATGCTAGAATCATAGAATATAATCAGAATATAATCAAACAAGTAATTGATCATTACAAAAGAACAGCGTAAAGTTAAGACCTACAATTGATAGCTTAAGAGCACAAAAGAGGCTAAAATAGAAACGGATTGGGACCTTCACTGTTGTCCTAAAAGTGCAGTCCTCATTAAATAGTCAAGCCAGATTAGGCATGTTGTCCATAACATCAAATGAGGCGCAAACAATACCCTGATATTGAAATAGTATACTACTAATTCACTTCGATTTTAGTTTCAATAAATGTTTGGGTTACAGTATGCGCTTCAGCCACATTTCAATCGAAACCTATAGTAGAGGGTGGTGCCTCATGAAGTGTACAATCTCCCCAAAAGATAATTCAGCAACAATTGACCTATCAGCTGTCGAAGAATATGATATAAATTGAGCCAATTTGAAAAACTGGTCGACTACCTGATATAGGACAGGTCATAAGTTGACTAATGCCACAGCTTTTGAAACTAAGAACCTAAGTCGGACAAGTGTATACTATTGGTAAAATTTTGGTCCATGTAGAAGGTTCTATCTTATAGTTTGAGGCTCTTAAAGGGAATGTCAGACAAGTGCAAAAATGATTTTTTTTTTTTTAATGGCAGCAAAAATTTCATTAAGGGAAAAGGGGCGACCAAGACAGCCAACCCATAGGGAACAGAACAAAGGAAAAATAAAGAAACATAAAAAGTACAAGATAAAGGCCCAAATTAAGGGGGCAAGAAATCAAACCGCTCTAAAGCTTGCCTATCTACTCCATCCCAGACGAAACCATCAGCAGTACTATTGGGCGATCTCTCGACATGGTTGAAAGTTATTGAGTAACCTTCAATTTTATCAAGTGCAACAATGATATTCATACACAACTAGCATGCTAGAATCATAGAATATAATCAGAATATAACAAACAAGCAATGGACCATTACAAAAGAACTGCAGAAAGTTAACACCTACAATTGATGCCTTAAAAAGCACAAAAGAGGCTAATAGAAATGGATTGGGACCTTCACTGTTGTTCTAAAAATGCAGTCCTCATTAAATAGTCAAGCCAGATTAGGCGTGTTGTCCATAACATCAAATGAGGCGCAAACAATACCCTGATATAGAGGATTTTACCTTTCGATGGAAAATTCTAAGGGAAGAAGTTAAAATTTGGGGATTTTAGTGATTTAGGTTTTAATGCAATCAGTTAAATAGGCTTTTAAGAAGGCTGAAAGAATCATCCAAAATTTAATTTTGAAATCTGGTTTCAATTTTGGATTGAATTTGACAAATTAGGATAGAAGGGCATTTTGGTCACTCTCTTTTTTTGAAGATTGGAATAAAAAAGATTCAAGGCTGTGGGAATGGATTTTGATCAAATTGGAGTATGAAATCAGAAATTCAACAAAGATAAGGCAAATTGAAAGAGAAGAGAGAAGTGACTGAGAAATATATTGCTACATACAAATTCAAAGAGTCATACCCAGCAAAAAAGTAAGAGGCTCACCCAAAATTCTATATTCATTCCATCATCCTTAAAAATATGTAAGGCTCTCTCTTTTAAGAGATGGGAGGTTATGGTAGTTACATAACTACTTGGAGCTCCCTCTTTAAAAGAGAGACTAGCATGTAGCAATGAGTGGGTATGGTAGGACATAACTACTTGGCATTCTCTCTTTAAAAGAGAAAATGACACCTAGTAATGGCTAGTTTTGGTTCAATGTAACTACCTGGGACTCTTTCTTTAAAAAAAAGAATGACACATGATAATGTGTGGTTTTTGCAGGATATAACTACTTGAGGTTCTCCCTTTAAAAGAGACTCATATGGCACTCTTATCACATTACAACATATAATTACAAAGTTACATAGATAGAAATAATAAAAGTAAAATACACAAGATAAAATAAAAAATGTCACTGTAAATAGATAATTCTTCTCTAGGCTGCCTTCTTGCTGTGGATGGTCCCCATCACCGCCACAAAAAGGCATTTCGGTATTTGTTTTAGGAACTTTCATATTAATATTTTCTGTGTTTTTTTATATATTTAGAAGGGTGCGTGAAGAAAGGGAAGGATGGACTAGTTTAAATTCAATCAGAAAGGCTTAATGAGGTGAAAAAAGCTATATATGTAGCTTTACGTACTTTTTGCACATTTTATGAGAACTACAAATTTCAATCCTTCAACACAATTAGTGTGGGTTGAATCTTTTGAGCTTCTTGCTGTGATTTCTTTGCACTCATTCATCTATCTCTATTCTCTTTGATTTTTGGGTTAAAGGAAGTGACCATTAGAAAATCAAGAAGGTTGACACCTCATACAATTTTGGAATCATAACATAAATCTTAAAATTTTCTAAAACAAATATAATCATATTTTAAAGTAATATACAAAAACACACATCTGTGTTCAAAAACATTTTGTTGGTATTTTTTAGAGAATAACAAAACAAAAGGAATAAGTAGGTTTTTTCCCAATTACGATATGGCAAGAATATCAAAGATGTGAAAACAAATTGTGTATCCAACAAGGAAATTTTGGCAAAAATTAAGTGCCACTGTCACATAATTGTCATACTAATTCTTCACACTAATTTTCAATGAAGAATGAAATTAAAATATCAAGTATGAACATGGCCAATACCGATTCAATGTCCTCTCTCATGTGTCTGAGCTTTACATTGAATATACTAAGCCACTCATCCATATCTTCCACACAAATAGTTGCTGATTCTAGTCCTTGCATTATCTGCACAACACACAACATTTAACATAAGCAGTTTTCCAGTAGTTCTAACCACAAGGAATTTGAAGATAAGGAAAAAAAAAAAAAAATTCTCCGCCCTTACTAGAGAAGTAGACTACTGAACTTTTAGGGTACTCACCCAGAAGTCACAGTATTGGGATAATAAGAGATGGCAGAAGTCTGTGATGGGTAGTGTTTAAAAAATTATATGAAGTGATACAGATTTGTGGAATTAAATGTTTGCGAAGAGATGATAAATGAGAAGTTTAATCTCCACCAAACTAAGCCATGACAGACAATGCATTTTATAGTATATCGGCGGTACCTCTTCTATCAAAGGTTCATTTTCTAAAATTGCATGCACATTTGCCGCTTCCAACGCCTGAAGTTCTCTCTTTAATCTTTCAGAAAATGCCTCTGCTTCACCAATGCCCATGACATACCTGCATACAAATAGCATGCCTGAAATTATTTGAACTGAATGAATTTAAGCACTCAATCACATTGAATGTAAATCAAATACAAGAAAAATTATAAAGAAAAACAATTATGGATAACCATATTTGCATATAAATAGGTGAGCTTAGAGTGAAGACTATGGTCATTGATAGGATGGCTAGGAACTCACCAATCAGTGAGATGCTTATATCGTGAGCCGTCTTAAGTTGGACCCATATATTGGTGGGTTCCCAAATGCACAAACATGAGGCACGCCCCGGACTTAGTAAGACCTGGGACATAGCCTCTTAACCCGTATATAATAAAATCAAAAGATACAAAATCATTCAAGGTGCAACGTGCAACGTGCAACTGACATCCCAATATAAAGTAATGGCATGCCCTACATAGCTAGTGCGTGCTACATGAGTTGCTTAAGGTAAATCAAAACAAAACTTCAAGATCCTTTGACATATCTAAGCTCATAGAGGATAACGAACACCTCCACGAAGGAGGCTGCTTCGCTGCAGCCAACATAATCATGTTAACTGAATCCGGCGCAATGAGGGAGCAAGGATGACGAGAAAACAATTACGGTTTCCAACAAACCTCTTGCTTTGACTTCATTAGAGCCCATAATTTCAATTGGACTGGAAAAAGCAACTCTGGTCTGACCGTCCCCACTACCTCGCAAGACACCTATAGTAAACATATCCGGGTTTCCTCCGGCCTACAATCAAAAGTCAGCTTCATAGCATGGTTTTAAATTTCCAATCAAACCAACATGAAACGATCGAAATATCTCCCTTTTCGTTCCTAGTGAAATTCATATTGAAACTGAAAAGCATACAAAAACTAAAACTGAAAATGTATTAGTGGTATATTATATCAGTATGTGTCATATAATTATATTTATATAAATTATATGTGAAATGTGGTATGTAATGAATTATAAGACACGCGCATCACTAGGTGTTTGATGTTGTTAAACCATTGTGGATGGATTTCTTGTTATGTGATAGTTTCTAAGTGTGTATTTGTGCTTTTTCCATACGTTTTTTGTGATTTTACAGGATTCCACCGAATTTTTCATTTTTGTCTCCTCTTTTCCTTCTCTTCCATTCTCCTCATGACGGCCGCTCCCCTCAAGGCAGCAGCTTCCTCACGAAGAGGTTAATCGACCAAATCGGCAAGCTTAGATTAAAAACCAATTGGTTTTAGTCGACCTCCAGAGAGGTTGAATTGATCAAACCATTAAAATTATTGATTCAACTTGACTTCAAGGTAAGTTTAATAAGTAAATCGGTTGATAGCATATATTTGACTGTCTAATCATCTGTGTTAAAATGGATGGTGGCTGTCATGCCATATAAGTCTCAGTTCATGAATCTAATATAGATCATACCCATATAGATCGTATATCTTATGATTTAATGTGTCCAGATCTGAGGATCAAGTTTGATTGTGCATCTTTGACCTCTGGATCATCTGTTTGCAATGGGTGGTGGCAATAATGCCTTTAAGATCTAACTTGACTTCAAGAGAAGTATATCAATTAGATCAATTTTAATTGAATCAACCTCAAGGGAAGTTAATTGACCAAATCAGCATCCTCTGATCGAATATAATTCGGTTTGAGTCGACCTCCGGAAAAGTTGAATCGATCAAACTGTAAAAATTATTGATTCAGCTTGACTTCCAAAAAAGTTTACCAAGTGAATTAGTCAATCGCATATCTTTGGCCTTCTAATCATTTGTGCAAGAATGGACGGTAATGATGATGATGTATAAATTTTAGATTATAGATTTATTATAGATCATAGTTCTTCTGATTTAATGAGCCCACGATGAAGGTTGATCGCACATCTTTGACCATAAATGTCATATCTATTTTGACTTCTTCAAGCAGATCAATTTGATTTGAATCCACCTCCAGAAAAGTCAATCAACCAAATCAGCAAACTTTGATTGAATATTGATCGATTTGGTGAACTTACAAAAAGATTGAATCAATCGAGCCGTTGATAGTTTGAATGATTTATTGAGCTTAGATGTGACGATCAAGGTATATCTCACATTTGTTTACTATTCAATCTTCCCTGAGAATGGATGGTTGTGATAATGTCTTACAAATCTCAAATCTCTCTCGATTTCTAGAGAAGTACATCAAGTAGATCAATGGTTGAATAGATCGAACCATTGAAATTTTGAATGATTTATTGGGCCCAGATCTGATGATCAGGGTAGATCGCACATCTTTGACCGTTGGATTGTCCCGTTTAGAATCGATGGTGGCGATAATGACTTGCAAATTTCAAATCAATCTTGACTTCTCGAAAATTATATCAAGTAGATCAATTTGATTTGAATTGACATCCAGAGAGGATGCTCGACCAAATCGACAAGCTTTAATTGAATATTGATCGGTCTGAGTCGACCCCCGGATAGGTTGAATCGATCGAACCGTTGAAATTTTGAATGATTTATTGGGCCTAGTTCTGACAATCAAGGTAGATCGCACATCGCTAACCGTTGCATCGTCCGTTTATAACTAATATAAAACTTCTTACAATTGGCCAATCCCATTAAGGCATCAAACATAGTCTCTTCCACCTAACGACAACAATCAAACTTCTTCTGGAATTCATTCTAAAACTTAACATAGATTCAACAAATCATAGAATGCCTAGGATACCTCGCTCAAGCAATCCCACAAAAAAGTACAAAAAAAAAAAAAAAAAAAAGGGTATTCCAAATAGCACATTTTTGAAAGATTATAAGAAGATGGTGCTTCTGCCCTACTAGTAACCCTATTGAAATCTTTGTAGTAACTAATTCTAAAACATGGAAAGCTCACGCATGGAATGAGTTGAGTCGAGACAAATAAAAGTAAAGTGCTTAGTAATCACAACAAGTTTAAACAAAGAAAATTGAAAGAACAAGTACAGAACAATCCAACCAGTTCACATGATGACATTGTTACTCAATTACGGCTAAGCAAATTGTCATTGGTAAGTCAAACATTATAGCAGCCCACCAAAGAAAAAACGGCGATGATAAAAGAGCTGAGAGAGATGCAACATGTAAGGATACAAGAAATTTGTTTCTCAGACTAAGTCTGGTATAAATTATATGCCCCAAGGCAGAGTTACCAAAAGCGGGAAGCATTGAAAGATATGGGATCCCAAAAGAAGTTTGGTGTACCGGATTACTTCAAGGAGAAGTTTCATCCCCATCGCGACTATGTCGCCAAGAAATCAGCCTTTCAATCGTTTTTGAAGGGCTGAGATTTAAAAACAGTGAGATTAACCTAAGCCCTTCACAAAAGTGAAAGGCTGATTTCTGGGTGACACAGTTAGTCGCGATGGAGCCTTCCCCGAAAATAATCAACAAACTTTAGGCACATTCACTGTTTGTGGTTTTCATTAACTTGTGATTTGAACAAACTATGGGTACTTAATAGTAGCAAAGAGCAACAAACAAAAAAATTAAGCAACTTTATGGGAAATAATCAAACAATACATACGTGCCAAGAAGAGCCTCCATGTCCTCTTCTTCAGCTTGTGAAACAAGATCCCTTTCAACAGTAACTTTCAAGTCGTCTTGAGTCATGATAGATGCAGCAGGCCCATCTTGAGCGTTCACTTGATTAGTGACTGTGGTTGTATTTTCCTGGAGCAGATTCATGCGAATAATAGTTTAACATCCAGTGTCTATACAAAGAATATGATGGTAATTAGGACCGTGTAATAATAAAATGCCCACAGCAGCACCCAATAAGGGTAAATAAATTGGCAAACCTCCAATAATTTATTTATTTTTGAATGGTGGCAAACCTCCAATTATTATGGATAGAAACTGTCAAACTGCAGAAAAAATAATATAAGCAGCACTAAAGATGACAAGTCATAACATCTTATTAAACAACACATCATAACATCTTATTAAATAAAAGAGGACCACGTAGATAATTGGAAAGTCATAACAGAGGATTGTGAAAATGGAGCTTCATATTTTTTTCCTTTACAAATTATGAACACAAATGCACCAAACCACCATTTAATATGAACAACAGAGACAAAGGAGCTTCCACTGTCAATGCAGGATGTCCATGGTAAAATCATTCACCCAATAAGAATTGGTGCCATTTCATGTTACTAAGTGGAAACATCCATAATGGTGTTGAAATTCACTATGATGATTTCCATCTGACAATAATAACTTCCAAGAACTCTTCAAATAATCTCAATTGTGATGGGAACCACCTTAGAACCCTTTCAAGGAAAGATATCATCTCATGGAGCTTCCAAAAGCTCTAGGATCAACTGGGGGTCTACAAGGCAACTCCCACCCTTGAGGATTTTTTAAAAGCATCCCAAGTGAAATGAATATGGACAAATTTGTAGCTTGACAAGTTTGAACATAGTCAAACCATCAAAGTGAGTGTAGTCTCAGGATGAGGTGGGACCGATAGTTTTGAGAGTTAAACCGGTATTAACAAGTTTAGTTGCAATTAGAAGTTTGGGCTTGTACGCTTTCCATTTAAGTTCTCACACATTAATTTGCATGGCGTAGTATGTCCTGGGCTTAATAACAATTTATTTAATCTGAAAATCAAAAGCTGAAAACACCAATAGAAGCCATTCTAATATGCGTGAATAAGAGTATCCCACCAATCAAATGAGGACAACAAATAATACTTAAAAAAGAGAAAATTATGGCCAATACAGAAAAGGCGGATGTACCTTTGCCCAAAGAGCCATCTCAACAACATCTATTCCAACAACTTTGGGAAGACGGCCAAAGATCTCTTTGCACATGTTTAAGATGCACAGAAGAAAGCGGTTCCTACAAGAGAAAGAACATAACTCGATGAAAACATGAATGAAGTTCTATTTATATTGTCTAAAATTAGCAACAAAATATATCTCACTGAGAGCTACCCGAAGGCGGTTCCTACAAGAGAAAGAACATAACTAGATGAAAACAAGAACTAAGTTCTAGTTATATTGTCTAAAATTAGCGATAAAATATATCACTCTGAGAGCTACCAGAATTTCATCTTACCATTCATGAACAGAAAGAATCAGCCACTCCCCAAGGTATATGTTAAGAAAAAAATAGCAACATAATGAGAAACTTACAAAAATATAAATTTGTGTTGATGGGATCTGATATGATGCGGACCCAACTCCACCCCTCGTATCGGGTTTCAGAAAAATTGGGGAATTTTCTGAATCTCATATTTTCTCTTTTTTGTGCCATTTTCAAAGGAGTTTTGCTTCATTTTGGATCATATGACCTAAATCAACATTCATCTACTAGATTCAACCATGAAAAACAAGATTTGAAGTCTGAATCGATGGATAGAAGCCCAATCATGAAATTTTGGGATTTTTCCATTCTACATAAAATCATGGTCTTCCTTTTTTAATGGATTGGCTGTGATACTCATGAATATGCATGTTTACAACAAGATTTGAACAGATTTGGGTCCTATTTATGCAGATTTTATTGTGTTTTATAATATTTTGTAGCATTTTATCATTTATGACAAACATGGTTTTAAATTTCGACCGAAATCCGAAATTCCAGGTTTCGGTCGAGACTGAAACCAAAATCACTAATACCCAAAATGGTAGTTTTTCCCGGGCGGCGAAATTTTGAAATTTCAGTCGACCAAAAATTAAGGGATTTCACCCAAAAATCGAGATTTTTTATAATTATTTAATATTATCCCGAAATTTCAGCCGAAATGACCGAAATTTCAGAAATTTCGGTCAGTCGGAATTCTATACGAGAAAAAATAGCCGTTAATTTGATTTCGTCGAATTTCGGTTTCGGTGAGGACCGAAACGCATTCTGAAACCAAAATTTGAAACCACGATGACAAATTTATGCGTAATGTATTGTTTGCTTGTTTTATAGGCTACATTTATCAAGTTTGCATTTTTTAATCCTTTATTCTATTAACTGTTTTAGTTTTTACCAATTTTAATTTTAATTTTCTAACTAATTTAACAATGAATATTTTTGAATTGTTATAGAGAAAGATCTACATGTTTTGAACATGATCCACATATGTATCCATCTATGTGGCCAATTTTATGAACCTTCTTTACTTCTCTGTTCTGCATTTCTTCATGATTGTTTCAATTTTGTTATAATTATACTTCTTTTATGTTTTATTTAATGATATTTTTTATGGTTATGCTGGCGATGATAGGTGGATCTGATAATTGGTCTGTTCCGATTATTTTAAAAATTTTGACCCAGATCCATGTGTGTGCCTTTTCTTGTTTATTTTATTATCTTTTTTGTTTGTTTGACTGTTTTTTACTGTGGGACCTGCTAGGTCGTGTGCAGTAATATTTTACCTACTTTTATTGTTTGCTGATCATTACCTTAGGTAAAATAGTGGTTTGCACACTTATTTCAAGCAGTAACAAAATGATCTTGATGGACATGCAAAAAACACTAGACAACATGAATCTTGCAAATCACATTAAAATTATCAAATCCTAGATTTTAGTTGAAGTACATATGCTAAAAAAAACAAGTTAACACAAAAACTATGGTCAACACATTGTGCATCCTTCTGTTTTGGGATCAATGAGAATCTCTACCATTGATTCATAAGTTACCACCAATATAGTTGATATGTATCGTTTCGTCCTCTAGCCGATATGCCAAGTGGAAAAGATATACTGAATATTGATGAAAAGACATGTTTGTTTCTAATGCAGTCACCTGTCATCAATGTTGCGCATGGTCCACTGAGGTGGGGCAACACTTTGGCTTCTAAGGTTGTCAAATCCCTGAAACAAATACCATACAAAAGATGACAGACCACAACTGGGACAATTTGAAAAGATGGACCTTGATACTAAGTGAATGAATTTTCAAAAGGACTCCTTCAAATGGGAAATGTATGGAGTCAACTTCAGACATGGAACTTTACCAGCAAAAATGAACAGCCACTGGGATCATTTGCAACAACTTCCACTTTTGAAAGATGCTTTAGCTTGTACAGTTTTGCAGGCTACACTTGCAATAAAAATATAACATTCAAAACAATCAGTACATTACCAATCTTGGAAGCAACTTTGCCATTATATTCAGAATAAATAAATCTAGTAGATGCACCTTCATTTAAAACCTCCAAATAATGAAACTTAGGTCTTCTTTTCTCCGGGCGGTGTTTGTGTGTGTGTTCTGGTGGGTGAGGGGTAATAGAAACTGTTAAAGTATAAAAGATAAATAACGCCTTTCTCCAACAGCTTAAGCTTTTGGAGAAGTTGGTAAGTTAACATGGTATCAGAGCCAAAGGTCTTGAGTTCAAACCTCCCGGATAGCAAAAATCCAAATGCGATGGTCGGCCCAAAGTGGGACCCCATGTACCACATGTTAGTCAAGTGGGCCACACGTGCGGGGGAGTGTTAAATTATAAAAAGATAAATAACGCCTTTCCCCAACAGCTTAAGCTTTTGGAGAAGTTGGTAAGATAACAGAAACGATTTACTAAACGATAAAGGAAAATCCTACAATATACCAAGAAAAAAACCAAGGAACAAGAAACACAGATCTGAGAACAATGGAAGGCGTAGACACCCACCCTCCCTCTTTATGTAACTTGAAGCAATGCTAACACAGCCAAATCCCCCTGATCATGTCCACTAACCTCCAAGGGTAACCTCTCCCCTGTTCTAACGCACATAGCCACATTAAAAGACTCACTCGATCTCAACCAGCCCCAAGCATTCTCCTCATGAAAACTGATACCGATAGCTTCGGCCTCACTCTAATCAGTCATCCTTCATAAGCTGAGTGAGCTACTTAAGTAACAATTTTTATAGCTTAAATTCTTTCCCTTTTCAATTATATGATATGATTTAAAAAATGTGAAATGGTCTGGACCATCAAATCAAAATGTGAAGTTAGCCTAATGGCCGTAACCAGTAGTAAATTACTAGCTATTGGTGGGAATGTTTTTCTATCCGCAATGGGTATGAACAAACCACTAAATACTCGTAAGTCTTAACTGTGAAAAAACCAATTACTCCAAAAGCTTAAGCTGTTAGAGTTGGCGTAATTTAATCATTTATACTTCAACACTCCCCCTCACGTGTGGCCCCACTTTTTTCGGTGGGCCATACACGTGGATTCTTAATATCAAGGAGTTGTTGGGTTATGAATCCAGGACCTGCTGTGAGGCAATAGCTATGATACCATGTGAAACAATCAATTAATCCAAAAGCTTCAGCCCTTGGAGAAGGCGTTATTTAATCTTTTATACTTTAACAGTACCGACTGGTGAAATAAATTATTCCACTGGTATTAGATCTTCAGTGCCATGATGACATTGCAGGCATGTCTGGTGTATGAACAACAGTATTTCACTGCGTTAGAGGTCAGAGAGTTAGTTGCAGGCAAGCTGATTGATGGGTATTTGTGGCATATTATATTCACAAAAAGTTTTGATATCTGTGGTGCCCTAAATGACATCAATTATCTACCACATCTCATTATAGATAATTGCCGTGGGTATTTCACAGCCACCTCCATCCTATCTCAATATATGCACATAGCAGGTTATGCCCACCTACCCATATAGCAGCTTGAGGATATATATATATATATATATATATATATATATATATATATATATATGGGAAAAGTGACTATGAGTGGCCCCTCCTATAAGCTTATATGAGGTGACGGCTAGGAACACGGCGGGCCCACATTTTTGGGGTGATCCAAACCATTCATTTGATAGGCCCTGACATAGATAGGGTGTGCTGGAAATATCAGCTCCATAGGATCATCCAAACCCTTTGAGCTGTGGAGGTGAAAAATGGGTAAATTTGGACAAATTTATACCCACCCATTTTCACCTCCACAGTTCGAAGGGTTGGGATGATCCTATGGAGCTGACATAGAGTTAGGGTTTTATATGACATCTCCAGAAGGTACCACACGTGACCAGTAATTGTTTAGGTTAAAGCCCTAAAGCTATCATTAAAAGAGAACTGGGTCGGTTAACTAGCCACCTAAGCCACTCATATAAATGCATATGTTGAGCAGAAAAAACATAACCAATTGTGATCACTATCTCATGAAAATATAAACTGAAAGACCACTCGCACGTGATATTGTGATTAAAGACACGTCAAGGGCCCCTAGGACATCCAGGTACTAAATATGGAGTCCTTGTATTTTCATAAAAGTTTTTTTTTTTTTTTTGGAAAATATGAAGACATTTTCAGAAGGAAAAGGACAAATTTACAGAAAGGGCAGATGTTGTCCATGGCTAAAACATTCTCAGGTACACTAACATTAGACAAAGAATCAGATGCATGATTGGCATCTCTAAACACATGACCAAGAAATATCGCTTCC
This sequence comes from Tasmannia lanceolata, assembly GCF_043159265.1. Taxonomy (NCBI): domain Eukaryota; kingdom Viridiplantae; phylum Streptophyta; class Magnoliopsida; order Canellales; family Winteraceae; genus Tasmannia; species Tasmannia lanceolata. The sequence goes on from NW_027518681.1 coordinate 12,170,082, forward strand.
TCTAGAACACCTACATACATATCTTACATACATATGAGCTAACAACTAAGAATCCAAACAATGAAGAAGCACACAAGAGTGACATTAAACGAGTCACCTGATCCCATAGTTTCAAAGCCTGTCCACATCATCGTTGACTCCCCGAGTCGACTCCCATTTGTATTGCCCGCGTTCTTGTCCAAGTCCGTGTTTTACCCTACAAAATCAATCAAAACTCCTTTGAGCCTCCCGATTTATGACCGTGTCAACCGAGTACTCAACTGCCAATCAAGTACTCAATCGCGTCATGCGGAGTCGACTAGGATTTGCTTTGGTCGCGTTTTGACCCGCATCCACATTTTGAAACACGTCCTGAAACCTAAAAATTTCTTTCCAAATCATCTTCAAATAACTGAATCCTTAAAACTGATCATACCTAGAAAGGCGTTCAGTCTTGCCTTTTAACACTTCTAAACACAATCAATTCATATCCATCACAATCCATCTTGATCGCTAAAGTCGGTGGCATAATCCACTTTGGAGTTTGGACATTTCATATCCTTGGCCCCCCTTCCCTTATTAATAACTTCCTGTTTTCCATCGCAATATTGAACACTCCCTAAAACTCTTCCCTAACAAGAGCCCAGAGAAGCCTTTAATCAAATCTTTCTCCTTTAGCCGCAAACAGCAAACAATAAAAGGGGAAAGGGATTCCCGTGTCTAATACCTCTCAAACTCTTCAGAACCAACGACTCCACCATTCAGTCAATTAAAAAACTGCCGCAATGAAATATATCCCAGTATCTACTATGTCTAATTCACTCCAAAGTTCAACCTTCTAATGTGAGGAATTCACTCCAAAGTCCAAACTTCTAATGTGATGAATTCACTCCAAAGTCCAAACTTCTAATGTGATTATCCACAAATTCCCAATTCATGTGATGATATGCATTTTCCAAATCTATTCTATTGATATCCCACCCAATGCATCAATTTGAGGTGGGCCTGAAAAATAGGACCTTTCTACGTCACTTATATACATCATTTAGTGGTGTATATAAGCCAAGAAGTAAGACTGACATTGTATTCATATATACATTGAGATATTTTGATTTCCTATTATTCCCTTCATCTTATTCGTAATACATAAGGGCTTTCATGTAATTTGGTTTGACTAAGTAAAATATAGGAGATGAGACAAGACGGCAGACTGACTTGAATTCCCCTTCTATTCGTGGATTAGGGTTTACCCAATTTTCTTCTTTCTCTTCTACTCTCTTCCATTAAACATAACTTTGACAATTTTAATTTCTTTTTGGGTAGGTAAGCTGGATTGAACCTTTGACCTCAGGGTTGGAGAGCAAAGCCTTAACCAACTGAGCTAAAGGCTCAATCCTGACAATTTTAAATTTTTCCATGTAAATCATAAGAAAACACAAACTTACCTCAAGGACTCCTCCAGTGGAATATTTCAAAACACGAAGAAGAGCTTTGGTCCTCTGACCCTTTGAAGAATAGTTGGCTGCAAAAACAACCATAGTTACAACTCATGCCACAAAGATTCGTCTAGCTTGAGTAAACGTCTCCAATACTGATTCTTACTAGATATATGAATATCATGATGAAGTGGTCAAAGAAATCTTTCCACATTAATTGTACAAATACAATTATCAAAATTAAAATTTATACGCCAGAAGCCAATACACGTGCATGCAAACCAGTTATTTCTAGTCTAAACCAGTATGACAATAACAGATAATGATGATGGCCAGATTTTCTAAAAAAATATGGCTTATTATTACCGATTAGTCGAACTCGATCAAAATTTAGATCTCTAACAACAGCAACAATATATCTCTAGAACTTCTTAAACAATGATATCACTAAAAAGTAGGAGCTCACCCTACTTAAAGAGTTATTAATGACACTCAATCCTTACACTTACAGTTACAACTAAATATAGAAATGGCAAGCAATCAAGATTTTTTTAGAAACATCAAGGCTCCCCTTGGTGAACAAATCAGCCTACTGAAGTGTAGCTCGAACTGGGTGTTTATTTCTAAGGTGACACTCAAGTCAACTTTACGTTAAAAACAATATAATGAATTATGAATTTTGATTCCAAATGGATGTACAAGCACATGAACTTCTAAAATAACTTCTCTGGCCTTTAATTTTAGTGCAGAACACACTAACACGAGTAGTTGCATTGCAGTGGAAATTGCCTAAAAGCTTAACCATTTCATTTAGTATGCTAAACCTTCCAAGTTGATGTGGTGTTTTGTGTACTAAGATCGCATATAGCTAGAAAACTAATAAAACTGCCAAAAAAAAATGAAAGGATCGAGGAACCCTAACTCTAGAGGAAAAAGTGCATGTAAAACCCTAACTCTAGAGTAAAAAGTGCATGTAAAACCCTAACTCTAGACCTAATATCAAAATCCGGAAAAGAAAAAAAAAATACGAAATGCAAGTTAGCCCTCAGGGATCTGAATAGATAAAACTTGTTCAAAATCAAGAGATCATGAAACAGAGCACCGAAAACAAGATCCTCAGAGAAATCATCAAAAAGATTGAAATTATACGAGATCAACAAATCAAAGCAACATACTTACTGGAAAGGGCGAGAACCCTAGGTTTGGCCATGTGTTGGCGACCTAATTTTCCGGCTTTTCCCCAGATCCCACGGCTCTTGGCTACGCGGATCGACATAACGATCTTATGCTTGCTTCCACCCCCATCGAGAGCGGCTTCGCAAGCTCTCCGTAATTCCTCGTCATCAGCACTCGATTTCGCCATTCTCGCTCTGTGATTCGAGCTCGATAACCCAAACAAACTGAGACCGCGACTTCTTCTTTAATCAATCAACTGTTAAAAGGGGGAGATAGAGGTGAGAAGAGGTTGCCGAGGCCGAGGGTCACAAGTCCAATTGTTAGAAAACTTTTAAGGGGGTGTCGCTACCAAAACGATATTGACTAGAGAGAAATTATATTGTGGACGGCTGTATGAGCGTGCAGTAACAAAATAAAGTGGGGGCCCACATTAGTTATTTGAAGGGCCCTGACATAGATAGGAGAGGTTTAAAATGGCCGGCACAGTATCAGTATAGAAACCTCGATAGATTGGAGAGTTAGGATGATCCAGATATTTTTGTAATGAATGGTTTAGATCAACCAGACAAAGTGGGCCCCACTGTATTTTGGTGCTTCACGTCCATGCACGGCTTGTAAATGCACACGTGATAAAAAAAAATTTAAACTGGCCTACCATATGATCGGATGCCTTCAATCAGTAAGTTGCTGGAGGTGGGCCCTGTTCGTGTTGGATTTTGAGAGGGGTTTTTTAGTCCAAAACTGAGTATTGGACTCAATATGATATTTAGACCTTGTTTTGTTTTTTATTTTGATCCCAAAACATATTACAGATTCAAATTTGCGTTTAATTTTGAGTCCAATAATCGGTTAAGACTCACAATCAACCCTCAAAATCCAAAACAACCACGGCCAAAACGAACACTGCTAACAGGTTTTGAAATGTATCAATTTTCAAAATCGAATGCCAATGTAGTCTGGTTAAATATCAGTTGTCTAAGAATGAAAAGATTATCTTAAGGGGTTGGGCCTATAGCTCAATTGGATGAGGCCTTATATCTCAACCTCATTCAGCTCCCTTCATTCATAGGTTCAATCCAGCTCCCTTCATTCATAGAGAATTCAGCACCTGGTAAAAGATCGGAATCATCTCAATCGAGCACCACCATGATGAAGCAAAGATCTCAACATTGTTTCATCTCAAAATTCAGCACCTGGTGAAATTTTATCGGTGACTCAAGTAGCTAGTGGCATGGTGATCAAGTCGAAACTACAAACAAGAACAAGAATATGGTAAGAACATATGGTAAATGCACAGAAACCATTGATACTGCTAACGATATTGACTTTCACATATAATATTTTTATGAGGGAAAATAAACTTTGGATGCCGGTTGCAAGGGAGGCTTAAAAGCAATCCCAAGCAAAATAGTGCACTTTTTTGTGTTTGTTTGCCAATTTAGCATTACAATCCAAGGAGACTACCAGACAAGAATCATAGCTAATTATTGCTTGTCTAGTGATGTGGCACCCATGAGCTCTCCTTATACCCTCCATTCCTTTCCTTATTTCTCTAAAATGGTAAAATTCTTCAAGTAGAATTTTGCTCTCTCTCTCTCTCTAAATTGGTAATGACACCCCCTCCAATTACTTACTAGATTGGCAACCAAACACTACTAATCACTATTCTACTAGGTAAATCCTTGGTAGATAAAATATTACAAAAGTTTGTCTCCTCCCTATTGACAACTTATACAACTAATCTACATGGTAACCATTCGCATCCAAACAGAGCCTGAGAAACTTCCATACACACCGGATATTCCGATTTTACATGTCAGCTAAAAAACAAAAAAAATAGGATTTAGTTGAAACCAACTAAACACACAATAGGGTTGGGCCTATTGGCTGAGGCTTTGTATCTCAACCTTGAGGTCGCAAGTTCAATCCCAGCTTACCTGCTAAAAAAACAAGAAAACAAAACACACAATGATGTAGCTCTCATGGAAAACTGGCTCTCAATTATGAGAACTGTTTTAATCTAACATGTGATAGAGCCAACTCGATTATGATTCTAGAGTCTCTTAGTATTCATGAAGTTATTACTGCTTTTCATATAAGTTGGAAGATTTTAGCTTTGATCGTACGGATTTATTTACTCTTTTTTTTTTCAGAAAAAAGTTTTAACATTTGTGGGGGAGTATGAGATGTATATCTATTAAAACTGATGATTTAAAATTGCGTTTGAAATACATTTGGCATAATCCTAATCTTCGTATGAGCATGATCTCTTTATAAAAGTTGCATGAAGAAGATATCATACCATATTTGATAACGCCACCTGAGAACTAACAAAGGGTGCACATGTGTCGACTAAAGGCCAACACTGTGATACTCTTGATTGTTTGAATGTGACCACAAATTATTCCTAACAAAGGTGGCTCGACAGATGAGTGGGGAGAAGTTTTACTTGAGAATTAAACCATTAAATTGGCAGAGCTACCAAAGTATAGGAAAGTTATAAAAAATAAATAAATGGTTTTTAGACAAAAGAGTTGAGTTGTCATGTGAATTCAATATAACTTTGGAGAACCAATTGATGCAACTAAAGAATATCCATTTTCATAATATTGTTATGAGATAAAATGGCGAAAGTCTGCTAAAGGAGAAACATGAGATCTATATAATAGCTTGGCAAGAAGGGAAAGCACTTGGGTCCTATTTGTTTTAGATTCTGAGAACCGATTGTGAGTCCACAACTGATTACTGGCCGGATTCAAAATTACGTTTAATTTTAAGTACAATAATCAGTTTTGAACTAACAATTAGTTCTCAAAATCCAAAACAAATAGGTCCTTAGGCGAGTGACAGCTTTGGTTATAAGACTACCAGGAGTGGCCTCCACAAACTACAAAGATTAATGTAATTAATTTTTATTTGCTTCACGGATTGATATTAAGTCATGTTTTTTTCCTTCCTCTTGAAGGGTTTTATTTGTCTTCTCAGTTATCTATCTCTTGTTCTCATCAATCTCTATCCAGTTAAGGGGATCTTTATGTTAATGTAATAAGTGTTGTACTGGGAATAATTATCAGGTTATGAAAAAGATAAAGGAGCAAATTTGTAATAGATTTGTCCAAATTATGAGGTAATTAAGAAAAAGGGTAGAATTGTTATGGGCAAGGAAAAGATAAATAAGCATGTGTGTTTGTATATAAAGAAAAAAAAATGAATTTTTAAATGTAACATGAAAGATAAATCAACCATTCAAAAAAAAAAAAGTTGAAAGATAAATCAAAAGAACATTCCATTTGCATGCATAGATACTAGTGCTTATATATATATATATATATATATATATATGAGAAAACGGTTCCTACACATATGTGTAGAGAGTTCTCTACACACTAGCTTAAAATACAATGGGGCCCCACATTGTTTGGGTGATCCAAGCCATCCATTTTAAAGGCCCTTACATAGATAGGGTGTCTACAAAAAATCAGATCCATAGGATCATCCCAACCCTATGATTTGTGGAGGTAAAATGGATGTTTTTAAACCTTTACAAATTAGTCCATTTTTTGCCTCCACAGTTCGAATGGTTAGGATGATCCTATGGATCTGATTTTTTGTGGACACCCTATCTATGTGAAGGCCTTAAAAATGAATGGTTTGGATCACCCAAATAATGTGGCCCCCACTGTATTTTAAGCTAGTGTGTAGATAACTTATCTACACATATGTGTAGGAACCGTTCTCTCATATATATATATATATATATATATATATATATATATATATATATATATATATATATATATATATATAGAGAGAGAGAGAGAGAGAGAGAGAGAGAGAGAGGAAACTGTTGGTGAGCTTAAGCTCACCAAACTTATGGTGAGCTAGCTTGCCCAATCACATGGGTCCCACATTTTGGGGAGTGATCCAAACCATTCATTTGCAAGGCCTTATCATAGATAGGGGGTGTACCAAAAATCAGCTCCATAGGATCATCCTAACCCCTCCATTTGTGGAGGACAAAAATGGGGCAGATTTGTGTCTGTCCATTTTTTACCTCCACAAATGGAGGGGTTAGGATGATCCTATGGAGCTGATTTTTGGTACACCCCCCATCTATGTAAGGGACTTTCAAATGAATGGTATGGATCATCCTAACAAAGTGGGCCCCCATGTGATTGGGCAAGCTAGCTCACCAACAGTTTCCTCATATATATATATGTACACCACAAGACTACTGGTTTTATCACTAGAATCAAATGTTTTATTCTCAAAGTATGAAAAGTCAGTAAACCAAGAATTTGATTAGTTCTATATACACCAAAAGACTACTGGTTTTATCACTAGCATCCTAATCAAGACATCATCATATGTTTTATTCTCAAAGTATGAAAAGTTAGTAAACCCATAATTTGATTTGTTCTTGTTTTATATTCTTGCTTGGACAGTGTTTTGATTGCTATAATTGAATTTTATATAGTGTGTTCACCATTCTAAACCAATTGTGTCATCTTCTTTTGAAGAAAGATGAAATGAACTGTTTGTCGAACTTTGCTTACATCTGATTCAATGGCCTGAGATAAATATACCAGCGAATAAAATAAACAATATATAGATATGGACACACGACTCATAAGAGATGGAGGGATATTGTCGACTTTATTTTTGTTCTGGGGATAGGATAATTCATTAAGTAATATAATTAAAAGTTCCAAAGACCATTTGCATCAGCATAAAGGGTTTATTGAATGATAGATTGGAGGATACTAATCCAAGAACAAATAGCGTTGGTTGTTGGTGCCTCCTTTGCCAATATATCTACTGCTAAATTTGTCTCATTGTAATATAAGAAGCCTACCAATGGGGTATGCGACTGAGAAACAAAATAGATTCATGAAGGATCCCTGTTCGGTCCTCCAAGTGTTTGATGTTGGTGTGGAGCACTTGTATGTGTAGGTTTTCCTTTCCCAATTTTTTAATTCGGGTTAAATTTTAATAGAGTTGCCACCTAGGTTAAGGGACCTAGGACCCAAATTATGACTTTCTAATGCCAAGAAAATGTCTTCAAGATCAAGTACGTTATTTTTTACCGGATTAGGAGGGATTAGACAGTCAATCTCTACTAAGAAATCATTAATTTTAGACTATAAGTCTGTAACCAACATATTTAATTCACACTCCATGTATGAGTTATAATCTATATTAGGTAAGTAGCAATAACAAATAATTAACATAAAAAATTAAGGAAAAATGAAGATAAAAATCAACTCACCAACAATCTATTTGCATGATTTGTTGATCAATTGGATGAACCATCAATTGATTGGAAAAAAGAATAGATCCTCACAACGATGTTTGGTCTCTAGAACAACATGATTAATTGATGATAATTCATGACGAATACAATGGATGCGATACTACTTATGTAGGATTAGTAAATAACTAAATACAAACTTGAAACATGAGTAAATCTAAAATAAGATATAATTCAACTACTTGAAAGAGTGAAAGAGAACTTTCCAAAGATGTTTTTTAAACTAATTTTAATGATTAAAATCCTTAAGTATGCATAAATACATACATACTAACATTTTTAAGCAATGAAAGAAGACTTATTGCATATAGACTAATTAGAACTATTTAAACATGCAAATGAAAGGAAGTTTTAGAATATGATTAAAACTAGGTTAACAAATCAAAACTACTAATCTTAGCATGCTGTCATGGGTAAATTGCATGACGTAAAAAAAGGGATAAAATATCAAATCTAGCATGAAAAATTAGTTTAAAACATAAATTAGAACTCCCCATAGATGATAACTAGAGAAGAAAAGCATGTATTTTTCACAGGTTTTAGATTGGCGATGCCGAAGAACTCGTATTGAAGCTCTAGAAGAACCTTCTTGAAGCACCTGTATCTCCTGTACGAGGTTTTAGATTTCGATTTTGGTGTCGGTTTCGGCCACACGTTTCGGTTTCTGGCAGAAATGTCAGCCAAAATCATGTAAAAATATGGTTATGATTTCGTTTTTTTTTTTTTAATTTCGACCGAAATGTCTAAAATTTCGGTGTCAATTTTGACGATTTTCGGTTGAAATTTCGGCTATTTCGGTCGAAATTTCATAAATTTCAGTAGAAATTATAACATTTCGGTGATTTCAATTGAAATTTAAATTTTGGAAAAATTTCGGCAAAATCTTGTAAAGAAACGACTTCATGTGAATTTCGTTTCGGTTTGCGCCGAAACCGAAATATTTTGACCAAAACGAAACGTTTCGGTCGAAATTTAAAACCATGCTCCTGTATCTCCAAGAACTTGGGGGTTCAATCCTAGATTTACCAATAAAAAAAAGAACCTTCTTGAAGCACATGTATCTCTTGTTGTCTCCCCTTGAAAGAGCCAATCATGTTATTTTATAGTGTGGAGCTAATGACCATGAATTAGAGGCTACCTAGGACTCAAATTTGTGCTTAGCACGAGTTCTAAGATGATCTGGCGTGTTTCTGGAAATTTTGAAGGTTTGAATGAATTTTTCGAAAAAGTAGGTTTGATTCAATGGATAGGATTAAACTAAGTTTTTTGCATGAATCTTAATCCTCCTAGAGATTGTATTTGAGTAGGATAATGTTATGAAGGACTTTTAAATGAGTCGCAATTGAAAATAAATATTTTTGAGGCAGTTTAGGCAATTTTAATTATATTTTACTCAAATTTACCTTTGTTTGCCCAAATTTATATCCAATCAACTAGTTTTACTGTCGGTTAACCAATTTAACTATTGACCAATGTTAATATTTGTCGATCAATCAATTTTATTTCCGATCAATGTAAAAACCCTATCGAACAATAAATTTTACTGTCAAAAGAACATTTTTATTGTTGAATAATGTAAACCCCTATCAAATGACTTAGTATCCTGTAAAATGATAAAAATTTACTCCCAACAAGTATTTTGGTTTAATTGTATACTTTTTATATTTTTCTTATACTAAACCACCCTAAGAGGAATTTATATCATTTTAAAAAGTTCGAAGAATAATTTAAAATGATGTGTGACTTATTCTTGTAATATGGATCAATTAAACATCTTTAAGCTCATATATTTAGGTCTACTTTCCACAATTTTAGCGACATGCTAACTTTTGAAAGTTGTAAAGAACTGCTACGATACATTCAAGAGAGAACAATTAACAACTAATTATCATTGTAACACATAGAACTTGGGGTGAATGATTTAAGGTCAAGCTAGAAAAAAATTAGGTGCCTATAGGTTATCATTGTGAATCCTTATTGATATAGACATAGGTAACGATGAGATTAGAAGCCTATCAAATTCCATAAAACAGCAAAGTCATTCTGCTAGATGGCTCATCGTTGCATTGGATGTAGATATTGTATCCAACGATAAACTGCTTGTAGGTGTCACATATGATCCCCCCGGCGTCTCCTTCTGGTCTTGGATTCCCACCACCACTCCATCAAAACTCAATTTATAGGTGCAAGAGGGACATGGGTGCTAGTAAATTTATGAATTTCTAAAGTGGGTTGGTGCCACTCTAGGAGATTGGAGGGTTCCTCTTGCCAGTAAATTTTATGATCTTGGTTGATATTAACTTTAAAAGAGGTCGTGTGGTTATGATGAGATGCCAAGTCAAAGGTCAGTTGGGTGTTTGATTATGGACTTTAGTGAGGTTCCTGGATGACAGAGAAACCAAAGGGTTAAGGTATGGGCTAGGATCCAGACCACATTCAATCGATTAATCTTGGAGGGAGTCAATGAGAACAATTGTGTGAGGAGCTCTTATGGGCGGTAAGAGGTGTGAGAATTGAGTAGTGGAAATACAATGGATAGAAAGCAACCAGGGTAGAGGTAGTGGATATCCACAAAAAGGTTATTATTTCTGGTGGTCTATCCGAAAGGAAAATTAAGTCCAACGTACAAATTACGCTTTCACTTGGCTTTCTCTTCCCCTCCCTCGTGGCCTTCCAAGGTACGGAGCATCCCGGCACCTCCGAGAGTTAGAGCATTTGTCTGATCAGCTTTTCAGAGCAAGACCCAGACCGTTGATAGAAACAATCTGATCTTTTTGAGAACCGAAGCTGACAGCCCGAACACTCAATTTACAATAGCATGATAGAAACCGTTCATTTGATGAACCATGATGCAAATAAATTTACACCTAAAAATCATTTCCATAAGATGATCTAGCCCACTTATCTCTAAAGGTACCACATATTATGGAAACCTCTATAGATTGGAGGGTTGGGATCATCCTATGAAAATAATTTACGGGGTACAACCTGTTTATGCTGTGGCTCATAAGATGGACGGTTAGGATCATCCTATGGGGTGGGCTGGATAGTAAAAATAATGGACTCAGATATATGTTTGTATCTCAGCATTGGAATAGGACGAGTCCCAGCCACTTAATATCTCAAAAACGCACAAAAGGGTGCCACGTGGCACACAATAGCACAAGCGGTGACCAATAGGAGAAACCCTTTATCCAATCTTCTTATCCATAAAACACGACCTCCACTCAATATTAGTCTCCTTTCTCTCTCCTCCAGAAGCTTTACTTACAAAGGAGGAGGGGAGTAAGAAAATCAGAAACCCACGTACAGAGGAGAGCTCGAGAACTATGGCGGCTTCCCTTCAAGCTGTGGCTACGCTCATGCAGCCGACTAAGGTCGGCGTACCTTCGGTTCGGCTTAGATCCTCTCCTCAAGTCTCCAAGACCTTCGGCTTCGACCCAGCTGGAGCCAGGCTTACTTGCTCTCTACAAACTGACTGGAAAGATTTGGCTCAGAAGTGCGCCGACGCCACCAAGATAGCCGGCTTCGCTCTTGCCACGTCGGCTCTCGTCGTCGCAGTAACGTTTCTTCTCTTTCCCTTATGATACTGAAAATGAAAAATTAGCTTTGGGAAAACAAATTGAAATTGATAATTCGTTTGGGAAAAAGGGATACGAAAATGCTATCAACCCTAAACTTCTATGTACGTAAGACACTATTTTATTTACTTAATTCACTGCATCTGGGTGGGATTCATTGATTTGGTGGGGTCCATCTGGTCCATTCATCTTACCATATACACTGTGGAACCAATAAATGAATGGTTTAGATCCAATAACATGTGGTCCCCACCAATTCTACTCTGTACTGTGCGTCTTAGTTGCCTAAACCAATTCTTAATTCCCAATTCAGAATTGGTTTAGATCCAATAACATGTGGTCCTCTAACATTCAGATCCTAACCCTCCGATCTGAATGTTAGAGGGTTGATCCTAACCCTCTATACATAGGAAGGTTAGGATCAACCTATGTAAATGATTTTTAGGGCACAACCTATTTAGGTTGTGGCCCATCTAATGGACGGTTTGGATCATCTTATGGTGCGGTCCATAACGTACCTTTAATAAAATGAGGAGTGCCCTCGTCAAAATACCGCAGTGCTGGTAACATTGCCCAAAATTTAATTCAAAAAATCTTAGGCCCTGTTTGGATTGTAAGAAAAACATTTCTGTTGGGAAAATTTTTCTTGGGATTTTTGTTTTGTTTCCACGATATAGAGGGAATTGATATGATTATGATATTATTAGAACTTGTGAGTCCCTCTAAATAAAATTGAATTGAGATGGTTCCAATTATATATTTTCCCTTTCTAAACTTTTCCACAAAAATCTTGCCAAATAAAAACTTCATTCCAATTGGGGTGGAATCAGGCGTAATAGAATAAGATGCCAATTAATTCCAGCACTGATTTGTGCAATTCAAAATACATGATATCTCCATGTAAATGATATCCGCATCCCCTAATGGTGCACAATACTTGATATCTCCTCCTTGCAGGGAGCAAATGCCGAGCCAAAACGGCTAACCTTCGACGAGATCCAAAGCAAAACCTATATGGAAGTGAAGGGAACCGGCACGGCCAACCAGTGCCCGATAATCGATGGCGGCGTAGACTCCTTCGCCTTCAAGCCCGGCAAATACACGATGAAGAAATTATGCCTCGAGCCAACGTCCTTCACCGTCAAAGCCGAAAGCATCAACAAGAACTCACCCGCCGAGTTCCAAAAAACCAAACTCATGACTCGCTTAACCTACACCCTTGACGAGATCGAAGGCCCCTTTGAGGTCTCCCCGGACCGCACCGTCAACTTTGTAGAGAAAGACGGCATCGACTATGCAGCCGTCACCGTCCAACTCCCCGGTGGCGAGCGGGTCCCGTTCTTGTTCACCATAAAGCAACTGGTTGCGTCCGGAAAGCCGGAGAGTTTTGGTGAGACAAGAGCTTTCGAAAACAAGAGGGAGATTTCAATTTTGGAGAATTTATATGATGAAGGGTAGTATAGGCACTAACTCATCATCCCATCCTTGATATTTGATCCAACAGCAGCTCCTCAAAAAGTGAGCTGATATTGAGGAGCTGCTGTTGGATCAAATATCAAGGATGGTACTTTTATCGTACTGTCTTTAATTGTTTATACGGCCTTTTATTATATGATGCCCGACCGTGAAAATGTAAAGGGCGGAAGGAGACAAAACCTGCTACCTTGGTTTTTGAACCAAGGAAAAGCAAAAAACGGGGCTTTCTCTTGGATTAAAAATCAAGGGAGAGATGGTTCTCTCTCCGCCCTTTACGTTTTCACGGTCGGGGATCATATAAGTTCTCTTACTATATAATTTCTCTCAATTTTGAATCTTCCTCTCAAAATTTTGGTTCAAAAAGTAACATTCAAAATTTCTTACAGGTGGGCAGTTTCTGGTCCCATCTTACCGGGGGTCGTCGTTCTTGGACCCCAAGGGGAGAGGTGGGTCCACCGGTTATGATAATGCGGTGGCGTTGCCGGCCGGAGGGAGGGGAGACGAGGAGGAACTGTTGAAGGAGAACTTGAAGAACACAGCGTCTTCGACCGGGACAATTACGTTGAGTGTCACGAAGAGCAAGCCGGAGTCCGGAGAGGTGGTGGGAGTGTTTGAGAGCCTTCAGCCGTCTGATACTGATTTGGGAGCGAAGGTTCCTAAGGATGTGAAGATACAAGGCATCTGGTACGCACAGCTCGATTAATCTAAGGCGTTTTTTGTTGTATGACTATTTTTTTTGGGACTATGTTTTGAGGAGACTGAACCTTCTTTTTTTTGTTGAAAGTAATATGTTATTATGACTGATTTATGTCGTGTAAGTTGGCATGTAAATTCTCGTGGCCTCATGAAGTCCGTAATGCTAGAAAGACAGCTGGTGTATTGCCTTTGGTTATTTGGATGTTCATGATGGTCATTTTTGAGAGAGAGAGATGATATTTGCAATACCTTATTTTGATAAGGAAAAATTGCCAATGGGAGACACCAAAATACAAGAATTGTGAATCGCACACTTTTGACACTTTTGAAAAATTGTTAGAGAGGAACGAAATTGGGGTTATCAAGTATCTAAAAGGAGGTTATCAACCCTCTAAATGGGGTTATCAAACTCTCAAAAGGGGGTTATCAACCCTCTTTAACAATTTTTCAAAATTGTGTCCCCCGTTCACAATTTTTGTATTTTGGTGTCCCTCATTGGCAATTTTTCCTTATCAAAATAAGGTATTGCAAATATCATCTCTTCTCCTTATTTACGCTAGTTAATTAGGGAAAAATGATATTAGCAATACATTATTTTTTATAACGGAACCTCTCCCCCTATTTATGCTTCCCTAGTTACCTGCTAAAGGCTAGTAAAATTTCCAACGAACAATCAACTGCCAATCAGAGAAGCGTGCATTTAGAATATAGGAATCTTGCGTTGGAGAGAAGATATGCAATCCCCGATTTCTTGTTATCTATAGAAAGATGACCAAGTAAAAGGTCAAATTTATAAGGTTTATAATAACCTTGGGGTCACCCCCGTTTTCCATTATATGTACTAGGGGTGGACATGGTTCCGGTTCGAACCGAGGAACCGAACCGAACTGGCACATTTGGTTCGGTTCGGTTCGGTTCCATTTCTATATGGTTCGGTTTCAGTTCAAAAATCCGGGAACCGGTGCAAATTCGGTCCGGTTCTGGGTTTGGGATCCTGGAACCGAGAACCGACGTGGGTCCACAAATATTCCTTGAAATAATTTTTCATGGGTGATTTTTTTTTTTTTTGCCCAAGAAATGTTGGGCTAAAAACAAGAAACAAAAAACTATTGAAAATATGATTTATTTTCTCCCTGTTGTTTAGAAAATTTTCACCCTCTCCTCGCTCGTGTCCTCAAGTGTCTCCTCCCACCCTTCTAACCCATCTCTCTTCACTATAAACTAATATTTTATGGATAAAAAAAAATTATGGTTTCCAAATATGGCCTTATTCTATATCACCACAAGGTATAGAGTAAGTGAGATCAAGACCGCTGATCTTCTATATCACCACGAGGGAGCCCACATTGTCTTTGTCCCATGTTGAACAGAATAACCAAGTGTAATTCATTATTCATATATAAACAGGGCCATTGGTGAAGGTTGGGTAAACCCAGAACCGAACCGAACCGATTATATATGGTTCTGGTTCGGTTCCATACGTATATGGTTCGGTTCTGGTTCCAATTTCAAGGAATCGATTATATATGGTTCGGTTCTGGGTTTAGCCCAAAACCGAACCAAACCATGTCCACCCCTAATATGTACTATAGATATTTATAAGAAATTTAATAGTAATTACTAATTAGTACGTAGGTAGGTTGGTACGTAATATCATAAATGATTTTGTAATGTTTTAAATATTGCGGGGCATGACAGGATGACACCCCAATGAAGGGTTGCAATAACCATCTGCAGGGGCTCATTCATTGGACCCAGTCACCAATATGCATTTACAATGGCATTGAAAAATGTAAAAGGCATAATAAATGCATACGGATGAAGTGAATCCAATGGTGGCGTCCTTGCTGTTTGGTTTTGCAAGGGTGCCCGTGCCTTTCAATTTACCATTGCTCCAGATTTTTTATGTTACTAATCTATATAACTAGTGTCATACTGTTTTCTATAGTGATATGATATCGACTAGCAAGACATCTCATCTCCATAGATATATGAAAACAGTGCACAACATGGCATGTGGTTGGTGATTAAGATCGTTGATACGATGGACAATGTTATGAGCATCTAAGTGGTGTTAGTTATGTGGCCTAAAATCGGTAACAGATACGGCAGTGACGTCAAAGCTGAGCTGGAGGACCCGAGGAGCCGAAGTGAAGGAACCGAGTTCTGAGGGATCGGAGTGGAGAGGCTGAGGAACTGAGTCCTGCACAAGGAACAAACGAGGTCAGAAGACCAACCCAGAGTGTTGCTCCGGACAGACCCTTCGACACTCAAGTCAGTATGAGCAGGAGTGCAGAGCTAGTTTTAAGAGTGTTGGGTTCTCATTACCTTTGGTTTGAGCTTTGAAAGCCCTTTTATAGAGGGAAACCTGGGGTGGTTGGATTATGTACAGCAAATAGGCTTGTGGTGGGCCATCCTGGAGCCACGTGTCAACAGCTAATTGGCTGGTGTTTTTATACCCTATCAGTTGCCCCCCAGTTTTCCAAGTCATTGTGGTCATTTGGGGAAGTGTGGTGAGTTACATTTCTGATCGGTGGGAGTCTGTCCGGTGAAGCCGTTTGTCCAGCCCGTGGAATCAGTCCAGAAATGTGTCAGTCCGGCCTGGGAATTAGTCCGGAAAATCTGTCAGTCCGGCCTGGGAATCAGCCCTGAAAATCTGTCAGTCTGGTCTGGAAATCAGTCCGGAAAATCTGTCAATCCGGCCTGGGAATCAGTCCGAAAAATCTGTCAGTCCGGCCTGGGAATCAGTCAGGAAAATCTGTCAGTCCGGCCTGGAAATCAGTCCGGAAAATCAGTGCGGCCAAGCCGTCTGTCCGGCTTGGAAAATTAGTGCGGCCAAGCCGTCTGTCCGGCCTGGAAAATCTGATTTTTGTCATCTTGCGGATGCGTCATATTCAGTGCGGCCAAGCCGTCTGGCCGGCCTGAAAAATCTGATTTTTGTCAACTAGCGGACGCGTCATATTCAGTGCGACCAAGCCGTCTGTCCGGCCTGGAAAATCAGATTTTTGTCATCTAGCGGACACGTCATATTCAGTGCGGCCAAGCCGTCTTTCCAGCCCGAAAAATCAGTGCGGCCAAGCCGTCTGTCCGGCCTGGAAAATCTGATTTTTGTCATCTAGCGGACGTGTCATATTCAGTGCGGCCAAGCCATCTGTCCGGCTCGGAAAATCAGTGTGGCCAAGCCGTCTGTCCGGCCTGAAAAATCAGTGCGGCCAAGCCATCTGTCCGGCCTGGAAAATCTGATTTTTGTCATCTAGCGGACGCGTCATATTCAGTGCGGCCAAGCCGTCTGTCCGGCTAGAAAAATCAGTGCGGCCAAGCCGTCTGTCCGGCCCGGAAAATCAGTGCGGCCAAGCCGTCTATCCGGCCTGGAAAATCTGATTTTTGTCATCTAGCGGACGCGTCATATTCTGGTCGGCTTGAGATGACCAGATTTTGTCCTGTAGTGCATTGCGCTATATCCTAGTCGGTTGGGGCCGGACTGAATTTTGTCTTTTAGCGAATCAAGCTATATCCTGGTCGGCTTGAGATGACCAGATTTTTGTCGTGTAGCGCATTGCGCTATATCCTTGTTGGCTTGAGATGACCAGAATTTTGTTCTGTAGTGCATCGCGCTATATCCTGGTCGGCTTAAGATGACCAGAATATAGCGCAATCTGCTAAAAGACAAAATTGAATTTTGTCTTGTAGCGAATCACGCCGAGTCTTGGTCGGCTTTAGATGACCAGAGTTTTGTCCTGTAGCGCATTGCGCTATATCCTGGTCGGCTTGAGGAACGGATGAACTGGAAACTGATTCATGTCAGCCATTTCAGGTCGTCCATCTTAAGTCGGCTGAAAAACAGATGAGCTACAACTTACCCTTCTTCAGGTTAAGTTTTACCCACGCGTTATATCCAGTCTGGCTGGAGATGTTCTGAATGGCTTAAGATGACCAAGTTTTATTGAACTTGGATTTTTGCAAGGGTTTGGTTTTCTGCCCGGGCCCGCTCCTGACTAAGAGTGCGCTCCCGGTCTTTGTGGAGACGAGCCGGGGCGAACCAAGCAGCGAGTACCCAAGTTTTAGTGAACTGGGTTTCTGAGACGGTTTGGTTTTTTTGCGCGGGCCCGCTCCGACCAGGAGTGCGCTCCCGGTCTTTGTGGAGATGAGCCGGGGCGAACCAAGCAGCGAGTACCCAAGTTTTAATGAACTGGGTTTCTGTGACGGTTTGGTTTTTTTGCGTTGGCCCGTTCCTGACCAGGAGTGCGCTCCCGGTCTTTTTGGAGACGAGCCGGGGCGAACCAAGCAGCGAGTACCCAAGTTTTAGCGAACTGGGTTTCTGAGCAGCGAGTACCCTAGTTTTAGCGAACTGGGTTTCCAAGTGGCTTCGGTTTTTGCTGTCCGGACTTGTTCCGGACCAGGAGGGCGCTCCCGGTCTTTGAGGAGACGAGCCGTGGCGAACCGAGCAGCGAGTACCCTAGTTTTACGGAACTGGGTTTCCGAGCAGCGAGTACCCTAGTTTTAGCGAACTAGGTTTCCGAGCAGGGAGTACCATAGTTTTAGCGAACTGGGTTTCCAAGCAGCGAGTACCCTAGTTTTAGCGAATTGGGTTTCTAAGTAGTGCAAGGAGATCTGCAAAAGAGTTTCTATCATTCACATTCAACATATATTTACAAAGTCGCTTTCACGCCGGGTGGTCTACTACTGATAGTATTTTCTGAGGTCTTCGGCGGGTTCAGTCACCTGGGCTTCATCCCTCAGATCAAGTAGCTCAATCGGCAGCGATTCCACCGCATTTTTGCCTTTGAGTGCCATGGCATAACACTCCTTGGACTGGGGTTGGTCTCCCCGAACTTCTCCCACGCCGTTTGGCGTTATGAATTTCATCTTCTAGTGATACGCTGAAGTGACTGCGCGGATCAAGTTCTGGCCAGGCCGTCCCAAGATAGCGTTATAAATCGAAGTGGCCCTCACTACCAGGAAGTTGACCATGGCGAAGGCTTGATAGGGCAGTTCTTCGATGAGGACTGAGAGTTCAATCTGTCCCTCCACTTTCACAACCTCTCCTGAGAAACCAAATAGATCCGAGTTCGCCGGCCTCAAACGGTCGTCGCCTATCATCATTTTCTGGAAAGCATGATAGTACAAGATGTCTGTCGAACTCCCGTTGTCGACAATGATTTTCTTTACTTCCCAGTTCGCGACGAGCATGGTTAAGACCAGGGCGTCGTCGTGTGGCAGTATCAGGTTGTCAAGGTCCGCATCTGAAAAGGAGATCTCATTCTCTGTCTTCATCTTTTTGCTGCATGTGTGCACGGCGTTGACTCGGCGTGTGTATGCTTTTCGAGCAGCAAACGATGTGCCCCCAGCGGCTGGTCCGCCCATAATTGTGCCAATGATTCCCCTTGGCTGGGATCGGTGTGGCTCTAGTTGAGGACTGGATGGCGGAGGAGATTGACCCCGGGGAGGGGGCGGCTGTGACCGTCGTGGGCTTCGGCCCTTTTGAGCTCTCTTGTGTGGCCATCACTTCGGACATACTTTTTCAAGTAGCCCCGGCCAATCAGCAGCTCGATTTCTTCCTTGAGCTGCCAGCATTCGTCTGTGTCGTGACCGTGGTCCCTGTGGAACCGACAGTACTTCGACTTGTCTCTCTTATTCCTCTTAGAGATCATTCTGGTCGGCCACCTTACGAACTCTTCTCTTCTGTTTGCGGCCAGGATGTGCCTCCGGGAGGTATTGAGAGCGGTGAAGTTCTCTTCCCTCATCTGGGAGACTTCTCTCTCCTAGGAGCCTTATCGTCCCTACGCTGCTTGGTAGGGTTTTTGTCCTCAGAGGTTCTCCTCCGATTTGAGTCTAGGGCCGCCAGTGTCTCTTCCACTGATATATATTCCTATGCTCCGGCCATCAGATCTGCCAGAGAGTGCGGGTTCCGGCGGGTCACTGCTCGGCGGAAATTGTTAGATCTAACACCCGCGAGAAGCACGTTTGTGGCGGCTGATGGATCTAGATTTGGCACTTGGAGTGCCTCCCTGTTGAAGCGGCTGACGAATGCCTTCAGAGCTCCTGCCGCAAGGCCATCAAGGATGCTGTTGTTTTCCTTGGCCTACGGCTGCTCATGAAGTGGCGGACCAGATCTTCCCCAAAGTCCTCAAAGTTGCTGATGGAGTTCGGTTTGATCCTTGAGTACCAGTCACGGGCCGCACCGGTCAGCGTGGTTGGGAAGGCTCTGCAGAGGAAGCCATCGGACGCGTCGTGAATGAGCATCATGGTTCTGAACGTCTCTAAATGATCCACAGGGTCAGTAGTCCCGTCATATTGCGGGACAATTGGCATTTTAAACCCTCTGGGCGCTGGGGCGCTCATGACATCGTCGGTGAACGGTGTTCTGCTTGAGAACGCCCGTGCAGCAGGCCGGCTCTGATCTTTTGCCAGCTCTTCTATGCGGTGGTCCATTTCTTCGATCCTCCGTAGCATCGGATCAGCTCTGTGGTCTGGTCGGTCCAGTGACCTGTTTCTCTCCACCGATTGGCTCGTCGCGGAGCCGGACTGACTTTCTGGACTCCTACGATGAGGCCGGTGTTTTTCCTGCGGCGCGTGGTCTTTCTGGGCTCGATGCTTTCGTGCAGAGCGGGACCGCGATCTCCGGCGGCGGTGAGGTTCTGTATGGGCATGTCTGATTCTGGAGTAATGGACTCGCCTTGTGGAGTGGTGAGTCCGGTCTTCATCGTGGCGCACTGACTCTCCCCTGTGGATATTCGACCTTTGTTGTATAGGTCGTGGAGCTTCTCGGGGAGGTTGGGGAGGCGCCTGGAGTAGCTGCTGGTACTGATCGACAAGAGCAGCCATCTGTTGGAAGAGAGCTTGCACTTGATCAGGAGTAGGCATGGGGTTGAGATGTTCCGAGCGAGCGGGGCTTTGTTCTGCTGTGGCAGAGGTAGCCACCACCTGTGAGGCGATTCGCTCACTCCGGGTCCTGCGAGGCAGTACGGCTCGAGTAGTCCGTGTGGTTAGTACTCGAGCATTCCTCCGTCCTGCCATTTTTGTAAGGGGATTTGAACAACTTTTAGTTCGTGGTCCCACGGATGACGTCAATCTGTTAGGCCTAAAATTGGTAACAGATACGGCAGTGACGTCAGAGCTGAGCTGGAGGACCCGAGGAGCCGAAGTGAAGGAACCGAGATCTGAGGGATCGGAGTGGAGAGGCTGAGGAACTGACTCCTGCACAAGGAACAAACGAGGTCAGAAGACCAACCCGGAGTGTTGCTCCGGACAGGCCCTTCGACACTCAAGTCAGTATGAGCAGGAGTGCAGAGCTAGTTTTAAGAGTGGTGGGTGAGAGGTGATTACCTTTGGTTTGAGCTTTGAAAGCCCTTTTATAGAGGGAAACCTGGAGTGGTTGGATTACCTACCCCAGGACAGGTGTCAGCTTGTCATAGGTTCGAGTTTACATACACCGAGGTAATTACCATAATACCCCTGTACAGCAATTAGGCTTGTGGTGGGCCATCCTGGGGCCACGTGTCAACAGCTAATTGGCTGGTGTTTTTATACCCTATCATGTGTTATGCGTTTTAGGTTGTGGATTTAGTTATTTCCTAAGTGTCATGCATGTAAGTAGGTTAGTGGCGTAGTTATCTAAAACTACATTTATGATTGTATTTAAGTTTTATATTTCAATGAATTGAGAAAGATGCGATTTTTACAGCAACAACAAAGGAAACTTTGTTTGGGAGAGTGATGGTTCCACTCGAATCGAGCCATTAGGAGGTCCGGTTGCCTCGAATCAACCTCTTTCTCCTCTCTTTTCTATTTTCTTTTTGTTTATTTGTGTTACGGCTAATTAGGCATCATAGTGAGACTCAATGGCCTTAGGATTGACGCTGAATGGAGATCACACTTCTAAGATTGAGTCGCGTAAACAAATCCAGGGTTTCAAGGCATCTTAAATGAAGTCTTTTAGACCATGCCCGATCAAAGCCCTCTCATCATCTGATGAGAGTGGGACCAAAACCCTCAATGCAGTAATAGAAAAATAAGGAATGCTAAACTTAAGCGCCCTTGTAAAAACCAGCTACAAGGCTGTCACCCCCATTGGACCATCTCACCAAAGTGCATTTCTAATGGCACAGAAAAATATAAAAATAAAGAAATAATAAATGCACTTTGGTAGGATGGTCCAATGTTAGTGTCAATGTAGCTGGATTTTTTTTCACAAGGGCACCCTTCATTTTAGAATTCCTGTAGAAAAGTAGCTTTCTATGTTTTTATTTCTTCCCACATACATTTCAGCAATAGAAGAAGCGCTTCTCGCAAACCTTACAACAAAACAAACATCAATGTCCATATTATTGCTTTTCCTTCCAAGTTGGGCGGTGCTGCTGCCTATCTACACCTATTTCTTTCTCCATGAATGCCTTTTAAAGGATAATAAGTCCTAAGTGGGTAGGCCAACTATTTCCACCCTAGCTTGGTATAGGTGGTATTCAATATCAAATGACAGTGTATTTACTGATTTATGGGCATGCAGATATCAATCCACTTCCATAGTTTAATATAATTAAATACTAATAAAACGACAAATATTATTAGTAAAATCTCACTGTTGCATCAAATTTAAACCCTCTTTGCGACACATCAACAAGCGGCGTCTTCTTCGGCAACTATCCTTGGTGATCATTGGCAGCAACATCAGTCTTCACCATCAACTTTCGGAAGTGTGCATCAAATTGGTGGATTTTGATTACATTTGTAATTTGGGGAATTCTATTGTATTGGGGAATTTTTTTATTGTTGTCAAACGTATATCGATTTTCAATCCATATACGTTTGAGGGGGTATGTTAGAATATGTGAGATCCAATAGTTAGATTGGGTTAAGATCTCACCGTTTGATCATCTTGGAGGTAGATTAGATAAGTTGGGTACACGAGGGAACTAAATAAATTAGGCAAGTGGATTAGAAGAGGCAAGCAAGAGAGATTAGGAAAGTAGATTTGATTAGGATTGGGTTAAGATCTCACTGTTGGATCATCTTGGAGGTAGATTGGTTAAGTTGGCTAAATGAGGAGACTAGATAAATTAGGCGAGTGGATAAGAAGAAGCAAGCAAGAAAGATTAGGAAAGTAGATTTAATTAGGTAGATTTGATTAGGATTCCTTCCCTTCCATAATTATCTTGATTTCCCTTATATGCTTATCATGTAAGTGCTTCATATAAGCACCCTTTGATTACTGTAATTGCATCTAAGAATTAGTGAAATTTCTGAAGTTTATCATATTTACCATATTATTAGAAGGTTCTTTTAAATACAAAAATCCTCCTTGTGAATAACATGCATGAACAAACTATGAAGGCATTTTTCGTAAATTGGCACCCTCTGCCTCCGAATCTAGTCTATTTTGGAAAATATCTTATGCACTAAGACCCTATTCGTATTTCAAAATAGAAAAACATCTCTGACGGAAATTTTTTCCTGGGACATGATATAATTATGTTTAATTTAAAGGGTTAGCATCATAAATTGAAGTTCTCCCCCATATTGAAATAGTGTATGTAGGTTCAAGTTATTTTTTTTAGTGTGGAAAATAGTAGGAAATTTTAGAAATATTCTTTCCTTTCCGAACTATTCCAGAAAATTCCTAAAATCCAAACAGTGCCTGAAATAATGCTTCTTTCAAGACTAAAAAGAACAGAAAAAAGGAAAAAAAAAAAACTTATTCCACAAACATCAATGCCCATATTATTGCTTTTCCTTCCAAGCTGGGTGGTGGTGCTGACTATCTACACCTATTTCTTTCTCAATGAATGCCTTTTAAAGGATAATAAGTCATAAGTGGGTAGGCCAACTATTTCTACCCTAGTTTGGTATAGGTGGTATTCAATACCAAATGAGAGAGTGTATTTACTGATTTATGGGCATGCAGATATTAGGGGTGTCAATGGATTCAGACGGTCCGATGGATCGTCCGAATCCGAACGTTAATGAACGGGATCTAAACATATGAATAGGATCCATGGGCATATTTCGGATTGGGTATGGGCACGCCACATATGCCCATTGGATAGTCACGATCCGAAATGGTGTGCCAAAATACCCTCCAAACTTTGTTAATGCTAACTGTTCTATAAGGGTATTTTGGTCAAAACCTCTCTTATCACTTTGAATAGGATGGGAATGCAATTTCACTCATTTCGGTCGTTTCATTTCATACTTTCAAGGAAGAAAAGAGAGAGGGGTTTTGTTCTTTATGTATCTATTCTTTGATAATAATTATACATTATATTTGTGTATGTAATTTTGATTAGTTTTATTGTTTACAAGCATTATTATACACATATATTAAACATACATAAATTTTTTAATTTAGTTGAAGAAAATGCATAGAGAAACACTAAAAGTGGACTGCCATTCTAACTTTTTTTTTTAAAATTAATTGTTTACTTAGTTTAGTGGGACATAATAGGACACTCCGATAGACGGTCCGAATTAAAATGGATCGTGATCAGGACGTGGAAAGTAGGATCCGAAGAACAATCCGACTCCGACCTGACCGATAAGGAATTTGAATGGATCGTGACTGTGACGTAGGTGGATCCGACCCGAAGTGTATCCGTTGACACCCCTAGCAGATATCAATCCACTTCCATATTTTAATATAATTAAATACTAATAAAACGGTAAATATTATTAGTAAAATACAAATATTTACCATTTTATTAGTAGGTTCTTTTAAATGTTTACAAAAATCCTCCTTGTGAATAGACAAGCATGAACAAAACTATGAAAGGTATGAATCTACTCCATTTAGGAAATATCTTTTGCCCTAGGACCCTGTTTGTATTTTCAAAACAGAAAAAAAACTTCTCTAAAGGAAATTTTTTTATATAATTATGGTTAATTTAGAGGGTTAGCATCATAAATTGAAGTTCTCCCTAAATTAAAATAGTGTAGGCAGGTTCAAGTTATCTTTTTTAGTGTGGAAAATAGTAGGAAATTTTAGAAATATTCTTTCCTTTCCAAACTATTCCAGAAAATTCCAAAAATCCAAACAAAGGCTGAAATAATGCTTCTTTCAAGACTGAAAAGAACAGGGAAAAAACTTATTCCACATTATACACAAATATCCCTTCCCTTACCTCAAAAATCTAACAAACGCCGGGTGGGGAAGTGTACAGTACGCACCTCCCTTATCTCCCGCTTTCCACGTACAAAAAAGTAAAAGCAGGTGGTTAATTACGCGCCCGGCCCACTGTATCATCCTCGAAAAAAGGCTGTAAACCCGTCAGATACTCGTCAAACCCTCTGTTTTTTTTCCAGAAAAACGCATTTAAGACATCCACCAAACAAGCCGAATAAAAAATCCGAGAAAAATCCTTCCCTCTCTCAGTCCTCCTCATTGAATGCCATTTTCCCACTAGCCCGGCAACTCATTTAATTTCGGCCTGCGATTCACCATTAAAGCTTCAGACCCCATCACACCACCGCCTTTTCCTGGTCATCTTCTCCGACCATACCGGTTATCTCCGGTTCAATCTCTCCGGCGACAAAAGTGCCTCAGGGTCTCCACACCGGAGCCGACTCGAAGAGAAAGCAGTCGCCGCCGATGACCGGATAAAGATAGGGCTAGTCAAAGACTTACTCCGGCGGGAAGACCCACCTCCGCCGCCGGCGAATCTGTTACTAGATTCCGACAACGTGAAGAACGGTCTCTCCCTCCGGCGAAGGTGGAACGGAGATTTCATGTTACGGTAATAACGGAAAGAAAAAACACGGGATTTTGCAGAACTGAACGGAGACGGTGATGGCCGTTTGCTCCAGAAAGTTCCTCCCCGGCGGTATCTCCACGGCGACGTAGTCGCCGGTTCAAGAACCATCCGATCAGACGCGAGATTTCTTTCAAAACCAAAAGAGTAAGATCGCTTCAGCAAAAAATCCCTACGTTCATCGATTCTAGTTGAAGATATTTCCACAGAGGGAGTAATTTCCGGCACCGGACCGGTGTCCGGTTCTTGCCGGAGAGTAGAGAGAAAGCCATCATCGAAGCTAGGGCGGATTCTGGCTGCCATTAAAGGGATGAAAGGAGATTCGGGGCGGAAAATTCCGGCACGGCAGAGAGGACAGCTGGCGTGAGAGCGGAGCCATATGTCGATGCAGTCTACATGAAAGGCATGTGAACAAGCTGGTAGTGTTCGTAAGTACTCATTTTCCTCGAATTCGAGTAAGCAGACGGCGCAAACTCGGCCGGCGGAGGCAGCGCTATCGACGGAGATTGATCTGCGTTTGCTGCCTTTGTTGTAGAGAGTGAGGGGAATGGTTTTGATGGCGGTTTCGTCAAGGCCGTAGTGGGAGAAGAAGGGGAAGGCAGTTTCGAAGGCGTCGGTATGCGGTGGAGACTCGATGTCAGAAGGTGGATACCGGCGGTGGCGCCACCGTCTCCAGCGGAGGTGGGAGCGGCGGAGGAGGCGGAGGAGGGGAGGGAGGAGGTAGCGAGAGATGAGGCGGAAGTAGGTAATGATGAGGAAGGCTGTGCCTATGACGACCACCATGGCGATGAGTGGTGGGCTGAAATCCACCGGAGATTGCCGGGAAGTGGCCGGAGAAGGATCCCATTCGAATTCGTACTGAGGGGGTTTTGCTGGCTGTGTCATCGCTTCTTTTTTTGGATTCTCCTCTTTCTCTTTCTCTTTCTTGTATCTGCTTTTGTCTCTGCGTTTAATTGAGGGCGTTGACAAATGGCGGTGAGAGTTGGCACGTGTGAAGAGCTTGGTTTAACTGTTTACGTAGTATTTTTCATTACTGTTGCATGCCGGAGAGTTGAAAAAATGTCGTGAAAATGTTGAGTTTTTAAAAAACATTAACAAATGCTACTTTATTAAAAGAAAGGTTGCTAGGGACGAAAATACCCCTCAACTTATTTTAATTTTTCTCTTCTTAGTTTTATCATTTTACTCTTTTACTTGTAGGTTTTACATTCTTTCATTTTTAGGTTCTACTCCGACGAATTTTGTGTGAAACGACGAGATTTTTCGGCGATAGAAGCCTTCTTCTCCGGCGAAACATTTCATTTCTCTGGCAGCAGATGCTTCTTTGTCCTGAGGGATTCTGAAGATCAACAACTATGCCTTTCTTGAAAGCCAAGAGCACCGATCTATCAGTGTTTATATCGTCATGTGAGCAGAGGAATAAAATATAATGGAAAGATGAGAAGGAGAAATTGGATTATGGACATGTTGAGAAACCCCATTTGATAATTTTTTATTGTGTTACTGTGGCTAATGGAAAACTCCACTACCTCTCTTAACTTCTAAACTTGTAAAAGAGATGCTATGGCAAAGTCATATGTTCATTTTCGTGTTATCCAATGGACATCAAATGATTAGTTATTTTCAGAGATCTCCTCCTCTTCTTCTCAACGCAAAAACAGGTATTCGAAGCCAAAACAGGATATTCGAAGCCAAAATTTACTTGGTCGAAGCCAAAAATTACTTTTCTGTAACATTCGCTGTTGTGTTTTTCGCTTCGACTAAAGTTTTTTAGGCTTCGAATAACTGGTTTTTTGCTTCGACTAACATGTTTTTTGCTGCGACTAGAACTTTTAAATTCCAGTAACATTTGGAACTTTTTTCGTCTTTAACTAATATATTTTAGTTTTGAGAAATATTTGTTGGCTTCGACTATCATTTTTTTTTGCTTCGACTATCATTTTTTGGATTCGACTATCATTTTTGGCTTGGAGTAACTTTTTTTTGGCTTCAACTAGCATTTTTTGAGCTTCGACTATCATTTTTGCCTAACTTACATTTTGCTTCGAGTACCATTTTGGCCTCCACTACCCTTTTGCCTAGTGAAAGCTCTTTAAGCAACTGATTTTGGCTACAGCCACTAGAAAATGGGAAATACTTACAAAGATAATGAGATTTTGGATATTTGGAGGAAGAAAAAAAAAATGAGAAAGGGGTGTCTCTAGAGAACTTCTTCTAACCTCTTAAGACAAATGAGCATATGCCAGAGAAATGAAGATGTTTTGCCGGAGAAGAAGGCTTTTATCGCCGGAGAAGAAGGCTTCTATCGCCGGAAAGATGTATAAAAACAAAGAAGAGAAAGATAAAGTAAGGTTATGGGTATTTTCATCCTAAAAAGTTCTTTTTTAATAAAGTAGCATTTGTTAGTATTTTTGCAAAACTCAACATTTTCTCGTCATTTTTTCAACTCTCCAGCATGCAACATTAATTGATCCTATTATTTACTTTCCAGATCAGCCAATTTTTGGGTTCCACCGTGAGGACTTGAGACAATCGATCTTGTAGATCGTCTTGAGATGTGTCCTACATGGCCGAACGGACATCTCGTTCTTTAGATAAAGGACCACGCAAATCGACGGCTAAGCTTGTCTTTTAGAATGTTAAACGGGGTTTGGTAAATCAACGTCGCACAGACTAACGCACAATAAGTGTCACAGGCGCCGTCTTTTTACCTACACCATTTCATTTTTGGGGATTTGCTAGGGACCAGCGTAGAGAGGCATTTCGATATTGGCTGTTGCATGTGAGAGCAGCCACCTCAAAATCGCTAGTTATTTATGACCTTTGGAACCGCCACTAACAAAATCCTGTACTCTAAAAGCGTTCATATTGGAATTTGCGAAATCAAATAAGAATCCTCAAGTCCCTTATATTTTTAAAGAGAAAACGGTTCCTACACATATGTGTAGAGAGTTCTTTACACACTAGCTTAAAATACAGTGGGGGCCTACATTGTTTGGGTGATCCAAGCCATCTATTTTAAAGGCCCTCACATAGATAGGGTGTCTACAAAAAATCAGATCCATAGGATCATCCCAACCCTACGATTTGTAGAGGTAAAATGGATGTCTTTAAACCTTCACAAATTAGTCCATTTTTTGCCTCCATAGTTCGAATGGTTAGGATGATCCAATGGATTTGATTTTTTGTGGACACCCTATCTATATGAGGGCCTTAAAAATGAATGGTTTGGATCACCCAAATAATGTGGCCCCCACTCTATTTTAAGCTAGTGTATAGATAACTTATCTACACATGTGTGTAGGAACCGTTTTCTCATTTTTAAAATCCCCTACGAAGGTGTTTAAAAAATCTAGAGATCACATGCTTTCAAAGATACCCACCAACCTTCCTTCCCATCTCAGCCTCGAATTCATGAAAATGTATGTGAACTCTGGCGACTTAGGACGCGCACGCCTGTTGTTTGATCAAATTCCCAAACCTGATCTTCGTTCTTCGACGATATTGGCTGATGCTTATACGAAGCAGGGTCTTCCGAAAGAATCCATAAAGCTCTATCTTGAATTGCTTAAGAAGCAGATTGAACCCGATAAGTTTTTTTTGTTGTCTGTCACCAAGGCCTGTGCTGTCTCATCAGATCTTATTAATGCAAAAGAAATTCATGAGGATGCAGTGAGGTTAGGTTTCAGCTCAGACCTTTTGTTGGGAAATGCATTGATTGATATGTATGCAAAATGCGGGTTCTTTCAAGGTGCGCGGAAAGTGTTTGATGATTTGCCGGCAAAAGATGTGATTTCTTGGACTTCAATTGCTGCAGCTTATGTGAATTGTGGGCGTCCGAGAGAAGCTTTGCGAATTTTTCGTGGAATGGGATTGAGTGGAGTTAGACCCAATTCGGTAACAGTGTCGTCCGTTCTTCCCTCCTGTTCGGAATTGAAAGCTTTGAATTCGGGTCGAGAGATTCATGGTTTCGTTGTGAGAAATGCGATGGGAGAGAATGTGTTTGTGACTAGTGCTCTTGTAAACATGTATGCTAAATGCTCAAGTATAAGGCAAGCGCGGTCTGTTTTCAATAACATGTCTCGAAGAGATGTTGTCTCTTGGAATGTGATTCTAACTACGTACTTTCTAAATGGTGACTGTGAGGAGGCTCTAAAGCTCCTTGATCAGATGAAATTAGAAGGCGTGGAGATGAACTCTGCTTCGTGGAATGCTATGATTGGTGGGTGTATGCAAAATGGGAGAAATGAACAAGCATTCAAATTGCTTGCTCGAATGCAGGATTCAGGGTTCAAACCGGGTCGAATAACAATTGCCAGTATCTTGCCAGCTTGCACCAATTTGGAAAGCTTAACAGGGGGTAAGGAAATCCATTGTTACAGCTTAAGGCATTGGTTTATTGAGGATATGGTCGTTGCCACGGCTTTGGTTTTCATGTATGCCAAATGTGGAGAATTGGAAATTTCTAGACAACTGTTTGATAAAATGCCTAAGAAGGATACTGTTGCTTGGAACACTATAATCTTAGCAAATTCAATGCATGGACATGGCAAGGAAGCATTGTCACTATTCAAAAACATGGTGGATTTCGGAGTCAAGCCTAATTCTGTAACATTCACGGGTGTTCTTTCTGGTTGTAGTCACGCACAGCTCGTCAATGAAGGGCAGATACTATTTGATTCGATGAGCAGAGACCATGGGCTCAAACCCGATCCAGATCACTATTCTTGTATGGTTGATGTGTTTAGCCGTGCGGGTCGCCTCGAAGAGGCATATGCATTCATTCAGAAAATGCCATTAGAGCCAACAGCCGGAGCTTGGGGAGCATTGCTAGGAGCTTGTAGAGTGTATAAGAATGTTGAGTTAGGAAGAATCGCAGCAAGTCATCTGTTCGAGATTGAACCAAACAACCCGGGGAATTATATACTGTTAGCAAACATTTGTGCCACTGCCCAATTATGGGATGATGCGTCAAAGATTAGGAACTTGATGAGAGACAGAGGAGTTAGCAAAATTCCGGGTTGCAGCTGGATCCAGGTAAAGAATAAAGTATACACTTTTGTGGTGGGTGATAAAAGAAATTCTTGGAGTGATGAAATCTATAGTCTTCTAGATGATCTGAGTGAGAAGATGAGACTTGCTGGTTATTTACCTGATACGGATTTTGTTATGCAAGATGTGGATCAAGAGGAGAAAGAAGAGGGCTTAGGAAGTCACAGTGAGAAGCTTGCTGTTGCTTTTGGAATACTGAACTTGAATGGGGGATCATCAATTCGGGTCTTCAAAAACTTGAGAATATGCGGAGACTGCCACAATGCCATCAAGTTCATGGCCAAGATTGTCGGGGTGCACATTACCGTGAGGGATTCCATGAGGTTCCACCATTTTAGAGATGGGTTTTGTTC
Organism: Tasmannia lanceolata; assembly: GCF_043159265.1. Classification (NCBI taxonomy): domain Eukaryota; kingdom Viridiplantae; phylum Streptophyta; class Magnoliopsida; order Canellales; family Winteraceae; genus Tasmannia; species Tasmannia lanceolata. The sequence goes on from NW_027518681.1 coordinate 12,200,883, forward strand.
CTGTCAAGATTTTTGGTGAAGGCTCTGTTTGGTTGCAAGAATTTATCTCTTACAATAGTGGTGTATGAAGCCAACAGGGAGGCGACAAGCGTTGGATTTACCTGGAACTTACCTCGTGGAATAGTGGTAAGTAGTCTTGGTTGTCAACCTTGTAAGCGAGTGTGTGAGTAAAAAATGGCGAGACATGAGGCACGTAAGAGAGAGAGAAATCATTCCGGGGAAATATAAGTTAAAAACCACATTTTGTGATTTTTGGCTTGAATTTTATAGGGAGGAAACAAGGGTGACACACCAGCAATTAGCAGACAAGCGATGATTAAATTGGCCCTGGTTGTCTTGAAGGATTTCATTGCTCTATATTGGCAGTCAAACAATGGGGGTTTTGCTGATGTAGCACCCAAATGCCAAACAAAACTCCTAAGGTTCCACCAAACAGACCTGCCTGCGAATGAACTTCCGGCATGTAACATGTACCATTCCATCTCCACTGTATCAGTTCTGTTTATTTAGATACAGATGGCCTCGTGAATAGTTTGCGGCTCGGCTGGGTATCGGATGATAACTGCTAGAATACAGGCATGAGCCATTCTGTCTCTATTTTGTACAATCAGTAGAAATTTACGGATGACATGGAAAGAACCGAAATCACTATTTAGTGAATACTGGAAGTCATGGGGACAAAAGTAGTCATTTTCCAAGCTGAATATATAGCCTTTTCTTTTCTGTTCTTTTTTCTTTTTTTGAATGAGGAAAGTGTTTCTAGTCGGCGACCCAAAAACACAGTGGGCCCACATTGTTTGGATGATCCAAAACACTCATTTGATAGGCCCTAACATAGATAGGGTGCGCCCAAAAAATCAGCTTTATTGGATTATCCTGGCCCTTTGATTCGTGGAGCTAAAAAATGGACAGATTTGTGAAATTTTATACCCGCCCATTTTAACCTCCACAAATCGTAGGGTTGGGATGATCCCATGGAGCTGATTTTTTGGGTACACCCTACCCATGTCAGGGCCTATCAAATGACTTCTTAGGTCACCCAAACAATGTGCCCCCCCACGGTTTTTATGGCCAACGGACTAGATAACTTTTCGGTTTTTATGGCCAATGGACTAGATAACTTTTCTAGTCGGCCAAATAGAGACACTTTCCTCTTTTTGAATATATTAGCTTCATCACCGTTAGTTTCTTTACAATGACCAAACAACTCTTGGTATGTCCCATCATGGAGAACAACCTAACTCATTTTTGCTAAAAGGTACAAGTACCTAAAGGTTAGGTGTTCTTACGAAGGAACTTGTTTAATTAGCTTAAGTAGCTTAATGCCCTGTTCGTTTTGAATATTGAGAACTGTTTTAGACTAAATTAAATGCTATTTTGAGTCCAATAATCAGTTTTAGATTCAATCAATTCTCAAAATCCAAAAATAACAGGTGCTAAGTAGAGAAGATGAAAAAAAGAAGACAAGGAAAGCTATTAAAATAACCAACACAAACCAGTCAAGTTCTTTAAAGCAACCCATGTTCCAAATAACCAAGTAGAGCAAAGCAACTCATGTTCCATCATACCACGTGAAAATATGCCTGAGATTCCCCGATAAGACTCAAATGGTCCCAGGTTGAGGCCCGCATCTTCTTTTTGAATTGTTTTTTCTTCCCTTTTCTCTAATTATTCTTTAGTGCTTCCATTGACCTCAGCCTGTGCACTACCATGAAACCCCACCAGAATTTGAGCTTAGATAGTCTTGAAAAAAAAGTACCATGTTTTGGAATGTAAGTTTCTATGCTAGACTAATCCACCCATAACTTTAGTTCTAAAATCTATTAATCTTTCCTTTATCTTTCTTGGGTGGACTAGTGAGGCTGCTCAAACTTGAACAGACCTTTGTTCTTGGATATAATGTCAACAAAATTGGTGAATAGCTACAAGATAATTTCAAGATAAATTTAGGGCAGTGATAAATCGACCCCCATATATCTATATGGGGGTTGATTTAAGATATATGGGGGTCAATTTATCAGTGCCCTAAATTTATCCAAGCAGGATAGCCAATCCAAGGAACAACTTATCCGAGGATTTTCTTTCCCCGTGCCGAACAGCCCCACTACTCACTAGGGCTGATCCCAAAATTCCAAGGTTGAGAGACTTTTGCACTCACCATCCAAACACCTGAACTGCAGGAATCACTGAATAGCCAAAGAAACCCAAAAACAAGAAAAGCCACGTTGTATGTGGAAAATGTTAGAAAATTGATGTGCAAATCTGTAATTTAGGATTCAAGAATACCTTATAACAAATTAACCTCACAACTTGAAGACAGAGATCAATAATACTATTTTCTGCAATAATAATCTGTAAAGAAAAAGAAATCGTTAGATCACTTATCGAGTTGAGGCACGAAGAATCTTCGCTGTCCTTAAGGCAAATCTAGCCTCCACTATGACGAATCAACGGTGCAGATGGGCGTTTCGGCGTATGCCTCCAGGATACAACAACTCTTACTCCAGGGGTGTGCACTCACGCAGCCCGGATGCCTAAGAACTCGCTTATATTTGCCAAAAACCTCGAGCAGAAAACCAGAGAGAAAACCAGAGAAGAGAAAGAGTAGAAGAAGAATCCGTCAAAGATATCTTTCTGTTTTCTCTAAAACCGATTTTATAGAAAGGTAATCAACACGTTAGGGTGAAACGTCGCACTCTTTTAGTGCGTGAGAAATGTTTTCCAAATGGTCACTAAACCACAATTAAGGAATCTCAAACGGTAAAAAAGAGTTAAAACAAAATAAATAAATTCTAGACCGTTAAAAGGGAAAAATAAATAATAGAAAAAGAAAAGCCTTAGGTCCATGCGCGCGGCCGGCCGACCAGCGCCGGGCCGGGGGGCGCGCGCGTGTGGTAAGATAAAAAACCCACCGGACCCAAGTGGGCGATCCATGCGCGTAGGATCCCCATGACCTCTTGCTCATTCACAAGGCTAAGAGAGTGAAAGTATATATATGCCCACTCTCATCCTCTCACACTTCCCATCTAGGACTAAAGTTTTCTCATGACTTTAGTCTTTTTGGAGGGAAGCCCAAGTAATTTGAATGAGAAGCCCAAAAGCATACATATAATGACTAAAAACACCAAATTGTAAGTTTGAATTACAAAAAGACTTTTTTCACATAAAAAGTCAACAGAAAATACTCCCAAAAACATATGCTCCCAAAGATGGGCATCCTCCTTGATCACCTACATTGTTCATGATTCATTCCTCCTATTTTTATACATATAAAACGATGATAGAGCAAAGTATAAGATAAAACTATGATGTATAGATGCGCTGATAGAAAACCAAGTAATACAGTTTGGCCTATATGCCTGGTTACCCGATAGTGTGACTGATAACCAATACTGGCATAGTAAACACAGTAGAAATATCCTACCAAAACATTTGCCTTCTGCTCAAATAAAAGAACAGGAGCTAACATGAACAGGTGTAAAGAAGGACATGGTTACATATAGCTAGAAAGTCCCCACAAATTCTTCATCTTCTAGACCAGCCAGCCAAGCTCCCTGCAAAAGATTCAAACTCAGCTAAGCAACACTGCAAAAATATTTTAATGACGATTATTTCAGAATTAATACCTAAAGTTATTGGCAAAGAAACGACATATTTGGCAATCGGGTACACTATTAATGCGCCAAGCCTAAACATAAATCAAACGAGAAAAGATAGCAAATATTTGATAGACATTATTTCATAAGAATTGTATCTGATATTTGCCTTCCCAACATATCGATAATCAGAAGCCTAAGGCTATTCATCAAGGGTTTAGACTATAGCTAATTTTGAGGTTCCTTGTTGATATATAAATGATTGAGAGTACTAACATGAATCTGGTCAAAATAAATCCACCTACTAATATGCATAGTTGATCCCAATTGAAAGCAATGGTTCATTTCATGGAAGTACTGTTCATACTTGCATATCCTATTAAGACATTCTCTAAAGTTTCATACAATGACCATCTTAGATTCTCAAAGGACACGAGAAAACATAAGCTTTTCTGTGTTGGGGATCAAGAGCAATAACGCAAGGCAAACCATTTTCTCAAAATGGGCTGAAATAGTGAAACCCAGGTTGAAATCCTCCTCATAAAATAATAAATAACATAGCTCTTCTACAATGTAAAAGATCACACTACTCTCGAGTGTATTATAAAATTTTCTCAAAAAAGGGCTGAATTAGTGAAATCCAAGTTGAAATCCTTTTCTTGGGTTAGGGAAGATATCCCATGTAACCCTCTTTCCTGAAGAGAAACAACAATGGCTGAGTACTAAAGGTAACATTTAGGAACCAAGCATTAAAGGTATCAATTTCATAAACAACAATGAGGTATTGATAACAAACTTGGTTGAGTATTATATTGCCTATCCAATGTTAAATCCGAGATTTACGTGCTTAAAGAAAATTTTATTTCCATTAATTGTATGAATTATTAAGTATCCAGAAGGAAAGGAATTGCAAAGTTTTTTTTCAAAATCTAGGATGGAAACAGAAATGGGTAGCACCATGAGCCCCAAAACTAAAAGAGCACTCAAGCTGAATTATTGTATAGACATTAAAGCAAGTGTAGTAATCATTAATTGGGTGGTGTATATAGGTTACAGAGATTTCTTCAGACAATTTGGGGATGTTCTCTAGCTTCCGCAGGCCCAAGAGAATAATCTGATGGGATAGAAGCAGAAGAAAAAAAATAGCGGAAAATAAAAGAGCAGGTTAAAAAAGAACAATACCATGGAAATAAAAAAATATGGTGGAAATGCACTGTAAAAGGTAATAAAATAATTAAAAAAGTAAACAGCCTACAGATTGAGAAAACACAAATAACAGACAATCTCGCACATAAAATAAACAAATCTCACTAAAACCAATATTGCTGAATGCCAATATACTCCTAAGCAAATGCTCCTAATCAAATGGTCGTAAAGTAAAGAAGAGACTTTTACCGCTTCAAAATGGTTAGCATATATACTATGTATATTATGTCTGTGCATGCGATGCGTAGATCTTACAAATGACAAGATACATTAGAGTATACAATCCACTCAGATAAGTACCTAGTATTGAAACAATTACATACTAAAATATAGTGCAGATGTTTCATATAGCAGTGGTGTCATAATGTTGTCGAAGACATAAGGCACACCACACAGGCATGCCCTCCTAGGTAGGGTATTGTATTATCACAGTAAACCACACAATAGTTGATGGATAGAAGGTCCTTGACCACATTGAATATTGTCATCTCATTTAGCAGCAGCCTTGTGTATCTTGCTCACATGGACCCAACATTGCTCATGTAAGTTCAAGTCTGACCCGAGTATCAGGCTATGCCGACAGCTTGCACTAAAGAGAAGCACCTGATGCAATTTTATCATATTTGTCTTCATGCCTGAATAGTTAACCATACATGTCCACATTGTCCAATTGACCTTTAACCAAAGGAACCAGTGCATCGGAAACAAAAGGAAATGTAACAAAGGCAATGGGCAATAAGGCTATATAAGCCATGCAAGCGATGGACGTCAACATGCCAAGCTAGATCTAATTCAGATCAAAATCAAACGACCAAAGGGAAAAAAACATCACTACGCTTACTAATTCGCTAATTACTGAGAATATGAGCCTTATTTATTGGGCAAAAATGGATAAATATCCAGCACTCTAGTCATTCGGTTATTAAATGGTGAAATTGAGAATTGTTGATGGAAAGCAATTTAGAACAAGCTTAATTTTGGAAAATATGTGAAGGAACTTATTCCATAAAAAGGGATTGGTAAATATTAGAAGTTCAGTAGTTAAAAAGAACTTGTTCCTGGCTGCATATAATATGCAGCCAGGAAATTCTGAAAGAGTGACAGCTAGTTTCAGCACTTATGTGTAGCTAATGTGCCCAAAAAGTTTTTTCTCCTAAGAATTTTAGGTAATTTAGAAGTTTTGGAAGGTGAGAACTGAGAACTGTAACCAAAAGCCAAAGAGAATTTAAGAGCCATAAGAATCAATTAGGCTCTGTGAATATAAGCATTGGCAGCCCTCTGTAAAGTCTGGAGTGGACTGAACTGGTCAACAAACTTTTGTTTTCTGCATTAATTTTTCTTTAACAACATTGAATTTATGCTATTTTTCAGTTGAATTTTCAATAAGAATTTTCAATTGGACGTTATTATTTTTCACCACAATCAGTAATCTGATCTGTAATTTTTGGGATTGCTGGGGGTGAAGGTCCTTAAAAAAATTAATATATTGATGAAAGGATCTTAAGCCTCAAAAATGTTTTCACGAAATCATGAGTCATAGATTTAGGGATTTGCTAAGGCATATCGCAAAAGGCATTTCGCGGCTGGTCTGTCGCATGTCGGACCAGCCAGACAACAGCTTTTGTCTCCATTCACGAAGTGGCTGGTCTGGCGTGCGACAGACCAGCCACGAAATGCCTTTTGCGATGGACGCTAGCAATTCCCTTAGATTTAATAACAAAAAAGGGAAATACACAATCGTTAAGAAGTGGCAAAGGTCTAATAAGTAGTAACAGACACAATTGCCACAGATGTAATTTATTGCATTTTACCAAATAAATGCGGGCATTCAAACACGATTAAAGTAGGTAGTTCAATTTCTCATTTTATTTTTGTAAAAATAGTGACGAATAACAGTTAATAAGAAAATATTATAAGGTGCAGCAAGTTATATCACAGTTCTGATGGGCGACAGCAAAAGTTTATTATGTTAAAATTCGCATGCCCTGCAAGTTCATCCGCATAAAAAATCACCACATGTTTCAAATAGAGCCACAACTACAAATTTCAAGTATCCATAATCGGTCAACATCAAAACCATGTGAAGGTCATTTGCACACATCTGTCTAAAACTGTGACATTTGAATCAAATATGAAGAGGCAACTCATGTCAAGAGAATCTAAGTCTTTAAATGAAAACAACCGTATGAGGCTTTAATTTTTGCTATAGACAAAAGCAAGATTTTCCTGTTTTAAGACAGAGGAAAATAAAGTTATCTCCATTCTCACCTAGTGAATGGAAATGTTCAGGCAGGTTTAGCATTTTAGCAAGCCAATCCAGAACAATATATCAAGTTTTGTTGCAGTAAGGGTCCTCATCCAACTAAAACCAGCAATGCTAAAAGCAGAAAAGAGCAATTCTCCTAAGAACCCCGCAATTTTGCTATTAGAAGGAAAGCGTGCCAAAAAAAAAACCCTGGTCTTTGCCAATGGGTTATACAATGCAATATCTTCTGTTGAACATCTCCATTATCCATAAAAAAAACTCTGAAATTTTCATCAATTACAAATTGCAAACCCCACAACTCGGCTGGGATACACTCTTTCAACCAAACAACATAAAGAAACAAGCAAATATAATTGGAAAGACAATCATCAGATCAAAATCAGGGAAAAACAAATAAAAAGAGGCTAGGGTATAGGGGCTTGGGAATACCGGTACTATAGGCATGCATCACTCTTAATTTGATTTGATATTTTCACTCTCTTTCCATTTTCACTGAACATACGACCACAGTTCATTTCTTGGCTCGGCTCTGAAATTTTATGATCTGTTCAGGCAATTTAAACCATCTAGGCAGACTATATAGAGCAGTGTTCTTCAAATGCTGATCCATCCCTTGTCTTGGACAAAAGAAAAGAAGTCGCTCGGCATCATCTTTCTCAAAAGTGGGAACAGATGCACCTTGTATACTGGGAATGCCTAGTGTGACCAAACTACGAAAAGGAACTTCAGGTGCAAGCTGGTACAAAACCTATACTAACAGAGCATAACAGATAACATGAGAGGGAAAGGAAATTGCCGAAGGGCGCCAAAGCCTAGTCGCTCGGAAAGAAAGCATGCAAAGAGAAGAAAATGCAGGAGACAGATGTATCGGTAGACGACAGGTGTAGCGAAGATCCAGCAGTGGTTTTTGGATGTATGTTGGGAGACGACAGCCACGATCATCGAGAGAGACAGGTGGCAAGGGAAGCTATACTATGGAAATGATAAATATGTCCAGACTAAATTGGATAAAAAAATATAGGAAAACAAAGGGAAGGGACACAAACAGTGTTAGGGAAGGGCAAAGCACCCGACACAGTTTCATGGTTTTCGCTTTTAAAGTAGTATAGGATTACGAAACTCTGCAAAAAAAAAAGCTATTTCCTTAGGCCTACAAGACTCAATTAACTAAAACCGGTCAAAGTTTGGTTGATGGTAGAGGGTTATGGTTCAATGTTGAATTCCAAAATAGCATGTGGAGAAGCCCTTTGCAACAGCAACAAGTCAATCACTTCGGCCTCCAACTGTTCCTTTACACTCATACTGTAACTAATAGTCATTTTCTTAAGAACACATGCATTCTTTAGTAATAACTCCATAAATCCAATCCCACAACAGCTGTTTAGAATATTCATTTCGATCCGAACCGTTGTTAGGTGATACATCAAACAGTCGAAAGGTCCTTCTCTCTCCCAACACATTTCTTGAACAAACCCTTTCTCCTCTTGGGGGTGGCTCTGAAAGTAAATAAACTGATGAGAAGAAGAGTCTACAAATTAATCTACAATAATGTGCAACAACTTAAAAGACATTTGTGATCAATGGCACCTCAAATATGAAGATATCGAGTTCTTGCAAATTGGGGCAGCTCCTAAGCAAGCAAGACAGTAGGCATGCAACGTCAAAATCCGCATGTAGGGTTAGCTTCTTCAGCTTGAGGGCGGGCAAACTTTTCGGCAAATTCATCATGTGAAAAGACTGCAGAAAAGCAACGGATATACAATATAAATAAAGAAACAGATGATGCATTATCAATTAGTCAAAATGAAACTGTTGAACAAAAGTTAGAGAGCAAACCTCCAAGATGTCTTGAAATAACTGTAACTCGAGATTCTCAACATGACCCAGATTCGTAAGTAGCTGAACAACCATGTTGGGTTCATTGTCATCAGAAAAGGGAAATGGTCTATATAGAACGTTTTCCAGGCGGGGAACAGCCTTCAAAGAAATTTGTGTTGGCCTCCAAGCATGGATCTCCAATGATATGAGATTGAGTGCAGTAATCCTGAGACTTCTCAACTCAAATTCTTCAAACAATTTTAAATCAAAATCATCCTCGAAGTAAAACATCTCCAGCAACCGGCAAGAAAAAATGAAGCGCTCCAAATCATCATTAGTTATCGTAACATCAATTAATGTGAGGGTCTTGAGGCAACTTATGCCTTCAAAAAGAGTAGGAAGAACTACGTTGCACCCATCTAATGTCAGCTTTTTTAGAGATTGACAGAAGTAGGCATCAGTAGGGAATTGATAGTGATACCAACACCGTGAACTCTGGAGATGGAGATTTTGGATGCCGTTTTTGCAAAGAAAGAGTACAAATTCATCCAAAATACCATTTAATTCCTCACTAATTTCGACATTGATCCTACAACTAAGGATGGGAGCTAGGCGGTATTCCAAGATAAGACGCACAGCGTACCCCCATTGTCTCATGTCATCCACATCATTTATAAGGTTCATTCCCAATTCTAGGTAAGGGATGGAACACCAAAGATATGTCCATCTCTTGGATAGAACAGATGTTCTCACTGCTTCTCTTAATGGAATTCGAGAGAGAAAACACATAAGAATGTCATCTGAAAGACAACTGATTCTATCATCACAAATTTGTTGTTGCTCTTCTCCTTCCCCCTGTCTTGGTTGCATCTTGTAGCCCTTTATCTCCTTTTCTCACTATCTCAATCAATCACAAAACCCAGCTACAAAAACCCAACAACCCAAATCACTTTCAGAAAAAAAAAAAAAAAAAAAAAAAAAAAAAACTAATCACTTTCAGATAAAACTAGTGGAATGGAATCTGTAGCATAGAAATATTTGAGCCAGAAACCATAAATAATCTCCTAAAATCACTCCATTTCTATAAATAACAACACAAAAGAAAACTAACCCATTAATTAGCTGCTGCTGCTGCTGGAGAGAGAGAGAGAGAGAGAGAGAGAGGATTAGGGATTAGGGTTTTACCCTTTTTTCGACATCGGAAGAGGAAAGCGCGCGTGCGAATTTTAAATTAGTGGTTTTTGACGCGATATCTTTCGTTGGACACATATACCCTTACGTTTTGTTGCGTTGGTGTATCCCTAGTCCCTACTTAAGTAAACCAGTCCCCATTGTAATTTCTGCATTTCGTTTCTTGGGAAAGTATGTTTTTAGCTTAAAATTTTCACATTTCAGATGAATTTACCTCACAAACATAGATGGAGATCTGGGGCAATATCTATCATCATCAAGGACTTAAGAGATTGGCTTTAAGAAGGCTCTTTGCCTATTGCTTTTGCACCCGACGGTCTTAAGGGTTATATGATGCTTATAAGCCCGAAGAAGGTAAATTTATCATGGAATTGCAATTTCATGCGAGAGACCGGGGTAATTATGCAATATGGTTCCTGTAAGTTCAATTGCACATCTGCTTATCAAGTATTGTACAACCATTTCATTCAACTCACAATTGTCTCTTGTTTTTCCTTGGTGTACGTCCTAAAATCTTTAGAATTAGGAGCTTGCCAACATCATTGGTTGAAAGATGGAATATTTTCCCTCTTCTTATTTGGGACTACCCTTGTGATAGGTAGATCGAGGCTATCGAGTTGGGATCCAATTGTAGAAAGGATGGAAAGAAGACTAGACACATGGAAGAGAAATCTAGTGTCGAGGGGTGGCATCAGGACAGTCTTGGCAAACATTCCCATCTATCATCTCTCCTTATTCAAATGTCCTATTAGCATTCGATTGATAATTGAAAAAAAATCCAAAGGAGGTTTCTTTGGGGAGGCTAATATGAGAAAAAGGGTCCCTAGGAAATGCCTTCTGCGGTGCTCCGTACGAAATCAGTTTTTGTACACCTAAGTTTTCTTAAATATATAGTTTCCTTTCAATATAATTGTTTTCAAGGAAATTAATAGTATAAAGAAAATTATCTACTTGAAATGGCATTAGAGAAGTATACTTTTATAGCATATTTAGAGATTTACGTTACAAGATACTTAATAGCTAAAAGAAATTTTACATTTTCTACCTCCGGTCATGGGAGTGCAGCCACCTCTAATGAATAAAATGAATAAGACAAAATCTGTTGAAAAGTGAGCCGATGTGGTTGCTATCATGCAACAGCCAGTCCGCAAAATGCCTTCTGAGATGGTCCCTAGCAAATCCCCTATAATATATGTAAGCAAAGCCCCTACTACTTTTTACTATTTTAGTGGAGCTGATAAAATTCAACTTTAGGGTAGAGCCAGGAATTTACACTTGGAAGGACCGGACTAATTTACACTGGCCTCCATTGGCCAGTAAACTAACCAAGCATTCATGTTCATGCCATGAAGCATAAAAGGGATTTTGCAAGTCATTGAGGGGGGCCATGGCCCCTCATGCTATATGTGCCTCTGCTACTTCATGTGTGGACCAATCGACCCTCCTAATAAAATCTCTCTCTCTCTCTCTCTCTCTCTCTCTCAAAAGGGTGAATCGAATTGCTTAGTTGAAACTTTGGCCTCAATGCACAATGGGGCCCACATGGTTGAATCATCCAAACCATTGATTAGTTGGGTCCTTACTTGAATATGTTGTGCTTTAAAAATCATCTCCATAGGACGAACTCAATCCTCCGATCTGTATAGGTTTTTGTAATATGATCAGTCTACAGGTTGATATTAAATTGGGGCCGAACAAATAATGACTTGGATCATCATCCAACCATGAAGGCCAATCATGCAATTTTTTAAAAAATATGTGGGAAAAAACGTGTAGACAACAAATAAACACTCCAACAATGAGAAAGATGATAATGATCTTGTTATGAATTGTTATGGGATATTGCCCAACTCTTAGGCCATGTCCGGCAACCAGGAATTAATTTTCATGATAAATGAGTTTCTCCAAGTCACCGTCTGGAGCTAGAATTCACTCCCTTAAAATTAGGCATTTCCACCCACAAACATGCACGCACTGTTTTTTAAAAGAAAACTTAGCAATTAGAGAATTAAGGCGTTTTGGAAAGAGAAACCCATGACCCATTTTAGCCATGTCTGCAATCTAAAGGTTCTCCAGAGCTCAGTCTCTCTGGGTTCTGAAAAAGGAAGTAATACAGCATTGGAAAATGGGAAAAAAAATTCCATGAATCCTCCTAACTGATACAGAAGGTTGTGATTGAAACTTCATTGAGTAAAATAAATATCACTTCTTTACAAAAAGAAATTGGCAATTAAGAATTATGTATATTACCATGAATTATCTTCAGCAAAGGAGTTTATAAATTTTCAATTAGAGGCAAATAATCCATTTTCTCCTTTGTTTCTGTTTGATGTTTGTTCTTTTTCACCACATAGCATGCCCGATTAATTGATGATGCAGGTCTTTTAGTGAGACAAGGTACAGGTATATTTATTTGTAAAATACATTACTATCGCTCACATTAGATGTAAGAATAATTTTCTTAATGATAAGAACAGAAGTAGGTTACTATCTACAACAAGTAACAGTCCAGTTGATCAACAATGTAGCCAAAACTCAAGCTATACGATCCTGCAACACCCAACACCTACATAAACAACTACAACCAACACCTACATAAATAACTACAACCAACAGGCATAAAACGAGCCCATCGAAGAGCTACCACTCATCATTCATGTGAATGCTATAGTGCCTGAAAAGAAAGACCCATCAAGCAAAGCATGAACACAATCAAACTATTAATCACACAAGCATGTCTTCTTGTTGTAGATTTTAATGGCACACCCCTGTACTGGGCACATTCCCTAGTACATCCTAATTAATTTTTCAACCACTTTCAAGAACAATAAATTGCGAGTGTGTTTCATCTCCATCTGTTCAACTCCAGTGTCCTAGCTTTACTTAAAACTGATTTTATTGAATTTGGTAAGAGAAACATCCTCTCCAATTAAGAAAATAAAAGAAATTCAAAAAATCAGAAGCAAGAATTAGAGAGAAAGTTTCACTAAAAATAATAATAACAATAATAGTCATATAGACCAGAGAGATGAGTACATATTCGAAACGGCACGGCAATACCTTTTCTTTAGTTGGAACTTGAAGGTGATTGTTTTTTTCTTAATGTTTTCGTAAATAAAAAACCCCATAGAGGAATGACTGAATGAGTTGCCCTGCAAGTCATCGGATGAAAAATGAACTTTATGCTTCTACAATGTTGGTTATACGAGAAACAACGAATTGATTTCAGAGGAAATTTGGAACTTGCCAGCATGTGAGCCTGGATTCCAAAACCAAGAAAACCCGTAAACAGATTAACCAAAGAAATGTCACATCTGCTTGTATTAGTTTTAAATGATAGTAAAAATGTTCAATGTACTGAATTGATGAAGCCCATTTGGAAATCCTCAAACAAAAAGAACCGACCAAATTTAATGAATGTTGAGTACAACACCATCTTGCATAAGAAGAAATGTGATAAAATCAAAACTTCAAAGAGAAGCCACCAATAGTGGTCCCCTCTGCAAATCCGATTAAATACCTCTTTGAAAACCATTAACTATATTGTTTCTAGAACATTTACTTATTTGCAAATACTGGTATTTAGAAACTTTTGCAAGGAGAACTAAAATAGCTAAAAGAAAGGACAGTGTAAATGAACTGTCACATTTTCAAGATCACCACAGGAAAGAGGTGAACACATTAAACCATAAACCCTCCCTACAAGCTCAAGTCACTATTCTGCCATTTGCGTGCAAATCATAACACTCAATTGTACAACAAGTAATTCACAATTACTATTGCCCTATAAATTAATATATCACCATCATCATGTAACTTCAATGCTTTAGCTTGACAAATTCTACAGGTTTTCGGTAAAAACCCCGTGCGATGCACGGGCCGACAAAGAACTGTACAGACCCCACCATAGGTTGATCCAAACCGTCCATGTGACGGAACACAACATCAATAGGTTGTGCCCGTAAAATCATTTCCATATGCTGATCCTAGCCCTCCAATCTCTAGAGGTTTCCATAATCTGTTGTTCCTCTTAAGGTGCCCGGAATTGGTAAATATTTTTAGAGGTGTGCGAAATTCGTACTATCCTCAACAAATTAATAAGTAAAAGTAGTTTTTTCATAATTGTCATATTTTGATACCTCTTCTTTGTAGTTTTTTCCGTAAATGTCATATCTAGGTACTCGTTGTCCATAATTTCCCTCCAAAACTTTACTAAGTAATGATTATTATTGGTAGCTTCTTTCGGTACTTATTATTGCTAGCAACCTTTCAAGAAATAGTATTTCCATGCAGTTTTTCATCACATCTAATAAGACAAATCTATGAACACATACAATTGCAAAGGATGGGCGAGACGTAGCCTTTGGAGAAGATGGCTAGCAAATCATGATTCGAATTTTCAAATAATTCCGAAAATTCATACACAGATATTATGTACAGACTACAGATATGTGGGGAGGGCAAAAAAGGTAAAAATCATCCACATTGACGTGTTAAATGGACAAAATTCTCTCCTTTTCTCTTCTGCTATATATATATATATATATATATATATATATATATATAGAGAGAGAGAGAGAGAGAGAAAACGGTTCCTACACATATGTGTAGAGAGTTCTCTACACACTAGCTTAATATACAGTGGGGGGCCCACATTGTTTGGGTGATCCAAGCCATCCATTTTAAAGACCCTCACATAGATAGGGTGTCTACAAAAAATCAGATCCATAGGATCATCCCAACCCTCCGATTTGTGGAGGTAAAATGGATGTCTTTAAACCTTCACAAATTAGTGCATTTTTTTCCTCCACAGTTCGAATGGTTAGGATGATCCTATGGATCTGATTTTTTGTGGACACCCTATCTATGTGAGGGCCTTAAAAATGAATGGTTTGGATCACCCAAATAATGTGGCCCCCACTTTGTTAGGATGATCCAAACTGTTCATTTGAAAGTCCCTTACATAGATGGGGGGTGTACCAAAAATCAGCTCCATAGGATCATCCTAACCCCTCCATTTGTGGAGGACAAAAATGGACAGACACAAATCTGACCCATTTTTGTCCTCCACAAATGGAGGGGTTAGGATGATCCTATGGAGCTGATTTTTGGTACACCCCCTATCTATGATAAGGCCTTGCAAATGAATGGTTTGGATCACCTGCCAAAATGTGGGACCCATGTGATTGGGGAGCTTAAGTGCACCATAAGTTTGGTGTGCTTAAGCTCACCAACAGTTTCCTCATATATATATATATATATATATATATATATATATATATATATATATATATATATATATATGAGGAAAATGATTGTGAGCTTGAAGCTCATATAGCTTATATGAGCTTGAGGACCCAAACACATGGGTCCCACATTTTTTGTGGTGATCCAAACCATTCATTTGCAAGGCCCCATCATAGATAGGGTGTGTACCAAAAATCAGCTCCATTGGATCATCCTAACTCCTCCAAAAGCGGAGGGCAAAAATGGACAGATTTGTGGCAAACGGTGTCTGTCCATTTTGCCCTCCACTTTTGGATGGGTTAGGATGATTCTATGGAGCTGATTTTTTGTACACACCCTATCTATGTAAGGGCCTTTCAAATGAATGCTTTGGATCATCCTAACAATGTGGGCCCACATGTGTTTGGGCCCTCAAGCTCATATAAGCTATATGAGCTTCAAGCTCACAATCATTTTCCTTTGTGTGTATATATATATATATATATATATATATATATATATATATATATATATAGAGGGAGAGAGAGAGAGAGAATAGAGTTCCTAAGGGTGCCCTCATATAAGCTTATATGAGGTGGCTCTCACAAAACATAAGGGGCCCACATTGTTAGGCTGATCCGAAGCATTCATTTGAAAGGCCCCATCATAGATAGGGTGTGTACAAAAAATCAGCTCCATTGGATCATCCTAACCCATCCAAAAGTGGGGGCAAAAATGGGCAGATTTGTGGACAAAACGTGTATCATTTTTGCCCCCACTTTTGGAGGGGTTAGGATGATCCAATGGAGCTGATTTTTTGTACACACCCTATCTATGATGGGGCCTTTCAAATGAATGCTTCGGATCATCCTAACAATGTGGGCCCCTTATGTGTTGTGAGAGCCACCTCATATAAGCTATATGAGTGCACCCTTAGGAACTCTCTCTCTCTCTCTCTCTCTCTCTCTCTCTCTCTCTATATATATATATATATATATATATATATATATATATATATATATTTATTTATTTATTTATTTTGAATTGCGGCAATGTTTATTATCACTGTTAGTGAGCCAAATAAGCAAAAACATAGACATATCATTTTACATTTATAAAAACAGAAACTCATCACACTTGTATGAGTATCGTACTCATATGAAACCTTGCCTCAAAGTTGCCATATTGTAAACATTTAGCAAAAGACTTAGTCGACACAAAGAAACCCACAAACAACAATTGAATACTTCATACAAGAATCCAATAAATTTAAAAGATGACAACGGAGTTGAAAATACAAATGAAGAGAAAAAAACCAGCAGAAGAAACAGGATAGTGAGACCTCAAAACTCAAGCTCAGACCGAAACAGAAGAAAAAAAGAAAAAAGAACGGCAATTTACTAAATACAACTACACAGTACAAGTAAATGCACCCCAAAAGAAAAAAGTGCCAAATAAAAAGCAAAGATAAAAAGACAAATGAAGGAAAAAAAAATGCCACCTAGAGAGGCAAAACTTCAAGTCTCAAAATTCAAATAGGAAAAAAAAGAAAGAAAGAAGAAAACCATCTTACTATGTAAAAAAATCGAACCGAAAAAAGATTCCACTACCGAAAAAAATCGAACCATCTCAATGATACCAATACACAACAAGATTTTGAAATAATCGGATCTAGAAAATTATGGCACACGAAATCCCTAATCCCGAACTAAAATAGATATGTACAATACTCAGGTGGATGAGATCAACAATAAAAATGAAGTAAAGTTGGGCATGCAATAAAAAAAAAATAAAAAAAAAATCTTACAGGGGATTACACAAAGCCTTGCCCGGGCCACGATAAGTGGTCAGTAGTAGTGGAGGGCTTGCATTGCCCAAGTCCAATCAAGCCACGCCATCTGAACTCAAACCTGAAAGCCTGAGAATTGTAGATTGTCCGGCTTTTCCAGAGAACTCATCTCCACCGATGCTTTGCCCAACAGACCACTAAGCTGGTTATCTAGTTTTCTCAAAACCATGTTCTCAAACTTGGAGTTATTGTCCTTGGACATGCCCTCTGATACAAAAACTGCAACAATGTCCCCTTTCCATTCCGAAAAATTGGTCTCTTTTGCAAGAAAAGCAATCTGCGGCGAAGATCAGGGAAGAAAAAAAAATCAAGATTCAATATGAAGAAGCAAATTTTTCGAAGCACTAGTGACGTGTACATGGTTCAAAACAATATATTACACAAAAACAAATAATATTCATGGATAAATTACCACTGATCTTATCAGCTATTTGCTAATAAGCCATCAAACTCTCAGTAACAAGAAGCACAACAAAGTCAACACTACTGACTTTTATATACCATTTCAAGCAAAAAATCCACCTGAAGAAAACTGATGTGGGACTCTATATCAAAAGCCCAAAAGACAACATCTCAAGTTCTCAACAAAACCTACAGCAGTTTCATCATAAACTAGTAAAACACAAATGCTAACAAAGAAACACTTAAAAATGAAAAAATGAACAAAATGTTAAAAAGAAGAATTTATACAATTCAAAAGGCATGCAAAACAGAGGACACATGCACAAAGATCACACAATCCATAGTATTAATAAAAGGGAAAAAGTACGCACAACAAACATACATTAAAAAGGAACAAAATATTAAAAACAAGAACACTTGCATTCAATTCAAGCAACATTCAAAACAAAGGACATAGGGCACAGAAATCACACAATCCATATTAGTAATAAGGGATTTCCTGTCGTCTATCGCAGAAGGCATTTAGCGGATGGGCTATTGCATGTGAAAGCAGCGACCTAGTGAATGAAGACAAAATCTGCTGAAAAGTGAGCCTGTGTGGCTGCTCTCACATGCAACAGCCCTTCTGTGACAGACACTAGCAAATCCCTAGTAATAAAAGGAAAAAAGTACATCCAAATAAGCTTAAACCCGCAACAAACAGGGAAAAAAAATGAAAACTTATAATGTTGCCTTGCAGAACTTCTACCAAACGGGTGTCCTTCATACCAAAACCAGATACTGAGAAACCACAAAAAAGAACCAAAAGTAACAAGAATAATCAGATACCTATATATATGAGAATAGAGTTCCTAAGGTGTCACCTCATATAGCTTATATGAGGTGGCGCTTAAAAACATAAGGGGCCCACTTTGTTTGGATGATCCAAAGCATTCATATGATAGGCCCTCACGTAGATAGGGTGTGCCCAAATCAACTTCATAGGATCATCCTAACCCTTCCATTTGTGGAGGTTGAAATGGATGGGTATAAACCTCCATAAATTTGCCCATTTTTAACCTCCATAAATGGAAGGGTTATGATGATCCTATGGACCTGATTTTTTGTAGGCACCATATCCATCTAAGGGCCTTTCAAATGAGTGGTTTCGATCACCCCAAAAATGTGGGCCCCTTATGTTTTGTGGGCGCCACCTCGTATAAGCTATATGAGGTGACACCTTAGGAACTCTATTCTCTCTCAGAGAGAGAGAGAGAGAGAGAGAGAGAGAGAGAGAGAGAGAGAGAGAGAGAGAGAACCTCAGGAATGGCAATGGGAGCAGGCTTGGTGAGGCCAAAAGTGGCACAGGGGAGCAGCCCTCAAAACATTCATAAACAGTAACAGCTATTGAGGCAAGACCATATTTTCTTCTCATGTATCTTCTTCATTGTCTTTTCCTTTTTTGTTATTTTCCCCTCTCACGAAAGGGAGAAAAAGCTCAATCGAGAAAATCAAACCTCAGCAAAGCAATAGACAAAAATATGTTTACAGAGACAGGTAGGTGGCAAGAAGCAGGAGCTGGCAGAATGTAGGAAAGGGGTGGGAAACAGGTGGGGGTCGGAGGACTTTCAATGAAGACGATGAGGACATGTCATGCTTGGGGAGAACAAGAGCTGTTCACATAGTAGAGGCGTTTTTGGACATATCGCCAAGGGTATAGGGAGACAAAATGACAAAAATACCAGGATGAAAGCAGACACGAAAGGAAGTTTAACCCAAAAAATGAGCAGGATGCAAAAGGAATATCGATAGGAGTAGATGAAATTTCAATGGTTTTCGCTCTTAAGACTATAAATCGACAACAACCAGCAACAAAGGCGGGAAATTTTTAAACGGATATACAGGGCAATCGCCGATTGAAATGGCAAAAATGTCCTCTCAAAACTGGATGCAAAAGGAATTTTTAGTAAAACATAGGGGTGAAGCAGAGAGAATTTATACAAAAGAGCGTAACGAAAATTTAATATTTTCACTTTCAGAGTAGTATACGGTTAATTTTAAAAATAAAGTAGTATAGGATTACAAAACTCTTCAAAAACATACCATTTCCTAAGGGTTACAAGGCTCAATTAACTAAAACAGGTCAAAAAACCGCTCGATGACAGAGGGTACTGGTTCAATGTTGAATTCCAATACAACATGTGGAGAAGCCCTTTGCAACAACAACAACTCACTTATTTCAGCCTCCACCTGTTCCTTTACACCCATACTGTAACTAATACTCATTTTCTTAAGAACATATGCATTCTTTAGTAAAAACTCCGCAAATCCAATCCCACAAGAACTGTTTAGATAATCTACTTTAATCCGAACTGTTGTTAGGTGATACATCAAACAGTCGAAAGGTCCTTGTCTCTTCCAATACAGTTCTTGAACAAACCCTTTCTCCTTTTCGAGGCCCTGAAAGTAAATAAACTGATGAGAACAAGAGTCTGCAATAATGTGCAGCAACTTAAAAAAAAGGCATTTGTGAACAATGGGACGGACCTCAAGTATGAAGATATTGAGTTCTTCCAAATTGGGGCAGCTCCTAAGAAAGCAAGACAACAGTCGGGTAACGTCGGAATCAGCACGTAGGGCTAGCTTCTTCAGCTTAAGGGCGGGCAAACTTTTCAGCAAATTCAATCTGTCTAAAGTCTTCAGAAAAGCAAAGGACATACAACATGAATAAAGAAACAGATGATGCATTTTCAATAGTCAAAGTGAAACTCCTGAACAAAAGTTATAGAGCAAACCTCAGGGATGTTTTGAAATAACTCTAACTTGAGACTTTCAACATGAACCAGATTCATCAGTAGCTCGACAAGCATGTTGGCTTCAATGTCATCAGAAAAGTCGCATGGTCTATAGAATACATTTTTAAGGCAGGGAACAGCCTTCAAAGAAATGTGTGTTGGCCTCCAAGAACAGAGCTCCAATGAAAGGAGATTGAGTGCGCTAATCCTTAGATTTCTCCACTCAGATTCTTCAAAAGATTCTAAGGCAAAAGTATCTTTGAAGCAAAAGATCTCTAGCAACCGGCAAGAAGATATGAGGCGCTCCAAATCATCATCAGAAATAATAATACAAATGAATGTGAGGCTTGTGAGGCAACTTATGCCTTCAAAAAAAGGAGGAAGAACTACCTCGCACCCGTCTAATGTCAGTTTGTTTAGAGATTGACAAAAGTAGGCATCAGTAGGGAATTGGTAGTAATACCAAGGATTATCGAGATAGAGATCTTGGATGCCATTTTTGCAAAGGAATAGTATAAATTCATCCAAATCAGCATTCAATTCCTCACTCATTTCGGCATCGATCTTACAACTCAGGATGGGAGCTTGGCGGGAATCCATGATGTGACGCACAACATACGCCCATTGTCTCATCCCATCCTCATCATATACAAGGTCCATGCCAAATTCCCCCAATTCCAGGTAAGGGATGGAACACCAAAGATATGTCCATCTCTTGGATAGAACAGATGTTCTCACTGCTTCTCCTAATGGAATTCGAGAGAGAACACACATGAGAATGTCATCTGAAAGATAACTGATTCTATCATCACAGATTTGTTGTTGCTCTTCTCCTTTCCTCCATCTTGGTCGCATTTTTCTACTAAGTTTCCTTGTAGCCATTATCTCCTTTTCTCACTCTCTCAATCAATCACAAAACCCAGTTACAAAAACCCAACAACCCAAATCACGTTCAGATAAAAATAGTAGAGTGGAATATGTAGCATAGAAATATTTGAACTAGAAACCATAAACAATCTCATAAAATCGCCCCATTTTCTCAGATAAACACAAAGAACATACCCTGGTATTCGAATGGAATCTATGCAGCCATCATCCTCCGTCTCCTTCTGTGTGTGTGTGTGTGTGTGTGAGAGAGAGAGAGAGAGATTAGGGTTTTAGATAGATAGATTAGGGTTTTTGAGCGATATTTTTAGATGGACAAAAATATCCTTACGTCGTGTTGTGTTGCGTTGGTGTTCGTCTACTTAAGTAAACCAGTCAGTGCTCTAAATGTAATTTCTGCATTTTGTTTGTTTGGAAAATCGATGGAGTTTAGAAAAGTGTGTTTTTCGCTTAATTTTTTCACATTTCGGACCCCTGCCAGTTTATTAAATGGAAAAGAAAGATGAAGAATGGAAAATATTAACTCTGTCTTTGAGACACTAGATAGGGAAAAGAAAATGACTAAAATGATCAGACGGACTCTCTTTAAGGCTCTGTTCACTTGCATTCCCGGGAAAGTAAATCCTTGAAAAACAGCCTCTTTTTTTCTTGACAAGACAGAATTCTGGTGTTAACTTGCTTTCCTTAGAAAGTAACAAGGCTAGGTGGAAAGTGTTAAATAATGACATGGAAATTGCCAAAAATGATGTGGAAATGTCTCTTTTCTCACAAGTGTGGGAAACCAAATCCCACTATTTTGATCGGATTTGCTTTTCCGGGTAAACTAGTGAAAAAAGGTGGGAAACAGTTTCTCGGGAAACCTTTTCTTTTCCTTTCCCGGGAAAACAAGTGAAAGGAAAATCTTCATCTTCTGACTCAATTTCCTTATTCTATGGTGATTTGTTCCTAACCATAGCTTACTGTTTTTCTGGCTCTTATATCATCATCAAGGAGTCAAGAAATTGGGTTTAAACCAATTAGACGGTCTTAAGTTTTAATGATATTTTTTATTATAATCCCAACCCGACCCAAATTGCACCTCTAATTGCAAATTCATGCGAATGAATGGGGCAATCGGGAAATCTGGTTCTGAATAGTTCAATTATCCTGGATGCACATATGCATATCAAGTATTGTGCTGATTGAATTTAAGCTAACCATTTCATTTAGGGCCTGTTTGGATACCCCTTGGATTTGGATTTGGAGGTGAATTTGGATTTCCAAAATCCATGGATTTGAAATCAAGAATTTTAAAATTCACAAATTTATAAATAATGCCGTTTGGATGACCAAGTATGGATTTGGATTTCAAATCTAAATTATTATTATTTTGTTTGGATGGTATGGGTGTATTCCGGTCATTTTGCATGACTCAGGGTATTCTAGTCATTTTACCTAATATGACGTATTTTTATCATTTTTATCTCATGAGGGTATTTTTAGTCATTTTTCATAAGCCATAGGTTATTTTTTACTTTATACAGGGGTATATTTCCATGATCTTGGGGTATTTTAGTCATTTTGTACGATTCTGGGGCATTTTGTCATTTTTACCTAGTATAGGGGTATTTCTATTCATTTTACGTAATATGATGTATTTTTATCTAATGATGGTATTTTTAGTCATTTTTTACGAGTCATGAGTCATTTTTACTTGATCAGGGGTATTTAGTAATTTTCCATGATATTGGGGTATTCTAGTCATTTTGCCCTGTATGAGGTTATTTTGACCATTTTTATGTCATAAGGGTATTTTAGTCATTTTGTACGACTCGGGGGTATTTTGTCATTTTTACCTGCTATAGGGGTATTTTGGTCATTTTGCCTGACTCGGGAGTTTTCTAATCATTGTACCTAATACGATGTATTTTAATCAGTTTTTAATGTTATGTGGGTACTAAAGTCATTTAACACTTTTTTGGTATATTTTGGTCATTTTAACCCCTTCCGTTTGGTTGCTGGTTTTTTTTTTCCTAGGATTTATGTGGGAGAATATTTAATGGTCACATCAGCTTTTTCTTGGTGAGATCAGCAAAATCTTGTCTTGAAAATGGTGGTCTCTCTCTCTCTCTACCCTGTCTCTCAACTCATCATAATATCTTTCTCTAATTAATGCTTGTCCCCTCTTTTGTCTCCTACCTTTACCCACATAAATCCCAGAAAAAAAAAATCGGCAACCAAACGGAGGTGAGGATTTAGATTTATATTGTGGATTTATAAATAACCTTTCACAGAAAAGGGTCAGATTTAGATTTATAAATAACCTTTCGCAGAAAGGATTTATAAATCCAAAAAATTATACTAAAATGAGGAATTTGTAAATCTTGTGTATTTCATTCAAATCCAAATCCAGATGTCATAAAGGCTTGCCAAACGCCGAAAAATCCAAATTCACCCCCAAATCTAAATCCAAGGGGTATCCAAACGGGCCCTTATGGGATTTAGTGGATTGAGTGGGTCGCATTTGCTAGAACGATTTAGATATAGATGGTCAAGGTGTGGAACATCCGCCTGTACCTGTAGGGGGCTTTAAAAGTGGTCAATCAGTGCAAAATTGTTCTATCGAACGGGTCCGAAGAAAAAGCAAGGATAGTAGTTGGGGTTACACACTGACTGAGTTTGTACTAGCTGTCACGGTAAGAAAAATAATGCAAATGTCATCCTAGATAATTGGGCATAAAGCTTCTGGGAGTGTCCTCCAGAAGAATGTGTTTCTTACTTTTCATTTTCTAAAAATTCCTTTGATGTGCCCAACCATAGTAGGGCCAAATGTTTCTTACCTTTCATTTTATCCTACTGCACAGAATGAAAGGTGAAAGGTTAGGATCATATGATGTGCCCAACCATAGTAGGGCCAAATATGTGAATACTTTAGTCTTCGAGCCTCACCGAGATTTTGTCTGGTGCCCGAGCATGAAGTCCCGTGTGGGCGGTACCGACCTTGATATTTGATCCAGCAGTAGGATAAAATATCAAGGGCTTCTATGGTACGGGCCACACGGGACTTTCCAGGTGGGGCACCATATAATTAATAATTTCTAGGACCTCACACATACTTTCTCCTAACAAACAGCTCACCGTCTCTCATGAGTCATGAGGACCCATTACAAACGAAACAAGAAGGGTGCATGTATAACTTGTATAACTCCCTTATATCACTTATCTCTCGCCACTCACAGATTTTTTTAGTGGAATCCTAAGATTGCATATAATATTGGCTATGAATGTGAGAATCCCTTAGAAAGGTAACATGTGGCAGGCTCATGACCCTTCTTTTTGTCACTGGCTCTCTTTTTAACTCTCTTCTTTTGACATGCCTACTTTGCACCCACACCATACAAAGTGCCCCTTGGATAGTACTCTACTTCAATTTACAAAATCTAAATGTAAATCTTATACCACTCTGCTCTTTATTTTACAGAGGAAAACAGCATGTACCAGCGCGAGCATGGTACATTGCACATATGATCATTGTTAAGATATGATTTAGTAATCAATTTTGATGGGTCCTACGTAACATATATGTGTGATCAAGACCATTGATTTTGTAGGATCAAATGAGGAGACCTAAATGATCATAGACCCATGTCAACCCAACCCTATATGTATGATCAATGACTGAAAATCAACAGATTAACTTCTTTTGGTGGGCTTCGAAAGGAGTTTTATTTGATTAAGGGTCTATAATCATAAAATTATGGTGGGACCCACTGCAATGAGCTAGATTAGCCCCTTCTGTTTTGGATTTTGTGAATTGCTTGTGAGTCCAAAATTGATTATTGGACTCAAATTTACATTTAGGCCTTGTTTGTCCCAAGCTGTTATCGCCAATAATCAATTTTCAACTCACAATCGGTTCGCAAAATCCAAAACAAACAGGACTGAAATGTAATTTTGAGTCCAATAATCAATTTTCAACTCACAATTGGTTCGCAAAATCCAAAACAAAGATGGTCGTTTATCAATGCAATGGGGATCAATTATGAACATGTGGTGGGCATGGATCTAGCCAGTCACCTTTCTTTGTTTTTTTCCCCTTGGTGCGTGCCCTAAAATCTTTAGAACTAGACAGAGCTAGTTAGGTTTCTCATAACTTTTATATCTAAAATTTATGTAAGCAAAGCAAGTACTACTTTTTATGGTTTTTAGGGGAGCGGATTATAATCGATTTACTAAATTGCTGTGGAGGGCTGGACCAACCGACCCTCATTCTAGAATCTTTCGCTCTCTGACCTTTGTTATGTGCCATTATATTCCCATTACAAAATTTATTTATTAACTGCCAACTAAAAACGTGTTTAATAATAACAATGCCGACATAAGCATATTATTATAAAGGGAATTGCTAGCGTCCATCGCAAAAGGGTTTTGGCAGCTGGTCTGTCGCGCACATCAGACCAGCCACCTCGTTAATGAAGACAACAGCTTTTGTCTCCATTCAGGAGGTGGCTGGTCTGACGTGCAACAGACCAGCCTCGAAAATCCTCTTGCGATGAAGCTTAGCATATCCCTTTTTTTGAAGTTTTTTTTTTCTTCCTAGAAAACAGGTGTCACAACCGTTCTGCATCCCACTCTTTCAACAAACTGGCTGAAGAATAGCCAAACCCAGAAAGAAGAAAAGTCTGCCAATCCAAAACGCTTACCCTTATGCTCTAAAATTGCTTGGTCAGAGAAAAGTGTACCAATTTGAACCCAATGTTTTTCTTATCAGTCTGTGAAATTCCCCTCTAAGAATTTCTGCTTGTTGGTTACTATTAAAGGCTGTAGTTTGATTTGTATTAATGAGAGGCTTTCAATGGGAAATTGTGAGAATTAAACGGCTATAATGAGACCAAATTCTAGTCTGTGGGCCCATATACATGCTCTTCTCTCTCAGTTTATGAAATGCCTGGGTCTGGGTCTTTGGGCACAACCACCAGCTTGTCTCTACGTTTGGGACAAGCCATCTTCTCTACGGCTTCTCTTCTCTTCATGTCTGTTGATGTTGAGTTCTACAGTTACACTGCTTTCTGGTAATCTTCAATTCTCTCTGTTCATGTCTAGAATTGTTCTCTGTTTCCTTATTCTATAATTTGCATTAAATATCTATTTCTATTCTGCAACACCCATTTCTTGAATGTATTTCTAATCTGCAATATCCATTTCTTGAATTTCTATCTAATCTTCAATACTTCTTGAATATATTTCTAACCTCCAACATCCATTTCTTGAATTTCTTTCTAATATGCAATACCCATGTCTTGAATTTATTCCTAATATGTAACACCCACTTCTTGAATATATTTCTAATCTGCAACACCCATGTCTTGAATTTATTTCTCTCAGCCCTTTTTCTCTAATTCAAGTATTAATCCGTACTACCCATGTCTTCGAATTTCTTTCTCGCTTTCCTTTTTCTCTAACTTGTTCTAACCTTTCTTAAGCTGCTATACCCATGATCCTTTGTTTTCCTCACTTTTTAAGGAGTAGCGTTTCCTTTTGTTGTTTTGGCTGCGTTTACTTTTTTCTTCTTTAGCTTTTACAATATTAGAACGATTGCTTTAAGGTGAATGAATTCGTAATTCTTGCAAGGATTCAAACGTGGGGGAGATTAGGCACCAAAACTTTGCAAATTCAGCTTGCGCTAGACCAAATATTTGAGGCATCTGTTTTCTAGAAATAAGAGAAAAAGATGCATTTGTTTTCTAGGACAGAATCAGCCATGGACTGTGATGGGAGCATCTTGGCTCTAATGAATCACCATATTCATGTTTCAATTTACATTTCATTGCATTCTTGCTGCAACTTTAGGGAACTAAACATAATTCACTAAGGTCCTGTATGTTTTGGATTTTGAGAACTGGTTGCGAGTCCAAAACTGATTATTGGACTCAAAAAAGCTAATTATTGGACTCAAATTTACGTTTAATTTTAGCCCAATAATCAGTGTGGGACTCATATCAGTTCTCAAAATCCAAAACAAACAGGCCTGAGGGTTAGCTCGAATCAGGTGGCAATTCACAAATTGATCTGTGTTTTGGTAATGGCGGTCTTGATTGTAGTTTTTCAAATTAGAAATGGAACCCAAATTGACTTTGCAGCCAAATGCATTGTTGCTTATTCTTTTGTTTATTGATTCTGTCCTTCAATGCTTCATTGTTTTCTACTTGTAGTGGAACAAGCATCATGGATTCTTTTAGAGGATTCTTAAAAAGAATAGAAGAGTTTCAATCAAGGAACTTCTACACTCTAAGAAAGATTGACAATCAAACATTCAAATATGTAAAGAAGTGGTGTTTATAATGATGAAAGAAAAGCCATCACAGCAAATGTAACAGCGCGCATACCCTTACTGCAGACACACTTATACAATAACTCCGGATTCCAGAATTCTCTTACTGGCAACTAAAGAAAATTCTCACCTCTGCTTATGAAGAGAATATTTAGCCACACAAAAGCATTCAATGCATGGTATATTTGCTACTTCCTGACGTGGACACGGGAACGACCAGGGAGTTCGGGCTCCATTTAGCCTAGGATAGTTAATTTTTTTCATATAGGGTACAATAGGGAATACATATGATGCTCATGTGGTTATGTAGTGAAAGGTCTGTGTGTAGCAATGGGAAGGAGGTTGAATGGTGATGAATTGTACTTGTACTGGAGTTCCTGGAGGAAGGAAACCTAAACCTATGTGAAAAGGGGCTGGGCAAGAGGTGTGTAGTTGAATTTGTAAAATGTGAGGAGAGAGAAGTGGATCAAAATGTAATGGTGAATGGGCTGATTGTGTACAGTAGGAGTGCCTTTTAAGAGGAATGCCACATCAGCAGATGGGCCTCCATTTCAGCAGGGAAGACATCTATCTTCTAACTGTCCATGTGGCCACGTCAATAAGTGTCCAACTGTACAGTAGCTCGACTTGAGCTAGCAACAAGTGGACATCCTAGAATCTTCCTCATCTGGCTATAAATAGGCTTAGATGTTCTGTTATTGGAGAGTTTTTTACCCAGAATTTGAAAAAGTGTTTCTTTTTTGTTTTGTTTCAGGGAGGATTCACCTCCACACCTCCATGGTTAGAGGATTGAGAAGATATTCTAAATGTAAGACCTTCCTCTTTCCCTAACCTCTAGAGTTTGTAAATTCCTTGCCTGAACCTTCAACTGAAAGTTTCTCTTCCTGCTCTTTCCTGAGTTATATGTAATAGATTTCTTGGTGTGTGTTTCTAGTCTCATGTCCAAAGTTCTTTCCTACTTATATGTTGATCATCATATGGTCAGCTTGCTTAAAAACCATTTCAGATTTGAGGATTCATCACGGAACTTGAAATACCTAGCAACATTTGCACGAAAAGGACAGCAAGTTCACATTACAGAATTTGATGGCCGATTGTCGTATTACAATTTTTTTTCCTTTTTCTTTTCCCTCAGTTGAACTCCATCTGTTCTGCGGCTCATTTCTTACCTGACTTGTTTCATGGAGTACACCTTGAGGACTCTTCTTCATTCGATCTGAGCTTGTTGATAGTATTTCTTTAGAATTCTTGTTGTTTCATGATGTTAAAAGCCTGAGCTTAAGAGTTAGATCAGATTCCTCAAGGTTTCAAGAAGTTTTTTTTTTTTGGTTCTCCAATGCTCAATCTAAGCATACTTGAGAGGAATTTTAATCTTCTTACGCTCGATCTTCTGCCTAATTTAGGACCACATCACTTCCAACTTATTCACAAGCACAGAGATCAAATTAAAAAGTGGACATTCATCACCTTAAAAGTCAGAGGTTCCTTTAATGGCTGAATTTCATTCACAGAGAAAAGATAGTCTGGGATTGAGTCTCTAGCTCAATGGTTCAAGGCTTTTTCTTCAAGCTAGAGGTCAGAGGTTCAATCCCAGCTTACCTACCCAAAAAAGAGAAGAGATAACCTTAGACTATTATTAATTGAGCAGTTTAATTTAAATCATCCACAAGTGGTTGAGCCTTTACCTCAATTGGAAGGCGTTCAATGTCGCAACCTATAAAAAAACACCTGACCCACCCATGATAATTGATATCTGGAAAAGAGTACCAATTTGTAAACGAAATATCTAGTCTAAAGTCCCCTATTCATCTGTACTTATAAGGAAGGCAGACTAACTAATCTCAGGTGGTGGATGGTAAATACATGAACCAAATAGGAAGGGACACACACCACCAAAAGAATTTTAAACATCAGATTGTGCATCGCAACATTAAGATTCTTCAGCTCAAACATTTCTTATCCTAAAATGTAGGCCAAGCATGGTAGTTTATTTGTTGTCACTTGAAATTTCTAAACACTTTTTTGAAACAACAAGTGCTAATTTGTATCTTTCATACACATCAATTGGTGTGCCATTACCCATCACGAGTTGATAGAATATGACAGCATCATAAAGATATAAACACAATTTGGCTGAACAGGAGCAAAGTTATTGTGAAATTCTCTAATGTACCTAATGTTGTTCTTCATATCTATCTTTTGATTTCATATACTAATATTTCTGCATAACACAATGCAAATGAGATAAATGCATTGGGATCTGACATTGGATAAAAAATTACAAGTCATAAAGTTTCTCATTGATATTCGGTTGATTTTTCAAAGACTTTTGGGTAATGTTTATGAGGCTGATCAAGTTTCTCATTCATCTAGTTTATAATTATTCAATGCACATCACCAATCTAGTTAACTTCAACAAAGTTAACAAGAGTTTCTCAAGTTTCTGGTCAAGTTTATGAGACTGATCAACTTTCTCATTCAAAAATTACAAGCCATAAATTTCCTCATTCATCTAATTAACTTCAACAATCTCAGCACATACCAAGAGCATGTTTTAGTTCACTGCCTACTTTCAATAGAAGGGCTCTTCAAATTTTATCGACTGACATTGTGTATGTGAGCTCTAAGGTTTTCAATGTGACCTATCAAGTTACATCCTTTGTCATGTATATGGCTTCTAGCTTTGGGAAAATTTAGGAAATTGGATTCTGATAGATCAAGCCGAGCCATGAGAAGTCCATTTTCTAGAACTATCTTATTGATGGTATATACAGATTCTTTTCTAGAACTATCTTACTGATTGTTTATACAGATTTCTTTGATGTACTTCACATTTTTTATCGATAAAATACCTGCTGTTGTGAGCAGTCTTTTAAGTAGAGCTGCATTTCAAACATTTTCACTTGTCATTGGAGTCCTTTGCACTGAGAAACAGCACCCAAACATCTCCATACATACATTAGAAGACTTTTTGTGTAGCTTTCTCTTACTGGGTGGAATTTAAAGCCGACATCCCATAACTGTTCAGTGAATCGATTACAGCCTGGAGTTTTCACAAGACTAGTGTGTACCTGACAATATTAGGTAGAGCAAATGAAGAAATTAATGAGTCCCATGAGGACCTAAGTAGTAACATTTCTTGAGACTTCATATTTATCCACAAATGAATCTTCTATCAAATAAACAACCCATGATAAGATCATGTCAGGAATGTCTGAGTTGGTAGTAATAACTGTATGTTGATTTGGCAGCTATCTGGTAACAATCATGGGTCTGTTGATTCCATGGAGTTTCACACTGGCAATGGTGGATGGATACTCCTTATTTGTTGGATGCCCTCTTCGCCAAACTGGCATCATGGTGGTCATTGTTGTTGGAGATTGGGTAAGTAGTGGCTCAAGATTCCAGAATGACCCAATGCTTATATCTGCCATTACTTGACAAGCTCTTCTACCATTCTGTAGGTCTTATCAATGCTCTCACTGGCGGCAGCTTGCTCAACAGCTGGTGTCATAGATCTCCTCCTCAACACCGACAGGCCATATTGTGCCCCAAAGTTCTGTGCCAGATATCAGCTCTCTGCCGCGATGGCCTTCTTGTCTTGGTTTCTTACTGGCATATCGTCTCTCTTCAATCTCTGGATACTAGCCTCTCTGTGATTCTCATTTGAGTCATGGAATTATCTTATATTGAATGTTCACATAGGCAATACCCAAAAGCCCTGGGGGTGTTTTCTCTTTTCAATGTCTGGTTACTCGCTTCCAGGTGATTCTCATTTGAACACTTGGATTATCTTATATTGAATGTTCACATGGCAATACCCAAAAGCCCTCGACTGTTTGAGATAGACTTTCAATGTATACTAGTGTTCAAGTAATTAATGTAATTGTCAATTTATATTGAATTCTTCCCACTGATGTAAGCAAGATAAGGGATGCATGAATACCTGTGAAATCTTTTATCTGCATTTGTAAATTATTGAACACACATTAAAGAGATGGTCTTCTTGAAAAGCTTGGAGCCTGGTTCAAGAGTCACAGGAATGAAACAATCTCTACATCGAATTGCAGGATCCTTCATGGGGTGAAACTCGAAAGCTGCTTCAAAGTTTAAACAATGTCCTGCATAGCTACCTTCCATGTAATCTTGTAATGCTAGAGGTATGAGGTTTTGAGTTCCTTAGTTGTTTCCTTAAATTAAAAAACCATCTACTCATCCTCTTCCCGCCAAAGACCGTCTCAAACATTTCATTTCTCAACTTTCTTGCTTTCTAGGTGTGGCCTTGTTTACTACACCCATCAATGAATACACCCATCAATGAAAGCACTATAAATTTCTAAATCAATATGCCAAAAAGCTCCAGAGCAGATGGAAAGTGTTAGGCTAAGCCCTTTAAAATTTTCATTTTTTTTTTGGGATTGGTAAGCTGGGGTTTGGCAGCTGGGACCCCTGCCAATTTATTAAAATGAGAAAGATATTACAATCAAGCGAACAAAATACTAACCCTATCACAAGAATAGGGATACAAACCAAGAGAATAAAGTCAAGACCCATCCCTAGGTACAATAACCAAGGAAAAGTGAAAACACAAAGGATTTCAGAACTACATTAACCCCTAATGTTCCATGAGGTCTATCAACCTCTGACTCAACTTCCTAATTCTCTGGCTCTTAGGCCCTTTAAATATATCCCCGTACCTGATTGGGTAAAAACTTCCCGTCTTTTTTACGTGCTTGAAAACCGCAAACCTCCTGTTAAAGTATAAAAGATAAATAATGCCTTTCTCCAACAGCTTAAGCTTTTGGAGAAGTTGGTAAGTTAATATGGTATCAGAGCGAAAGGTCTCAAGTTCAAACCTCCTTGATAGCAAAAATCCTAATGCGATGTTCGGCCCAAAGTGGGACCACATGTGCCACGTGTTTGCCAAGGGGGGCACACGTGCGGGGGAATGTTAAAGTATAAAAGATAAATAACGGCCCAAAGTGGGACCACATGTGCCACGTGTTTGCCAAGGGGGCCATACGTGCGGGGGAATGTTAGAGTATAAAAGATAAATAACGCCTTTCTCCAACATCTTAATATTTTGGAGAAGTTGTTAACACCTTCAAAAACTCAACTTTCATCACATTCTCCGTAGAAGCCTCTGGCCTGAAATCTCTCCTGAATATACCCTTATGCAAAAGAATTGCCACATCACCGAGTCTACCCCTATCAGATGCTAGCAAGTGTCGCAGGGCTTGATTTCCCTCAAATCCCTAAGTGCTCTTCATATTTTCGTTCATTTATGTTTCTTCATGAGGGATATTTTTGTAACATTGAGAAACTCTGCTCAAAACTATAAACAAGATTTCATTTTCCTTCTATGCATTTTGTCTGATTCACAATGCATCAGGTCCATATTATGAAAACAGATAAAAAAAACTCTCCGAATAGTATTTAGATTGTTAAGGGATCGGAATGGATCTTAACAAAGACATAGGTGGATCCGATCCAAAGTAGATCCATTGACACCCCTAAGCTACATCGAACCTAGGCCAAGGGTTCAAAACAAATCCATTTCATTTATAGTTGTTGAGGTCCACACACAATCCAAGCCCATAATTGGTCTTAAGGACAAAGCTGACCTACCATAACGTCCCAAATAGCTTTCATAATTGGAGAGGGCTATAGACACTTGGGCCTCGAGCAAGTGCGTTTCCATGGGCTATGGACAATATGGGCCTGAAACAAGATTTCTCGAGGGGCATGCGACCTCATTCCAGCATATTTTTTTTATTTGCTAATGGTGGGGCGGCCACTTTGGACCACAGTAGGGCAGGGAGAGCTGATTTTAAGGTTCTCTGACCATAGTTCCCAGTATGGACCTCATATTTTCTTTGGTTTCTTCTATTCTCTATGGGTAGTCTTCGACAGTCTCCATGCGTGGGCCCACAGGTGTGGCATTCACATGATTTTGATCCTTCGTTTGGTGGGGCCATACTGTCAAGAAATGCTTCACTAGTGTGGGACCTCATTGTAAGCTCACTATTACAGCATAGCATTCATAACTCAAGTCCTTCATTGGGCTCCCTATTTCGGAAGAAAGAAAAAAAATTTTAAAAACTGAGAGAGAAATGATATGAACACGCAGAGGAGTAAGCAAAGCAAGGCAGTCTAACTCAAATCCTCCTCCCTACTAGCCATTTTCAAATTCCCACCAAACGGTTGAGTTTCATCGTCCATTCAAATGCTCTCATCTACAAATCATGTTACTCTCTCCCAGAAATGTTGCCGTTGGTTCCCGCCTTAATTCCACTCTATGGATTCAACTATCTCTCCACACTTTTTCTCCCGCCAAAACCACCTCCAATCCCAATTTCAAATATCCCATCAATCAAAACATTCATTCCCTTCTAGAGAAGTGTTCAACCATGAAAGAACTAAGACAAATCCACGCCCAGATGGTTGAAATTGGCTTGATCCATGAAAGCCTCCTTGTTGGAAAACTCATTGCTTTTTCTGCCACCTCCAATGCCGGCGATCTCCGATATGCCCGTTTGATATTCGATCAAATCACTGAACCCAACAGATTTATGTGGAATAGTTTGATAAGAGGCTATTCAAATAGTGATAACCCTAGAGAAGCTATTATCCTGTATCATAAAATGATAGGTACATGCCTCTTACCCAATGATTTCACCTTTCCCTTTGTTCTCAAGGCTTGTGCTTTCGAATTGGCACTTAGGGAAGCGGTAGTCATTCATGTTCAAGTCATTAAGCTTGGCTTTGAATGGCAAGTGTTTGTGCAAAATGCACTTATCAATGTTTATGGAGTTTGTGGGTTGATAGAATCCGCTCGCAAAGTGTTTGATGATATTCCCGTGAGAAATCTCGTTTCTTGGAATTCGATTATTGGTAGGTACTCTCAAATGGGTTGTTTCAAGGAGGTGTTATGTCTCTTTCGAGGAATGAGAGATTCCGGATTGGAGCCTGACAAGTTTACTTTAGTTAACCTCCTTTCTGTAGGTTCACAGACGGGGGATTATGATTTGGGTAGAATTGTACATTTTTACATTGAGACAAGTGGGGTGAAAACTGATTTGGTTGTGATGAATGCTTTGGTAGATATGTATGCAAAGTGTGGGCATTTGGCCACGGCTCAGATGTTGTTTGATAAGATGCCCAATAAAAATGTAGTTTCTTGGACTTCCATGATGAGTGCATATGCTAAACACGGGCACTTGTATCTTGCTCGCAGGGAATTTGACCTAATTCCTCTAAAAAACATAGTGTCTTGGAATTCCATGATTTCTTCTTATGTCCAACATGGTCTATGTCGAGACGCCTTGGATCTCTTTTGTCAAATTCAAACTTCCGAGGTGAAGCCCGATGAGGTTACATTGGTAAGTGTTCTGGCAGCTTGTAGTCAAATTGGTGATTTGATCATGGGGAAAAATGCCCACAATTACATCTATAATAACAATATGCACGCTAGTGTTACTCTATGGAATTCACTTATAGACATGTATGCGAAATGTGGTCGTATAGACATTGCCTTAGATCTATTTAGCCAGATGCTAAACAGGGATGTGGTTTCATGGAATGTAATGATTGGGGCTTTGGCAATGCATGGCCGTGCCTTCGATGCAATCCATCTCTTCAAGAGGATGCGAGAAAGTGGTGTCCCACCAGATGGGATTACATTTGTTGGGATGCTTTGTGCTTGCAGTCATGGTGGTCTCCTTCCAGAGGGTCGGTATTACTTTGAGGCTATGAGTCATGTTTATGGGGTTCCACATGAAATTGAACACTATGCGTGCATGGTTGATCTTTTGGGACGAGGAGGTCATTTGGACGAAGCGGTTACAATGATAGGAAGTATGGAAATGAAGCCAGATGCTGTTGTATGGGGTGCTTTGCTTGGGGCTTGTAGGATTCATGGCAATGTGAAAATTGGAATGCAAGTATTGAAACAACTATTGGAGTTGGAGCCATTTAGTGGAGGGCTGTATGTTCTAATCTCAAATATATACTGTGAGGCTCACAGGTGGGAAGATGTGAAGAAGGTGAGGAAGCTCATGAAGGAGAGGGGGATTAGAAAGGTCAGAGCACTTAGCTTGATTGAAATTGATGGTAGTGTTCATGAGTTTTTAGTTGAAGACAGGAGACATGAAATCTCAAGTGATATTTACTCAATGCTAGATCAGTTAACAAACCATCTGAGGTCTACGGGGTATTTCTTCAACTCATCGAGAGCATTTCTGGATGTTGAGGAATGAAACTTTGCATCTGAAATGCTTTTATTTTTAACTTTTTGAAACTCAACATCCAAAATGTAATATTGTACAATTCTTTATTATATTTATATAAAACCATGATGATTATTGGAAAAAAGTTAAGCCTGTTATAACAACTCTTACTTTTCTTGAAAGCATGCACACTAGTTGAAAGGAGTCCCTATATAGGCACCAAATCCATCATTGGACGCACCAATCTCGTCTTTCATGACCCACATTGGGAGATTAAGGACCTCTTTGCATACCTTTAGAAGGAATTTGCAATGGTTTTGAAGTTAAATATGATTATTTGCAAATAGTAGTTATAATAGCCTTAGAAATGATTTATCTAATGATTTCCAAAGAGGCCTTTTTCTTTTTTTCTTTTTATAAACAGTAGACAAGATGCCATGTGTCATAGGCATAGCATGTCATGGCGTAGTGCGACGTCATCGAGTTATTCGGCTATGGCCATGAGTTCCAGACCGAGTGACACCTCATTTCATCTGAAAAATGCTTACCCACCCAAGTATAAACAGAAGAAGTATGCATACGAAGTCAGAATTCCAGCCCACGTTGATGATAATATTCTTTTAACCTTTTCTTCAAACAGCTAAAACCATTAGGCTGATTAACCCATTGGAATAACCACACCCTATAGAATAAATTCCAAATATTTGCTTTTTCTTACAAGACTAACTATCTTTGGTAACTCATATCTTAAAGTTGACTTTATTCATATACTTTCAAGTCACCCTGATTTTGGACTTTCCCTTTCAACAGTAGTTTTCATCTTGGCTACTTTAGACAATTAAGGAATCTAAGCATGTGTCATGAAAAAATATCTGTGATTTTCACAAATCTAACAAAAACAACTTAGATTATATCAATGTTATAATGAACAGATGAGTCCATCTCATTGTCTTCTAAAAACAAGCCAAAAGAAAATAAAATGCATGGTTGGGATTTTGTCTTCAATTTGGTCTCATACCTTGAAAATACCTTTCAGTATTCATTGTATAAGAAATTTCATGCCCCTTTACTTAGACTAGACTATATTACAGGAAACTACATGTGGGTAGCCTTTCCATTAAGTTATCTTGTCCTGTATTTTAGTTAAAAAAGAATATTATCTCCATGTGTATGCTAACTTATCTTGTATTGTCAATTGATACTCTTTGTTTGATCTGATGAAGATTAAAATCTGTACTAAAATAACTACAAATTGATAGGAATTTGTTCCTCTCCATCATTCTCCACATTTGCAAGAAAATAGAATACATGGGTTGTGGCCTACTCTCTTGTTTGGTGGATCTTCTTTGATAAATGCCCTCACCTGTGGTGAGGAATTTGCAAGGTATATCTCCTTCCAACGTTGCCCAACACTAGCTTATACCTTATATGAAGGTTTACTTAAGGAGGAAGGAAGAGAATAGGAGAATAGAGAAAGTGAGCATCTGTTGAAGATTAGACAAACACTTTGGTTGAGAGAGAATCAACTTTAAGCAGCATTTATCAATCTAATAATCTTTTGTCTCTTAAATCAATTTCCACTTAGATGATAATATTCACACTCTATAATGGATTTTATCTAGATATCATTTTTAAGGGGGTTATGTGGGGTTTCTGCCAAGAATCGAATACTTTTTAATTGATTTTTCCTATCCATGAAATATGAGGGGCTGAATCAATAGAAGACAATTAACAAAATAATATCATGTCAAGGAAAGTGAAAAATTCGAATTCTTATGTGGGACATGAACTAATTCGATTCTATTTCTCTCCCCTTCTCTTTTAATTTTTGGATGCTAATGTAACACTCAACCACCATCCACAAGCATAAATGCCAACATCCTTCAACATCAAGCCACCCTTCATTTCTAGCCTCTTTAGATACCTTTAAACATTATTTTGCTTATAATCTCATATGCAAATGATTTTGAAGATAATGATTATTTACATATAATGCTTGTAATAGTCTTAGGAAAATGCTAAAAGTGAGTGGCCGTCAGGATCTTTCCTAACAATCACTCTTTGGGGCCCATATGTGCCATGTGGATATGATCAGGTCTGTTGATCTGACCGACAATCACAACTCCAGCCTACTTCCATTGACCCTACCTTGATTTGATGATCCCAACTCCCTGATCCATCAAGCCTCTTTTAGGGTTTCAGACAAGAAAAGTTAAAAAATAGATTTTTTCTAGGCATTTATACGAGTAAGACTCTAGCTTTAGGCCTTAATGTCCCACTGGTAAATAAGATTAAATTAAACTAATTACTCTTCCTTATAATTCTTCCCCTTTCCTCTATATATAACATTGTCATTCATTTTCTATATTGCTTCTCTACCTCTTGTGCATGGGGAAATATAGTGAGATCACCCATTTCAGCCACCCTCAACATAAACTCAGGTTTGAGTACATAGAAGTACCCTTCCACTGTGATGGGTGCAAGGAGGTGGGCATAGGGTCTAGGTACAAATGCGACTATTGCGACTTTGATCTTCACCTCCACTGCGCCCTCCCCTCGCCTTCCATAAACCACCCTTTCTACACCAAATGCTCCTTCCAATTCCTCCCTCACCCACCGGGCGTAATCCCCCGTTACTGCAACGCCTGTGGGAAGGACGTCGCCGGATTTGTCTACCACTGCAAGTTGTGCGGGTTCGACATGCACCCGTGTTGCGCAAACCTCCCTCGCGTGCTTGATGATGGAAAAGTGAAGCTACTCTTATACAAGAAGGTTGATGCTCCTTGCCATAGGTGTGGAAGAAAGGGAAAGAGCTGGAGTTATAGGTCTGAATGTAAGAAGTACAATTTACATGTTTCTTGTGTAAGGGACATGTTGGTGGATAGTTGGCATAATTTAGGGAAGGAGAGTGTTGGTAGTAGTAGGAAACTGGAGACTAGAATTCCTAGTCTGAAAGGAACACTTGCTAATCATCATCAAGGTAAAGGGAGAGTTATGAGGTGTTGTGAGATGGCTGCGTTGGCTGTTCAGTTCATCATCTCGGCCGTTCTCGGAGATCCGACGACTGCGATCGCCGGCGTGATCGGATCATTAATGTCAAGATGATGACACATGATATGTTATATGGATGTATATGTTAATTAGAAGGTATTTGATAGGTGTAATGCATGGGGTAATGAGCTCATGAAGGTCTTATGGAGTCTGTATCATCCTTTGTGATTTTTGAGTTCGAGGAAGAGAACTTGAAAACTGGAGGGATGTTTACTACAAAATAACAGTCCCATATTTGACTAATCTTATGGACCCTTTTGAAATTTTATTTTATTTTTCAATTTTCAACTCTTTACTTGGCTTTCCTTGCTTCTTGCTAGTTGTATTCGCGCAATTTAGGTAGAATTTCTATTTGCAATCTCATTATGCACGGCTTGGATATCATTGCAGTCTATGATGGCCCACATAATAAATGACCACGATTTGTTGCACGTGTCCCACGTGGGAGGGCTAGGGACGAAAATGACCGAGGAAAGAAACACTAGCAAGACTGCTTTTGTTTGGAAGTCAGTGTTGGTATCATTGGTATTGGTCAATTTTTTTGGGTCCCACATGGGGACTTATATGTGCAATCAGCACCCTTGATCTTGTAAAATATCATCAGGCTAAGTACATGATCTTGGTCCCAGGCCAAACGGATAAATCATGTGTGTGATAAAGAACTGCAAAAAAATTAACGGTTTAGCATTTACTTGGATTTTATATGGTGTAAGCCCTTATAGTCCTTTATTTTTCCAAAAGTGCTGTACGGACCATATCATAGGATGATCCAAACCGTCCAATTTTGTGGAACACAACGTAAATAGGCTGGTCCCCAAAAAATCATTTCCATAGGATGATCCTAGCCCTCTGATCTGTAGAAGTTTCATAATATGCAGTTCTTTAGATTGGAGGGTTGGGATCATCCTATGGAAATGATTTTTTGGGCACAACCTATTTAAGTTGTGGGCCATCAGATGGATGGTTCGGATCATGATATAGTGTGGTCCGTACAGTACTTTTTGGAAAATAAGGGACTATAAGGGCTTACACCATATAAAAATTCTACTTATGGAACCCTTAACGAGGCTTATTGGTTCAAGGTCCTAAACTCATGTAACCAAGGTGGCCTAACTTGAGATCGTAGGTCAGAGCAACGGATCCGATCATGTACACATGCAGGTCATAAATTGTGCCCAAAAATGAAAGACCGACATTGATTGCATGGCTGGGATTTCTCTATTCATGAGATTTGGTTCGTGTTTAGAGTTGAGATTATGTTATATGAACCAAACTAAGGCTCTCTTTGGATTTCAAGAAAAACATTTCTGACCGAAAAAAAATTTCTATGGAAAATTCTCTTTCCACAATTTAGAGGGAAATAATAAAATTATCTTTAATTTAGAGGGATATCAAAGTCGACCTAAATAAAAGATTGAACGGGGTAGGTTCAAGAAAAGAAATGGAAATTATAGAAATATTTTTCCTTTCCAAAATTTTCCAAGAAATTCCTGCAATCCAAACCGTGCCTAATTGAGTTTTTATTTTTAGCAACCAGGAAAGACAAGGGTTGTTTGGAGTTGATGGAATTAGTTTTAATTTTAGAAACTAAACAAGCAAAATTTAAGTAGAAAAGGAATCACACATTGTGTAGAATTAAAATTGAAGGAAACTTTTTCTATAAATATGTTGAGACCAGCCCTTTATATGTTGTTGTCTTCTTCTTAAGAGGAAAAGTTGGTTCACTTAGTACCATCTCTCAAAGGTATGTAAAGTATTTCTCTTATAATGTAAATTAACCCGACCTTCTCTTGAATATGTCTTTTAATTACTTTATGGGAAAATGACTAAAAAAGAGGGCTTTCTGCTGATTATGACGTGGCAAGGATGGTGTTTTCTAAATTACAAATTTGAAGTGATGTTGACTAGTTTGGATGGGGTTTGGGACAAAAATGCCCTCATTGTAAAAAAAAATGGTAGTTTTACTCTCTTTTTTACATTCTCTCTTTCTCTGCAAATACCCCTTGCCGGCATAAATTTTCCGGCAACTCTCTCTCTCTCGCTGCAAATATCCCTTGCCGGCGGAAATTTTTCGGCAACTCTCTCCGTCTCTTTCTCTCTCTCTCTGCAAATACCCCTTGCCGACGGAAATTTTCCAGCAACTCTCTCTCTCTCTCGCTGCAAATACCCCTTACCGGCGGAAATTTTCCGGCAACTCTCTCTCTCTCTCTATCTCTCTCCCTCTGCAAATCTCACCAGCAAATCTCTGAGAAAAAAAAAAATTCTCGGAACTTCGAGATTTCCTCTAGGAATTCCACAGTAAAAAATAAAATTTGCTTGGAAGTCTGAGCTTTTCTCTCGGAATTCCGCAGCAAACATCACAGTT
Organism: Tasmannia lanceolata; assembly: GCF_043159265.1. Classification (NCBI taxonomy): domain Eukaryota; kingdom Viridiplantae; phylum Streptophyta; class Magnoliopsida; order Canellales; family Winteraceae; genus Tasmannia; species Tasmannia lanceolata. Next base: position 12,242,050 of record NW_027518681.1, read on the forward strand.
AGAAAAAAAAAGAAAAAAAAAAGTTCTTGGAATTTCGAGAACTGTTCCAGACACGTTTAAACACCTGGAACGTGCGATTTTTTTTTTTCAATTGCCCATTCTATTTTTCATTATTTTTCCCTTTTCTCTCAAACCCTTTCCAAACCCTAACTCCATTAACCATTTTTTCTCAAAATTCCTCAAAATCTAACCATAATCCATCATCTTCCTCCTCCAAAACCCTCTTTTTTACCCAAAAACCCAAAACCATTGATAATCCTAAATAAACAACTTATAAACACTCTAAAACCACTGCTATTCCTATATAAACCACTTACAGACACTCTAAACCACTGTTTACGCTATATAAACCACTTGTAAATACTCTAAACCACTGCTTACCCCTATATAAACCACTTACAAACACTATAAACCACTGCTTACACTGTATAAACAACTTATAAACACTATAAACCACTGATAAGCCTATATAAACCATTTACAAACACTCTAAACCACTGTTTAGCTTATATAAACCACATATAAATACTTTAAACCACTGCTTACACCTATATAAACCATTGTTTACACTGTGTCAATAACTTATAAACACTCTAAATCACTGTTAAGCCTATATAAACCACTTATAAACACTCTAAACCACTGCTAGTCTTATATAAACCACTTATAAACAGTCTAAACCATTGTTTACCATATATTATACACTTATAAACCCTCTAAACCACTGTTACGCTTATATGTACAACTTATAAACACTCTAAACCATTGTTTACCCTATATAAACTACTTGTAAACACTCTAAACCACTGCTTACCCTATATAAACCACTTATAAACACTATAAACTACTGCTTACCCTGTATAAACCACTTATAAAGACTCTAAACCACTGGCAAGTCTATATAAACCAATTATAAATACTCTAAACCACTCTAGGCTTATATAAACCACTGTTTACACTATATAAACCACTTGTAAAAACTCTAAACCACTGCTTACCCCTATATAAACCACTTACAAACACTATAAAACACTGCTTACATTGTATAAACAACTTATAAACACTCTAAACCACTGTTTACCCTATATAAACCACTTGTAAATACTCTAAACCACTGCTTAACCCTATATAAACCACTTACAAACACTGTATAAACAACTTATAAACACTCTAAACCACTGTTAATCCTATATAAACCAGTTATAAACAATCTAAACCACTGTTAGACTTATATAAAAAACTTATAAATACTCTAAACCATTGTCTAAACCATTATTTACCATATATTATACACTGATAAACCCTCTAAACCACTGCTAGGCTTATATAAAACACTTATGAACACCCTAAACCATTGTTTACCCTATATAAACCACTTGTAAACACTTTAAACTACTGCTTACACTATATAAACCACTTATAAACATATAAACTACTGTTTATCCTGTATAAACCACTTATAAACACTTTAAATAACTGATAAGCCTATATAAACCACTTATAAACACTCTAAACCACTGGTAGGTTTGTATAAACCACTGTTTATCCTATATAAACCACTTGTAAACACTCTAAACTACTGCTTACCCTATATAAACCACTTATAAACACTATAAACTACTTCTTACCCTGTATAAACTATTTATAAACACTTTAAACCACTGATAAGCCTATATAAACCACTTATAAACACTCTAACCACTGATAGGCTTAGATAAACCACTGTTAACCCTATATAAACCAATTGTAAACACTCTAAACCATTGCTTACCCTATATAAACTACTTATAAACACTATAAACGACTGCTTACCCTATATAAATCACTTATAAACACTCTGAACCATTGTTAAGTCATATAAACCAATTATAAACACTATAAACCACTGGTAAGCCTAAATAAACCACTACTTAGGAATATAAACCGCTACTGAGGATTCTTAACCAAAGAAGCTATATAAACTACTTATAAACATCTACTTAGTGACTTTCAGTAGTGGTTTATCGTAGTGAAATAGTGGTTTAACTTAAGAAATTAGTGGTTTACAGTAAAATAACAATGATTATAAAGTGTTAAAAGTAATTTAAATGTGATTAAATAGTGATTGAAGGCTTTGTGCAATGGAAGACGGTAGTTTAACGTGGAAAACTTTCATTCAAGTTTGTAAATATGCCTTATAATGGAAAGAGAAGGGAGAGGACTAGAAATACACACATTTCCATCGAATGGAGACTTTGTGCAATGGAATAGTGGTTTGTAGTGAAACTTTTTGCGATTTCGGAATTCAATAACATTTTTTTGCAATAGTTGTTGCAAATGGAGGCGTTGTGCAATGCAATGAAGGGTTTGGCATCTAAAAATAAGATTTTGTGCAATAGAATGGAGCTTTTGGCATCTAACAATGGAGGTTTTTGGGTTTTTCAGACGTACTCTTTTTATGGGTAGGTGGGAGGAAGAAGAAGAGGAAAAAGGTGGGTTTTGGGATTTGTGTTGTAAAGGTAATCAATGCAAGAAAGGTGATTTGATAGAGAGAGAGAGAATCAAGGGCATTTAAGTCATATGCACTCTTGATTGGTAATTTAAAAAACACCCCCTTGACACGTCATAGTCAGTAGAAAGCCCATTTTTTTTGGTCATTTTCCCTTACTTTTTTTCATGTGCTGAACAAAACAATAAAAAAAGGCAGTGATAAATCGACCCCATGTGTCTTTCTCTCTCCTCTTTCTCAAAGAGACATGGGTCGATTTAAGATATTTGGAGAGGAGAGAGAAAGACACGTGGGGTCGATTTAAGATGTTTGGAGTGGAGAGAGAAAGACACATGGGGTCGATGTAAGATATTTGGAGTCGATTTATCACTCCCCTAAAAAAAGGAAAGATGAATTAAAGGAAACGAGTGGAAAAGAAAAGAAAGAGGGAAAGAGGGGTTTTATTTTCTTAAGCAAGAGTCCTGGTTGGTACTAATTTTTAGTTAAACTATCTAATGGGCGAGGACTATTTGCGTTAGACTCCAACTTAAACTATCCCCGTCGTTAATTGCATGGTTTAGCCATCCATTTGTCTATGAGATGGTTAGAGGACCGTTGGATTGTGTCAGGTTTTACAGTATACCCATTAGATGAACGCTTCAAATCGTTCTAGAGTTTCAAGGGGATGATTGCACGGGATGGAATACCAATTCGATCATAGGGCTAGGATCATCCTATGGAAATGATTTTTTGGGCACAAACTATTTACGGTATGGCCCATCACATGGACAGTTTGGATCATATTATTATAGTGTGGGAATAAAAACAGCAAAAATAAAATAAAAATGGTGACCCCCGGGTCCACCTGGCCCTAATGGCAGGGTCTGGGTTCACCACAATGTGACCCGTAAAATTCCAGGTCATTTTTTATCCGACCTATACGACCCGGACCTGTACCTTGGGTGAAACCCGTCCCGGCCAACCCGTTTGCCAAGGTCTAAATAGAATTTCTATTAGCAAGCATATTAGGCATGGCTATTCGGTCCCACACTAGATGGAAACCTTGACGCCTAACCGCATTTCTTGATCAAACAGTTTGGATATCATTGCAGTCTATGATGCCCCACAGAATAAATGACCCTGATTTGTTGTATATCATCCACATTGATCCTCAAATGAAATCTAAGGTGGGACTCACATATTAGCTTGTAAAGTATGAGCCATCTTGCCACCATGCTTGATCGGATGGTTAGGGTCTCAGGCAATCTTGTACCTTTTTTTACCACAAATTTTGCCACCATGCTTGATCGAATCGTTAGGGTCTCAGCCACAAATTTTACCACTGTAAAAAGAATGCATTCGTACCTTTTTTTTCTTTTTTTAAATGGTGTTAGGTGTAAAATCGGTATGCCCAGTACCGACCCTCAGGCCAAACCATGGCACACAAATGGCTCAACATAAACTCACATAAGGAACTATCGGCACTGACTCATGACAAGGCGCCCACAACATTTCCCCTAGACCGGAACCGATCCTCAAATGGAGCCAGGCACAATCGCTGGAATCTCGCCATTAAGCGATCAATCCGGGCAACCGTTACGCATAAGGCGCCTTATTCAAATTCAAAACTTCCCGCCATTCCCGCTCGGTCGACCCAAAAATTAAGCCTCCAACATAGTAACGTCTCCAAATAAGAAATAGTCATATACGGCAACCTTCCTAAAAGCACGACTAAACTTGGAAATCACGTTCTATAAGTAGACCATAAAGATCTCCAAGATCTCTAAGATAAGGATGGAAACCCATTCCATAGAAAAATCTTCCAATAAGGAAAGACTCCAAGAAAGGTAAGCTTCCTAAGCTACTAAGGACTCTAAATCTATAAAAAGGGACCCCCACGCTCAAAGGTAGGCATCTTCCTCTACCCCCAAAATGCTCTCTTTCTTTATGAATTAGTATTTTGCTTGGATGTCTGTTGACGCCGATTTCTAACTTGAGCGTCGAGGGTGCCCCCGAAGTCCCTCCTTCGAGGGCCCTTCTAACGTTGTTTTCTGTGAGCGCAAGCACCCACTGATCGGAGCTCTACCGATTCGAACAGCCGAATCCATCTACAACGCTCATCCGATTCTCAGGTACAAATTTTGGCATGATCAAATGATTCATACCTCATTTTTTTAAGTCACTTTATCACTCAGACTAAATTTTTTTAATATTACTCTGAGAAACTTATTTGAGAAAATCTAAAATCCATGCTCCTGCTACCTGATTCTATGCTCTGTGAGTTGAGACTTTACGACATTAATGTAAATCTTCCTCTTTTTATACTAAAAATCAAGGAATGCAAATCTCCCTCTTTTTCTACTAAAAAAGAAAGGAATGTAAATCTCCCTCTTTTTTTACTAAAAATAATGGGAATAGATATTCACGCTCCCATATTTGATAATGGCACCCTTCTCTTCAATTCATGATACTATAAGACAATTGTGAAATTGAAATACAAACATGCTAGCCTCACTGTACAGTCAAAAGTTGTAGAAACTATAGAGTCATTGGCTATATTCTTTATCCTATTTCCATCACTAGTATGCTTCCAAATACCAAATGCTATGGAGCTATTAAAAAGAAACAGTCTTTTCATGAATAACAAAACATGTTTGACTGACAAATTAAACTAGGCTTAATGATTCAGCAAACATCTTGATAAAAAAACAGCTGATCCTTGAAATGATCCTTGCCTGTAGTAAACAACATAGTTAAAATTGATTGTTAATAAACTAGTGCTACAAAGAACTAATGCTAGCACATACTAAAAACAAATACACCATATTAACATAAAGAAAATAGTAAAAGACTAACACTCCTCAATATTAAAATTTGCATAGTCTCAATTTTTTTTTTAAAATCATACCTTCCATAGGTTCAAGAATAGAATACTTTGTTCACATCACACATTCCTTGAATGCAATAAAAATACTAAACAATCTTGTACATTAAAATCAACACGTATTGATTGTAAGATTCAAATTTTAAGAGAAAGTACTGTATGCAATATGCAAGCATTCTGAATCAACATGGGTTGAAAACCTCCAAATTCCCAACGAAAATGACTAAGAGAATTCCCTCCAAAATTCCAAAATTTCAGATTCCCTCCCTCCCCCAAAATTCAAAATACAATACCGAAGTTCTCTAATTACAATTCCCTATAGTTCTAAATGAAAAATGAGAGGGAAATTGGCTTTTATAGCCCATTACAATTTCCAACCCCTTAACTACCCTTATTAAGGGAAATGACAATTTAGCAGGGCAGATGTCGACTTTCTCCGAGAATGCTCCTGCATCATCGAGCCAGCCCAAATTATGCCGAATGACTGGCGCATTATGGTCGGCTTCACATACCTTTTAGCTAGGATTGGTCGGTGCCCTTCCCTGAGTCCTATCTGAGCTTGCTTCATCTTAAGTAAACTCCCCAAAGAGCAGGGGTGGTACTATTTTGTTCACCGACCCGGGGAGAGGCTCATTTCTCATGTGAGTTTTGTAAGTTTTTTGTCTTTTGACCCCCTCAATAAATAATGAAAATTAATGGAGGCATTCATGATAGGCATCACGATGAGGTGAAGGGAAACATATCCATCTTTAGATAAAATAGCTTGTAAACTGTCAACATGACTAATTTAACTAGTATATCATAACTAATTTAACCAGCATATCATGTGATTAAAATCGTTGATAGAGATAACTTCTTCATTTGCAATTTTGATAGAGAATAGAGGAGTCAAAAGAAGGTCGATGGCGGTTTCATGCTACACAAAACGTAACAGCATACTATAACAAAAACAATAGCAGCTGGAAAACATTTTTAGTCCTAAAACAATATCACATAATTCAAATACATGTCCTTCTATGCAGATGACAACCCAAGTGCACAACAAGAAACGATAGAAGATGTATATGAAATTGTCATAATGACCTTTGATCGAACTAAAGAACCATTGTAAGCCCAATGGTTTTTACCTTGGCATTCCCATCTTGTTTTGATGATTCCAATCAGGGGCGATGCCACTTGCAAGGAAAGGGGGACAATTGCCCCCCTTATTTTTTGGAAAAAAATATATATACCTTTATTTTTTAATATTTTTTTATACTTACCCTTTTTTTAAAAATATGCCCCCCTTTCCAATCATCCCTAAGATAGAAAATAAGTTTAAAATTTTAATGTTACCATTTTTATCTCCCTTCTTTGTGCAAAATTTACTATAACTTTTGCCCCCTTGTGCAAAATTTTAGATAGAAATTTTTTCTATCTTAATTTTAAGATATATAAAAAGTTACTATAATTTTTGCCCCCCCTTGTGCAAAATTTCTGGCATCGCCCCTGATTCCAATACACAAGTGATCATTTATCACTAATGTGTTTGTTTGTCTAAGTTGTAGATCTTGATAAAGTAAGATCAAGGATGCTTGGATTGAAGGCCAAGAAGCCCACATTGGACCACTAATTGGAAGGCCAAAGTCATCAAGCAAGAAGTCATGAAGACTTGAAGACATGAAGAAATTAATATTGAAGACCATTTTTTAATGTAATTGATCCAAACCTAGATTAGGTTTTTAGAGGCATAATTAAGGTAATCTCACACACCCTAAATAAACAAGTGATTGTATTTGTGGAGTTCCAACACCTTGGAACCCTCATAGCAATCCCATCTTGGTTGTGAACTGGAAGCCCAAAAACAGAATTGAAAATCTGCTCTGCATAGGCTTCTCGGAACTCCGAGAGTTTTTCTCGGAACTCCGAGAATTCTTGGAACTCCGAGAATTATTCTCGGAACTCCGAGAAATGGTCCAGTAGACTTTTTCCAATTTCTGTGTGGCTTCTCGGAACTCCGAGATTTTTTCTCGGAACTCCGAGAATTATTCTCGGAACTCCGAGAACACTCCAACGGTCTGAAAAAGAGCCGTTTGGAATTTTGCTGGAATTACCGTAATGCCACTGAACGGTCATATTTTGTTTTTCCTATAAATATGGGTGTTCTAAACATACAAACTATCAATCCTAACACTCTTAAACCTCATTTGAATACCCAAGAGTGAATCAAGCTTCAATTGTGCCTCTCATCACCAACTCTAGGATTTGGATCATAGGCTCTCAATTGTACATCTTTTGTAACCCTTGTGAAGGGATTTTTTAGTTCTTTCTTTCATCTTTCAAGATTTGTATTCGGGCGAGTATTCGGAGAAGCGGAGCCCTTTTTCTCCGTGGTGAGGATTGCCACCAAGGTTAAAGCAATTGTAATTGGCACCGATCTTCGCCAAGGTTAAGAAGATCAAATAGTGAAGCCATCAACGGGTTTGGTTGGTGGAGTGGAGTAGGCCTCGGGTTTGAGGACCGAACCACTTTAAATCTCGGGTGCACTCTTTCTATCTCTTTGCTCTTTCATTTGCATTGCACCATTAGATTTAACTTGTATGCTTAAAATATTATTTTTGATCTCTTAATCGGTTTAAGTTCTTCAAATTGGTAAATTCTAGTTTTCTTAAACAACCGCATTCTCCCTCCTCATAGTTGCCATTTCTATTATAACTTGGGACCCCCTATATCGGATTTTCAACCATGCAACCGCCCATCCTTCTCTTTGCGCACCACAACTAGGGCTGTTCATTCGGTTTAAACCAAACCGAATAGTCCTAAATTCACCGAACCGAAAAATTTCGGTTTCTCTAAAATGGTAACCGAAACCGACAACCGATCAAATGATAACCGAACTGAACCGAAACCGAATAATAATTTCGGTTTTTCGGTTCCTTCGGTTATAACCGAATTAACTTTGTGCAAATTTTAATGTGAGTTACTGAGAATCATAGTAAAGGAAAAAATAGCAACAGGAAGAAGTTGTGGTTTCAAAGTAAAGAAAAAAATAACCTTTTCTTAGTTGCTTCTTGACACCTTGCTCATCTTAGTAAAGAACCTTGCTCTTGATGTCTTAACCTTTTCTTTACGGAGATGTGAGAGGTGAGAAGTGAGAGGTGAGAGGTGAGAGACGAAGAATAAAAATAAAAAAATGCCCAAATCCTCTTCTTCGTCTCTCTTCTTCTACTTGAAGTTGAATCTTTTGATAGAAGTGTTGGGGGCTGCAGATTACCATCGAAATGCCATTTCTTGCTCCATGCTTTTGATATTGACACTCCCCCAAACAATGAGAAGGAGAAACATGTGTAGGTTTTCTAGGATGAAAGCAAGAGTAATGAATGCTTTTTTGCTTTTTTCAAAGACTGGCAGAATGCTTTTTGACTTTTTTTGACTTTTGAAAGAGAAAGGAGTAATGAGAGAGAAGAAGAGCAATGAATAATTTTGTCCTTTTCCTTATATTTTCTAGTGCTGTACAACTTATTCTGTTCTTGAAAAGTGAAACTGTAACTTTGACGAACCCCTACATCGGTTTTCGGTTTAACCGAGATTTTTTTCCAACAAAAACCGCAACCTAAACCGATAACCGAATATTGGATATTTTTAAAACCGAAACCAAAACGACCCACCTTCTAACCGAACCGATTTAACCGACCAACTTCGGTTCGGTCCGTTATTTCGGTTTTAACCGATTTATGCACACCCCTAACCACAACCTCCCAAAGTACAAAATAATTCTCATCCTTCTTGCACTCCCGGAGCACAAAATCCTTCTCATCCTGTTGGAAGTCCTGGAGCACATAATTCAGCATAAAACTCTTCCCATCAAACTCCCATTCATTATCATGCTTCCAGTTTCGCCAAAGCACCCATAACCTTCCCTCAACATTCATCATTATAATATTGGTAAAGGGCCTATGCTGTAATTCCGTCTTAAGTCCCTTCAACTCTTTCCACCTTTTCTCCTCTCCATCATACCCCTTTATATTATTCCATGAATCAATGCAATACAAAATCCCATCAACTACAGCGGTGCTCTTAGTATAATCCCACTCGAGAAAGTATGGACCCGGAAATGCATTCTCTATCCACCATGATGACTTCTCTGGGTAGAAAAAAAATACATCCTACGCTCTTTATCACGAGAAGCTTTCCTGCCACATCTGCACAACCATAGATACATTCATGTTTCTCTCCAGTCTCATTCATCGGACAATACAGAGGTGTCCACGAGCCAAGACGCGGATAAAAAACCTCAACCCAAGGATCAAAACTAGAAAGAGAACGCAAGCCTCCAACAACATAAATCCTCCCATTCACAACAGTAGTGGAGGGATATCTCCTCGGGATCATCATCTTCGGGCCAGCTTCCCAACTATTGGCACGGGCGTCATAAACCCAGACGTCCAAGCTTCCCAACTATTGGCACGGGCGTCATAAACCCAGACGTCCAATGAACCGCCCAAGACATAGAGAAACGGTCCCAAGGCGACGCAATAATGTGAATAACCAATAGGAGGCGAGGGTGTAGGAGGCAATGGTTTGATTTTTCTAGGGTTTTCATTAGATGGATCGAGGACAAACCACTTGTCAATTGGACGATTGGTAAAGGTGAAGTTAATGTAGAGGAATTGTTGGGTGCAGTTGAAATGGGAACGGGTGGAGTAGAAGAAAGGGGAGCTAAGGAGAGATCGCCATGATCTGCATACAGAAGAGAGATTGTGGTGGAATGATCGAGGAACTCTAGCAATACATTGTATAGTGATTTCGTTGGGAAGATTAGGCAAAAGAACCTCCTCCTCCATCTCTCTGATAGCTGAAAAAGGGTTTGGGAGGTTTCTCTTATCACTTTCCCCAAACCCTAACCCTAATCCGCTATCGAGTAACAACACTTTTGAGAATGGTTAATATACCCTCCGTTTGATTGCTGAACGCAGTAGAGTTTTGGAGTGGGAGGACAAATATACCCTCCGTTCTTAAGTTACACGTGGCAGATGAGTGTGATGATCAGATCATTCTTCTTGCCGGATTGCCTCAGATGAACGGTTGAGATTTCTATAAAGAATTCTTAGCAAAGCCCTTTCCAATCAAAGGGTTAGTATTATTTATTTGTTGGCCATGGCTCACAACATGACATGAATGATCATTATATGGCTTAGTATATTTTGCAGTTACAAACAACTTCTCAATGGTGGGTTTTATTGTAGAGATCCCGATGTACTCCTATTGGACGATCATGGTCGTTGATTTGATTTTATGGGCCCTCACTAGATAACTGATGATGAGCATCCCCTTGGCTACATCAGCCCCTCCGAGTAGTGTCTTGGAGCGATCGCTAATTGATATTGACAGCCAGAGTCTTAAGAACATTGAGATGGCACGGCATATGTGATTGGGGTCCATCCCTGCGTGTCCCGGTCCCACCATAGGATTCTAAGAACTTTAAGGGGTCCATCCCTGCGTGTCCCGGTCCCACCATAGGATTCTAAGAACTTTAACGAGAGAGTCACTTTCACCATCAATAGTAAAAAGGAATAATTTGGGTCTCACAGGGGACATGTATGTGAAATTAAGACCACCATTCTGAAGTGACCTAGAATGTCTTGATACCTTCTTGAACAGACATATATCATCATAGGAGTAAGGCTACAAAAAAATCAAAGGATGATTCTAATGGACACTAGCAAATCCCTTATTTTAGACTAATGATACTTTCACTGCGATGTTTTGATAATGAAAGAAGGTCAATATATCACTTCCCTTCCTAAAAAGCTCTCAGCAGCCAATTAAAAAGGGAAAGGCGAGTGAGTTCATCGCATTATCAAAACATGGTAGAGAAATAAAGCGAAAAAAAGGCTCTGTATGGATGCCACATTCCCGGCATCCTCAGGGTTTTCCCGGATATAAAAGTACCAAAACTACACTTTCCCACCTGTTTACCACGCTTGGTTGCCATTTGCCCCAAATAAATCTTCAGGGGTTGACAGGCAATGGTCGGTGAGGTGCCAGCCTGAGTCAATGAGGTGCCAGCTCCGCCGTACACCTATTGGTTTATTTCACAGGTAATCTTCTGGAAACTCTCTCTCTCTCTCTCTACCAGCCAAACCAGAATCGAACGGCAACTGTGGGATGTACATTATGATACCATTTGGTCACGTCCCGACCCAACTGTTTAAATATTGTCCGGTTCTAGGTCTTCCACCCTTCCCCGGTTTTGTTTTCCAGCAGCACTAACCGTACTCGACCCAATCAACGGAGCTCGCCCCTTGATGATGGTGAAAACATGTCTACACATGGAGAGAAAGGGGGGGGGGGGGGGGGGGGTTCGGTCTACATATATAGCCCAGTCACTCTCTCAGTCTCTCTCCTTTCCGAGGTGGGATTGTACAATTGTGGGTTTAGAAATATGGTCTCATTGTACCCTAGAAAAGAAGTTATATTTTCCTTCCTTGCCGCCAACTTCTGCCTAGATACCGCCATCTACAACCTTCGGCCGGTCCTCCACCCAACCCCCTCCATCAGCCCCCTCCACTCAAACAAAAGATAAGGGTTACCATGGATGATCGTAAAGTTTGTTTTAAAGGGGACAAGGACAAGAGAAGTCATTTAAAAGTTTTTAGTATTTTCTTGTCTTTTTATTCTTTTCACCCTCTTTTACAACCCAAACAAATGGTAGAGGTCCCCGGGAACTTCAATTCCTGACTCCTCCCTAAAAACTACTTATCCGGGTGATCCAACTGCTTCCAAACATAGCCTAATAATCTTTTCTTAATAATAGCTATATTTTCCTGGAAAATCATTTTCAAGAAAAGATGAGAGAGAGAGAGAGAGGGCAAGTTTGCAAATTGGATTTGGCAGCCCCTCTTTTTTGTAAGGAGAGAAAAACCACCTCATAGCTAGCGTAAAATCGTTTATTTAATTCACTCCATACATGAAAAAAGAGGCTCTGCAAAATGCTACTCGCGAAATCACCTAGGGGCTCTCATGTGTGTGTGCATGAATGCCAGATTGAAGACTGCCCTTGGAAAAAAAATGCAGCTGCAGGGGCGCCCCATTGAGTTCATGTCACCAAATTGCATGTATAACTCCTTTAATTTAGTACTTATAAATGCGGTTGCGTGACATGCATCCAATGGGGTCCCCTTGCAGCTGTGTTTTTGCAAGGCGCAGTCCTTTACCATTCCTCATTATTTATATCATTTAACATCTAAAACTTCAGCCATGTTTGTCTCACATGAAATTTTTTTCACAATAGATCATTAGTTTATCCCTAGGGCGAGCCTTAGCGCAACGGTTAGGTTGCTCCATTGTGACCTGGTGGTCACGAGTTCGAACACGGAAACAACCTCTCTGCAAAGTAAGGGTAAGGTTGCGTACATCTAGCCCTCTCCAAACCCCGCAATGGTGGGAGCCTCGTGCACTAGGCCGATAGTGCCCTTTCAAAATAAATGCAGCTGCAGGGGCACCCCATTAGTTCATGTCACCAAATTGCATTTATAACTCCTTTAATTTAGTACTTACAAATGAGGTCAGGTCACATGCATCCAATAGGGTACCCTTGCAGCTGTGTTTTTGCAAGATGTAGTCCTTTTAACATTCCTTATAGATATATATCATTTAACAACTGAACTTAGGCCATGTGAATTGGCAGCCATGAAAATTTTTTCCTCTCTCCAATTCTTTTTGCCCCATAGCAAACGGATAGTCCTTAAAAAAATTCATGGTTGCCTATGGCCTTAAAGGGTAAACCTAAAAATTCATTGAACTAGCTTCCCCACTGTCGTTCAATTGATCAAACTAATCTCGATGCATTTGGTCTTATCTTCATTTATTGACACTACTGAAAAGCTTATAAATAGACGAGCAAATAGAGTTATGACTTCATTTTCACCATGTTCATTGACTAGTGCCATTGTTCCGTTAGGAATACCAAGCGGCTTTGGAACGGACTTGTTTGTGGTATACAAATGAATGTCTCATTAGAAGCAACCAAAATGTAGAATAAAGGGGAGATTGGGAAATGATACTCCCACGACAGCTTTTCAACAATTATTACAAGAGGAGAACTCATGGGCACCTTCGCAAAAAAAAAAGCTGAAAGAGTGCTCCCATTGCCTGCATGTGACCAAAGCGCACTTGATTCTCTTTGACTTGCGGCCTTTATAAATGCACTTCGGTGATGTGCAGCTAAGGAGGCGCCCTTTAAGCTGTTTTCTTTTTCTTTTTTTTTTGAAGGGCACCCTTGAGTCTAGCATACCTATTATTGCAATTCTCAATAACCAATTTAAAAAGTGCCATTATTGAAAGAAAAGTGTGAGAATATCAATTTGTTCATTTATTGGTTTGATTAAGATCTCCATTAAGTACAAAACATTTTGTGAAGTGATATATCCACCCCTCTTCATTGCTTGGGACACCTGAAATCAGTGTCCGAGACAATCTAGGCTGTTGAACACTTCCGCAATGACGTAAGTCTCATCCTCTGCCAGACATAGATACACTAGATTCGGGTGTCTCAAGTAATGAAAAGGGGCAGATATATCACCTCCCAACATTTTTCATACATAGTAATTTGAGGAATGATAGAATGAAGGGCGCCCTTGCAAAAACCACCTTCAAGGGCGCCCCTATATATTGGTTGATTTTTATGCTGGTGCAGAAAAAAGTGGAAGCGGCTTTGCCTTTGCTGAAAATCAACCAATAAGGGCATCATAGAAGGTGGTTTTCGCAAGGGGCGCCCTTGATTCTACATATCATTCCTCTATTAATTTAGACGAATGCTAGACTGAAGGGAGCCCTTGCAAAAATGAGATGAAAGGGCTCTCCCAATGGCTGCACATCACCAAATTGCATTTAAAATTAGTTGACTTTTACATTTTAGAGAAATGTGCAGCCAATGGGGGTAGCCCTTTCATCTCAATTTGTCAAGTGCTCCCTTCAGTCTAGTATTCCTCATTAATTTATTTCGAGCCCACGACAAATGCACCTATATTAGCCGCCCTGTTCGTTTGAGATTATGCCAACCGATTGTGACTCCAAAACCAATTATTGCACTCAAAGTTAAACAAAAAATTGGGTCCAATAATTGGTTTTGGACTCACAATCGGCTGACATAATCTTATACGAACAGAGCCCAGTTGATCCTTCCTCTTTTATTTCAAAGTTTAATCTCTCATTTAATGATACTGATACTCATATTAAGAAGTGGCAAATATCCATCTACATTAAGCTAATCACACCACCCTCCAACCCTAGCCCAAGTTAAAAAGTTAAAAATCCTGACCCGACCCATTCTCGTAATTTCTTCAAAACCATTGCTCTATTTCCCAACACCGTTCATCTTCTTTCCTCTCCCCATACAACCTATCATCAATAGCTTCCAGGTTGGCCTCCTGACCCTCCTCTCTTATTCCTACGAGCGCCTCCACATACGACAAAATCCTACGTGGCACCAAAGTACTTAATCCAAGATAAGCCCCTCCTATAAATACCCCCAATTCTCCTTCAAAGTAAAAATAAAACAGAGAAAAGAAAATCTCTGAGTTGGAATTTTTTTTCCATTTTTTTTTTTTTCAAAATGGGGATCTGCCACTCGTGCCTGACGGACTCCGTGGCGACGGCAAAGGTGATATTACAAGACGGAAAACTACAAGAGTTCTCGTATCCAGTCAAGGTCTCGTACGTGTTGCAGAGGAATCCGAGTTGCTTTATTTGTAACTCGGACGAGATGGAATTTGATGATTTTGTATCGGCGATTAACTCGGAGGACGAGTTACAACTCGGTCAGCTTTACTTTGCTTTGCCGATTAGCAGGTTGAAGTATCCTTTACAAGCTGAAGAGATGGCCGCATTGGCTGTGAAGGCGAGTATAGCGTTAAGAGAAAGTGGTGGGTGTCGTCGGAATTCGGCCGTACTTCCGGCAGTTTCTCACCGGAGGGAAGATGGGTTCCTGCCAGAAGTGGGCCATAGTGCTAATGGTAGTGGTGGGAGTAGGAGAGAGAGGAATGGCAACCGGCGTAAATTTAATGCAATGCTGAGTGCAATTCAGGAATAGAAAAGAACAACTGGAAATTGTTTTTTTTTTTTTTTTGGCTGTAAATATAGGAATTTTGGCTTTTTTTAAAAGCAGGGTATAACTAGTTTATTGGGTCGCGTGCCCTTCAAATTACGTTTTTCATTTTTTTTTCTTTTTTCTTTCCCATTTGGTTCTGAAGTTACGAAAATACCCTTGAAAATCTTTATACTTGAATGAGACCCGAAAGCCTTCAGATCTCTCTCTCCCCCTGTTTATTTAAATGTAAGACAAGAGATACGACGACGTTAGCGTTAACCGAATCAAAGACAAAGGTAACCAAGAAATTTAGGATAAGAAAGATCTCAACTTCAAGACTAGCGACAAGAAAATGTGAGACAAATCTATTTAGGATAAGAAAGATCTCAACTTCAAGACTAGCGACAAGAAAATGTGAGACAAATCTATTAAGGCCTAGTTTGGATTCAACCCGAATTTGGGTCGGGTCGAGTTAAGCTTTTCCCAAATCTAGTTGGGTTAGGGTCGGGAAAAATCAATCCGAATTGAAAATCGGTTTGGGTCAGGTTGGGGTGTCGGGCGACCTGACCCGACCTAACTCGAATTGCAAATTTTAAATTCCCATTTAGTAGTGATGTTAATTCCAACATATACATATGATCCTAGTTTATATTAATATTATTGTATTCCATCTGAAGAAATTCTGTATGTGTTTTTCGTTTTTCAACATTGAAATAGTCTCCAGGGTCCACAATGGATGGTTTGGATAATCCTATGGTGCGGGCCATACCTTACTTTAATAAAGTGAGGAGTGTGATCATCAAAATATAGTAGTGCGGATAATATTTCCCTTTGTTAATTGTTAGTCCTTGTTTGTTTTGGATTTTGAGAACCGATTGTGAGTCAAAAACTGATTATTGGTGACTCACTATTGGTTCTCAAAATCCAAAACAACTCGGCTTGAGTTGAGGTAGTCAACTATTGGTACCATATCAAATCAGGTCAACCCAACTCGACCCGACCCGACCCAACCCAAATTGGAAATCGGGTTGGATCGGGTTGAACCCAGCCGGGTTGGAAATCGGGTTGGGTTGGATTGGAAAAATGGGTTCCTCGGGTTGGCCTCAACCCAACCCGACCAGACCCGAGTTGCACCCCTAACCTCAACCTGATTCAATTTATTTTTTTTTATTTCGAGGACCTTCAATTTAGGTTGGGATTTGCTAGCGTCCATTGAAAATGCATTTCTCAGATGGCCTGTCGCATATCAGAGCAGCCAGAAGCTCACTATTCAACAAATTTATCATCATTTACAAGGTGGCTGGTCTGACATGCGACAGACCATCTGCGAAATGCCTTTAGCAATGGACGTTAGAAAGTCCCTTTTAGGGTAGTATTCATTTAAAGAGATTTTATAGTGCAAGTGTTTTTCAAAAAAGTATTGTACGGCACATATGATAGGATGATCCATACTGTCCATTTGATAAGCCACAACGTAATTAGGTTTTGCCTCAAAAAACTTTTTCATAGGATGATCCCAGCCCTCCGATCTATAGACGTTTCTAGCCCCAAAAATTATTTTTGTAGGATGTTCCCAACCCTCCGATCTATAGAGATTTCCAACCTAATTAAGTTGTGGCCCATCAAATGGACAGTTTGGATCATCCTATAGTGTAGGCAATATGGTACTTCTTTTAAAAAAATACTGGACTATACGGGCTTAGCCCATCTGAAATCTTCAAACTAATTTATTTTTATTTTTTTTTGTTTTTTTAGGTGTGTAATGTGAGGTTTGGCAGACCCCTACTAGTATATTGAATAAATGAAGATTAGAGTCTTTGATGCCTTACACTCTCCCATCTAAATTAACCATAATTATATCATTTCTTTCCAAATCATGGGAAGAAAAAATTCCATCATAAATGTTTTTCTTGCAGTACAAAATTGAAAATTCAAAAACTGACCCAGATCTCAATTTCTCATTATAGTTGAAATTTTCAGTGCATGCTGATGTAGGCACCCACTCTCCTGTACTTCGTCATACTGCACAATCAGGACCATGAAAAATGTGACTTTTCATCAGAATCAAAGCAAAAAAATGTGTTTTTCATTACTATCAAAAGCATAAATAAATAGTAAGTTTTGCATCCATGAAAAACATACCTTCGGTAGTTTTGTAGTTTTGATTTAGAAGTTGGGTTATTTTGGGAAACTTAGGAGGGTGTTAAATGAGAAAACGAGAAGGACACAGAAAGAGATGGAATGGCACAGTGTAAATTTGGTAGCGATCAATGTTAAATGCAACAGCTGTAGCGCAGACTCTGTAACAGGAAGAATCCAAAGGATCCTTTGTTTTCTTCTTCCCTTTTTTTCGCTCTTTTGTTTAAAAAGGGCTCTCCATGGCTTTGCTGCTTTTATATCATCCCCCTCATATTTGTGGCCTTCCACCATTAATTTTTCTGTGCCCTTATAAATGCACTTCCTTAACATGGACCATTGGGGGCGCCCTTGTAGCTGGTTTTTGCAACGGCACCCTATAGCTCAACTATTATCCCTCTTAAGATTATACGCAATTCACAGCTGTCTTGTAAAACTTTCCTTTCAATTTAATAGGTATTCTTAGGTTGCTCGGAACTCCTGAAGTAAATAAAACTTTTATATGCATCTAAGTCCTAAAATTTTCAAATTAATTTACAAGTATTTTCCTTTTAAAATAGTACAAAACAAACAAAGTTGACTTCAAGTCTTTAAGTGATGTAAAATTCAGAAAAGTAGCTCAATTTGTAATAATATAGCTACAAAGGGAATAAAAGTAATATTAACAATAAGCAGTGCATTGGTAAAACACGCGTGCATGTATAATGCATGAGAAAGGTCACCCTCTTTTGCCTTTTTACTAACTAGTAAAAATGCATGTGCGTTGCACGTGCAATCAATTTCGCGTAAGAATAACCACAAATTAAGTAATGGCCTAAAAATAGTTGTAAAACCTACCGAAGTGGACTCTATGCATTTAGATAGGCATAAACACAAATGAAATTTTTTTATGATAAAGACCATTTGGCATGTGAATTGCTACAAACATTTAGCATAAGTAAACCCTAAGACAATGTGATTAAGAAGACTTCACAAAGGAAATTTATATTAATTAACCTACAATAAAGTTGAGAGCTTATTTCTTAGATGGATGCAAATAAATAAATAAATAAAAAAATTGAAGAGAAAATGTAAGTATTGGCATACAAATAGCAGTAAAAGCTACAGAAGTCTTCAACTCTATGCATTTAGATAGGCATAAGGAGAAATGTTAAATTGGAAAACCCAAAAGATTTTTCAGACTTCAGACCCATCAGCCTTTGTAACTTTTGTTATAAGATTTTCTCCCAAGTTACTGTATCGAGACTTGCAAAAGTATTGCCAAATCTAATCTCCCTAGAACAAGGAGCTTTTGTCAAAGGCAGGTTCATTTCGGACAACATAGCAATCGCTCAAGAAATGATGACATGGTTGAAGAAAAAAGTAAGAGGCAGCAATGTGATGCTAAAAATAGGGCCAAAGCATTTGACAAACTCAACTGGAAATTCATGCAAGATGTGTTAAAAAGGTTTGGATTCTCTAACCAATGGAGAAAGCTTATCGAGGAGGCTACCCAAAGTTGCTGGTTCTCAGTCATCCTGAATGGTGAGCCCAATGGATTCTTTAGATCTTCGCGAGGATTGAGACAAGGAGACCCCCTGTTGCCCTGCCTATTTATTCTACCAGAGGAAGTTCTAAGCAGAGGGCTCTCCTCTGTTTTTAGAGAAGGCCGAGCAACATATTTTCAAAGGAGCAGAGGCAGCATCCCAATCACCCACTGCTTGTTTGCGGACGACACCATAATCTTCTCAAATGGGAGTAATAATAGCCTCAAGCAAGTCATGTCCTTCCTCGGTAGATACGAGCAAGCATCAGGCCAACTAGTTAACAAATCAAAGAGTTGCTTTGCTGTTTCTGAGAAGACCTCCCCATCTAGAAGAAAAATTATCGCAAGCACAACTGGATTCACTAATAAAATTCCACCAATCACTTACTTGGGAGTACCTCTCTATGTAGGGCGTGTGAAATCCAGCTTCTTCGATGATTTAATTCAGAAGATAAGAAGCAAGATAGAGGGCTGGAAAGGTAAACTACTTTCCCAAGCTAGGAGATTAGTTCTCATCAATCATGTCCTGTCCAACACTCCTATTCACACATTATCAGCAATGTGTCCTCCCAAAACGGTCCTAAAGAGAATAGAGAACTTGTTGTCCAGTTTTTGGTGGGGCAACAGTGATCAAGGAGCCAAAATGCACTGGGTATCATGGAGTCGTATATCCAAGTCCAAAGTTGAGGGCGGCCCAGCTACTAAATCCCTTTCGGAACTAAGCTCAGCATTCAGATTAAAGTCTCTTCACCACCTTCACTCTAACAACTCGTTATGGAGCTCCCTTATTAGATCGATATACTGCAGAAAACATCACTTGAATTTAATTCAACCAACTCGTGGTTGTTCAAAAATGTGGAAAGAAATCTTATCTGTTCGAGCTACTTGGATTCAAAATTCGAGATGGATTGTTGGAAATTGATCCATCTCTTTTTGGGCTGATCTCTGGATGGGTAGCACCCCATTATTCTTCTTGGTTGAAAATAGAGAAGACATAAACATCACTGCTACCATCAAAGACATGCTTCTTCCATCAGGGGGCTGGAACATGGAGATCATTGAACCACACCTCTCGACAGTCTGAATTGAGGTGTTGTTCAACACCAGGCTCCAATTGAATGAATCTCCAGATATTTTGATTTGGTGTCCCACCCCATCAGGCACCTTTAGTACCAATTCAGCATGAATCGTCACAGGACTAGAAATAGTAATGTGAACTGGGCCGCACCAACCTGGGATCTATTCCTCCAAAAATCAGTTGTTTCCTCTGGAAAGTTTTCCAGAAAGCCATTGCCACAGATGAAAGAATAAAAAGCAAGCACATTCAGGCGCCATCCAAATGTGTTTGTTGCTCGATCCATAAAGAGGAAACCATGAACCACCTATTCATAGAAGGAGAGTTAGTTCGATCTATTTGGTCAGAGTTTGCCAACCTTTGGAACTTCAATCTGATCCAATTTCAGTCTATCAAGACTAGAATTATAAGTTGGTGGAAAGCAGGAACTAAAAGAAAAACTCAAGCAGCCCATCTATTCAGCCTCACAGCGCCCATCATAGCTTGGGAAATTTGGAAAGAGCGGTGTAGCAGACGAATGGAAGGAAAATCTAATTCCACCAATAGAATCATTAGCACCATTTCAGAGGGTATCAGAAACCTGGATTGTAGCCATTCTCCTCTCAAGGAACCAAACTTGTTAGAGGTTCTTTCTCTGTCCCAGCTTGGCATTTCTCCTTGCCGTCCAAGGATTCAAAAGGATTGCTAGATTCTATGGAAGAGACCCTCTAAAGGAACTCTTAAGCTCAGCATAGTTGGAGCTTCGAAGGGGAACCCTGGAGAAGCAGGTGGAGGAGGAGTTATTCGAAATGAAAAATCAACGGTTATCTTAGCTTTCTCTCTTTACTACGAGAAAGACACTAACATGGTTGCGGAAACTCGTGCGCTCTTAGACGGGCTCCGCTGTTGCAAGGCCTTTAATATGAGCAAGATGATCATGGAATCAGATAGCAAAGTTCTGATCGATCTCATCGACGGGAAAGGGCAAATCCCTTGGGCAATCCAATATCCCTGGAAGGAGATTCAACCACTTCTTTGCATTTTGTCTCCCACTTGTAATCACTAATTCAGAGAGGGAAACTCAGTTGCAGATGCCCCGTAAACTTCGGCTGCTCATCAAGATCCAATTTGTTCTATCCCTCCTGGGCCTCCATGCCTCGCCTGGCAAGAGGGGCAGCAAGATGTGATGCACTTGGCCTTCCCAACATCAGAAGCAAGATCAACTAAGGGCACTCTCCCTTATAAGCATTGATTGTTGTCTTTTTCCTATGACTTTAGCTTGCTATTTTGTCGAGTTAGAGGCTTCCCCTCCTCCTTACTCTCTTTCTAGGGCTACGGCTTCCTGTATTGATGGCTAGGAGGTTACCCCTCCTCTTGTATGGTCCCAACTTTTTATATATAAATTTGCCGATGCGCCCTGGGGTCGTTATCTTTCCGAGTTAAAAAATAAAAAAATAAAAAAATTGTTATCATAAAGACCATTTGGCGTGCGAATTGCTACAAAAATTTGGCAAAATTGTATTTGTCACAGAAAACAAAACAATGTGATCAAAAAGACTGCACCAAGGAATGTTCTATTAATTAACCTAGAATAAAGCTCACCAATGTTTATGATCACGAAAACAATGTCTATGTTCCCTAGGAATGTTCCAATACCCATCATGAATAAAATGAAGAATGTGTGCGCCCCTTGCAGAAGGAATACACAAATGACGAAAGATGGTGCAATAGAAGTATGAGAGACATCTGCTTTTTGGTAAGAAAAGTAAAATTTTCAAAAGAAAAAGAGAAGAAGTATGAGAGACATAAATTTGCAAGTCAGTAAATAACTAAATGATGTGTTAATATGAAAATGACAAATTATGAAGAAAGTAAATGTAAACTATAAAATATACCTTCTTAGTTTTGCCAGAAAGTAGAGTTTCACAATCATTCATTGCCAATGCATTGACCGATTTTTTATCCCCTTTGGCAGATATTGGACTGCATCTATGTCAATGAATCTATGTCACTAAGATATGGTACCAATTGTTGACCACCTCAACTCAAGCCGGGTTGTTTTGGATTTTGAGAAGCAATAGTTAGTCACCAATAATCAGTTTGTAACTCACAATCGGTTCTCAAAATCCAAACCAAACAGTGACTAACAATTAACAAAGGGGAATGTTATCCGCACTACTATATCTTGATGATCACACTCCTCACTTTATTAAAGTACGGTATGGCCCACACCATAAGATTATCCAAACCGTCTATTGTCGACTGTGGAGACTATTTCAATGTTGAAAAAGAAAAACACATACACAGAACTTCTTCATATGGAACCCAAATTTAGGTTTCGGGTCGGGTCGGGTTGCCCGATGTGGTACCCGAATCCCGCGAGAGGGGTGGGGCGCGAGCCGCCGCGCTCTCTCTCTTGGTCTCCTGTATCCACGCGATTGGCGTGTGCATTTTAATATTGATTTGAATTCATCTTTCATGTGAACTTGGGATCACTAAGGCAATCCGAACTCCACACGAAAGAGAATGACAGAGTCGCCACCTAGATGTGGGATCTAGGACCCGAAATTAACCAGAAATCTAGACTCGCTACCTGGTTACGAGAATGGAAGGTATGGGGAGTTATCCACCACATGCACCATTCCTGCCCGATAATCGGTCTTCGATTCCAAAAGCTAACTCTTTTAAATTTATTTTAAATGGCTCATTCAACTCTATGTTAAAGTGCGAACTAAGTGACATGCATCCTAACATCTAATTTCAATGTGAATCCTAAATGTGTATCTTGATTTATTAATTTGTCTGGATTCAATCTAAGTGAAAGTTCTCCTAAAATTCTAATTTCATGGAAAGTCCTAAGTGATTTGATTAAGCATTTACAAGAGAATTAATATACAAAACACCACAATTTGTTGTAGTGCCGACTCGCGGGTGGTATGCCATCAGACATCCAAGCTGCCTACGTACCCAAGCCTCACTGGGATCAGAGTCGACGTAGTTCGGTGCATTTAAGCTAAGCTACATATGCCTAACTCAACTAGGACACCGATCTAGACGGGATTGACTGTTTCAACAGTTTTAAGAGAAGTTATTTAATTCAAGTTGAGGATTTTATTATCTTAGGATTTCATCGAAGATGCTATATGATCCTATCTAAATGCAAGTTGTCCCTTAGACTAATGCAGGTTAGCCTACATCCTAGTTTACTAGGCTTGTCCTAGGGAAAAACTGGATGACTAGTGTAACTTGACCTATGGCACGGTTGCTATACATAGCAAGCGTCCGTGATGAGGCTGGACTCCTAACTCTAGGACTCCCTAAAACTTAGGACACAACACGACACGACACCATTGTTCCTAAATTGGGCTCTAAGGGTTCTTACGACGGAAACCATAATCCAATGGTTCCGAGAGACACGAGATGAATCGATATGATGAATAGTGTGAGGGAATGGGAAAGATAGAGAAAGGTGCGACTGAACTTGGGAGTGCCAAATTGCCTACGTACCCCGTGATGGGGATCAAGCCACACGTAGTTCCACTGGGGAGGTTGCTTGGATTTTGGAAAACAGGTTTGGTATTTGGATCAGGAATCGGGTTTGTATTTGAGCATTGGACTTGAGATTCAAAAACATTGATATAGCAATGGGATTTTGGAATTGGGAATTTGCATCAAAGAATTGAGCATATTGGAATCATCAAGGGTTTGAATTTTCGGAATTCAAAGTGGGCGGGCTTATGAGATTCGGCCAAATGGATTCAGACATGCGACTCGGATTGTGTTGGGATATGACTTGGTTGGATTGGGTTAATGGTTAGGGTCAAGTGAGTCGGGTCTAAGTTAGGAGCAAACCCGAGACTAGCCATGGTCTAACTAGGAGGAAGCAGGGTACAAACCAGGGTGCGGACCAGGGTGCACCAGGGTGCGAACCAGCAGGGAACCAGGGTGCGAACCAGCAGGGAACCAGGGTGCGAACCAGCAGGGGAACCAGGGTGCAACCAGCAGGGAACCTGGGTGCAACCAGCAGCGAACCTGGGTGCAACCAGGGTCTAACCAGAGTGCGAACCAGCAGGGAACCAGGGTGCGAACCAATATCGAACCAGGGTGCGAACCAGTAGGGAACCAGGGTGCAACCAGCAGGGAAGCAGGGTGCGAACCAGTAGGGAACCAGGGTGCGAACCAGTAGGGAACCAGGGTGCAACCAGCAGGGAACCAGGGTGCGAATCAGTAGGGAACCAGGGTGCAACCAGCATCGAACCTGGGTGCAACCAGCAGCGAACCTGGGTGCAACCAGGGTCTAACCAGAGGCTAACCAGGGGGAAAACAGACCCTACATGCTTCCTAACATGGTTTCTCTTTTAAAGTAAAAGATATGCATGAAAACAGACCCTACATAGAATTGAAATAAATACCTACCTCTTTGGAAACCCACTTTGTGTTTGATTTTTCTTTGATGGTAATTCCTTGAAGATGATTCCTTGCTTGATAATGACTGCTTTTGATATATATCACCCAACGTATAAAATCACCCGATCCGGCAAGGATGGCCGAACCCTTGAAGAGATGAGGGAGAGGGATGAATTTTCTAAGAGAGGGTCCTTTTTCTTCTTTTTGTTGGATGGTGGGATGAGAGGGTATTTATAGGAGAATGGGATAGGAGGTTAGGTGAGGTTAGGTGAGGTTAGGTAAGGTTAGGTGAGGTTAGGTGGTTAGGTGAGGTTAGGTGAGGTTAGGTGAGGTTTGGATGGTTAGGATGAGAGGAGAGGTTAGGTGAGGTTAGGTGAGGTTTGGATGGTTAGGATGAGAGGAGAGGTTAGGTGGTTTTGGATGGTTAGACCCAGGTCAAGATCTGCCATTGATCTAACGATTTACGGAAATCGGGTCTCGGAATGGAATCAGGGTTCGGGCTATGAAGTGACCCTATCTTATTTTGTCCCGATTGATGATCCGTAAAGTCAGATCAAGATATTAATGACCTAAAACATATATTAGGTTATTGTTGGTTAAAGTAAAGCAAAATGTGGGTGTCTACAGATGCCCCTCTTTGGTAGAGACGACGTAGTCATCGAATACCAAAGTCAAAATGACAGAACCATTTTGCGTAGCTTTAATCGACAAAGAACCCCCTAAACACAATGCAACCTAATATAATGCAAGACCTTAGATGAAATTCTATAATTGGAATGCAATAAAACAAACCCGCTGCGGTGCCGCTGGCAACGAGAGAAATGGGATACCATTTTCAAATGGATTTTCGGAGGGAAAGGAATATCGCTTTTGAACAGCTTCAGAGGAAATGAGACGTCATTTTCAAATGGTCTCAGAGAGAATAATGGATGACTTTTGAAAGATTCTTAATGAAAACGCAGCATCATTTTTGAATGGGCTTGGGCAAGATGAAATACCGTATTTATACGAATTCAAAGGAAATGAGACATCATAGTTGTATGATGTTCAAAGGGTATAAGAGACTATAGTTGTATGGACTCGAAGAGAATGAAATACCGTATTTGTACGGATTCCAAGGAAATGAGACATCATAGTTGTATGATGTTCAAAGGGGATAAGAGATCAAAGTTGTATGGACTCGAAGAGAATGAAATACCGTATTTGTACGGATTCCAAGGAAATGAGACATCATAGTTGTATGATGTTCAAAGAGGATAAGAGACCATAGTTGTATGGACTTGAAGAGAATGAAATACCGTATTTGTACGGATTCCAAGGAAATGAGACATCATAGTTGTATGATGTTCAAAGGAGATAAGAGACCATAGTTGTATGGACTCGAAGAGAATGAAATACCGTATTTGTACGGATTCCAAGGAAATGAGACATCATAGTTGTATGATGTTCAAAGAGGATAAGAGTCCATAGTTGTATGGACTTGAAGAGAATGAAATACCGTATTTGTACGGATTCCAAGGAAATGAGACATCATAGTTGTATGATGTTCAAAGGAGATAAGAGACCATAGTTGTATGGACTCGAAGAGAATGAAATACCGTATTTGTACGGATTCCAAGGAAATGAGACATCATAGTTGTATGATGTTCAAAGGGTATAAGAGACCATAGTTGTATGGACTCGAAGAGAATGAAATACCGTATTTGTACGGATTCCAAGGAAATGAGACATCATAGTTGTATGATGTTCAAAGGAGATAAGAGACCATAGTTGTATGAACTCGAAGAGAATGAAATACCGTATTTGTACGGATTCCAAGGAAATGAGACATCATAGATGTATGATGTTCAAAGAGGATAAGAGACCATAGTTGTATGGACTCGAAGAAAAGAGGCACCGTTCTCAAACGGGCTCGAAGAATTTAGAGATTTTTCGTAGGATTGAATTTTTTTTTTTTTTTTTTGAATCGGGGATTGGATTTGATGAATTTTTTTTATTTATTATTTTTTTTTTTTCAATTTTATTTTTGTGAAATGAAACATCATAGTTGTATGATGTTCAAAGGGGATAAGAGACCATAGTTGTATGGACTCGAAGAGAATGTAATACCATATTTGTACGGATTCCAAGGAAATGAGACATCATAGTTGTATGATGTTCAAAGGGGATAAGAGACCATAGTTGTATGGACTCGAAGAGAATGAAATACCATATTTGTACGGATTCCAAGGAAATGAGACATCATAGTTGTATGATGTTCAAAGGGTATAAGAGACCATAGTTGTATGGACTCGAAGAGAATGAAATACCGTATTTGTACGGATTCCAAGGAAATGAGACATCATAGTTGTATGATGTTCAAAGGGGATAAGAGACCATAGTTGTATGGACTCGAAGAGAATGAAATACCGTATTTGTACGGATTCCAAGGAAATGAGACATCATAGATGTATGATGTTCAAAGAGGATAAGAGGCCATAGTTGTATGGACTCGAAGAAAAGAGGCACCGTTCTCAAACGGGCTCGAAGAATTTAGAGATTTTTCGTAGGATTGAATTTTTTTTTTTTTTTTTTTTTTGAATCGGGGATTGGATTTGATGAATTTTTTTTATTTATTATTTTTTTTTTAAATTTTATTTTTGTGAAATGAAACATCATAGTTGTATGATGTTCAAAGGGGATAAGAGATCAAAGTTGTATGGACTCGAAGAGAATGAAATACCGTATTTGTACGGATTCCAAGGAAATGAGACATCATAGTTGTATGATGTTCAAAGAGGATAAGAGACCATAGTTGTATGGACTTGAAGAGAATGAAATACCGTATTTGTACGGATTCCAAGGAAATGAGACATCATAGTTGTATGATGTTCAAAGGGGATAAGAGACCATAGTTGTATGGACTCGAAGAGAATGAAATACCGTATTTGTACGGATTCCAAGGAAATGAGACATCATAGTTGTATGATGTTCAAAGGGTATAAGAGACCATAGTTGTATGGACTCGAAGAGAATGAAATACCGTATTTGTAAGGATTCCAAGGAAATGAGACATCATAGTTGTATGATGTTCAAAGGGGATAAGAGACCATAGTTGTATGGACTCGAAGAGAATGAAATACCGTATTTGTACGGATTCCAAGGAAATGAGACATCATAGATGTATGATGTTCAAAGAGGATAAGAGACCATAGTTGTATGGACTCGAAGAAAAGAGGCACCGTTCACAAACGGGCTCAAGGAGAAGACAAGACCATTCACAAATGGACTCGAGAAATGAGGCACCATTCACAAACGGGCTCAAGGAGGACGATACCATTCACAAATGGATTCGAGAAAAGAGGCGCCATTCACAAATGGGCTCAAGGATAAGACAAGACCATTCACAAATGGACTCGAGAAATGAGGCACCATTCACAAACGGGCTCAAGGAGAAGACGAGACCATTCACAAATGGATTCGAGAAATGAGGCACCGTTCACAAACGGGCTCAAGGAGAAGACAAGACCATTCACAAATGGACTCGAGAAATGAGGCACCGTTCACAAACGGGCTCAAAGAGGACACGAGACCATTCACAAATGGACTCAGAAAATGAGGCACCGTTCACAAACGGGCTCAAGGAGAAGATGAGACCATTCACAAATGGACTCAGAGAATGAGACACCGTTCACAAACGGGTTCAAGGAGAAGACGAGACCATTCACAAATGGACTTGAGAAATGAAGCCCCGTTCACAAACGGGCTCGAAGAATTTAGAGATTTTTTATGAACTTGAATTTGACGTAGGATTGGATTTTTTTTATTTTTTTTTTAATTAAGGATTTGGATTTGATAAATTTTTTTATTTTTGGAAAATGAGGTACCGTCCGCAAACGGGCTCAAGGAGAAGATGAGACCATTCACAAATGGCCTCGAGAACAGAGGCACCGTTCACAAACGGGCTCAAAGAGGACATTAGAGCATTCACAAATGGACTCAGAGAATGAGAAACCTGTTCACAAACGGGTTCAAGGAGAAGACGAGACCATTCACAAATGGACTCGAGAAATGAGGCACCTTTCACAAAAGGGCTCAAAGAGGACATGAGATTTTTCATGAACTTGAATTTGACGTAAGATTGGATTTGTTTGAATCGGGGATTGGATTTGATGAATTTTGGATTTTTTTTTTTTTTTTTTTTTTTGAACTCAATGAAATCGGGGACATTATAGATCGTGCCCAGTAAAGATATTGGAAACCAAGACTTTGACGAATGATGAGACGACCAACCTTATGAACGAAGAACCATTAGTAACAAGAATGGATTAGGAACACTTTTATGAAACTTCAACAAGATTTTTCTCAATGAGACTGTTGGTCTTGTCTTCTGGGGATTTTGATAACTGAAACCTTGAACAAGATACTTGAAATTGGTAATTTAGAACAACGGCTCTCTAACATGGAAAAGCGGGATCTGTTTTTTGACAGGTGCTTAGATGAACATTTCTTGACCAGGATAGTATTTAACTAACCGGAAGGAAATTTTGAATTTTAATGGTTCATCTTTCTGAGAAATTGGCTCAACCACCATTGCATCTGGGGCTCTTCCAAGCTTAAGGTGCCTTCCTGGGGTATGATCTTTTTACGGAAGCTGGGCTTTCTGATGTTTCTACTTCTGAACTCTTCTGAGTTGATCTTCTTTGAAATGTAGCTGTTTGACTAGATTCTCGAACCCTTCCAGGTATAATTGCAGGGAGCTGCCTAGGCCGGGCCTCCTTCACCAAGACAGTTACATCATTTGGACATAGGAACGACGATTGACTCTTTCTAAAGAGAAAACTTAGATGAAAGGCACTACTCAAAGGATTGAGCAGCCCTGAAGGAGTGAACTTAGAATGACAAAGATTGACTAACTACACTGACAGACACAGTAATGCTTCTGACTTAGTTAACGTTTTATTTGGTAAGTCTATCCTTTCGAGGAATGCTTTTTTTTTTTTTTTTGAAATAATAAACACTGGACTTCTTCCTTGAAACAGTAATGCCTCAAGAATTTAATTACGACCCCTAAGATTGCTTAGCTTCAATGCCCCCAGTTTTGAGGATATCACTTGAATTTGCTTGAACTTCGGTTGATCTTCAGTCTTGATACCGGCTGTAGCCTTCTTGTAATGATTCTCTTACCGTGACCAAGTCACCTCTTCGGGGTTTTTAACTTGGCGGACCGCGCTAACCTTAACTTTTGCCTGAACCACCTTTCTAGGTTTTCGATCCAGCAGGCTATCCCCTTAGCTTTTGCCTAAGCCTCCCTTTTGGGTTTTCAACTTAGCAGGGGAATGATCTTAAATTTTGCCTAGACCGCCCTTTCAGGTTTTCAGTCTAGCAGATCTTCAAACTCCGTTCTTTTTCTTATTCATCATTTTTTTTTATTGTGTCTCGGGATCTAGCTCATTAGTTCTGAACACCGGAAGGACTTTATAGGTAGGATAGGGTTTTTCAAAGAATGGCTTAAGGCTCAACAAAGATTTCGACCGAACCTGTGAACAGGTTGCCTACATATCCCAAGGTAGGAATCAGGTCGTGTGTAGGTCAAGGCGAATGCCCCTAGTTTGAAGATAAATTGTTTGAAGGTTAATTGATTTTTCTTTTTTCTTTTCTTTCTGGAATAATTAACTTCTCTTCTTTTGGAACTTGTCCCTCTTTTTTTTTTTTTTGGAACGATTGATTTTTCTTTTTCTTTTCTTTTTTTTGAATCGACCGAATTCGGTTTAACCGAGCTGCCTACGTACCCCAGTGTAGGGATCAGGTCTCGCGTAGTTCGGGGGCGAATGCCCCGAGTTTGATGGGTTTTCAAGAAAATTTTACTCAGGCTCGAAGGGTTTGCAATCGGTATTCTTTTGACGTTGGGTTCTGATTTTGGGATTTATTCGGCCAAAGGAGGCCTTCTGATGTTCAAATTGGGAATCGATCCAGGTTACTAGAGTCCCTCTGGTACTGATTATTTATTTATTATTATTTTTCTCTTTTTTTTTTTTTTCGCGGAGTTTGACGGCATTTCCAGGTAAGAGATAATGGATCTTCTTCTTTCAAGATTCTAATACGTGCTTTTGACTTTCATAGAGCGAAACTTGTTCTTTGACATCCTCCATCTATGGATTCGTACTCTCGATATCTGATGATCACTTTTCATTGTTTGCTCTTGAACTTTTCATCTTGAATTTGTTGGCTTTATGTTATGAATTTGAGAACCAAGGTCATTGATTAGAAATATGAAAGTTGTTTCCACTCTATGCCCCTTGTATAGCATATATCTTCTCACTTTCTTCATTTTCTTTGAGCTTTCCATCTATGTCTTGCCCTTGGTATCGGTTGTAGCTTTTCTAGACAATCTTCTTATTCTTGAAATAATTTTATCAATTCTTCACACTCTTTAGAGGGTAATGTATTTTCAATCGGCATTCACTGAATCAAAGTTTCAGTGCCAGTGTTTATCATTTCAATTTCATCTTTGAAAGGTTGGGATTGGCGCTCCTCCTCTCGTTCAAGTAATTGCTGTGACTCAAGTGGAGTTTCGTCAATTTTGTCCTCATTTGAGGAGGGAGTCTTATTTTAAGATCAGAAGCACACTTAAGAAACAGACACAAGTGAACTTTTTGGAACTGACTGAAATTTTATTTAAAGAAAAGCTATTACATCAGACGACCTATCCTGAACATGCTCAGGATTCACAACTCTAAATAAGAAAGGGAAACAGAAGATAACTTGCCTGGACTAGGCATTGACCTTTAACTGTAAGACCGGACTCAACAATTATACTGACCATGATGACTGACTCAACATAAAATAGTAAGTGACTAAAACTTTAACTGCTGCAACTGTTTGGCGTTGAAGGCTCGGCGAAGGCTGGTTCGTTCTGAACATCATCATGGCTGATACTTTCAATTTTGGACAATGATGACTGATTCGCATAGGGGAATGCCCCTAGCTCAAGGATTCTGAGAGTGAACTCTGAAGGACTTAGCAAAATAATCTTGAAAAGGTAGCCCCTAGAGGAGGAAGAGACCAGGGGTACAAGCAAGATTGGATTATCTGGACCAGGCATGATCAGATCATGAGAATGCATAATAGAAAGATTGTGAGATTCTGCATCTGCCAGTTAGGGGATGGCATGAAGATACGATCGAATCGTATGACAGAAGAACGAAAGACGCACGATCAAAAGATTAGATGAGATAGCATAAGATTGCTTTCAACGGATAGATCATGAATGACTAATCCTATGAGATTTTTGGAAATGATGGGATTTATATCCTAACCCAAAGGGAAATTTTTTTTTTTTTTTCCACATTTTATCAGTGTTACCTGAAGGCATCAACCCTAATCCTAATCTATCGGAGTGGAGAGAGAATCTCGACTCATGCCTTTGTTCGTGTATCTAAGGACCGATCGTAGCCATTGGAAGATGGACTACGGCCTAATCTAGACACAAATAGGTAGAATATCCTAAACTAGGCTCACACACGTGATGCACATGTGTTCGTATATTACATGCATGTGTGGGTTAATCTAGGGGTAAGGCCAAGAGTTCCCTTAGCGCGAATCCATGTTCGATATACTGTACCAGTGTCCGGCGTATCAGTACGTGAACAAGGGATCCGTTTACGTACCATAAAGGTACTAGGCTAAGGGTGGAATGCTTCTCTAGCACAGAGGCACCAGGTGATGAAATCCCAGTCAACCATGCTAGATAACACTCCGGGTTCCTAAAATAGGATGTGTGTGCACGTGAGATGCATGGTTTAGATGCAAGTGATGTAAGTGTGTGCAATATGTTTGCGCAATCTATGATGCCTTCAGGTTTTGTTAAATTAAGTTTGAGTAAAATGTGATGAGAAAATAAAACAAGACAAACTAATCTAACAAGTATAGAGTTTTTATGAGCCATTTAAAATTAAATTCAAATGAATTATCTTTTGAAGTTTTAATGAAGTTAGGTGATCCCCAGCAGAGTCGCCAGACTGTGGTACCCGAATCCCGCGAGAGGGGTGGGGCGCGAGCCGCCGCGCTCTCTCTCTTGGTCTCCTGTATCCACGCGATTGGCGTGTGCATTTTAATATTGATTTGAATTCATCTTTCATGTGAACTTGGGATCACTAAGGCAATCCGAACTCCACACGAAAGAGAATGACAGAGTCGCCACCTAGATGTGGGATCTAGGACCCGAAATTAACCAGAAATCTAGACTCGCTACCTGGTTACGAGAATGGAAGGTATGGGGAGTTATCCACCACATGCACCATTCCTGCCCGATAATCGGTCTTCGATTCCAAAAGCTAACTCTTTTAAATTTATTTTAAATGGCTCATTCAACTCTATGTTAAAGTGCGAACTAAGTGACATGCATCCTAACATCTAATTTCAATGTGAATCCTAAATGTGTATCTTGATTTATTAATTTGTCTGGATTCAATCTAAGTGAAAGTTCTCCTAAAATTCTAATTTCATGGAAAGTCCTAAGTGATTTGATTAAGCATTTACAAGAGAATTAATATACAAAACACCACAATTTGTTGTAGTGCCGACTCGCGGGTGGTATGCCATCAGACATCCAAGCTGCCTACGTACCCAAGCCTCACTGGGATCAGAGTCGACGTAGTTCGGTGCATTTAAGCTAAGCTACATATGCCTAACTCAACTAGGACACCGATCTAGACGGGATTGACTGTTTCAACAGTTTTAAGAGAAGTTATTTAATTCAAGTTGAGGATTTTATTATCTTAGGATTTCATCGAAGATGCTATATGATCCTATCTAAATGCAAGTTGTCCCTTAGACTAATGCAGGTTAGCCTACATCCTAGTTTACTAGGCTTGTCCTAGGGAAAAACTGGATGACTAGTGTAACTTGACCTATGGCACGGTTGCTATACATAGCAAGCGTCCGTGATGAGGCTGGACTCCTAACTCTAGGACTCCCTAAAACTTAGGACACAACACGACACGACACCATTGTTCCTAAATTGGGCTCTAAGGGTTCTTACGACGGAAACCATAATCCAATGGTTCCGAGAGACACGAGATGAATCGATATGATGAATAGTGTGAGGGAATGGGAAAGATAGAGAAAGGTGCGACTGAACTTGGGAGTGCCAAATTGCCTACGTACCCCGTGATGGGGATCAAGCCACACGTAGTTCCACTGGGGAGGTTGCTTGGATTTTGGAAAACAGGTTTGGTATTTGGATCAGGAATCGGGTTTGTATTTGAGCATTGGACTTGAGATTCAAAAACATTGATATAGCAATGGGATTTTGGAATTGGGAATTTGCATCAAAGAATTGAGCATATTGGAATCATCAAGGGTTTGAATTTTCGGAATTCAAAGTGGGCGGGCTTATGAGATTCGGCCAAATGGATTCAGACATGCGACTCGGATTGTGTTGGGATATGACTTGGTTGGATTGGGTTAATGGTTAGGGTCAAGTGAGTCGGGTCTAAGTTAGGAGCAAACCCGAGACTAGCCATGGTCTAACTAGGAGGAAGCAGGGTACAAACCAGGGTGCGGACCAGGGTGCACCAGGGTGCGAACCAGCAGGGAACCAGGGTGCGAACCAGCAGGGAACCAGGGTGCGAACCAGCAGGGGAACCAGGGTGCAACCAGCAGGGAACCTGGGTGCAACCAGCAGCGAACCTGGGTGCAACCAGGGTCTAACCAGAGTGCGAACCAGCAGGGAACCAGGGTGCGAACCAATATCGAACCAGGGTGCGAACCAGTAGGGAACCAGGGTGCAACCAGCAGGGAAGCAGGGTGCGAACCAGTAGGGAACCAGGGTGCGAACCAGTAGGGAACCAGGGTGCAACCAGCAGGGAACCAGGGTGCGAATCAGTAGGGAACCAGGGTGCAACCAGCATCGAACCTGGGTGCAACCAGCAGCGAACCTGGGTGCAACCAGGGTCTAACCAGAGGCTAACCAGGGGGAAAACAGACCCTACATGCTTCCTAACATGGTTTCTCTTTTAAAGTAAAAGATATGCATGAAAACAGACCCTACATAGAATTGAAATAAATGCCTACCTCTTTGGAAACCCACTTTGTGTTTGATTTTTCTTTGATGGTAATTCCTTGAAGATGATTCCTTGCTTGATAATGACTGCTTTTGATATATATCACCCAACGTATAAAATCACCCGATCCGGCAAGGATGGCCGAACCCTTGAAGAGATGAGGGAGAGGGATGAATTTTCTAAGAGAGGGTCCTTTTTCTTCTTTTTGTTGGATGGTGGGATGAGAGGGTATTTATAGGAGAATGGGATAGGAGGTTAGGTGAGGTTAGGTGAGGTTAGGTAAGGTTAGGTGAGGTTAGGTGGTTAGGTGAGGTTAGGTGAGGTTAGGTGAGGTTTGGATGGTTAGGATGAGAGGAGAGGTTAGGTGAGGTTAGGTGAGGTTTGGATGGTTAGGATGAGAGGAGAGGTTAGGTGGTTTTGGATGGTTAGACCCAGGTCAAGATCTGCCATTGATCTAACGATTTACGGAAATCGGGTCTCGGAATGGAATCAGGGTTCGGGCTATGAAGTGACCCTATCTTATTTTGTCCCGATTGATGATCCGTAAAGTCAGATCAAGATATTAATGACCTAAAACATATATTAGGTTATTGTTGGTTAAAGTAAAGCAAAATGTGGGTGTCTACACCCGACAGCCCATCCCGACCCGACCCGATTTCCAATTCGGGTAGATTTTTCCCAACCCAACCCCCCCTCCCCCCGATTTGCGAAAAAACTTAACTCGACCCGACCCAAATTCAAGTTGAACCTGACCCGCATGGAACATCCAAGTAACAACGATGGTTTCAAATTATATATAGTGCTAATGTCCTCACTACCATATTTTATAATGGCACTACTCACCGTATTTTCGTGATCGCACTCCTCATTTTATTAAAATGTACGGTATGGCCCCGTACCATAGGATGATCCAAACCGTCCATTAGATGGGCCACTGCCTACATAGGTGGTGCCCAAAAAAAAATTTCATAGGTTGATTCGAACCCTCCGATCTATAGAGGCTTATAGGTTGATCCAAACCGTCCATGTGATGGAACACAACATCAATCGGTTGTGCCCATAAAATCATTTCCATAGGTTGATCCTAGCCTTCCAATCGATATAGGCAGATCCTAGCCCTCCAATCGATAAAGGTTTCCATAATTGTTGTTCCTCTTAAGGTGCCTGGAATCCGTCAATATTTTGCAAGTGTCCTGCATGAGTAATATCAAGTAGTTATTTCGTTATTGTCATTTGTCTTTACCTCTTCTTGGTACTTTTTTTCGTAATTGTCATAGACAGGTACCCGTGTCGGTACTTTTCGTATGTCGATTACGATTTTACCCTAAAGAAAGTAGGTAATATCATAACGTCTTATTCAAGAGAATAGTGTAATACAACTGGGATATAGATGGAATTTTTGGCAAAGGGTGGAAGAAAAAAACCCAAGATTTTGCCTTTATATATGTAGATGTAGATTACGATTATTATTTTTTATGGTTAAGCTGGGGTTAGGCAGGACCCCGACCAGATGCATTGATAAAAATGGAGAATTACATGAAGTTCAAAAAGAAAAAAGAAAGAAAGAAAAAAGATAAACAACCTCAACAAGAAGAGGCACAAGGCAAACCTTAAAACAAATTAAACAACCCCAACTATAGAGGCCAAACACAAAGCTCAAAACCGAAAAAACGATATCCTAGCTCAAATCAAACAAAGAGAATGATCTTGCTTATGAATTCTTGGGCATGAAAGGGAGCCTGCAAGAAGTGGAAGCTGCTTGGAAGAGAAGGGGGTTCTTAGTCTTTCTTTTTTGAACCAGTTGCCATGATCCTTGATCCTCAATCACGCCTGAACATTCTTTCCTCTCAGATAGAGGAATATCTTCAAGGCTGGAAGAGGGGTGATCCAGATTTTGGAGAACTGAGAACTTGTTGCTATGGATTTTAATTTGAGGAGTTGGGGTGCTGATTTCACAGATGATAGGTTGGTTTGTCTTTTGATTGATCACATCATCCCTGAGATGAGCTGTTTGCTAATTTGGGCCAGCAACCACCACCCCATCAGCAACATTGTTAGATCTTTTAACAACCCATTTCTGCTTGACAAGGAGAGCATCATGAGGGCAGCTTGAAGGAGTTTGGGAGCACTTATCAGTAGTGTGGCTAAAATCATTACAAAGAGTGCAAGGATTAGTCTTCCATTCATACTCAATTGCCTGGGTTTCATCATCTGTGGGGGTTTCGATATGAATAATATCTGGGAGAGGATTGGATGCAGACACTTCAACACAAACCCTAGCATAATAAAGCCTAAAGGCCTCTGCCGTTTGCGTATCCATGTCTAATGGCTTACCAATGATGCTTGCCAATTTTCCCAAACCTGTAGGGGTCCAGTATTTGAGATGAAGGGCAGGGAATTTTATCCAAATTGGGATCGAAGAGAGTTTCATCTTCTCTAGGGTGCCACCCGGGGACCATTTTTGCAAAATGAGAGCTCTCCCTCCATAAGTTGTGGATGTTTCTAATACTTTTGTGCAATCCTCCTCCAAGTTAAATTTGAAAAGGAAGAAATTGTTGGGGAGAGCAATGAGATCAAAATCTCCATTTAATTGCCATATCCTGGATAGGTGGTTCTTTAGAGCTATGTAATATGGTCTCGGACCCAAGTAGTACCCAAGGAGGCAGTTTTCCCATTTGACTTTAGCTTCTTTAAAGTCTCCTTCCATGAAGGCAGCCTTTTGAATACCCTCTTCAGTGGTAATAGGGGAAAAGAAAGGGACATATGTGTCAATAGATTTGGTGAACTCTGACCGAAAAGCTCTTTCCATTTTCCATGAGTGAGATCTTGGGCTGGAAAATTAGGGGGGATTTTGAGACGATGTACTCTCAGAGGTTTTACCAAGAAGAGGGAGAGGACTTGAGGTTTCTTTTTCTAACCCTAATGGGCGGGAGGAGGTCGAATGAGTGGGGTTCCATGGGCCCACTAGCAGCCCTTTCAGCTTGGGATCGTAGGAAGGAAAAACAATTCCAATGGACAAAGAAGAATTTTTTAGAGGGAAAGCTGATTACGATTTTACCCTAAAGAAAGTAGGTAATATGATAACGTCTTAGTCAGGAGAAAAGGCATAATACAATTGGGATATAGATGGAATTTTTGGCAAAGGGTGGACGAAAATAACCCAAGATTTTGCCTTCATATATATAGTAGTTAGATTAGATTAGATTTTATGTACTCATTCGGCACATGCAATACACGCGTAGCATATTTATACAGTCTAATATAAAGTGCCGAATGGGTGGAATGTTTCTCACATGATCTGGGGCGTTTAG
Organism: Tasmannia lanceolata; assembly: GCF_043159265.1. NCBI lineage: Eukaryota > Viridiplantae > Streptophyta > Magnoliopsida > Canellales > Winteraceae > Tasmannia > Tasmannia lanceolata. The sequence continues at coordinate 12,279,949 of NW_027518681.1, forward strand.
GGAAGAAAGGGGGTGGAACTATCATTTCCTTTTTCTTTAAATTTAAATCTTTAATACATTTAACTTGCTTTCTCTCTTGAACCATCTTTCTCATTGGATATTTAACAATGAAGAAAAAAATTAAGTAAAAAGAGGGATTCTCAGAACCTTAATCTGGACCGACCATCGGGGCCGCTTCAGATTGAGTGGCTAAAAAACTTTGATCAAATAAGCCGAACCATCTAAAGAAATATGTTCGAAAATATAAAAATAAAAGGCTTTTTGCTACTTTAATCATTAGTTTGGGTTATAACTTTGGAATGATTAATCAATCGGTGTGACTTTGAACTAGTTCATGGATCATGATGGTCCCACCTAATGACCGGTCCAGAATGGAGCCTCAACAAACACATGCCCAACATGGATCCTTGTGGTGCGAATGATAGTTTTCCTAATAAAAATACACAAAGAGAAAAATAGTTCCTCTTTATTACTATAAAAGTAACAATTTTAAAATCCATGTACATTAAAATATGATAAATTCAACTTTTAAAACCTCGTTAGTTTCCATGCACTGATGCACCCATGATACAAAGAACCTTACTTTGGCTTCTTTGAAAGAAACATTATGTATGAAGGAAAATGATTTCCGCCTTGAAAGTGAGGTTTCTAGTATTATTATTTTTATTTTTTTTTATGCCACAGGGTATCCCCACCCCACTTCGTGGGACGGGACTAGTCACTAGGGATGCACGCAGGCACCCGGTAGACCACGCGCATCGGTTGAACAAGGGGGGATTCGAACGCTCGTCACTGGGGAGCATACCCATGACTTTACGCCAAAGAGCCACACCCTCCCGGGTTAGGTTTCCAGTATATGACTAACAGAAGGAGTATTTCTTAATAAAAAAAGGAATATTTCTTCATAAAAAAATCCAAGGAATATTATTTCATGAAGAAAATTTCCCTAAATCCAAATTGCACCCATGATGCGCAACTTTTAGCTCATTTTATTAGTAGCCACAGTTAGAACGACATATGATATGATCCAAATGTTAATGCTAGAGGCCATTTGAAACAAGAAAAAGAAGAATGATAGAGGCAAGGGCGCCCTTGCATAAAGAGCCAGAAAAGGGCCCTTTTCCTGCTCTTTATGCAAGGGTGCTTTGCCTCTATCAATCCTTACATGAAAAAAATGCCTGGGTTAGGTAGGGTTAAAATTTTTCGTAGAGAACATGGAAAATTTTCGATTTGGGAATATGAGCCCAGCAGAGCCGTGCAAAACTGATTTCCAAGGAAATAATTTTCCAACCATCCAGAAAGTACTAAGAGCTGGAGTGCATTTATTGAAAAATGGATATCAGCTCCTTAAAAAATTTTGCGTATGGAATTCTTTGGCTGTCATGCAATCTCCCGTGCGTATCTGAAGAAATCTGGGGTAGTTGAGACGAGAGAGAGAGATAGAGAGTATCAGTGGTGGGTGACGAACAACAATTTGCAAATGGGACCCACATGGATACGAAATTATTTAGGCCTATAGGCCAACTTGAACATGACACTTGTACAATGATGGTAGGACCACCGTCATACTCCTCATTAGTGTCAATAAGGTGGACTTAATTGTAGATTTTCCCAAAACAGTGAACACCTCGAATTCATCCGATCGATCATGGGGCAAAATTTGGATCCAATTAATCCATAGGTTCAACCCGAATGACCCTAATAGGACCCTCATATGCTGGAAGGTCAATTAATGGGCCCCATCGCTAGAGCTTTTGTGAAAATGTCCACAAGCGAATCATCGTGCAATGCACTAACTCGATCTATCCTTTTGCCACTAGCTCTCGGATGAAATGGTTATGAATTTTAAGTGGATTCATTGCAATTATACCAAAGATGAAGCACGAATGCCTCCACTCTGAAAATGCATAAACACGTCCAAAACAATTATGGATAAGATCACAAGCTGGACACAAGCAGCTTTCATACAAGGCCGCCTTATCCAAGAGAACAGTCTTCTAACATATGATTTGATCTATAATTTCCATCGAGCAAGTCAAAAATTTGTATTAAGGTTTACTAAAAGCTTTTGACAATGTCAATCGAGAGGCCCTACTTCAATCATGCAAAAGCCAGAGTTCGATATAGTATGGTGTGAATGGATATGAGACTACATTGGTAAGCCCCTCTTCTCTATTCTCTTTAATGGAGTCACATTCGACTACTTACCTCCATCAAACGACCTTAGACAAGAAGACCTGCTATCCTTTCTCCTTTTCTTCATTAGGATGGAAATCCTTTCCGTCATTCTCGGTGAAGTAGACCAAAGAGGGCAAATATCCACTCCTTTCTCAAAGGGAAATCTTTCTATTACCCATGCTCTCTTTGCCAATGGCATTATGCTTTTCTACTTTAGCTGATTTGAATACCACTCATGGGATCAAAGATTGTTTGTACAAGTTTAAATTATATAACAGGTTTATAAGCAAATCTCAGGAAAAGTGAAGTTTTCTTCACAGGAACATGGCAACATACAAAAGATCGTATTCTTCAAGAGCTCAGCATTAGTGAAGGAGAATTTCCATTGAAGTACCTCAGACTTCTCCTTTTCACATCAAGATTGGATGTCAAAGATTGCATCCCTCTGCTTGGAAAGATTCGGAAGAAGATAGCCTCATGGAATATTAGATACTTATCAAGATGAGGGAGGGTTGAGCTGGTCAAAGCAATACTCAACTCATTCCAAATCTATTGCTCTTCAGCCTTCAACATCTCGTTAGGAATACTATCAAATATTGAAAGAATTTTCAGGGATTTTATTTGGGCTGGCGGCAATCTAAGAAGAAGATCCATCCAGTCTTATGTATGCATGCATGGGATACAGTATGCATGCCTAAAAAAGAAGGGGGACCAAGAATCAGAAGGTTAGTTGACCAAAATGGAGCAGCCCTAACAAATCAGTTATGGCATCTGATCAATGGGGGAGACAGACCATGGACACAATGGGCTCACAAAAAATATATAAGTGGGAGAAATTTTTGGTCAATTAAAATGCCATGAAATCCATCTTGGGGCTTTAGAGGTAGGGCTGGCAAAGGGGCGGGTCGGGGCCGGATGTTGGGGTCCCCTACCCCTTCCCCTCTGCGGGGAATTTTCCCCCCTCCCCTTCTCCTCCCCTCTGCGGGGATGGTGGGGAATCCCCCTCCCCTCCCCGCGGGGAATATCTAATCCCCTTCCCCTCCCCGCATCCTTCGAGGACAAATCCCCGCCCCGCCCCAACATCACCCCCTCTTTAGTCATTGATACACTAATGCTGGGTGTCCCTAATCAACTTGATGCAATTTCAATATATAAAAATGTTATAAACTAACAATCGATAGGCTAGTTGTTAATTAAATTAGCAAGAGATTGGTATAAGGAGTTTGTCTTCTCTTCTTTATATATTGATTGAAATGCTGTGCAGCAACAAACGTCCAGATTTCACTTGTTTGCAGTGTTTTTTTACTTGAAGATTTAATAAGAGAGGGCAGATTCATATTCGGTATTTGTGTGTGGACGATGGATGGATGGACCCATTGGACCGACAGTAGCTGTTGTTGGATGATGGGATTTCCGCACATTGCTAATTGGATTTGATCCAACTTCAATTCTAGATCAAGTGGTATCATAGCCTGCCACTTAGAGTACCCAACATCCAAACCCCATTTTGGATCATTAATTTTGGGAAATGTTATGAGCACTATTGTATTCTGATGATCGCACTCCTGACTTTATTAAAAGTAAGGTATGGCCCGCACCATAGGATGATCCAAACCGTCCATTAGATGGTGCACACCCTAAATAGGTTGCGCCCAAAAAATCATTTCCTTAGGTTGATCCTAACCCTCCGATCTGTAGAGGTACTGAATGATCCTATTCCTCTATAGATCGGAGGGTTAGGATCAACCTATGGAAATGATTTTTGGGGCACAACCTATTTAGGGTGTGCCCCATCTAATGGATGGTTTGGATCATCGTATCGTGCTGGCCATACCATACTTTTAATAATAAAATGCAATTTATTTTGGCTACCGATGTTGGCACTACGATTTTTTGATAATTGCATACACTCACTCACTCAACTTGTCTTTATTATTTCAACATCTATCAAAAGGTTATTATAGTTCCCAAAATGCTCTCAGAAGCTAATTAAAAGGAAAAGACAAGCTAAGTCTATGTTTGGGGGAATCTTGTAGCCGATCCACAGAGTTTCTAGTAGTTTTCCTATAAAAAAAACACTTAAAAATATACCCAAAAAATGGCATTGATTAACGGGGCGAAGCGGGGAGGGGACAACTCCATCCCCTTCCCCTTCCCCTCCCCACACCGGGGAATTTTTAAAATCCCCTTCCCCTTACCCTTCCCCTCTCAAATCGGGGAATCCCCGCCCCAAAACGGGCGGGGCGGGGCGGATCCCCGCTTTTTTAGGTGAAATTGCCAGCCCTATTTAGAGGTATCCTAAGCTCAAGAGAGCATGCTAGAGAGCAAACATGTTACGTCATTGTAGACGACAAAATATCATTTTTTGGACTGATCCTTGCGCACCCATACGACTACTATTCAGAGCCAAATCTCAATCAGAGTGGAAGATAATAGCATACATCCCAAAATCGCTTTGGACAAGTTTTTGCTCAATGGCATACGACACCCTATGGAGGGACAGATTGTCCACGCGGCTTTCACATGGACAGGGAGATTGTTGAGGTTCTACAAGCAAAGATCCCACATCAGAAATGTGAAAGAGATCGATGTGCTTGGGTTTATAAGTGCTTGGGCACCCTCTCCTTAACTGTTAGGTTTTAAGGGTGAGTTCTACCCAGGTCCCAACAATATGCTCATATTTTATATTTCCTAGAAATTTAAACCCTAAGCATGTCATTCTATTCTTAAACAACAATGTAGAAAGCTGTTTTATTTTACTCGTTTGGAATCCCGCTAATGGATTCGATTATTAATGTTTGTTGGATGGGCATGTTTGTTTACAATACAAGAAAGAGATAGAGAACCCAATTGATGTTTTCTATTTGGAGTTCTTTCATGGAAGTGAAACAATCTTTTATGTGCAAGGTTAAGTTACCTAATAAATAAATAAGTGAAAAAAGATACTAATCTTCTCTACGGCACCATCTATGTATCTTTTTGACAAAAAAGAAAATATTAAAGTACCCCTATTAGATTTTCCATGAGATAGATGCATTTTGGCAATTTAATATGAGATACTTTGATCACTTTTTATTTGATTTTCCATGAATTAGATGCATTTTTGCAATTTTATATGAGTATAGGGGTACTTTGATCACTTTCTATGTGATATGGGTATTTTATTAAGTTTATATAAAATAAAGGTATTTTAGCTATTTTTCATGAGATAAGGGTATTTGGTCAATTTTTATGATTTTAGATTACTTAATCATCTTTTTGAGAATATGAACTTATTGTGTGATCTATTATTGCTTAGAGAAGTGCCAACAAAAGCTCAAACAGTCCAAAAAATTACTCCAATTAAAATAGATCATGCAATATTCCTACTTATTAGAATGATCCAAACCATTCATCTAGTGGCTCCCATAGTAGAAAAGCTAGCTGCGGCATAAAATAACCTCCCGAGAAGATGAGCCCAGCCCTCTGATTTACTTGGCGTAAAATGGACATTCTAGAAAAGTTATATATAGATTTACCCCCAATGAAACGAACGAAACTTGGCTCAAGTCGGGGTCCGAGGAACTTTCCACAGACCCCTTGCTAATAGTCTAATAGCAAGGGCTGTGGCAATATCAATTACTTCTGAAAATAAAAAGTACTCATGGAATTGATATTTCCACACCCCCACACTATTTGCTATTATAGGGGTACTTTCCTCAGACCCCGACCTGAGCCAATTTTTGTTCAAACGACATGCACTTCCAAGAAGAAAAGAAAGAAAAAAGACTCGGCAAAGCTTCCACAATGGTGAAGTTGCCTCTCTCTCTCTCTCTCTCTCTCACTTATCTTGGATTTTCCCTTTCAATGAAAACAGAAAGGGGATTAGTCATTTAAGACAGGCGTTTAGGATGTCCCCATTTGCGAAGACCTTGACTAGACGTCCTCTTCCTTCTCTATAAAAGAGGCCCTACCAATAAATCAATACTCTCTCTCTCTCTCTCTCTCTCTCTCATGGGGAACTGCACATCTTCTCCACAACCAGAACGAAGGATAACCCGGCCCGAGTCTGTGAAGGTAATCCACGCGGATGGGCGTCTTCAAGAGTTTCATCAACCAATCAGAGCAAGCCAAGTCATCTCCCAAAACCCAACCTGCTTCCTCTGTAGCTCCGAGTCAATGGACATCAATTCAGTTATCCCTCAAATACACCCAACGAGGAGCTCCAACTCAACCAAATTTATTTCCTCATGCCGCTCAACAATTCCCATTATCCCCTCTCTCTCCCCGACTTGTGCTCCCTCGCAATCAAGGCCAGTGCTGTCATTACCAAACCCAGTAAGCTTTCATCAGAAAATGGGTATTCATTTTCCGGTGTCAAAGTTCCGGCAGAATTCCAGCGAAGGAGTAAGATTCCGGCATATTCCTCCAGCAATCATGGTGTTGAGAAATTATGACGAAGGGCTCTTGTCTATCGTGCGCTACTTAGGTAGACGGCTTAAACTACGCACTTGTGATTCTCTCTTGTTAAGTAACCAACACCTCTGGGTTAACCTACGCACCTTACGCACTCTGTGTAAGTTAGATTTTTTATTTCAAAAAAAAAAAATTTGATTGCATGTTCAAGGGTCTGATATATCAAGAAAGGAATGTAAGAAGAGACCATTCAAAAAAAAAAAATGCAAGAAGAGGTTATTTTGGGGTAATGACAGATTGTGCCCTTCTGATTTATTAAAGGACTATTGCAAATTGCTTGCGTACCTAAACCGTGTAAGGGTAAAAAAGTCATTTCACTCTCTGCTGAACTAAACGTCACGGTGGGGATATGTATTTTTATTAACTTCTCATTGATAGTAACGAATTCCGGACGTTTTTATGGCCCTTTTTCTATAGGGTGTCAATTTTGGCTTGGGCTCGGAAGCTCGCCCGAGCTCAGCTCGAATCCTTAACGAGCCGAGCCAGCCCGAGCCTGAGCTGAGCTGGCCAGGCTCGGGCTGACTCGGCTCGTTAAGGCTCGTTAAGAATTTAATATATTTAAATATATATATATATATATATATATATATATATATATATATATATATATATATTATATTATATTAATATATACACTAAAAGGGTTGTCCAGGGAGCGAAAGGGGGAGGTAAAATATGTCACTTCTTTTTTGGAACCCCATTTGTTACTTGTACCACCCCCCGTAGTGTAAAAAGAATAGTCAAATTACACTTGATAGGGTTGTCCATGGAAGATGAGGGGTGTGAACTTAATATAACCCGAGCTCGGTAAGGCTCGCAAGCCGCTCGCCCGCCTGGCCGAGCCGAGCCGAGCCGAGCTTAATATATACACCCCTAATTGGAGGAGACATGTTTGATCCTTTTTAACTTTGTTTTATATTAAATTAATCATTTTTTAAAACAATTAGTTAAAAAAGTGATGGATAAAGGGAAAGGCACTCAGTTGGGAAGCAACAATGATGGGAGAGATCTCAATGGTGGGGCCCATCTTATTCAAAAGATGTCTTTACACAGAGTTTCGTTGCTCTTTCGCATTGTGGCCCACCAAAATGGACGGTCCTTATCTATGATTAGAGGGTCTACTGTATATAAAATTTTTAAACAAAGAACCACAAGTACTTGGAAACTAACGTTAGATTATGGAAATGTGTCCAACGAAAGCAACGTAAAAACAAATGACTAATCGACTCCTATGTTTTTTCTCCCAAATGTGGAGTTTCTGTACGCATGTGAGACGTGATGTTAGTTGTTAGATGTTGAATTTTCCATTTGTTGGAGGGTATTTTAAAATTTGGAACAAAGCTTAAGAGGAGTATCCTAGGTCTTTGATCCAAAAAGCCTCTTTCAGGCTAACTGTTGATTTTTCATAGTTCTTCATTTTACGCTATCGGATAGGATGTTTATTTGGCATGGGACCAAAACAACTTGGGTCCCCCACGATGCTCTACAAGTTCAATGATTTGGATTGCACATACATATCCCCTGTGGGACCCTAGAGTTGATCGCCATCCTGCATCCTAATGGTATTATCTGCATAGTTTTCCTCTTAACATATCAACAGTATTCAATGAATCCTTGCTAGGCCAATGGTTGCCACTGAGAAAAATGATCTTGAATCAGCTTGAGTTTGAAACCCACTTGCATTCTGCTTGCAATTTGTATGTAAATTCAATCTATAAAAACTATATATATTGACATAGCATCCAAAGAACAAAACCAAACAAAATAGAACAAAACCAAAGAAAATAAAACAAAACCAAGCTCTTCCTATCAAAATAATCTAACATGTTGATGGGTCATTGCCTTATTAAGCCTAATCCATATAAGGGAAGATGTTAAATATAGGATCTTAACAAGGAGCCTTCATCTCTGTCTTTATAGCTGCTACTAACTGATCATAGGCTTCTCCCCAGGCGCTCTTCATCTCCGGCGACCACATGTCCGGAACTGCGTCTTTTATGGTGTCCAAAAGCGCAAACCTGGTAACCTAAGCCACTCAAAACAAGTACATTTTATAGAAAAAATAAAGTTCAATGTGAGCAATGGATAACCAGCCTTTCCAAGGAGAAAATAAATAGACCCAAGATAATTGAGTTATTAGGGAGCATCTAAGTTTACCTCAAAATGTTCGTCCACGATACCGTAATTGAAGTGTGTGGCACCCAGGTCCTTGAGACTCGACTCCCTCACTGTTACCTTTCCGGCCTTCCGAAGGTTCACAGCCGTTTCACATGTCTGCAAAATTTTCTGTTGGTTTCTTTCGACATAATTGTTTAACCCACGTTTAACATTGAAAGGAAGGATCGAGCCTTGAGAAAAATATATATATATATATATATATATATATATATATATATATATATATATATATATATATATAGAGAGAGAGAGAGAGAGAGAGAGAGAGAGAGGAATAAGATTGTACGCTCGACCGTAGGTAGAGTGCCAAATCACATGGGTCCAACATTTTTGGTGAGCATCTAAACCATTCATTTGCAAGGCCCCATCATAGATAGGGTGCATACCAAAAATCAGCTCCATAGGATCATCCTAACCCATCCATTTGTGGAGGCCAAAATGGACAGACAGTGTTTGTCCACAAATCTGCCCATTTTGGCCTCCAGTTTTGGAGGGGTTAGGATGATTCAATGGTGCTGATTTTTGGTATACACCCTATCTATGATGGGGCCTTGCAAATGAATGGTTTAGATGCCCACCAAAAATGGGGGACCCATGTGATTTGGCACTCTACCGTAACGGTCGAGCGTACAATCCTTTTCCTCATATATATATATATATATATATATATATATATATATATATATATATATAGAGAGAGAGAGAGAGAGAGAGAGAGAGAGAGAGCTACCATGACAAACACAGACATAGCATGGGCTTTGAGCCTGGTGTTATTTTCCAATGGAACATCGGAGTCTCGCAGGAATGAAAATAGACGCTTTGTCGATGGTGCAATATCAAATACCCTACATTTCAATCCAAGTCAAGTCACTCACCTTTTAAAACTCAATTAGTTGTAAATTAGTTTTAAAACTTCAAGTAAATCACTTCGAAAAGCAGGTCAAGTCAATTCACTCACCTTTTATTTTAGCATTTTTCTTATTATAGCACAAATGCTGAAAGTTGTTTTGATTTTGGTTGTTTTATCCCAAATCAGAAGTTGTAGGTTTGAAACTTATGGTGGGGTTTTCACGTTTTCTTACACGTCGAGTTGTTGCCTAGTCAACTCATTCTACTAGCCAGCTGAATCAACTCAGACTGGTTATGAATTAGTTCAATACAACGAAATTGAGTAAAAAAGAAACATAGAGAGAACGGTGCGTAGGAGCGGCTTTGTCGGGGGGGTCCCACACGAAAGCAAAGATCCCATATCGAAAAAGTGAAGGGATGTGGATGGGCATATAAGGACTTGGGTACCTGCCCTTAACGGCTAGCTTTTAAGGGAGAGTTCGACCTGAAGAGGGTAGAGGGACTGCTAGATGTGAACAATTGTGTATAAATTCAATCTTTTGGAATTGGGCCAGCCTCCCAAAGGATTCTATATAGAGGAGCTCTAGATGCGAGCAATTGTGTATCTCTTATATTCGTAATAAATAATGTTTTATTTTGTTCTTTTAAAAAAGGGTGGGTTTTATCTGGGTCCCAACAAGTGGTATCAAAGCTGGGGCGTGGCAACTTCTATGTGCCCTTGAGGATAAAGAAAATCCCTCAGAGAATATCTTAGTAACTCCGATGTGCCTTTGAGGACAGAAAAAATCCCTTGGGGAAAATCTTGTAGTTCCCACATTGCTCCTACGTGGAGGGGCGAAATTGTCCATGTTGCTTCCGCATGGAGGGGAGATTGTTGCGAGTTCCACTCGAAAGTAAAGATCCCACATCGAAAAAGTGAATGAATGTGGATGGGCATATAAGGACTTGGGTACTAATCCCCTTAATGACTAGCTTTCAAGGGCGAGTTCTACCCAGATCCAAACAAGTAGCATAAGAACCAAGGCATGGTAACCCCGGTGTGCCTCCGAGGATAGAAAAATTCCTTAGGGAACATCTCGGTAACCCCGGTGTGTCTCCAAGGATGGAAAAATCCTTCGGGAAGATCTCGTAGTTCCTACATCGCTTTGTATGGAGGGGTGAGAATGTCCATGTTGCTTTCGAGTGGAGGGGTATGTAGATTGTTGGGGGTTCTATGTGAAAGCAAAGATCCCACATTAAAAAAGTGAATGAATATAGATGGGTTTATAAGGACTTGGGCACCCTCCCTTGGCTCTATTTGGATGCCAAGTAAAAGGGATCCTCAAGCAATCCCTAAGTTAAAAAATATATACTTTTTGTTACACTTGTGGTTTACTTGTAGTGTTTGTTTGTCAAAGTAACATTCAAATTCTTAGAGATTACCACACAAGAAAAAGGTGAAATAATTGCATGTCTAGTGATGTGGCATCACTTCTTTTTCCACATGAAATATCTCAAAAAAGAAGAGAATTTTAGGTAATCCTCCCTCCTCTCTCTCTCTCTAACTTTGTCTCTCTATCTCTTCCTCCTGTCCACCATTTAACTCTCCATCCAAACAGGAACTTTACTTACGCTTTGCTTTGCTTTATCGAATATTTAAAATACTGCCCCCCTTCGTACTTACCCCAAAGAACGCTTTAAGCATCCAAACTGACCCTTATAATGGCTAGCTTTTACAGGCGAGTTCTACCCGGGTCCCAACGGGCTCTTTCTGAAACAAGAAATTCGATTAAACACAAAAGGTCAATCTAAACTACTAAGAATCACCCCGAGTTGTGTATTAGTACCCTTAAGTATAGACATTTTCATCATATCGGATGCTTTATCAGGTATACTCGGACCTTTTTACAAACAAGACAAATTGACATGGGTAGAAATCCTAAACTTAAGGGTGGAAATGCCACCGCAAAACAAAATTACAATGAATCAATGATAGAATAGTACAAACGGTATGTTAGGAGAGAGAGAGACTGAGGATGCCTTTAAAAAAGAAGCACTGAAGCAGAGATTGAACGGTGGGGAGGGAGAGAGACGACAAGCGACAATAATTACGTTAAGCACACACTGACATATAATATAATTTTAATGTATCGTTATCTTTTTAAAAAACTAAATATTGATGGAATTTGTAATCGAATTAAGGGCCCGTTTGGATACCTCATGCATTTGTATTTTGATTTGGATTTGAATTTTGGATACAAAACACATCAATCATTTTCATGATCATGTTTTAAGAGAGAGAGAGAGAGAGGGATGCCTCGCTGCTGCCGGAGCAACGTTGAGGAGCAGCGATGGTGACGGAAGTTGCCACAAACGTTGATTTCCAAAAAATGTCTCACAAAAAGATTTGAAAATCGGAATTTTTTGCATTGTTGTAACTGATTTGGAAATTCTAAGGATCTGATCTAGTTCAAAATCTCAACTAAATCCAAATCTAATTCTTGGTGGTATCCAAACGTGACCTAATTGACTTTGACAAAAAAAGGAAAGAAAAACAAGAAAAATTATAAATATAAAATATAAAACAACAGATTTTTCATCTTATTTTGGGGAATGATATTTTGAGAAGTCTTTCTAGGGAGACGATATTTTCACTCCTGCATTACACGCCCGCTCTCCTTATAATGTGATTTGACGTGAAAAGTGGGCAACTTTAACGCTTTTTGACATCAAAATCGCGTTATAAGGGGGGCACATGCGTAACGCGAGGGGGTGAAAATATCACCCTCCAGTACGCATGCGCCCAAAAAGTGTTAAAGTCTCCCTTTTAATTATTATATGCAAGAATCTTAAATCAATATAATTTTGGGCGTTAAAGAATATAATCAAGCCTAAATTATAGATTTGTTAACTCACATTTATTTACACTGATGTCTTAAATTACTTTCTTTTCCTGCTATGTATAAACAGAGAGAGAGATAGAGTGCCAAACTGAAGGTCGCCCTCATTGGACCATCTCATCAAAGTGCATTTAAAATGACACGGAAAAATTTAAAGTTTAGGGAATGGGAGAATACATCACTTTCAAGGAATGCTAGAATGAAGGGAGCCCTTGCAAAAATCAAGTGAAAGGGCTCAGCCCTTGGCTGGACATCACTATCCATCATTAGTAATCACATCAAAGTCAAGGAGGATGGTGATATCCAGCCAATAGGGTAGCCCTTTCACTTGATTTTTGCAAGGGCTCCTTTCAGTCTAGCATTCCTCCACTTCCTAATACTTGTTACTTTTTCTTTGGTAGGGAAGCTGGAATTGAACGTCCGATCTTTAAGCTGCAGAATAAAGCCTTGACCATTGAGATAGAGGCTCCATCCCACTTTCAATAATACATGCACTTTAGTGAGATGGTCCAATGATAATTACCTACAAGGGGATTAGTTAATATAATTTTTTTGGATTAGTAAATATAATTAGTAATGAATCAAGCAAGTTATTCAAAATTAATATGGGATTTGCTAGCCTCCTTCGTAGAAAGCACTTTCATGCCCATCCTTTGCCAGTGATGACAGCCATGTCAGATGAATTAAATGAATAAAGCAAGTCCACATATGCGGGCATGCGGGTGTCATCACTTGCAAAAGACGGAGCCGGTGTCATCATGCCCGAAGGTGCAAAAGACGGTGTCATCATGCCCGAAGGTGCTTCTGCGAAGTTGGCTAGCAAATCCCATTTAATACATATATAAATGAAATTAAGATTGCGATCATACTCATAAACAAATTGAAGGATTAGTAGAATGTAATTTAAGCTTAGTAGAGAGTAACCTCAAGAAGAATTTCAATCCTAACTCCCTAGCATCCTTCCTCATTGCATTCCAGGATTTCACAACAAGAGCTTCTTGTTCTTCACTAAAACCTCTAACTCTCAATCCACCACTCCTCCTCTCAACACCTTAAATAGCAACAACAAAACAATTATAGAAATCTAACTATATGAATACACAAATTAGTTTTAAAAAAAGAGACAAAAACACTGAAAAAGAGGATTATCAAGTGCTTACTTTTAATTACTTTTGGATTTCTACAAACAAGCGCGCGAGCAAAGGATCCCTCCCTCCTGACCCAAGAAAATTCTTCGATCCCAGACCGGAATCCGTTAACCGAAACAGGCTTATGCAGACCGTTGATCTTCGCCATGTTGACGACTGGAACACATGTGTGGGACTCTACAAATCCACACGCGTTTAGAGGAATATAAAAGAAAGAAATTAAAGAGGAGGGGATGGGAAGTAACACATACCCTTATGGAGGAGCATAGAAGAAGTAGGGGTGGAATTTAACAGATCCATAGCCTTCTGGATTGGAAATAATTGATGAACGATGTTGTGACTTGTGAGTGATGAGGATAAGGGGGTGAAAGGGTTTTAATAGGTGGGTTGCTGTGGGCAGTGTAAAAGGGCAGGGAAATGAAAACGGCCTTCAAAGGAATTGAAGAGCCATTTGAATTGATTCCAACGGGAAAGAAGGATTGAGCTGCTCACTGCCTATCTAAAACCATGGGCTCCAAAGATTTGTAGTCGGTTCTAGTGATGTTAATCTTTTTCTATTGTGGCGGCTATTGCAACCCTTTAAATTACTCATTGTCTATTTGTTTGCATGTTAGCATATCAATAGGACAAACATACATGGGTGAAAGTGACTAGATTTATGCGTGGCAATAGCTCAGGTGGCAATTAGTTGCAAGGGTAGAGAGAGAGAGACCCCTTAATATATTCCAGAGGGACCCCTTAATCGTTTTTCACTTGGACCCCACCACATACATGGTACATGTGTGGTGTTCAACAACAAAAGATACGCATTAATGTAAGTGAGAATCAGATGATTGAAATAATTTTAGGCAATTAGGGATCCACATGGAAGCCTATCAAGTGGACGGTTCGGATCAACCAAAGGTGGGAGTTGTTATGCAGCAGTGAGGGGGTGGCCTCATTTTGTTACAATAAGGTCGTGCCCTAATAAAGCATTCGTAGCTACCATTTCATCTTGAAATTATCAGCTACATAGAGATTGATTAACTCCAAAATTATTGCATCTGGTTTTGAAAAACTAAAACCCAATCCTTGGGTAGAGTACCTACTCTTTATCCATGGCTTCTGGACATCTGAAAGCTTTGGCGCTTCAGATGGTGAATGAATGGACAAAGAGCCTTCAGCTCTAGAAAGAAATTCCAGCCACAAGGCCACAGAGATCTATCCACCCTGCTGCTGAGAGGGGAAAAAACAGAGGAAAAACATTGACACCCACTCCAGCATTCCGCCGATCAGATCATTTACAGCAGTAAGGCGAACTATACATGTTTTCATCCACAACCATAACTTACATCACAACAGGATCAAACGGAATTTCGACTCGCTTTTTCACAAGGCATCGGAGTTTCCCATCTTCTACAAACAAGACTTTCCCAGGTGGGCATTGAACTGCACCTTGTTTCTCCTAAACCACTGGCTTTTGAAACAGCACTAGAAACTTGAATCGACTGCTCCTTTCCTGACCCTTGGGTCAGAACCGGCTAAAGCTTAAAATATAATGTTAGCTAAACCGTGGACCATAGCAAGTTCAACAGTCCAAATGTTGGAAAGAATCCATATCTTAAGAAGCCCAAATATGATTCTTAAAATTGTTGGATAAAATAGACGGATCAGATTTCTACAGATCTTATATACAAATAATGAAAGAATGATATATGACTTAGTTGAACCCAAAACACATTACTTGAAACGAAAACATGTTACTCGACCTCAAAACAGTGCAAGTCGAAGCCAAAAATCCATGTATTGTAAATTAAACCATAATTGAAATAAAACATGGAAAACATATTGCACTTATCTCTTTTGATGGAAAAACGTTTGGAAAAAACCAGATTCGAAGAGAGAAGGCCGAGTCGTGCCACTGGTCACTCTCCTTAAGAATCGTATCCGCCCCCTACCGGTGCAACCAGGATCCACGAATTGAAGCTCCAAGATAAAACAGCCAAATATGGCTCCAGTCCACATGCACTCGCTGACTGGTCCACCCAGAACCACCTTAAAACTGTTCTCAGACATGGAAGAAACAGAAGGAAGGAAATGAAGCAAAACCAGAAAACATAAACCTTTTTTTTTTGTAAAACTCTTTCTTTTTCTGTTGGCAAAAGCCACCCCAAACGTATACCCAAAAAACTCTTAGCCTTACCCAAACCATATTCTCTTCTCCTTTTTATAGACACCAAAGTGTCAGTTGGAAAGAGCCACCATTTATGGGTATTAATGTTGAGAAAAGCCACCATTAAGAGCCTTGAACGTTTCTCTTCCAACATTTTAATATTTGTAACCGTTGGAGATGAAACGGTTTTGCAACTTTAATAGGTGTTATTATCATAACCATTTAGCAATTAATGGGGTAAAATGAAAACCGTTTTGGGAATTAAAAAGAATCTTTTCATTTCAAAAGCACTCAAAAGTCACTAGCTTTTGAAATAAGAGGGAAACCAAAATTTGAATCTTTTCCTCTAAATTTTAAAGACAAGGCAAAAATTACTTTTGGCTTTTCAAATTCTTTAAAATTTCCAACAATCCCTCACAAGATTCAAAATACAGTTACAATTTGAAAACGGAAGCATCTGAGCACATTAGAAAAATAGAGTGAATTCATACCAGTGTCTTTTGGACTTCAACTGATATTTAAAATAAATAGATTACGTTACCGAGTACAAGTAGAGTTAGACTCCTTCAAGCTTTCCTCGTAGGTGTAACTGGACGCAAGATGGCTCGTACTTTACAAGCTAATAATACTTGGATATCATTGCAGTCGATGGTGGCAATGTGAGTTATCAATATCTCTACGTGTGATTCGCTGAAACGTGAACTTTTATTTCTTTCCTTTGTTTCCAGGCCCACAGAATAAATGGCACTGATTTGTTGTAGAACATCCACTTCAATCCTCAAATGCAATCTAAGGACCCAAATAGTACCTTGTAAAGTATGAGCCATCTTTCAATCATGCGTGATCGGATGGTTAGGCTCACAGGCAATCTTGTAGGCCCCACTAAAAGACGGTGTATGACAATGACGGTACGGTCTCCAATAGCCTCCATCATATGGGACCATAAAAATCACAAACCGGCAAGCGCCGGTAACAAATAGACAGAGCAGAAATAGTGATATCTACGAAGATTGGAAATGCCTTGTACTTTGCAAAACTACGAAGGTTATCACTTAACGTGGGTAATATGGTAATTAATTTCATTCTCCTCTCCAGTCTCATCCATTACGTTTGAAAATAGAGAGAAAAGTTACCATAAACGAAACTCCTTGTCGTGTAAGGAGTGTAAGAAAAAAGTTACCATAAACGAAACTCCTTGTCATGAGAGTGCAAGAAAGAAATTTCTATAAATATAACGAAAACATCCCATTCTCTTATCCTCTAACAGGAAAGCTGATTTCTGATTGAACTATGTAAAATGTGATTTCTGATTGTATTCTTTAAAGGTACATTTTCAAATCAGTATTTTTCTTTTGGGTGATGCTTCATGCTATATGTCTGCTCTTAATCTTTACATTATCAACGGTCAAAAAAATAAATTAAAATAGGGAAGAGAAAACCACATATCTTATTTACTCTCTACCAAAGAAACTATATGTTAAACTGGGTATATTTTTTCTTAAAAGCATTAATTTTAGGAAAATGTTATCAGCACTACTGTATTTTGATGAGGGCACTCTCACTTTATTAAAAGTGGGGTATGGCCCGCACCATAGGATGATCCAAACCGTCCATTAGATGGGCCACAGTCTAAATATGGTGTGGCCCAAAAATCATTACCATAGATTGATCCTAACCCTCCGATCTAAATGTTAGAGGGTTGATCCTAACCCTCTACAGATCAGAGGATTAGGATCAACCTATGGAAATAAATTTTGGGACACAACCTATTTAGACTGTGGCCCATCTAATGGGCGGTTTGGATCATCCTATGGAGCGGGCCATACCGTACTTTTAATAAAGTGAGGAGTGCCCTCATCAAAATACAGTAGTGCTGATAACATTTCCCTAATTTTATTTTAATTCTCATATTTGCTTTTATACAGTAACATCTTTACATGGATACCACTCATTTTTCCATGGCTATTGCCATTTATACATACTGAGTTTTACCAAGGTTGCAAGGAATATGATATCAAATGCAATAGGCATTGTAAGGATTGCATGGGCAATCATTGCTAAAAAAATCATGCCCCCGGTCATGCTCTCTTCCAGGTTAGTTTTCTCGTATACTTAAGAAACTGGTATCTTGCATGTGTCGCATTCTTTTTTCTTACTAAAGTTTTTAATTATTTTACAGATATATAAAATGTCTACCCAGCCAGCACTTAGAATCAATGAAATAGCTGATTTAATAGACATCTTCCACATTCATCCATATAAAATAAATGGTTACACGGACATGTTTATAAAAATTGAACGAAGCAAGAAGCATGAGAAAGGTCATCGATGTGAGATATGACGGCGCATGTTTAGAATCGAAAAGTTTAGATTTTGCTCACTTAAATGCAAGGTAAGTTATCTAAAGCTTGAGGAATATTTTTTGACATGGTTTTAAATTTCGACCAAAATCCGAAATTAATTTCAGATTTCGGTCAACCCCGAAACTGAAATTGTAAATACCCGAAAACGTTACTTTGTTTCGGCCAAAATTTCAAAATTTCGGTCGAAATTTCGTCCGATATTTAAGGAAAATCAACTGAAAATCTTGTTTTTTAACTTATATAATATTTTCCCGCAATTTCGGCCGAAATTTGGTATAAGATAAAATATTATATTTAACAATTTCGTCAAATTTCAACTGAAAAATCGGTTTTGGTGAGGATCGAAACACATTCCGAAGCCGAAATTTGAGACCATCGTTGTACATGCTATTTGTATTTTCAGAATGCATGGACTCTTACATATAAATTTATGAATTTTAATTGTAAATCAAAGCTATGTATTATGATCATGAATTAAAGATATCTAAAAAGGCTGTTGGTTGTTTGGAATTCGGTGAATGCCATCAAGAAGAAACTGCCATTAATTTGCCGAGCAAACTGCAAGACAATTTCTTGACTTAATCCAGGACTCGTGTTAGTAGGCAGAAGAGAATAGACGAGCGTCGTTCTTTTAAATTTATTTTTACATTACTTATACTGTTTGAAACTCAAATATTTTTCAATACAAGAGTTATGCCGTACCCAAGAATTATTTAGTTCCATTAGATTTTATTTTACTAATTTATATATCATTTATTTTCTTCGCAAGAAGCTCTGGAGTTTCAGAGGATTACAAAGCATCTTATATTATCATGCAACGTAGCATTTGACCACAACAAAAGTTAGAAAAGAAACCGTAATAGCAGAAAAATAAATCTTTCACTTAAAGTAATTTTTCTAAAGCGAGCATATGGGCCTTTCTTGAGCCCATATGTTTCCATGCAAGAACCATGTTAAGATCCCCTTCTTATCAAAATCCATTTTAGGCCTGTCACAGTATCTACAAGCATCTGGGGGCTTCCTCTTTCACTTCGAAAGAACATGTACGGTGTGTGTCTACGTGCATACAAACCACAAAACCATGTGTTTGCATGTGTTTCGAGTGTATAGATTTCAATTCCAATGTAGTTTCCTCATCAATAATTTGGAATTCCAAACACAATTTTTTCGAATTTAAAATCAAAATTTCTTTTTAATCCTTGTCATTACCATAGTTATTAAAAGCAACCTCAGTAGAAGTATGTATGTTATGTAGATATCTCGTCACCTTCCTTTTTCTCTCCCTCTCTTTTCCTTTTCTGACTGCCTAACACTAGAACGTGAGAACTTACAGAAGTTTCAGCTGATTTCTACTCCACACGTGGCTACCACTCTGATGATCTGAACCTTTGATTTGAAAGGATGCCATTGAATTCAAGGGCTTGGATCTTACCATCATGGCTGCTGGACCAGGTAAAAGATCGTTTTAGCCCCTAAATCAGTGCCGGTGTCACCGTACACGCGTTCTCTGTCTAACTCTATTGAACAATGGAATGCAAACTCAATGCCCCGATCATCAGCCAGGTGTTATGAAAGTGGTTTTAGAAGGAAAATGATAATTGTTATTTTAGACACGTCAAATCACGTTACAATGGGTGCGAATTATCCTACAGTGGGTGCGAATTTATCATCACCCTAAATATATTCATTGGGACTTGGCCAATTTTTTCCTGGAGTTGAAGCCTAAGATCTCGCTAAAGATCTGCCCTCTTCACGATTGTTAAGATCTCCATAGACTTATCTTTCGCAACTCCCGTGCTATTTTCTGGAGTATATGATAAAAAAAGGTATTACTACAAAAATAGCATTGGTTCTTCACTAAACTACGATAATGACCCTCCATAATATAATAACAAAAACTGCCCTTCTGTTTGTTTTTTTCCCTAAAAACATTGGAGACATGAGGTGCTTTGAGCCCGTGCCGCTGAGGGGCATCAGCGGGTGGGACGTATCAATTCACATGATACTAGCATTATCTTTATCTAGACTCTACATCTATGAGGCCCCACTTTACTCAAGGTTTTACAAGGAGTCATGTGAAATCAAGACCTTGGATCTTGTAGATTATATGATTGATTTATGGGCTATAAATTTTCTTTACGTTACTTGATTTGATCTTCTTATAGGGAAAATCAAACTCTTGATTCACTTCGAGGGAAGGATCCAAGGATCAGTTCTCCCTCTGTGCACAAGACATACTTTCTAAAACAATTTTCTTCATTCATTTCAAAAGACCCCTCTATCTAAAACTCTACCCAAACCAATCTAGATAACCTCTATCTCTAAACCTCATATCTATTAATCTATACCAACAACTACCAACAACTAGAGATAAAATACCTCAAGATACTAGATAATTTATTTATTCCACCTAAAAGTGGGACCCATTTATTTAGCCACGTAACACGTAACCTCAATATAAAAATCAGCTCTTATATGAGAGAACATTTCCTACACACTTGTGTAGGTAAGTTACCTACACACTACCTTAAAATACAGTGGGGACCCACAATGTTTGGGTGATCCAAACAATTCATTTGAATGGTCCTCACATAGATAGGGTGTTCACAAAAAATCAGATCCATAGGATCATCCCAACCCTATGATTTGTGGAGGTAAAATGGACGTGTATAAACCTTCACAAATTAGTCCATTTTTTGCCTCCTTAGTTTGAATGGTTAGGATGATCCTATGGATCAGATTTTTTGTGGCTACCCTATCTATGTGAGGACCATTCAAATGAATTGTTTGGATCACCCAAACAATATGGGCCCCCACTGTATTTTAAGGTAGTGTGTAGGTAACTTACCTACACAAGTGTGTAGGAAATGTTCTCTACTCTTATATATGGTCGATGTGGTATTTTCGTAATAAGCCTAAAAATGATAGGCATTTTGCAAACCCATCTCAAACGGATCGCAATTTTGGTGCCGTCTAGGACGAGAGTAGTAATACTATATACTCCACCTCCAAAGCTAATTCCTTCATTCCACTTCCCATATACTTTCTCCTTCCTTAAAACCCACAAAAATGGCCAGCATCTCTGACAATGTGCAAGAGTACACGTGGTGGGGTCTCCTCCGTCCGATCATCGACCTTCTCATCCCATGCTGGGGTTGGGAATCCTCCTCCCTCTTCTCGGATTCATCCCGGACCATTACTGGGACCATCATCTGCCCGACTAAAGACAGGGTCCGTCTCTGCCTCCAACATCGGCCCACCACCTCCCCAACTCTCCTCCTTGACCTCCCACTCCAAACCTCCGATTTCGCCTCCGAGATCCGTCGTGGAATGAGTCGGATCGCTCTCGAGTGCGACCGTGTTGACTCGTCCCCTTGTGGGCCCCTACTGGAATCACCCAGGTGGGCCATGAACTGCAATGGACGGAAGGTTGGGTTCGCGACAAGGCGGAAGATCACGGAGAAGGACAGATGGCTGCTGGAGATGATGAGGATGGTGTCCACCGGAGCCGGAATAATTCCAAGGAAATCATCGGAGTCCGATGAGTGTAAGTATCTACGGGTGAATTTCGTGAGGGTGGTGGGGTCAATGGACTCTGAGTCATACCATTTGGTGGACCCCTCGGGTTGCTTGGGCCAGGAGCTCAGCCTTTTTTTCGTCAGGTTATGACCAAATTGTACATCATCTTTTTCTAATGAACTAGGGGTATTTTGTTTGGTTTTTTTGTAAAAATGAAGAATAAGAAGGGTACTTATTTGCTGATTATCAACAGTGGCTACCATAAACATGTGCATGTAATTGTGACCGTTGATCTTGTAGATGATTATGAGATGACCCATACGGTCATGGTTTCATGCCAAATAGACATCTCATCCGTTAGATTAAGAAATGGGATGATCAACAGATATGATCATGTCCACATGGCGCACATCGGACCGAAAATGATAATTATGAAGGAGCTTAATTGTGGTATCATTCTATCGCATTCTAGAAATTAGCAAAGATTTTCATTAGCAAGATAATGTTTCCACTCTATCTTCCATCCCTATATTAAGAAGTAGGAAGGTAGAAAACCAAGGAGTGGAAATATTTAGTTCCCATGTTCTTAACTAAGGCCCATCATTCAGTAGTGACCTGAACCATTGCTTATGTTTAGCTGCATAGTGGATGGATCGTGCCAAATATTGGGTTGTTATCAATTATTGGGGCCCATCAATGAACAACTTGGATTATAGAGTGGTGGGTCCCGAGCAAAAATTCCTTTTTTGAATGAGCTTCGTACAAATCACTCTAAGAATAGGATTTCAGAATAAGAGGAATTCTAGACTGAAGGGAGCCCATGCAAAAAAAAAAAAGAAGAGGTGAAAGGGCTCTCCTATTGGCTACACATCACCATCATGCATTAATAACCGCTGAAAAGTCAAGCATGATGGTGATGTTCAGCCAATGGGGGAGCCCTTTCACCTCTTTTTTGCAAGGGCTCCCTTCAGTTTAGACTTCCTCTCAGGGTGCACAGAGAGAGAGAGGGAGAACTTGCCACCTTGATTTTAGATCCAAAGAAAAGTCAAATATGGTAGCTTTTGATGGATTTAAAATCAAGGGAAGGGGTGTTTTCTCTCTCCGACCTTTACATGTAAAGGTCTGCCACCATATAAAATCGCTGATAAATGAGCCCCTTTTCATTACTTGGGACAACCAGCTACAGCGTATCTTGACTGCAAAGGGCTGATGTACTTCACATTTGAAGGAGCGAAGTGACCTGATTGTCGAAAAGCGGAGCATTTATCATTTCCCAAAACAATTCAATGAAATATTATTCTAGGGCAAGACTGTGTGAGAGGCTGGGTAGGGGGAGAAAATTGAGTAGAGTACATGTAGCATCCAAAAATCCCTAAAAACTAGTAAAAGAAAATACCTATTTAGAATTAGTCTTTGTTTTCCTAGTTTTTAGGAGCTTTTCAGGCTCCCCTCACTCCTGCCCTCTCAAGTCTCCCCGTCTCTCACAATTAACAGGTCCCACAAATATTCCATGGAATATTTTTTTTCATGTTGACCAAACATGGCCTAAATATACAAGATGACCAGCTCAGCTTATAACAGGTTGATGAGAAATGTTACAGCCTCTCTTAGTTATAAACTTTTCACATCTGTTGTTACTAGGTTGTTGAGACTTATAACACCCAGTGTATTAGCCTAAAATTGCTTCCCACAGTTGGTACAACTAATAATACCTCTTTCAATCTGAACCATCATCCCTGGGCACAACTATGGAAGTACCAATATAGTTTCAACCATTCATTTCCAGACCATGGATTAGCCAGTTAGAATCATCGGGATTTAAGCAATTTTTGGCCAGTAGGAATCTGCCTGATCAATCTCAAATACATGTGAGTTGCACTAAAACATGGTGAAAATGAGATGCAAAAGAACATACTTGATACTTCAACATGTAAAAGAATTGTAAAAGCACCAATAACAATGAAACAAAGAGACTTTATGGCCATGGTTCAACCATGAATTATTTTTTTTCATGGAATATTAGCTTACCAAGTGTTGAGAGGGGGCTATGGAGAGTAGGAGAAGGAGAGAATTGATAAACTAATATTCCATGGAAAAAACTTTCATAGCTGTCAAACATGGCCTATATTTCATAATACAGCGGAACAAGGATTACATCACAATCCTGGTAACTCATACTTTACTCTTTTGTACAGAAGGAATCAAAAAGGATATTGAGATCTATGCATCTCAAACCAATCCATACAGCAAAATAGCAGAATTCCTATTTCCGACGTGGGGATCGATCATTTCGCCAGTTCCTTTGACAGCAAATACCGAAAAGAAAAGTTGTGAGGCACCCATTCAATATTTTTTTGAGGCCTCCCTTGTTGACATTGTTGCAAGGTGTTTAGTAGAGTTACAGGCAGATGGTGTTGGATCACGTCCCCCACAGTCCTTGAACTCAAACTTGAATCCTTTGCAAAAGACTCTAAAATCTTTGGCAAAACAATCTTTTGTTCCTTGCTTATAGTGATGGTCACCTGAATGTACCCTTCTTTTGCCACTTCCAGCTCTTGGAACACTCTCTTGGCCGTGTATATGCGCACCTAAAGAACAAAAAGGCAGTACACAATGTAAGAACATACTTAAGTGCAGTAATTGCTGTGTCGAGGTGGAAATGGGTATAACTACAGTTAGCCTTAGCGCTTCTTATTTTTGGGTTCTGCAGAGTTACAAAAATTGAATTGTGTAAAGTATAATAGGTTTTTTTTTTTTTTTGAATGATGGTCGGGTTTTGGTTGATTCCAATTCACTTTTTAGCCAAAGCTCAACCCAACCCAAGTTGCCCCCCTGTTAAGTTCAGAAGCTCTAGTGGTACACATTAAAAGGTGGGTAGTCTCTCCAGGATTGATGTTTCAGTTGCTTATTCAATATACAGGTTGATTAGTTGGGTAGTTTGTAAGATTAGGCCATTTCAGCACATTCTCAGAACAAGACAAAATATGAAATAATATGAAAAGGGAAGATATGAAATAAGAAGCACATCAGTTTTAGAAGAGTACCACAGGATCAGAATAGCTCCCCGAACAAAGTGCAAAATGTAAAAGAGGTTCAGGATGCTCAATAGCATATGACTGCCAATCATCTCCAGATTTGAACTTCATCCTCTGGGAGAAGAATGTTCGGAGCCACTACAAGCAAAATAAGGCATCTTTGGCTCATTAAAATCATGCATTTACATTGTAAGTTCCCATAGAATACATTAATAAGATAACTCATCAGTCCAAAGATGAAATATCTCCACACAACATAACAAGTAAACTAACAAAAGGAGACATGCAGTTAATGACAACCAAGAGGCATCACTTGCAACAGAAAAAAGACCAAAGAGTACGAGGCAGAGTGCTTAGAGGGTGTTTGGATCGACGGAAAAATTATAGAAAAAAACTCAATGGAAAATAATATTCCATGGCAAAATCCAAGGTCTAGCAGGTTTGTAATTTTCCTTGAAAGCAGAGAAAACTTATTTTCCCATGTAAAAAAAATCAGTTTATGAAATGCTAGAAAATTTATTTTCCATTAGAAAAAATTTATGAATTTTTCCATGCCTCCAAACATCCCCTTAGTCTTCACAAGTCCTTCACTGGATGTGGGCATGTTCCATATTTGCTCTCATCATTCTTTCACCTTTGGTAGATGGCGGATACATAAACCAACATCCATATCAACATGTCTCATTACGAACAAGGATGCTGTCATTCTATAAACCATGTAAAATCGGCGCTAGTTGAGAAGAATATAGTAGTGAAGTGTGGGCACATCATGCAGGAACACATATGAAATGAAAAGATTCATGTGCAACTAGGTGAATATTCTTTGTTCTTAACTTCATATGCATTGAATATGGCCGCAAATACAGAAAGCAAACTATACCTGAATCACTTAGTATATCATGAACACAATCATCCAGCTGGCATAACTGGCTGACGAGGTACTAAAAATTTAGATAAACTCGAATAATAAGCTCAGACCAAAATGGGATTTGATGGATCTAGCCTTGGTAACCCGAGGCCGGCTGGGGTAGGAGTTCTTAGATATGAGAGGGGTGGCATTAAGTGGGCTTTTTCTAGCCCTATAAGGCTATAGGGATAACTGACTCTAATGAGGCGGAGCTAAGGGCGGTTCTTTAGGGCATTAGGGTCACAGAGAGGGTGTTGCATTCTTCAGTGGAGGCTAGCTCGATACGGGGTTTGTAGGCGCCGATTGGAGGTTTTGACTTTCTTCTCCATGCGATTTTGAGCTTCCTTTATTGTATCTTGTTATTTTTTATTTATGTATTGACCATATCGGTTGCCCCTTTGATATCTATTAATAAAATGCTTTACCATTCAAAACAAAAACAAAAAAAGGCACAGACCAAACTCCAAAGTGATTGCAATTGTTGAAGCTGAGGACTAATGTATTTAGTTTCTTTTGAATTTGTTTTCTTGTTTCTGCAGAAGGGGTGACACGTGAAGAAGTGCAAATTTCTTAGGAAGCAGATTCATTTTAATAAGCTCAGAACGACTTAATTTATGAAGTTGATATAAACCTAAAGAACTACCATCTATATACTTCCATCACAGGCTACAAGGTCAAAGCACATGCTTTAAAAAATCACTTTCTGCAGTCCACTAGATAATGGCACGCACAATGCACGAACACTATTCATGCAGAAAATACTTGCTTATATGACTAATTTTTGTGGCAAAAATAGTCCAGAGCTTAAAAAAGAAGATATCTAATAGCTATAAAGAAATTTACATCTATAAGGTATTTAATATGTATAGAGGAATTTACATGCATGAACTATTTAATATTTATAAAGAGATTTAAATCTATAATATACATTTATAAGGTTTTAAATAACCACAGGAGTCACCCAAGTTTTCTCATTATATACAGTATAGATTTACAATTATATGCTATATGATATTTAACAGCTATAAAGAAATTTATATGTCCAAGATATTGAATAGCTATAATCACATTTATAAGTTATAACATATTTAATACCAATCTCCTACATGCTCTAGCGGTAGAGGCAATAAGTACTCTGTTGCCATGAGGCATCGGGTTCAAGACTGGTAAAGAGAGTAAAGCCCTACAAAAAGTTATAAGATATTTAATAGATATAGATAAACTTACATGCTCCAAGATAAAGTTACATGTCCAACTACATGCTATAAGATATTTAACAGCTATAGAAAAACTTAAATGTCCAAGATATTTAATCACTATATACCAATTTACATTTGTAAGTTATTTAATAGTTAACAAAAAGGTTTTTAATAGCTATAGAGAAATTTACATGTTTAAGATATTTAGTAGGTAAAAAGAAATTTACATTTAAAAATTATTTAATAGTTAAAAAAAGCTTTACATTTATAATCATGGGGAACACACCTGTCCAGGACGCTGAGTACGACATCCTAAAATAGAACTCTGAATTGTGTCTGCACTAACAGTGCGACCTCCCACATTATATGCAGCCTGGAGTGGACAAGGGGAACAAATAAATTTTCCAATCCATACATCTATGAAAGTTTCTTCCTAAACAAAAACTAATGAAGCTGTGTGCACCTTGAGGAGTAACGACCCTCTTTTTAGATTGTTTTGTGGAATCCCATAGACCAAATACGCCTGCAGAAATGACATAAGGCAAAAGGGAGATGAACTGAGATAATTTGGAAACAAATGCAAAACGAGACAAAGAAGAGAGAACATTGGAATTAAGCTTTTTAAGAATCGATCATTACATGCATCACCAATGCATTGTGGATGTTGATCCAAAAAGCAAGCTTCTCCTCATTCTTCATTTCTCTTGAATCGACCTTTTCCAATCGCTGAATAAGTGACCTGCAAAACAACCACTTTGAGGATGAGATGCATATTCTGAAAGAATGTGCATGGAAGCTGGAATAAAGGTTTGCAAGGATGGAAGACAAAAGTCTATATAATAATCGCTGACATAGTTGTCCACCCGTGACTTGACTCATGACTTGATTTCTTAATTTTTTGACTCATGACTCGTAAGAGTTTTTGACAAGAACAAAAATTTAGTTGAAAAAAATATAATTATATATCAAAAGATGAAGCATGTAAAAAATATAACCCAATAGCACATAGATAAAGCACTAAGCCAAAAATATAAATGACTATATGCTTATAACTTGCATGCAAAAAAATAATTAAGTTCTAAGTTCCAAATTTTTTTTTCTTTTTTCAATAAAGCACAGCCCAGCGACTCGACTAGTAAGAGTCTTATTTTTTTGAGTCGACTCGCAGCGACTCATTCGAGTCACCAGACGACTCGGACGAGTCTTCAACAGAGGCTAGTCACCCATGGAACTCGTCTCGAAAGCCCAGCGACTCGACTCGACTCGACTCGGTAGTTGACTCATACGAGTCGTAAGAGTTTGACAACTATGCTCGCTAAGGTAACATGGAAGTGTTCAACAAAGTAAATGATAAATTCATACACTACCAATACCGAACACAATTGCGAATCACAGAACTTACTTGAAATTTTGTAGCATGTGTTCAACATCACTAAGCCTTTGGCTATCCCTACAAATGCAAAGAACTTCTACCATTCCACTGTAAGGCCCACTGAACTCTCTTAGCCCTTCAACTTGTAGAGGGTTCTCCAACTGTGCATCAAAAGAAGATTCTTTCCTGCAGTGAGGGCTCCACATATCACCCCGATTCTGTGAAGAAAATTCGCTTGTTGAAGACAAGGATGAGCTTGGAGAAGAAGAGAGGGCATGATGCACCAGAGGGGGTTCTGCAAGTTTGCAATATATAGCGGCTATGCATTTAATCACATCTTCGGAAAGTCTATTGGGTGTCTCCGGAACATGATCAGCAATTCGGGTACCAAGATGATCGGCTAGACTGATCACGTTTGTTGTAGCACTCTGTGCATGCTGCGGATTAGCCATCATAGGGAACCCTTAAACACTCACTCATTTTTTGGTAGTAAAATGATTTATCTATCACATATTAATTAACTTAAGAAAATCCAATTACCTCCAGCAAAGATAAAGGTTGTGAATGGCATGCTCGTACAGCTTTAGTTAGTTTCTCCATTGACGGAGAAGTTCTAGCTGAGCAAACCGAAGGTTGTGATAGTGAGGAATGGCTACGGTGAACACCTTGATTTTTAAGCTTATTGGCAATCCCAATGTTACCAGTATTTTTCATTGAGTTGGCATTTGGAGTTGGGTGCAACATAAGCTGACTGGTTTGAACTCTTGGATTTTCTCTCTTTGATGTGTGATCAAGTCCATCAACTTTTTGAAACAGCACTGCCTTGGAGATCGAAGGTGATCTTAATCTTTCATCGATGGTTGATAGAGATAAAGCTGAAACTCGTTGGTCGAATGCTTTCCGATACAGTGACAGAAGATATTGTTCCAAATACGTGACTTCCAATTCCAAAACTGCAATCTCCTTGATCAATTCTTTGGCAGGCTGACATTACAGAAAAGTGATATTAACTAATGAAGTGAAAGTGGCTAAAGAAGTGCAATCAAGCAATGAATAAGACAAAATCTGAGCCTATGTGGCTGCTCTCTCATGCAACAAGCGCTCTGCGAAATGCCTTTTGCGATGGTCCCTAGCAAATCCCATATATATAGACAACTTCACAGACCCTATTTGTAATCAGTTTACATGTTGTATTGATAGTATAACCCACGGAATCAAAATTGGGAGGTGAGAGCTACCTTGGGCATTGAATTTTCATTTGAAGTATAATGGGAGGAAGATCTATATCCCATTGCCTTTTCTAGAGCCCGGCGTACTGCAAACTGATCCTGTAGATGTCTTTCAAGGTGTAAAATCTGCATAAAACATTAAATATAATGAGGAATAATAACAAAGGCCATCTTTACAACAGGTTGAAGTGTAAAAGAATCCCACAGTAGGCACCTAAAATAATCATTATGATTGCTAATTAGGCCACTCCACTCATGTCCTCAGCCATTTTCTTTTTACAATAGAAAGCATTGTAAAAGGAAATGGGCTAAAAGCCTAAAACTGTTTGAAATTCTGAGATGTTCTTGGGTTCGAGCTTAGAATATCTTTTCCAGAGTGATGGTATGTTAATCAGTTCTAGAACAATGTCAGTCAGAAAAAGGCTACCGCCTATAAAGTGTTTGAATCTCTCATCTTCAGTTGTTTATCAGTGTAAGTATTTTCAGTAATTATTTTATTGATATAAGAATGGAAATATTATCATTCAGCAATTATTTTATTCATATAAGAATGGAAATATTATCATTTACATGGTAAATGCTTGTAAATAGAGGAGGGAATATGCACTTCTCACAGCACTGTATTCACATGTACTTCGAGTTTCCAGTACTATGGCCTCGATTATGGCCAAGCATTTTGTCTTATTCTTGAGACGGAAAATAAAAGAACAGGTCTATATACTGTTCTAAAGTAAAAATGACCTTTCATTCATTTTGACAGTATCTCTGTGGGGATTGAATATAAGGAAGAAATCCTAGTTGGTGGATAAGGAGGATTATTGAAATTGTCAGAACTTCAACTCATAAGTATACGGATTTTATGTATTTATAAACATATCAGATATCTGTCAGACATAAAAATAAAAAGTTATAAAAGGCCCACTAATTGTGTTCTAACGTCAGATGAAAAATTGAAAAATAGCCTGGAAAGATAATAAATCTTCTTCATTCTTTGTCTTCAGATAGCTATAATTTCGGTTGCACACCTCTTGCTTCAAAGAACTCTGGAGTGCAGCTGTAGGGGATTGATTCTTCTTGACGTCGATACTGTCCTTGGCTTTGCTCATATCCTTGCAACCAACACAATTCTAAAATCAAATACTTCTGAAATGTTAGCAAGATAATTCAGAAGAAGATTACTTCCAAATAACATTTCCATGTTACGACTTGAATGCTTACTCCAAAAAAAATGTAGTTTTGAAAAACAAAAACCCAAATAATGAAGACCAGATTGCTAGAAGTATTAAACAATTCCCTTAATGAAAAGGGATGAGCTGAGGCCCTGTTTGGATTGCAGTTCGAACAGGTTTAGAAAAGAAAAACTTTTCCATAATTTCTAGCTTTCCCAATTACACATGAAAAAAAAAGTAACTTAAAGCAACACAATTCAATTTTTATCAATAGATACCTTCAATTTATAATGATATCCCTCTAAATTAAGAAAAAAATTCAGCAAGAAATGTTTTTCTTTCAATCCAAACAGGGCCTAAATGTTGAACAGATGGAATGTAGGCTAAGTACCATCTATCATCTATGACTATCTTAGTCTTCCTCTGATGACTTACATAGATTCCAGGATTGAATCGCACAAAGGAATGCAGCTATCAAATTAATATCAACAACAAGCAATAAATTCACATCTTTAGGATCACAAAAGAAGCCAGAACTAAACACATTATCTATTCAATGCGTTACCAATCCAAAATAAAAATCAACCATTAGTGATGCAGAACCTACTAAAGAAAAAAACAAACAAACAGGAATCTTACCAGCTTCAGATGATGAAGAGCATGAGGGGATGTACCCATTCCATCTCCACAGACTCTCTTATCAGGGTAACTGCCATTACAAAACAAAGATGAGGAATCTCAAGAGCACAGAAAGAACATAATGACAGATCAAATTACCCTCTATGTTTCATTCAAGCACAAACAAGATGAGACCCTATTGTATGTATGGCTTCCCAAATTAATGGTGTTCTATGGCACCCAAAACGCATGATTAAAGAATCAAAAGACCCACTTCAGAGTTCTTTCTAATACCCATCATAGACATAGTGGAACTACGAAAAAAAACACCCGTTATGTAACGAGATTGGTTACCTCTTAGAGCGCTTGTGTCTTGAACAAATTTCCTCAGAACTCAGTGGTTTTAAAGAAGAATCTTGGCATTTCTTACTCACCTCAAATCCCATTGATGAAAATAATCTAAGACAGCTGAAATTTCAGCAAACTTTTCATCAGAGACCTAATAGTGTAAAGATAAATGCAGAAACAGAGCTCTTAAAAGAAGCAACTTAAAAAAGAAATAGAAAAAAGATTACCCACCCGAATGGGCTGTAGAAAAGACCAAACTAAACCCGCGAATTCAATGTGAAGCTGGGGCTCAGATGTCTCCAACTCTCATCAAAATCCCATTTTTTAATGTTCCTTGCAGTAACCAAAGCCACCCCACCAGCAAATGATAGTTAGGTCTAAGACCAGTGTGAAACAAACAGCACTAAAAAGCAGGGAGTTCTATATATAGCACTTCAGAAGGTCATTTGACTGTGATATATTTGACTGGTCCCTTCTAAAAAGTCTCTTCTTTCCAATGCATTTTGTACTAAATGGAAAAATCAATTTGGCACATTTAATGGGTATGGTCATGCCCCCTAATGTCCAAAGGCAGTTTTCAGTCACATTCAAGAGAGAATGTGGGAGAAAATAGTATATCAGTATATCTAGTGAAAAGTTTCATAGCCAATCCCTACATTCTCTAGCTGAAAAACAAGTGGAGTTTGTGGCTGGCTATTTTGCTACCCACAATTTAGTTTCTCGTACTAGCTAAGATCCCCAAGATACCCCCACAAGTCCACAACTATATTAGGCCAAAACAGTTCATTAACCATTAACTTATTTTGATAGATATTTGACAATGGCATGTACCCGTTTAATCGTTTATTGCACTCAACTAGGTCATTTAATCTACACATATATGCTTTCTAACTAGACCCAATACTGTATCAATACAAAGATAAAGTACCTTTTGTACTGAGGTCAAATCTGTGAGGTAGTATGCTAATACACATGGTACATAAGTATAAATTTCATCATGGACTCTTATAACACTAATGCTAGGTACTTCATCATGAATTACAAGTGGGTTTTGTCTTATCCGCCAAAAAGGCACTAAGATATCGAAAACCTACCCCTTCCAGGCATTCGTGTAGCAAATTCTTGTTTGAGTCTGAGTTTTGTTCTATCAAGTCAATTAAAAACTATTTTGACTCTGTTAATCATTCTCACTCTAATCAACTAATTTTTACCTTGGTCGGTTTTTAAACACTGCTTTTGTTTTCCCATTGTCTCATATACGCGCTTATGTGAGTATCCATTTACTTTATGTAGATAATGTTGGTAATTAAGCATTAGATATTTACATTACATGTTAGTTAATGGTGCTCTATGTTTCAACCCTGTGGCAATGGGCTCAACCGCACCTCATCGAAAAGAAGTATAATATCTACGTTAACAGCCCTATCCATTGGAAAATATCATTAGATAGTTACTTAGAGAGGTAATTTAGCATTGGTGGCAAGTGGGTTTTGTCTAAAATGTCAATAAAACTTAAAAGAGAAACCCCCTCAAAAGGGCTGAAAGAGGGGATGTTAAGGGGACATTGGATGCTAAAGGAAATGGGTTTTGGGGGATTTCTCATAGGATGCTTGGTATTTGGGGGATTTCTCTTGGCCAATCTCTTCTAAGGACTTGAAGATACCCGGCTTGTCCTCTATGTCAAAGGAAGCTACTATTTGTCACAGAATCATGAATAAAATAAGGAGATGGGCTTGACCTTTTGCAAGATCGATACAAAAGTAGACGTGGGTGTGGTTGTGGTAAGATGGTTAGGTCCCCTCTTTTTTGTCGTGATAGATACATCCTTAGAAAAAGTTACCTTTTACAGGGACAGTTTTTTAAAGGTTTATCGGAGAATGCATAAAGGACAGAAATACAGAATACTCAATCAAATTAGATGATTGTGTAGGCTATTAGAGGCTCTCTAGAGTAGGAACTGACATGGTGGAGCTGGAAAATGTGCCATTTTATTGCCCGTGAACTCGTGATTCGTATTATGCCTCCACGAGACTTGTGTTGCAATTTCCGGGAATGCACTTTGTTTGGTTCTAATAGTAGGTTTGCAGCTTTCCTTGCAAAAACAAGGTAAATTTTGGAGAAAAATCCATGGAAAATGAGTTTACCAAACACTAGAAAATTCATTATCCGTGGGAAAAAGTCTGAAAAAAAATCACTACATCCAAAATCCAAACAAAGATATTAAGAGTGGTTAAATGACTAATTGGAACTTATACATATTTTCGAATTTTTTGCTCAAAATTTGAATAAATGATCTCTAAAATTTGAAGAAATGGTCCACAGAATTCGGTCGGTCTATGTCAAGATTGTTAACAATAGTAGGATTAGCTCAATTGAGTAGGATTGGCTTATAGTAAATTGACAACTATGAAAAACTATGGTACCTACGGCGATGTTTGGATGGCAGGAATTTTCTGAAAAAGTTCGGAAAGGAAAAAAATTTCTAAAATTTCCTACTTTTTTATAGGCGAAAAAAAAAGATTACTTGAACCAACCCTATTCAATTTTTATTTAGAGGGTCCTTATGATATCCCTCTAAATTAACCATAATCATATCATTTTCCTCTAAAATCGTAGAAAGAAAAAAAATTCCCTAGAAAATCTTTTCCATCGGAAATGTTTTTCTTGCAATCCAAAAACATGGGTCACTCTTTGTTGAAGATTGAAATTAGAAATTTGATTTTAAATTTTGATTTTAAGGGGTAGGCAAGGTGGGCTTTATCCATAGTTTGAATTTTGTGATTAAAAATATGAAATTTTTTATGTTTAAATTTTTCTTGAAGAGGTAGACAAGATGGTGATCTCTATGGTGGGAAAATGGAACTAGAAAATTAGTTATTCATTTACCCAAAAATATCATTCTTTAAGAGAAACTGACAAACATACCTGTCGATTCTCGAAAGTAATCTAAGTGGCTAATAATGTTTATTTAGTAGAAGCTTGCATAAAAAAGTATATCCCCACAGATGATCAACAGACTCCCATGCTAATTAGATATACCCACCATGTATAACTAAATTTTATCAGTATGAGATTAATAGAAATAACACTCTGTTTTAGGAATAAAATAAGAATAATGATGTTTATATGTTATGTAAGGTCAAACAATTAATAGCTAAAGTGATGCATGTTATTAAATGCAAATGATTGTCACAAGAAAGTTTATTAGGAAATTATTGGGTATAATGCTGTAAAATTATGGGGAGTGATAAATCGACTCCCAATGTGTCTTTCTCTCTCCTCTAGATTAGAGAGAGAAAGAGGAGAGAGATAGACACATGGGGAGTTGATTTATCCACTTGGGGAGTCGATTTATCACTGCCTAAAATTATTTATTGACTGTACATTGGTAAAAATGTTGGGTGTTGATATTTTAAAATAAATGTATTAACATTGTAACAGCTTAAAATATAATAAATACAATAGTTTACTTAAATTGGTATTAGTGATACACATCTGTGATACAATTAAATATGCTATAAAATGACCTTGTAACTATGTAACAAAAACAAAGATGCATTTATTAAGGTTTTGTAGCAATTTAGCTAAAACTTACAATAATTTTTTGTATAATTATTTGGGTCAATAAATTGCTAAGATCAAAGGAGGCATGATCTAAATTAATTTGATGATTGCTCAAATTTGACCCACATAAAAGATGTGATCAGATCATGGTTTTAAATTTCGACCGAATTTCGGATTTCGGTGGGGACCGAAACCGAAATTTTCCGAAATTCAATTTTTTGCCATTTAATTTCGGAATTTCCGAATTTCGGTCCGGAATTTGGAACCAAATTATCAAATTTCGGTCGAAATTCCGGTTTCCCGGAAGTCCAAAACCGGTACCGAAATCGAAATTTTAAACCT
Organism: Tasmannia lanceolata; assembly: GCF_043159265.1. Taxonomy (NCBI): domain Eukaryota; kingdom Viridiplantae; phylum Streptophyta; class Magnoliopsida; order Canellales; family Winteraceae; genus Tasmannia; species Tasmannia lanceolata. The sequence continues at coordinate 12,315,453 of NW_027518681.1, forward strand.
TGGATCAGATCATGAAGGTTGATCACAAAGTGAATAGTCCAAACTTATCTAAATCAAAAACCCATAAAAATATATTAATTGATGCTTCTCGATTTCCACTACCCATTTTCAAAATTCCCGGGAAAAAAAAAACCAAGTATCAAGAAACATTTTGGAAAGCTAAATCGTCAACGCCTCCCTACTAGAATATAACTTCGAAGAAGCAGCAGTTTTAAATTTTAAAAGCAGAAATGGGTGCGAATATAAAAACAGAAGGGGAGGGAGAGTGTGAATACTAAATCAAAGCTGGGCCAAATGCTTTTTCTTACATCGAATCTGGGACTCTTCTTTCTTGTCTGGATGTATTGTTGAGAAGGGCCTCGAGATGCTGAAGGATGAAAAATATTCGAGAGAAGTGTCGTTAGCTGCATCGTCCTCTTGGAGCGTGTAGATATCAAAAGGTGACAAGCGAACTTTCCAAAGGCATTTGGACAAGGGTCAAAGCCAATGATATAAAATCATACCAACGGGCATCTAACTTTGGGGGGAAATGTGTCCCCTCTCTCTCTCTCTCTCTCTCTCTCTCTCTGAAACAACTGAAAAGATTGAATTGGGCCCACCTATTTTGAACCTTAGTTAGAGGGCCCAAGCTACTTCATCTGAAGATTTCCAGCCGTCCGATCATTGAATTCGAATGTTGATCAGTGTTCAGTTTTCTTAACCATCTTCACTTCATTCGAAGATTTCCAACCGTGTGATCATTAGAATTTGAATGTGGTTCACTGCTCAGTTTTCATAACCATCCATTTACTAGCCATGTACTAGGTTTTGTTCTATACCTTCAATTTTCAGTTGATGTCATCTCTATGATTATTGATAGAAACTGCGAATTGAAGGGTAGGTCATATGGGTAGGTCTAATTTAGGCTTCTTAATGTCCTAAGGCCACGGTGCAAGTGGGCCATGTTTGGATCCACCTAAGCCCAGCCCATCTAAGAAAATTTTTCCTAAAGCTAGGCCCAGCTTCCCAGCCTAGTCAGGTATTGCAGGCCTTAAATTCACAAACTAAGGCCTGTAGCGGGCCTGTTTATTTCAAGCCCATCATGTGTACCAAGTCGATATATGTTTAGATCAAACCTGCGTAGGGCAGACTAGCATGCTCGGCCCATAAGTTGGAACTATACACTTCTGCCCCCTAATTAATAGACAAAATGTCCCTATATCTCATGCCAACTGGCAACTGCAGACGGGCCATGACCCAAGATTCTATGAAATAAATAATCCTAAACCTTTGATCTGTGCCCTTTGAACGGTTAAAAATAAAAAGTTGACTGCCCACATTCATCGAGAAAGTATCCATATGAGTTCACCTGCATGCTGTTAATATGAACCAAATCCTTCATTCTGAGTGCTCAACATGTAGATGTAGATGAAATAATGTGAAAATCACTCTATTTCAAACACTTTCTTAGCCGTCTATTTGGGAAGACATTGCTCGGACCGTTGGCATCATCCAATAATGCAATATTATAGCATGTCATTTCCATGATAGAATCTGCTAAGGCCCTGTTTGTTTAAGATTATGTCAACCTATTGTGAGTGCCAAACCGAAAATTACAGTTAATTTGAGTCCAATAATCGGTTTAGCCCTCACAATTGGGGCCTAAATGTGGTGTGCAGATTATGCTAGCATCATGCAGGTGGCCTGGCTTAAGCTTCTTAGCTTTTCTTGGTAACATAAACCATTTTCTGTTAATTATATTGAGTAATTAAAATTCCAATCATTTTAATGATTTTTATAAGAATCATTTAACAAAAATTCAAATCATCAGTGTATATCTTCCTTTTTTCTAATAACCAAAACTCAAATCATCATTAATAATCAAATTTCTAATCATGATTATTAGTAATCTTCCTTTTTTATCTGATCATCATTTTTACCTTTGCATCTCTGAAGTGCACTTTGCACTTTGGTTCCCTTTGTTAACGAAAGTTAAAAACTTTAGCAAAAGTGTTGGCGTGAAGGAGAAGGAGCCCAGCCCTTTCATTATACTCATTTGGTATTAGAAGTCCAATCACTTTTTTCTCCTCCTTTAAGACTACTTTCTGCTCTTTTTAAGTTGATTATATACAGATTCCTAAAGCTTTATGTAAACGGGAAGAGGGTAGGGGGAAGGTTGAGACAATAACATGAATTCACACGCCTGTGTTGCCTTTTCTGTGTTTTCCCCTGCTCTCTTTGCCTATGATACCTCAACACATCCCTGAAATTGCTCTCATACCCATCACTTTTTTTGGAGTTGTAATATGATGTCCCAACAAATTTTTCCATGGTAAACCTCTTTTTTTTAGCCTTGGAATGATATTTCCAGCCCTGTTGGTTCTCTTTCCTTGGAAACAAAGTTACTTTCAAGAAAATACTACCAAAAGGAAGTCGAAATGCAGTTATTTTTAAAATACTGAACAAACAAAAGGAGTGGAAATGCTGAAAAAAAGCTTGGAAACATCATTTCCTTTTTCTGCTACCCAATGTTTTGGGACTATTTTAAGTCCTGGCTACCTCTTACCTAATGAGAGATGATTTTAGTGAAACCCAGATCCAACAGTGTCTAGCACTCGTGGTACATGTGGGTCGTCCCACGTTGACTGATATGGACGTTCAACTTTAATCCTGGATTGCTCATGGCCTAAATATTAAGATCAGGCAATCCCAACATTCAGTAAATGATAAATGGAACATTTTTAAAAATATATGTACATATCCAACAACCAAAAGATCGTCATTGGACGGTAAGGATCACCTGATCAAATCGGTTATTGGGCCATGAGCATTTGAATGTGGGGCCCACTACAGGGATAGCCTGGAACAGTCAAGGTGTGCCCACAGGGCCTAGAAGCTAGGATACAGACTCCATTATAGCTCCCCTATATCATTCCTGTCCTGCATTATATCTGCCTCATACATGAAATAAAGATTGGAAACTCAGTATAATAGACATCAAATTACAAACACCTTGAAAAATTTAGCAGCCATTCTTTTAATGAGGGAAAACAATGAAGCTTCAACAGACCTTTATTCAGTGATGCAGCAACCTGCAGATAAATAAGGAACCAAACTAGACCAATATCGAATCCATGCTAACTTGTTAGTGGCTTCACTTTCCTCTTATGGCCCATACTGTTCACAAGATCTTTGCGAGTACATACAGGGAACATATTTATCTTCATTACTCGCAGTCGCCTGAGAACGTATGGAAAACTAAGTTGGTCTCGAGATGTGAATCTGACCACCTCATTGAACCAGAGACACATGAATAAATTCGTCAATGGCATGTGCTCCCTCACAATGACAGAAGCTTCCGATAGAGCTGCATAATTCAAAACCCATAGACCAGGCTCAGCACCAAGATTTTTATGTGTGCGTGTGCGCGTGAAATGGAACACAGCACCAAGAGTTAATCATGTTCAAAGTAAAGAAATATGTATCATTTGACCAAAATAGTTATGGAAGCTGTGTAACCAAGCTATGAACATGTTGTCATGGCAACAAGGCGTCAGCCAAGGTTAACATGGAAACCCGATATAATAATAGTGAAAAACAAGAAAAAGGATAAGCTTTATTATATTGCATGTATTGGCATGCATTCCAACATGGGCAACTTAAGTGCCAACTTAAATAAGAAAACTTTGAGCAATCCTTGCTACAAAGCATAATAAATATGTTAATTTACATCAATCCTTCAACCTGAGGTATCAGTTTGTTTTCAAAAGGGCTTGGGAAAGGAGACAGCAAATTTTTTTTAATAACAAACTAAATCCAATCGGCCCCCACAAACCGCCCCAAAGAATAAGGAAAAAAAAATCAATTACTGTGAGCAGAATTGTACCTTTCTTCCCATTAAACCGCTTGTCATCAGGAAAGCCATCGTGGCGATACTGATTCATCTGTGCCTCAACTTCTTCTGGAGTGGCTTTGTGTTTCTTTACAACAGCCTTTGCCTCATCATAGACACTACTGCGGGCTCCATGTTCCGAAATTGAAAGAACAGAATCTGTACGCCAAAGAAGTGCTTCTAATACACCTAGGGGATCTCTTCGAAATTGAGACTTTGAGTCCACCCAAATCGAATACCTTGCTTGAGGGAAAAGGCGATGGCTCAGCATCTGATATCATAAAAAAACATATAGGTTTGAGCAAAATCTCCTATACGGTAGATAGGTGCTTTGAGAGTCATATACACTTAAAGGATATTGAACAAAGCCTTGACCAATTGAGATAGAGGTGCAACCTTTTTTGAGTAATTTACATTCAAATTTGCACGCACAAGTTTTTTGACTCATATATTCTCATTTGCATGCACAGTCCACACAGTTATTAAACTGAGAGAAACGAATTGAGCACATCAACTGGACTATTGCTATCCATTTTTAAGGATGTCAACAATTAGATACAGCAATTGATATAATATGCTTGTAATTCTCATGCATCCTTGATTGGTGTCTAAAGCCCAAAATATTGCATATAACTACAAATTATGTTTAGGATTTGTTTCATTTCTGCCTTCCACTTTGTGTCCCTTCCATGTTTTATTTTGTTCCCTTGAAGTCTTGAACCATTCAAGCTTGTAACCAAATGCTTCCATGAGTTGACAGGTTTCTTTCAACTACAATTTGATTATGTAAACCATGGGATGCAAAGTGGGAAACGGGAAATTAAGAACCTGATCCCTGGGCAAAATTATACAACCAAAATGAATTCTGAATTCAAAATGTTATTGGATATAAAGGAATACCTTTTAGAAATTCTCCAAAACCAATAAGAACTCCCTATGTCACCATTTTCCATCATTTATATGGGGGCAGATTGGAAAGCAACAATCTAAGCATCGGTTATTTATTCACATTATGAATTGCGTTTGGTTTTTTCTCTGCTTTATTTTTATTTTCTTCGTTATGCTGGAACAACTTGTGCATAGAAGGCTCGTGTTTCTTTCTTGTTTTCCTTTTGTTTCTTTGCAATAAAAAATTTGTTACCATTCAAATATATATATATATATATATGAGAAAACGGTTTCTACACACAAGTGTAGATACGTTATCTACGCACTAGCTTAAAATACAGTGGAGGGCATATTGTTTGGGTGATCCAAACCATTCATTTGATTGGCCCTCACATAGATAGGGTGTCCACAAAAAATCAGCTCCATAGGATCATCCCAACCCTATGATTTGTGGAGGTAAAATGGACGTGTATAAACCTTCACAAATCTGTCCATTTTTTGCCTCCACGGTTCGAAGGGTTAGGATGATCCTATGAAGCTGGATTTTTTGGCATACCCTATCTATGTGAGGGCCCATCAAATGAATGCTTTGGATCACCCAAACAATGTGGGCCCCCACTGTATTTTAAGCTAGTGTGTAGAAACCGTTCTCTCTCTCTCTCTCTCTCTCTCTCTCTCTCTCTCTCTCTCTCTCTCTCTCTCTCTCTCTCTGTATATATATTTATCAGGGCATTATCTTTTGGTTTTTTCTTTTTGGTGGGGTTATGCCTTGGAAAGATAGCCAAGTGGAATTTGAGGGCTATTTCATCTATTCCAAGATCGAGGGCAATTTGCTGCTCGAAGACAGCCCAACTATGGGATTTGACCTCTTTTTGTTTAATTGATTCAGGCATTAGCATTTCAAATAAAATGGATTCAATTTCGGTCATTTCGTAAAATCACGGAAACATTTCAGTAAGAAATCAAGGCCGAAATCTAGGTAAGATTCTTCGCCATTGGTTTTTCTTTTTATTTTGTGTCATTTATTCAGAAATATCTTAAAGGAATCTCATTGGAGTGGAGTTTGATTTTTATCGACTTTTTGACAGAAACTTTGCTTTTTTTTAAGATATATATATAAAGTTGCATGTTTCACATATTTCGACCGAAACACTAACGAAATACTGGAATTTCGAGCTAAATCTAGAAATTTTCCGAATCCAAGTGGATTTTGTTTCAGTGGCAGCCGAAATCGAAATATTTTGGCCATTTTGTTTCGTTTCGGCCGAAATTTAAAAATATGACTGATAGGACACCAAAAGTAGAGAAGTTAATTAAACAATCCCATAGACAATCCAATAGATCTTCACAAATAATGCTATAGAGATGTCTATATTCCTCAAAACAAGGGATAAGAAAGGACGATCTTGGTGCAGGACTATCAAAGTGTCCTTCTATTGGATTTGCGGCGAGCTAGGATGTTCCTATTTCCTTCAGATGCTGAAGCCTTTTGTTGTATTGGGACATCGAATAAGACCTTGAGAAGTGACTAATAAAAGAGAGAAACATGCAAGTTAGCAAGTATGTTCTTCATGTGCAAAGGAGCAAATGAGATGATGAATCACTTGTTCAAGATAACACTGTGCCCCATGTATACCATGCTTTTCTCCACTTGCTCAGGAAAGATGGATGCTTTAAAGATGCATGGTATAGTCATTCACGAATGAATAGTATAGAGGTGCCTTTGGTACCAAAGGGCAAATCTTCAGAAAATTGTTCCCTCGCCATTCTTTCAAGAATGTGGAAGGAGAGAAACGACAGAATTTATAATGGCAGTGCACACGGAAGATCTAAAAGAAATTCAATTCATGATTTTCATCGGGTTTTGGCTAGGAAGAGGTTTAGGAGTCTCAGAGAGCAAGATTTGCATCAAAGGTGGGAAGCGAAGGAAGATAGTATGGGAAGGATAAGATAATATGGTAAACAGGAAATCCTGCTGGTTGGAACCCTCGATCTTAATTAATGGAATCTCATCTGTGCCCGACTAAATAGCATGTCACAGATCATATGCCAACAAGATTGCAATATTTCAAATCATGGAGTTACTGGCACAGATTTCAAGCCAACAAGATCGAAATTTTTCAAATCGTGGAGTTACGTACAAAGTCACTTATAGAAAGGAGCTTCATATTATTCAATTTTTTTGCAACCATTTCTAGAAGTCTAGGCATCTAGAGAAAACCATATAAACTCAACTCAACTCAATTCAACTAAGCCTTTGTTCCAAACTAGTTGGGGAAAACCATATAAAATAAGTTAATTTTCCTATCAAAAAGATAAATGCTGAACATGTTCGTTTTTTTTTTTTTTTTTTTTTTTTTTTTGGGGGGGGGGTGGGTGGGGAGGGGGGGATACAGTTACACCCCCTCAACTTTCTGACATTTTCAACTCTAACCCTGACTTTTAAAAGTCATCAACTACACCCACTTAGGTTTCAATTTGTATAAAATAGACCCCCTCTTTTGAAAGACTATCAATGCTAATGAAGACCCATACCCCCCTCCAAACCCCATACCCGAATCCAAACACTACCAAAAACACATTAGGACCACATTGTTTGGATGATCCATAGTGTTCATTTGATGGGCCCTGACATAGATAGGGTGTGCCAAAAAACCAGCTCCATTGGATCATCCTAACCGTTTGATCGGTGGACGAACCGTCAACTGAGGGGGTCTACCTTATACAAATTGAAACCTCAGGGGGTGTAGTTGGTGACTTTTAAAAGTCAGGGTTATAGTTGAAAATGTGAGAAAGTTGAGGGGTGTATCGGTATGTTTCTCTTTTTTTTTTAATGGTAACAGCTTTCATTGAACATGTTCTTAAGCCTGGTCAACTGAAAGAAGATGATTTCAATCTAGAAAAGGCAAAAATATATGTATGCATGAACAAGAGATGAAGAGACAATAACTGAGAGTAAGCCTTTCCCCTTAAATTTATTAAGATGCAAGTATAAAATACAAAATTATTGGAACAGGGACATCAATAACCAATCACAATCAGGGTTCATTCCATTATGTTTATATATGTTCATTTGTGTGCGTAAGCTAGGGATGACTTTCACTTTAATTGTAATAGGATCTTACAGCCATGAATATAAAGGAATTTGAGTCAATTTCAGTGAAAGCAAGGGAAGGAGCAACTACGCTGTCGAGTTTCTCATGGCTGTTGAATCCTTCAAAGTATTGAGACTGAGGCCTTTATTGGTGCATGGTGTACAGAATTGACGACCTTGAAATTTGATGAAATTCTGCATGCGGCCCAACAACATTAAAAGTCCAAGTGATGGCCCCCACAAAAGAGCATATATTATTTCCATGTTACAATCTAATGATTTTGATCGTATTCCTACAAACCAAGATCGTATGTTAGGTTATGGGCCTCCTTGATATAGAATGAATGGTCACGATCCTACCCCAAGAAGAGCAGCAGTCTCAAAAAAAGAGTAAAACTCATATTCATTTTTCAGTGCAATCGGTGATGTAGATTTGTTCCCACACACCAAGGTGGTGTAAGAGAAATCTTGGTGACGAGCCCCCATTTTGAAAGTAAAAACTTACGCAATGGAAAAAGGTTTGGGCAAATGAAGCCAGTTATATATTATTAGTGCCATTCAAAAAAAAAAAGGTTATATATTGCATGACTCAATAGATATACCCTATGATTTGTGGACACGGACACGAGTGTCGCGTGTCGACACGGACACGGAGTGTCGGACATGGCAAACCCCCAAGCTTTAGAAACGGGGACACGGCTAAAATAGAAAGTATATGTAATCGTGATATGTGGATATGGATCTGTGTGTCCAGTTTCAACATGGATACAAGTTGTCTAAAAGAGGTAAACACAATATTCAATAAAAAAACAGAATGTCACACTTGACGCAGTACAAAAACATGTCCACACACCCACATTAAGTCTAACACTTCCAGCAATACAAGGAAAAGTGTCTAAAGGAGTATCGACACGGGTGTCGCGTCGGACACGACAGGACACGTGAGTCGGCAATAACTTCAAAGTGTCAGCCAAATCATAGGACATACCCCATTTAAAATAATAGGCTCATGTCTTATTCTACCATTGATTTTAGCAATTAGGTGTAAATAAAAGGAATGTATAGTGTCGTGAAATAAATATTTCAAAGCTTTCTTAAAGTTAAGCATGCATGGTCTTTACCAAAAGTGTACATGAAGAAAGAAAAGGAAACGTAGGTGGTTTCCATAACCACACACACGTAAGTTCCCACATGGAAGCATTCGTCTACAATAGAGGGAAAAGCCCTATGTGGAGAAAAGGAATTTCATAACCACCACCAAAATTCCCACCTCTAAAGAAGGAGATTCAACTCCTAGTGGAGCCATGTCGCCACGAAATGGGAATAGGTTCCAAATTTATCTTGACATGGGTCTCTCTCTCTCTCTCTCTCTCTCTCTCTCTCTCTCTCTCTCTCTCTCTCTCTCTGTGTATGAAGGGAGAGAGACAATGGCTGAAGAGGGGACACACGCAAGGAGGGGAAGAAACCCACCTAACTTCCCACCTCTAAAGAAGGAGATTCAACTCCATGGTGGGGCCATGAATGGGAATAGTTTCCCGAATTTATCTCGATGTATGTATAAAGGAGATGAATGGAGGGAGAGAGACTGTGATTGAAGAGGGAGAAAGCGACCATCAGAGAGCGTCATACGTGACTGTATCAAAGAGAAGATGGGAAGTCCCTAACACAAAAGCAAAGAAATTGAAGCCACATGCACAATTCAAAGAGCAGCAGCAACAAAGGAGGACAATGGAACCTTACGAGGAGATCTTTCCCAGTATCATTCACAGAAAGGTTCAATATTTCAGTTTAGGTTTCTGTCGCCACAGGAATAGAAACATTTCAGCTTCAGTTGAAAATTTCGGTGAAAATCCTGTACAAAAACGGAAACCTATAGAAATATATGCTAATGATAGAATTTTAAGATTAAACTTGGGGAAATACTAGAATAAGCACAGATACACTTAGAAACCATCACATTAGCAAGACAACATCAAACATCTAGTGACGTGTGTTGTCACGTATGTCTGATAATTCAGCACAGACCACGCTTAACATGTAATTCATATAAATATGTATACATAATACATACACCATATTTCACGGAATTCATATAAATATTATTATGTAAAAAAATACTAATATGGGATTTGCTAGCGTCCATCGCGGAAGGCATTTCGCGGATGGTCTGTTGCATGTGAGAGCAGCCATGTCATATGAATAAATGAATGAAGACAAAATCTGTTGAAAAGTGAGCCTGTGTGGCTGCTCTCGCAAGCAACAGACCATCCGCGAAATGCCTTCCGCGATGGACCCTAGCAAATCCCTACTTTACGATTTCAAATTCAGTATGTGTTTCGGTTTCGGTATCGTTTCAATGGGAATGGAAACGAAAACATTTTGGTCGTTTCGTTTTCCATAGAATTTAAAACCATGATCAAAGCCCACATCGGCTTGCTGTCACTGTTCCTTAGTCATTTGCAAACTCTGTTGCACTCACTAATGTCATTGAGTTATTTTCAAAGTCCAACCGGTTTCTCGTGCCACTTAATTCATCTTTCATGGTAGCTCCTCGGGCTTATATAGCCTTGTCAAGATCGCCCATGGATTCGTCAGTGACCTCAATATAATCATTTAACGAAATCTTGACTTGTTTCCTTTTTTCCCCTGGTCGAATAGGAAAAAAAAACATTGACATTGAACAGCTTCAACGTGTACATATGCAAGGAGCAGCAAATTTGTTGGATGATGACTCAGCAGACCATGGTGGGGAGAGAGGGAACATGTATGAGGCAGTCTTCTATCTTTTTTATGTGCCTTGCCCTGCCCCTAGATGTCTCTATTCTATGCTCTAATGGAGAATTTATTAACATTTAAGGAAACACTTATTTACAAAATTGGATAATAGTTGAAAAGTCAAGAACCTCGAAGTCCAACCGTATGCATGCACATCCATTGCCAGATTCACCATCATGAACCAAAGAACACTCACATAAATAAACTCAACTCAACTAAGCATTTGTCCCAAACTAGTTGGGGTCGGCTAATGAATCCTTTAGAAAATTTTCATGAAGAAAGTGAAAGGATCTACCCGGCTCAAATTGACTAAGACTAATCCTGACACTAGTTGGGTTCGTCTACATGGATCACATAAATAAAGCAAATAATTTCAGTTGTGCCAAATTATACAATTGAGCACGAGAACTGGTAGTAGTGAGTGATTCAGAAATGTATAGCTTGAAAGCTTCTGATGTTTATACTATTTATACAATTTCTAATCAAAACACATTTCAACCCATTCCAAAGATGATACAAAATCCTATTTAATTCCCTAATGCTCTGTTTGGTTGATTGTTTTGGGCGGATTGTAGGAGTTTCAAATGCATGATATCTCCCAGAGATCTCCCCAAAGCATGTTTGGTTGTCATTTACACCTTTAACCACTAGACAACTTCTAGACATCATTATTGGTTTTTATCCTAGGTGGCACCTACGTGGCGGAGATGTTCTCCCCCATAATCTTCTCCCTTTTTTCACCAAAATAGAGAAATTTGTTGGGGGAATTAGGAGAAATTCTTGTCTTATTCTTTTTCTCTCTTTCTCTCTCTTACTTTTCTCTCTCTTCCACCTATATTTTGATAATGACACCCTACATCTTCCGCTAATTTCCTCGCGCAACCAAACACTACTCGCAAATCTCCCTCCTAATATTCTCCCCATCTTCCATTCTCTTCCATTCTTGTCTAATTCTCTTTAACTTATTTTTCTACTATTCTCCCAGCCATCTATAAGCAACCAAACAGAGCATAAAGCTTCCAAAAGAAAGTTTCTAACTTTTTTAGGATTTAATAGTTCACTGCAAAGAAGTTTCTTGACTCATAGAATGGACGCAACACAAAAATAGCCTACCGTGTCCCAAAACCTATATCTATTGGTGGGGTTCTACACTCCCACTCCCCACCCTTGTCCATATTTTCCCTCAACTATTTGTGCTATAAGGAATCTCTTTCTTCCACATACCACTACAACCATTTCCCAAGAGTGAAATGTTTCTCATTTTAAGATTCCCTATACCAACTAATCATTATCGCCTTTTTTTTTTTGCATGGACTCTTCCACTTCATAAGATGTTTAATTATTTCTTCTTTTTGAATGAAAATGTGTTTAATTCTTAGTTCGCCTCCTTTACTTCCCATAGGAAATCACTTTGAAGTTTCTCAATTCTTGATACCGCCTTTGAACAGATTTGAATAGAGAAATAAAGTAAACCAACGAACTCACCAGAGCCACCTTTATTAGGGTGATCCTTCCTTCCAAAAGATAAGCACCTTTTCTTCCAATAGGCAAGTTTCCCCTCCATTCTTTCAATGATCAGGTCCCTAAAAGATGGTGCCGGTATCCCCAATTCTACTGGAATTACAAGGATTAGAAGGTAATTCATGGGTAGATTACCTTCCCTACAATCCATTAGACTAGCATAACCCTATTAATGCTTCCTCCATTGATTCCAATTGCTATAGTTTTTCCAAAATTCATTTTTTAATCCCAACACCAACTCAAACCACTTAAAGAGCTATCTTAGGTTTTTTTAGTTCTTCATCATTGTTGTTTAGGAATATCAGTCACCCGCGAATTGCACATGGGAACAAAAGAAAAGAATAAAAGAAGAAACCAACTCGCATCACATTCTTCAGATGTTGCAACATGCAAATTTTGTATAATTACTCTGATGGCAACAAAAGAAGAAAAGAAGAGCCATGAAACAAAAGTTTTTTCACAATAAAAAAAGCCTAACAATGCCACAACATTTAGCAGTAGTATTAGGAGTAAATGTAAAACGAGTAAATTACACAACGAGGTGAATTGCCTATGGAATGGAGCACAAACGGAACTCCTATAATTAGCCATTAGGCCCACTACTCTATTTCAAGATTCCTATATGTTTCATATGAAAAAGACATGCCTGAAAACAATGTCAAAACTAAATTCAAAATATAGAAATGCATAGCCACATTTACCAATAGTAACAGGAGTTACTGTGAAACGTAGATGAAGTAGATTACTGTTAGGGGTAAAATCCGCTTCTCCCTTAGGTTAATGACATGTGGATCAATTACACAACGAGCAGAATTGTCTATGGAGCACAAAAGGAACTCCACTACTCTATTTCAAGATTCCGAGGTGTTTCGTAGGAAAAATACATGCCCCAAAACAATGTCAAAACTAACTTCAAAATATAGAAATGCGTAACCACCCAGAAAATTTTACAAGCTCACATGCATGCAACTTTTAGTTACCTTGGGAATTTTCCCATTCAACCGCTGATCCGAGAAAGGAAGATCCCTAACAACCACAATGCGCCATTTCCCAATCATTTGGTCCTCGCCGATTCTATTTCCCTCTGCTTCCTGTGTTGAGCGAGTGATTTCATCCCAAAATGCCACATAGCAAACCTGCATCCAAACCATAATTTTAGACCTATAAAAACAAAGCAAGCATGCCAACACCAAAGAGTGGGGGGCTTTTGCAAGCTATAAGATCACCTTTCTAAGTGTTGCCTCTACCATTCCAATAGGTTGATATAGATCATCTCCGCCACCAAATGCACAAGTAGACACAACAGCTTTGCAAGTTTGCATGTAATTTTTGTCTTCATCAGAAATCCTGAACCCTCCATTTTCACTGTAGAAACCACAATGCACCACAGCAGTTTCATTCACCTGAAAAAACGATCATTTTTGCACAATAACCAATACAATAATTTGAAACCTAAAAGTGAGCAAAAAGAGACAAGTGACACCAATCATATAAACACAAGGAACTTTGTAAAAGTGTGAGATAGAGTTTAGTGATCAAGAAGTTATTGTGGAGGTATCTATGAATGAAGACAGAAAAATGATCTCTAGCTGCACGATATTGAGCATAAATTTATGGTATGAAGTTATGAACTACTCTAAAGTATTTGGACTCAGATAATAACCTTAAAACTTTTTTCTCTCTCATGAAGTGTTTGGTCTCCAGTAAACAAATTAAATCGAGTAGCATTTGCATACTGTCGTAACAGGGCACTGTCGCCTCCTCTATAAGGTGCGTTATTATCTGATTTGTATAGTACTCTTTTAACAGGAAAATCAGGTTCCGTGTCCATAGGAAACTCAAGGTACTTGATTTCTTTTGAAGGCAGGATCTTCAAGCAAGCTGGTAAAATTCAAAGGAAAAACATCTATTAATTCATGAAATAATAAACAAAATGAACCTGCTTAACTTTCATAATATGCAATGAAGAAAGAATGCACCATCTACAAGATACAGATAGAAGAGTGAGAAAAAAATACTTTCGAAAAAAAACACCATACCTGTGATTACTAATACTCTTGAAATATGACAACAAAAAACACATGCTCAAAATAGTTAACACTAATACAAAGAAATCAGCCCATAGACTTTGAAACTATCAGTTATTGCTTAGCAACTTCAGTTTGCTTAGCAACTTCATTTCTTCAAGATTTCAATAATACGTGTGCAATTTTAACAAAGGTTTGGATCTTTGTCTTTACTAGATGGATTTACCGGAACCTAGCAGAGTGTGATCAAAAGCCTTTCATAAGGGAACCTTTTGCTATAAAGTTACGCCTGAAGTAGGTGTTATGTATATCAGAGGGCTATGGAAGCTATCTGAAATGATACTATGCATATGCTAATGGATTACTATGTATATGATATAATAGTAAAGTCTAGAACTAGAAAAGGTCGCATAAGTGTTCTAAAAAATGTTTTAAGACTTTTGAACTAGAATATAAGCTTAGACTAAACTCAGCCGAAAAGCCGTTGCGCGCCCTATCACGTACTATACTGATAAGCTATGAAGCACGGGTACGGGTACGGGGTGCGGGTACGACACGACACGGGTACGTGGGTACGTGATTTGTCAAAAAAAACCGGGTGCGGGTACGTTCGGGTACGCCGAATATAATAATATATTTTAATATTTTATTATATATTTATAAAAATTATAAAAAAAAAATTGTAGAGCAATCAAATAACAATAACATCACCAAAATGGAAAATTCTAATATTACTCTTCATTTCTTAAGTGATTAAGTTCCATATTTCATAACATGAGGCATCAATACATCATTCATTAGAAAAAAAAATCTGTCACCAGTGTGTTGACCAGTGCCTGACAAGATGAATAATTTTTAGAGACCAAATTATGAGATTTTTTTTACCGGACTTTTGGGATTTAATAATGTTTGGACAAAATAGATTTTATGAATTTTTAAAATTTGAAAAATACCCCACCGTTTGGAAGTTAAGAAAGTTAAAATTTTAACCCAACCCTTTTCTTTGAATTTTGTACTAGAACTGGAGAGTTGACTTTTTTTCCTTTTAGATTTGGGTGTTGAAACTATTTTTAATAAATCCAAAAGGGGGGTATTCCGTTATTTACATGTAAATCTTAAGTAAATGGACAATAAAATAGTAAAGACATTTACTTGTACATACCGAGTACAGGAAAGTAGAGAGAAGTACAGGAGAGGAAAGAGAAGCAGCAGGAAGAAGCAGGACGTGTCGGGTACGCGTGGTGCGCACCCGACACGCAAAACTAGTTTTTTTTTTTTTTTTTTTTTAAAAAAGGGGTACGTACCCCGGACGTACCCGCACCCCATACGTGTCGGGTGCGGGTGCGGGAGTCCCGGGAGAGTACCCGTGCTTCCTAGCTGATAAGGCTAATAGGGTGTGATTATAGAGTTTTGAAGCATACTATACTAAGAAGGGTGTTTAGGGGGCCTCAAAGAAGCCATCACGGGACATACAAAGAGGGACGTTTAGGGCCCCTCCCACGTAAGCGAAGCGCCCTTAAGCTTAAGCTTACGTGATAGGGGCGTTAATAGGGCTGATGGGTGTAGGGACCTCCCATCAAGTAAGGGACCGCTAGCTCATATGCTTTCTTTAGAAGCTGTCTTTGGTGTTACTTCATGAAAGTGATTACGATTTATTTATAGTTTGTTTTGGGGGCAAAGAAGTCTACCCTTCTAAGATCACGGCAATTTTGGGCATCTAACAATGTTTTAGAAGTTCAAAGTTTGCCAGGGAATCATATCCCTTAAGGTGATATGATGCAACAAACCTTTCACGGAGTTATCAAGACACTAAGTTGGAATGGAATGAAAAGTTTCAAAAGGCATAAAAAGGAGGCTCCGCTGCTCCATTGGCCGATCTCCAAATTTGGCATCTGTTGGGTTTTTCCATTTTCTATTCCGGAGTTGATGCTTCTTTGGACCTTTGTGCCATGGAAGAAGAAAGGCAAAGTATTGTGGAATTTGTGTCTTCTTGCAACATGGTGGGTGATATGGAAAGAGAGAAACTCTCGTTTCTTTGAAGGGGTTGCAAAATCTCCGTATTGGCTATATATGAAAATTATTGTGCTCTCTGTTTCATGGGCGAGAAGTTTACCGGCTTTCCGTTTTGTATCGGCCTTTGACTTATGGGAGGGTTGGAGGGTTGTTTGCTTTAGTAGGGAGATCCGGCATCGGATTGTTCAGAGATGGGAGGCTCCGCCTATTGACATGTTCAAAATTAACTTTGATGGGTCGAGTATTGGCAACCCGGGCCCAGCCGGAGTTGGCGGTTTGTGTCGAGACACTTGTGGTGAAGTTGTATGGGCTTTTTCCGGCCCTCTTGGAGTTTGTGATGCATCGGAGGCCGAGGTGATGGCGGTTTATCATGGCATAAAAAGGCTTGAGAGAGATAGCATGGATAGCACTATTGTGGAGGGAGACTCTTTGAATGTGATTAGATGCTTGAAGGGGGTTGGTGTCGCCTCCTTGGAGATTTTCTTCTATGTTTTTATGAAATAGATGATTTAATTGCGGGCTCATCTATTGTTTTCAATCATGCTCAGAGATCTGCTAATGGGGAGGCGGACTCCTTGGCTAGGAGTGGGGTTAGGAGGTTGCAGTTGGAGTCCTTCCTCCTTGAGAATTGTATTGTTTTTGTTTTGGTTGTTTTGTTTTCTTGAAATTTTGGCTGTGGTCCATCTCGGCCATCTTCCTTTTTAATGAATTCATCCTGCCGTTTCAAAAAAAAAAAGTTTCAAAAGGCATTCAAGGATGCTAAGAGGGATCTATTGAATCCCTCCAATTTCAGTTCTTCAAGATTCCAATAATACGTGTGCGATTTTAATAATATTTTCCATCCAATCCTTCATATTAACCAAGAATGTGAACATGTTGCCAAAGATGACATTCTATTCAGAGAATGTGAACATGTTGTGAAATTGGGAGCCCTAGTGTCGGGTTTCCTCAAACTTAATTTTGATGGCTCTAGTCGTAGAAATCTGGACCCTGCCGGTATTGGGGGAGGCCATAGGGATGCGGAAGGGGTGGCTAGGTGGCCCTATGCAAACCCATTGGAGTGGTCGACTCTAGTGAGGCGGAGGTTCGGGGGGTTCATTAAGGAATTAAATTATTTGGAAGAAGACCATAACCGAGTGGTAGTGGAAGGCGATTCTCTTAATGTGATTCGTTGGTTATCCGGCTCTCATATTTTTCCTTGGCGTTTTGTGAACCTTTTCAACAAAATAAATGACTTGGTGGGCAATTCCTGTGTTTCCTTCCGCCATATTGGAAGATCGGCCAGTGGAGTAGCGGATAAGCTAGCTAGGAGTGGGGTTCATTTGGAGGCCTTGGAGCTTTATAATTTCCTTCCTCCCTGACTTGTTTTGCTCCATTCGTTGGATTGTATGCTTAGATGGATGTGCGGCCACACAAGGTTAGATCGAATTAAAAATGAAAACATCCGTAAAAAGGTGGGGGTAGCACCAATTGAGGAGAAGATGAGAGAGCACCGCTTAAGATGGTTTGGGCATATCCAACTTAGGCCTTTGGATGCTCCGGTGAGAAAAAGTGACTCGTGCCAAGTTGATGGTATAAAAAGAGGTAGGGGCAAACTGAAAACAACTTGGGTAGAAACAGTGAGGAAAGACTTGAGGACTAGGAACATAACAAAGAACATGGCCTTGGATAGGATAGAATGGAAGAAAATGATCCATGTAGACGAACCCAACTAGTGTCAGGAGTAGACTTAGTCAATTTGAGCCGGGTAGATCCTTTCACCTTCTTCATGAAAATTTTCTAAAGGATTCATTAGCCGACCCCAACTAGTTTGGAACAAAGGCTTAGTTGAGTTGAGTTGAGTTGTATTTTTTACCATCTCGGTCCTCTTAATGAAATCTTTGACCATTCAAAAAAATGTTGCAGAGATGACACAGTGAGACTGCAAACTATATTGACATTAAAAGGCTTGAGTGGACACGGATAATCCAGAATGAAATAAGTACAAATAATATCTATAGGTCATAGCCTGTGGTTTTATATTGTTGACTTATTGTGATCTACATTCCTAACTAAAATGTGCATCATAAAATAGAGTATAAGAGTATGCAATTGTGATCATTAAAGAATATCATTGGAGAATTGGAGTGATTGAGGACATGTTTCAAGGGATGTATATTGTACATTCAAGGAACAAGCTTTTACTAGGGGTGCAACCAAGGTTTTAAATTTCGGTTTCGGGGGTAATTTCGGACCCAGCCAAAATTTGGTAAAGACACACGAAATGTCGATTTTTTGGGCTGAAATTTCGGTAATTTCGGCTGAAATTTGGGAAAGAAATAAAAAATTAATTTTTTATTTTCAAATTTCGCCAAAATTGACGAAATTTCCGAAATTTAGGCCAAAAATTTTGACCGAAATTTGGTACGTTTCGCCAATTTCAGTTTCGGGAAATTTCGGATGAAATTTAAAACCTTGGGTGCAACTCGGGTCGATTTTTGGGATTTCGATTTGAGCTTTTACCATAAAATTGGGTCGGGTTCGGGTAGTTTCCAATTCATTTTTAAGCGAAAGCTCAACCTGACCACCCAAATTGCACCGCTAGCTTTTACTATGTACGTCAGGTTTTTTAAGGGAAAAAGCAATTCATTTTCTACAAAAGCATCGTCTATAGACTGGCCCATGTGCACCACCCTGCTTACCTCACCACAATTTAGGTATAATAATAAGGGAAACAACCATTCAAGAAAAGATAATAATAATAAGAAAAACAACATGAAGACACACTTGTGTCAGGCTGTCCAAACAGCCCCCCTAAGATTGTCATCCATACCTATGTAGGGGTACAATTGTCAATTTATAATAGATGTAGGGGTATTTTTATCATTAAAAATGGCCATCAATGTATTGTCGAGTAACTGGTATAATAGGGAGCGTGGTTTGGAAGCTACCTGCTATAATGGATATGTTCTTCATTATTTCATGATTCAGTGAACAGGGACTATAATATAATTGGCATTGCTAATATGTCAACATTTTAAATTCATCTGATGGCGTTAAAGTGAATGTAGGCAGCCTATAATAATGGACATCATCGTGTGTGTTCCTAGGCTCGTTGTCAATGTGCTAGAAGAACTATAGCACCTCCAATGTCATATGCACAGAGATAAGAGACAGATTTACCCTTCTAGCCAGATAATCAAGAATGCGCATCTCGTTACGTACCAACAAGCCAGCAAGCCTAAGAAGGCTGGTGAACTTGGAACTTAAAAATATGAGGTAGCATAATTTTGCCATGAATTTTTTTTTCGTGGAATATTAACTTATCAAATGCAAATCAGAAGAATTGACCCCCATGAGAAAATAGCAATTTCTGTGAGTACTTCATGGATATGTTTCAAAAATCAATGATCTCTCGGATTCATGGAAAAGCTAAAGAAATTCCCACTTAGCTAATCAAGGGATGATGTCAAAACATGAGGGTAACATCAACATAATTCCCATTTCATGTATTATTACATTATCCCATGAAGGGCTCAACTCCAATTTTAGCACATAGAACAGCTTTGACCTAGGAAAGAAGGGGTTATTAATCCGTTAAAGCATGCAAAGTGTTCAGGTAAGCTATTGTAAGTGAGATATGATTTTCCAAATGGGTCAAGATGGACTAAAGTAGCAATTCATGCCCGTTCAAGGAGAACGAAAATCGCAATATATCTGATTTGTGATCATGTTAAACATGTACTTCTACCAATGAATCAAAATCCCTCTACTTCTAATTGAATCAGAGATAATCAAATTTTGAAACAGATAGGTTTAACATATAGTATTAGGAAACCTAACAAATTAGGAAAATCTATACATCACACTATAAGAATTATTCGTAATTGTATGCCATCACATCAATTCAATTAGAGATTACTCATAGAAATCTGAAAAAAAAAAAAACAGAACTAAATGAGAGCTTACGTTCTTTGACGCCATTAACAATTCTAGTCTTAAACCCTAGACTATTCAGATTACCACCTGCCACTTCATTATCGGACACGAAATCCAATTTCGGATCCTTGTCGGGCTTTCGAGCGAGTCTAGAAGCTTCGAATAGAAGCAATGCGATCGCAGGGAGGAATAATAAGACCGTCCACCATTTTTTCATCTTCCTAAAGATCCACCGGAGAGTATCGCCCTTTCCCCGGAACCCTAATTTCCTCAGTTTTCTCCGGCCCCTGGATTTCATCTTTCCTGTGGTATCGTCGGAATCTTCGTCGGAGATGGAAATTGAGATGCTATTGAACATTGTTGGAGGCATTGAAGGGAGAAAATAGAAACAATGAAGAGTTTTTTTTCTTTTTTCAATGAAGAGAAACCCTAATCGGACCCCATGCGTGATATTAGCGTTGATCCTGGCTCTTCATTTTGGTTGAATATCGTATTTATCGAACGATCTCAGCGGTCCATTCAATGGCTTTGCAGAATGGGTCATTGACATAATAACGAAGAGCAAGTTGTACATGTAGTCTACGATTATTCCACGAGAGTGGGACAAGGGGTGATGAGCTGTGATGACCTAAGATTATAAAACTAATCACAAGCTATGAAATATTTTCTCTCGAAAAGATGGTCTTTAAATAAGAGAATTTCTAATTAGAAATGTTCGAACAAAATGATTTTCACATTAGGTCATTTACAAGTTGGAGGCTTTGGATGTCTATCTTCCAAAAAAAAAATGTATGAGAGTGGATATGTGAAACTACAGGTTACTCCAAAAGCTTTAGCTGTTGGAGAAAGGGATTATTTATCTTTTATACTTTAACACTCCCCCGCATGTGTGGCCCACTTGGCAAACACGTGGCACATGTGGTCCCACTTTGGGCCAACCATCGCATGTGGATTTTTGCTATCTGGGAGATTTTAACTCAAGACCTTTGGCTCTGATAGCATGTTAAACTACCAGTTACTCAAGAAGTTGGTGAGTTAACATGGTATGAGAGCATTAGATCCTACCAGGGCCTAAGCACAACATGAGAGAGTCCCCGCCCTCCGGCGGATGGGCGATTTAGCCGTCCGCCGGTGGCCATCACTCCTCATCATGATCACTGCTACAAAATACCACCCCTTCTTCGTCTTCTTCTTCTTCCTCTCCTTCCTCGGAGTCTTCATTTCCGCCCAGCCATGTTATTTACATTCTCCTTTTCTTTTCTATTTTCAAAATAGTCCCCTGTTTCTACATTGCCTTCACCTGACCTCGGTCTCTTCTTTCTCTTTGAAATCCCATATTATAACATGGCAGTGGAGCTTCTCCCATTACCATGTGAAGGCTACATCCATTTCTTTCATCAAGTATTGTGAGATTATTTGAATAATGGATTATTTCTCCCGAGGCTGTTTCATTTTTGCCTAAAGCAGATCATTCCAGCAAAGACTACTTGTTGTTAGGCTTCATCTTGACAGGGAAAGGGGTTACAAATTACATCCCACCTACTTTACTCAGTACGCCCCTCTTCCCTAATACCCATTCACCCTATCTCCTCGGGTCTTTGTCTTTTGCAAAATACTCAAATACCTAGTCCTCGATCTGATAAGTGCACCCCTTCATTGTTTTTTCCCCAACACCTCTCTTCTCGACCTACCTATCCACCTTAAGATTAATAACTAAGACCCCATTTGGTTTTACCCAAAGGTCTACCCCCAAATTTTTTATTTGCACCGCTACAAAAATTTCATAGTGCCGGTTACTTATGTTTGCCATTATTTTTCACAACCGCTAATTGTCGCTCCTGCTTTCAAATCTTAATTTACATTCCTAATTTCTTCTTTGATCCATCTCAGTTGAAGTACCTTTCTTAAGGTGCATGACTGAAATAATTCCTCTACTTAGTTAAGGTGCCTCACTCCATGAGGTGCGTGCCTGAGCCGACCCATGATGTCTTGCCCATCGAGGCCCATTATGGCCTATTGAGGCCCCATCTTGCCCATTTCGGCATTGGTCTATAATGACCCATTTCTAGAGGGTTTGGTACTCAACACCAACCTAAAGACTCGCCCATTCCGGCTTGAGTCCAATTCAATTCTTTGAGGCTCTTTGCGGTTCATTCTTCAACAACAGGCGGAAATCATCTTCAGCAATATCGACAACAGGCAGTCATCAATCGTAGCATTGTGCATCAAAATTTGCTAACTTTTATATTACTTTTATGGGATTATCAATTGTAATCAAACGCATATCGATTTCCAATCCATATACATTTGAGGGGGCATGTTAGGATATGTGAGATCCAACGGTTGTATTGGGTTGAGATTCAACGTTGGATCATCTTGGTGGTAGATTAGGCATGTTGGTTAAATGTGGCAATCTAGCTTGATGAGGCAATTAAATCAAATTAGTAAGTAGGTTAGACGGGGCAAGCTAAATAAATTAGGATGTTAGATTTGATTTGATTTGGTGGCAAATTGATGTAGGTAGGTTTGTTAGGAAAGTAGATTAGATTGAGATTATATCTTTCCATGTTTATCCTTTTGAGTGTTCTATTTAAACACTCATTGCTTCATTGTAAATTATCCAAGAATTAGTGAAAACTCCTAAATTTTGTTCAGGATAGGGATCATTGGATATTGTTGTTGTTGTTAGGGGTAAAATCCGTCCATCCATGAGCATTGACTCACGGCACCTAGCCAACCTTGACGCCGAACTTGCCACTTATGGTACAAGGGCAAAGAGGTCATTTTGCCAGTTCTTCAATATTAACAACCAGGAGCAAGAAGGAAAGACCCCCAAGGGGAAGATCAAACCTCGCACGGGCAACTTTAATTAAAGTTCAAAGGTTTAATTAGAAATCGAGTTCCATAAGGAAAAGCGTCGGAGGGTCTTCGCGGAATCCAAACTCTAGAACCTCTGACATGTGTTCTTTGAACGCATGACATGCACGGATCGAAGTATGGTGTAACCTCATCCAATCGGAGCGGATTTTGGCACCAAGACTTGTGATTGACGATCTTGCTTGGGTAAATTTATCTTGCACATTGCTCTATAATTTTACTCTAGTGATATTTTTATCTGAGAACAGAGGTTGACACGAAAATAAAATAAAAAATAGCAAGTCCAGGGATAAAATAAACCAAAACCTGCAATCTCCATAGTGTACAAGCCAATAAATTTTTGCATATTCCTATTTTCGAATAATAAAATATCTATGTAGTATATTTAGACCTGGCAAAAAGTGACCCGGACCCGCGGGTTGACCCAGCCCACGCGTAATTTCTGGGTCCGGGTCCCAAATTAGTGACCCGTTTCAATTTGATTTAAGGTCCCGAGGAAAAAAAAGACTAGCTAGCTGTCAATTATTCAACTTTTACCAAATAAAGTTTTATTTTTTATTTTTTTAAAAAGGGGCGCGCATTTGCTTTTAGTATTAATTTTTGAAAAATAGAAACGGGTGACCCGCAGGCCCACTCGGCCCGTGCGGGTGGGGTCCGGGTCCACCAATTAGTCACCGGTAAAATTCCAGGTCATATTGACCCCATCTGTATGACCTGGACCCGTAAGGGTTAGGTGAAACCCGGCCCGACCCACCCGTTTGCCAGGTCTAAGTATATTGGTGAAGGGAGGGCCCCAATTGGTAGAAAAAAAACCTCCAACCCCTTCGGGTTATCCTACGCTTGGAAGTACAAAAAGAAATAAATACAGTGATATTTATATTCTTCGCCGCCGTAAATAGTAAAGAAAATTGAAATATCGAGAATCGAATAGGATAAGTACTCGGTGGGCTTATATCAAAGTAAATATGATGAATAAGGAACCCCATGACAAAGTTAGTAAATATTCACAATGCATGTGATCCATTATCTTCAATTCTTGGGAGATTCATCGAAGAATTCACAACAAATGAGGGTCCAATGAGAAGAAATAGGCATGTCGATCTCCTTGATTTACTCCCCTCATTCAAAGATGCATGCTTCAACGACAAAGCCAATATGTCCTGAGTGACTGAGGTAACCAATCTCGCACAGTGTCGTGAGTGGAGGGGCCCCGCTCGAGTTGGAGGATCCATGGGAATGGGTCAGAGAGGTGGGAGAAATGGGGGGGTCCTTCCAGCCCTATCCAAACTCAAAAGACCATCAGCCACACACTTGAGGAACAAATTCCAACCCAAGCGTATTCTAATAAACCCATAGGGGGAAGTATTCTAATAAACCCGTAGGGGTTCCCGCCGAACCCCATCTTACCTATTAAAAGAAAAAACTTTCAACCCAAGCCCTATTCCAATACTGGTATCTTTTGCCATCTCATGGAGTCTCAACAGGAGCAGGTGGGTTGTGTTGGGGAATCTAATGGAATTATCTAGCAAGATTTTTTTGAAAAAATTATATAACACCAATCCAATAACAATAAATCAAAATAATAAAAATATTAAAGAAAAAGATTTCAAATGCTCTGCAAAATAAAACATCACAGGCACGCAAGGGTTTCTTACAAAACATCAATATAATACTAAAGATATGATTACAATTTACTTGGCATACCGAAAATTGCCTCTCCGTAGAGGCAATACGCGAACGTATGCATTGGGTTGACCTGTGATTATCTCCCATGATACAATAATACTCAGGATAGTTTTTGTCCAACGAAACACTCGCACGAACCCGCAATCACAAAAATAGTAAAATATAAAATGCCAAGAAGAAATAATGGATGCAATATTAAAGAAGATGATAGTATTTTTGATAAGGGAACAAGACAAATTGTTGGAGAAGGTGTTGTTTAGAGAAAAGAGAGGGGACTTTTCAGAGAAAGATAAGGGGTTATTTGGATGCACATAATTCAATTGCAGGCGTAAATCAGTTTCAATAAAAATATATCTCAGCTGATACATTTACATTTAAATAGTTTTATATTGCAGAAAAGTGTTTACGCTCCGTAGAGCATATACCTTCTCTGCTCAGTCGACCATAAATAGAGTGGGGGCCCACATTGTTCGGGTGATGCAAACCATTCATTTGATAGGCCTTGATAGATAGGGTGTGCCCAAAAAATCAGCTCCATAGGATCATCCCGACCCTTGATTTGTGGAGGTTAAAATGGACGGGTATAAACCTCCACAAATCTGTCCTTTTTAACCTCCATAAATCGAAGGGTTGGGATGATTCTTTTGAGCTATTTTTTCGGGCAAACCCTATCTATGTCATGTCCCATCATATGAATGCTTTGAATCATCCAAACAATGTGGGCCAATTGTGTTTTGACCGACTGAGCATATAACTTTGTTTGCTCGACCGAGCATAAACATTATTCTCTTTATATTGATTGGGCGATCCTTCATTTATGGGAAAAGTCAATTGTACTACTCGGATGACATTCTTTAAATTTTCATAAAAAAAAGTGAATCGTATGTTTAGCTACTAATTTTATAGACATTATATATGTTATTAAAATGGTTTGGCTAATTCAATGTATATTCTATATTAAGTTTAGGGCAGTGATAAATCGACTCCCCATGTGTCTTTCTCTCTCCTCTGGGGTTTAACATTTTGGGGTTTAACATTTTGAAAAAAACATACATGGTCTGTAGATACATGCCACATATCTATGACAAGAGGGAAAAAACAGTCGAAATACTGTAAAATAACTGCAATGACATGATGAAAATACTATTCACAAGTTAATTTTTAAGAGTGAAATTAATTTCTAACAATTTGACAACTACCGGAAAAATTGATAAAATGCCCTTCAAATTTTGAAATAGACTTTTCCCAAGAATCCCAATCCAAACCACATAAAACTAATTTCAGCGGAAAACTTTTTTCATCGGGAATACTCTCATAGGATGATCCCAACCCTCCCATCTATAGACGTTTCTATAATGTGCAGTCCCTATATATATTAGAGGGTTAGGATCATCCTATGGAAATGATTTTTCAAAAAGTCATTTCCACAGTCCAATATGTTTCAAAAAGTACAGTGGGCCCCGTTCATATCGGATAATCCAATCTGTTCATCTGTTGGGCCACATTTCAGACCACATAAAACTAATTTCAGCGGAAAACTTTTTTCATCGGGAATACTCTCCTAGGATGATCCCAACCCTCTGATTCTATAATGTGCAGTCCCTATATAGATTAGAGGGTTAGGATCATCCTATGGAAATGATTTTTCAAAAAGTCATTTCCATAGTCCAACATGTTTCAAAAAGTACAGTGGGCCCCACTCATATAGGATAATCCTCATAAATCATCTTCACAAGATGATACTAACCCTCCGATCTATAGAGGTTTTCATAATGTGCACTCCCTCTATAGATCAGAGGGTTAGGATCATAGGGTGTTTGTGGCCCAACAAATGTACAGTTTGGATCATCCTATGAAGTGGGCCCCACACTAGTTCTTGAAAAATACTAGACTTCACGGACAAAGACCATATAAAGTCTCAATTTTGATACTGTACAGTGTACAGGGAGACATCAGTAATTTGGCAAACAGCTACACGATCCCCAAACCTACCAATAGAGTCCACAGCCCCCCCTGGATTCATAAACCTAGAAAAATTCCAAATTTAGATTTAGAATTTATAAAAGGCTAAGAAGCATGACCATCGTTTAGAAATAGCCCCCCGAAACAGATGCCCTCAATCCCTAACTCCCGTAACAACAATAACCACAACCCTATTTTTCTCCCCATTAGCCATATGATCTCTTTCTCTTTTTCTTGGCTAGTGCTTATTTGGGTCCCTATACATCTAAAAAAACTGGTCACAAACAAATCTCCCCTAGTAAATTAGAGTGCTATAGAGGAAAAAAGTGAACAACATTACTCAACAAAAAACGTTCATCACCATTGAAGCAGGAGATCTCATACCCTAAGCCCTTTCTCCTCCACCCCATTACAGGTACATTACATTACCCTCTTTTCCCCTCAATTCCTTTTTGTAGTTGTGAGTTGTGACTATACCTAGACATGTCATGTTTGTACATTTGTACACAGTTATGGTGGCACTTGAGGTTTGGCTAGGGAAAAGAAAAAAAATAGAAAGGGAATAATTTCTCATAAAAAAAAGAAGGTGAAGGTTAAAAACCCTTGATTGACTTGGGTAATTAATGTCTTTTAGATTATGATTTTGGGTCTTGATTTTAGGTTTCGTTCATGGGTTTTTTGGATTAAGGAAATTGGATTCGAACCCAGATTTTATTAAGGAATGTAACGTTTGAATTTGGTTTGGGGTGGGTATTGGGCGTTGATCTGCCCTGTCTGGGTATTTGATGACTGGATTTCATCTAGGTTTTAGATGCACTTATTGTCTTTTGGGGATTTTGTGTTCTTGGGTTTGGAGTTTTTGCAAAATCTAGACCTTTTGGTGTGTGGCTTGACTCGAGTTTGCAAAATCTATGAGGGTACGAGTCCATTTGAACTTTTAATATTGTTAATATTGACGATCTATTAGTTCTGTTATTTTTTATGGGTTTGGGTTCATGGGTTGCAGACCTAGTTTTGATTTAATGGGTGCTGAGATGATTATGGATGAGATTCAAACTATTGTTTTAGTGTTCAAAATCATACACAGAGTTTAACGTCATCATTTGAAGGATGCCCATTTTGATTAGTTAGTTATTTGTTGGGGCTTAACTGTCATGAAAGCTATATTGGAGAATCTATTGACTCTTTTCCTCTGGTTCAGTGAAAAGAGAACTTTATTCATATGAAAATGAGTATAAAGAACCATTCCAAAAAAAAAAGAAAAAAAAAGAGAGTATGAAGCAAGTTTAAATGTGAACAGGAACTAGGTAGGGGTGTCAACAGATCTTCGGATTGGATCCGCCTATGTCTAAGCCGCGACCCGGTCAAATTTCCTATCAATCGGATCAGATTCGAAGTGTTCTTCGGATTCTACTTCCTACGTCTCGGTTACGATCCATTTCAAATCGGACTGTCCATCAGAGTGTCCTAATAGGTCCTCCCTACATTTTACAGAGTTAAAATTCTCACAAGAGGGCGAATGCAAATTTGACCGGTACCTAGTGTGCTAGGGACTAGGGTCAATGGTTAGTGGTTAGAGAAGGAAGAGAAGAGGGTGACTTGAGATTTGAGATAGATGAATGAAAAAAATACTAAAAATATGAATTGTTCGAAAAAATGCACATGACTTATTTTTACTAAAATACCCCAAAAATAATACTTAAAGTTATAAAAAATTAGAGGGTGTTTTCATAAAATATTATAATAAAACCAGATATAGGACTGCCCCGCGGGCTTTGGTTGGTTGTCTGGATTCTATCGGTAATAATTTAGGATCCTATGATAGGGTCCCGAAATGTGTCCATGGATCTGGGTAACGTGTCTACATCCAGTCTGTTGTGCTACGAATGGAAATTTAGGATGAAACTTCAAGAAGGGCTATATTAAGTACAAATACACATTTAGAAACCATCACATAATCAAGGTAACCATCCATTATGATTTAATAAGATCGCACACCTAGTGACATGCGCAATAAGTGACATACAATGTCATACATGTTTGGAACAATATGGTATATTTTAAACATAGATATTTCATGCCATTTCTTTTACTTTTCAACTTACTCATCTTATTAACGGAATGGACATTATATTTCATCGATATATAAGGTTTTTTTTGTGTAATGCGAGTGAATGCAAGGAATGGAATTTTTAACCATAAGTGTTTTTGGGGTTAGGATGGGAAGTCTTGGAAGAGTTTGGAAGGTTTTTTTTTTTTTTTTTGGATCGAAAGAAATCTAAGGTTTGTCAAAAATAAAATGTATGGATCTTATTTTTAAGGATGAAAGAAAGGAAAAGTTTGAAAAGATAGGAATTTCAAAGCCAAGAAAGAGGGTAAATGAGAGAAGTAGACTAATAGAGTGAAAGAAGATGAAATACTTCTTTGAAATGCTATAGTATTATTTGTGATTGATCACTTGCTTTGATACCACCTTAAATCAATGAGATAATATGTTAATAAGAAGAGAGAAAATGGAAGAGGACAAAGACACGTTTGGGAGGAATTCATTCTTCTATTTGAAAATTGAGTTACTATGCCTTATATACATTATTCAAATGACCCAATAACCCTACACGGTCTTTATTGTCCTATAGAGATCAGGGATGCTTGGTTTAGAGAAACACTACCTAACAAAACAAAACATACTCCCAAAACCAAATATCGTTCCCATCCCCTGCCCTAAACCTAACAACCAATTCAAACTCATCTTTGACAGGACAAATGGACTTCCAAGGCCCAGAGCCTTGACCTCTGCCTAAATTCTTGCTATCCCACACATCCCTTCTCCCCCCATACTTCCTTGCTATAATTTTGCTCCATAAAGCTTCCTTCTCAACACCAATTATCCAAAGCCATTTCCCAAGCAACACTTTATTTTTCGAAGCAATGTTTCTAGTGCCTAATCCCCCCTTTTCTCGTTTGGTTTTGCAAACCCCACTCTGCGTAACCAGATGTTAGATTTTCTCCCTTCATCTTTGTCCTCCCAAAGAAAATCCCTTTGTAATTTTCCAATTACATGCCACCTCCATAGGAATTTTAAATATCATGTATTATGTAGGAAGACTTATGCCCTGTTCGTCTGGGATTATGACAACCGATTGCCACCCCCCAATCCGACTATTGGACTCAAAATTACATTAATTTTGTGTCCAACAATCAGATCGGGGGCTGCCACAATCGGTTGCCACAATCTCAAACGGATATGGCCTTAGAGAATCAAAGCCATCATTTCAATTGGAGTTGTTAAATGGATGAGACTTTTAGAAGTGTGTTTCTTGATTGCATATGAACTTTTGTCACGGAAAGGACAAATTATCTTGGAGGCTCCGTGAGAAACAAGTTCCGAAGATGTTCATGATATAGAAAGCCAGTGGAAGTTTGCAAGGCCCTACTCCAAATCTTAATTTGTTGGAAAGGATCTGCCAATACCTTTCAATGAAACTATCTAAATTGAAGCTGCTGAATCGAATTCACTCGATACACAAGGCAAAATAATCGAGGCACAAGTTATATATTTATATCCAACTAAGAAACTATTGAGACAGTCATATGTGTCCCCCAAATTGATGCAGAAACATCTACTGGAATAATTTTGCTCCCTAATATCTGTTTCAAGCAATCTATTGTTGTTTTTGGAAACCTTTTTGAGATCTATAATGCCTATTTCTAAGTATTTTTCAAGGTTTTGACTTCGCAACGTTTAGTGACGTATTTATTTTAGAACACATAAAATATAGAGTTAGTTTTGGTATTTTTGAAAAATCTTAGTTGTGACTCGTGAGATGGATTTTGCTTAAATTTGTTTCTATTTCTGGTTGGGTGTTGGGGAGTTATTACGGAAGTCAATTTTTTGATTTTTTAAAGGTTGCGGTTATATTTAAGATTATAAGGTCATTCTTATAGGAGGTTTAGGGTAGGGTTAAGTTTTATGTTTGATGTTTTATGTTGGAAATTAGTATTACATTTTCTCTATTGTACGTAGATTCAGTTTATATTTGATTGTTCATCTTTAGTCCCTTGTTATTTTCTCTATATTCCTAGCTTTTTTGGTGATTGGTTGATCATCTTCACCGCCTTGTTATTTTCCCCTATCCCTAGCTCCTATTCCAAAATTTGCCACGTCATTCTCTAACTTAGTTCAATGCCCATTTCTGAGATCAAGATGCTATCTTAATTCAAATAATTTTATGTGTATGCTATTCTATTGGTTAATTTTGCATGGAAATATATTTTATATTAATTTACAAAATGTAGGATTATGATCTGTAGTTTATCATAGTCCATGCTGGGTTATTTTTGTAGTAAGATTTATGCTTTTATAATAATTCGAAGATCTGTGTATATCTCCGTGAAATCTGTCTTTAATTTCACAGAAACACCATCAGCATTTTCTACTTAATAATTGATCTCACTTTGTAGATTGTTAAGCTCTGTATGGAGTGAAGTTGAACACAATCAGAGATGGTTTAGACATTTTATATCATTCAGATGCATGCGGAGTCATCCTAAAGGAAGAACTGGTCTTATTGGAAGTAGATTACGCTCAGGAAATGCCCGGTGATAATCAATCAAACGAATACCATGGAGAACATGCTTTGCCCAAATTTGATTGTGCTCTGCAAGGGCCTAGAGATGGAATATTAAATGGCACCAATGCTGGTGAAGAAACCTTACAGAAAGTAGATTTTCTCAAAAATTGGGAAGGTGATGAACTATCAAATAACATCTGTGAAATAAAAGCTAGATCTCGGAGAACAGATTATACACATCAGGTGGGATGCGACTTGTCAATGGGTACCTGTCAGGGAGAAGATACCTTGCCGAAAGAAGAGGATATAAGCAAAAAAGATGGTCAACCCACAAATCTCATGTATAATGGAGAACCTGAATCCCATAAACAAGGAGTTCAAGTGTCAGATGGTATACCTAAGGTGGATGAGTCTTTGCTAAACATAAAAGCGCAGAGAAATGAAGCAAATGATGATAAACCTACTTCAGAAAACTTTCATGCTGTAACTTCAGATTTTCAGCATAGGGAGCGAGAAGCATTACCTAGTAACTTTCATGAGCCGTCAGAATATCTACCTCAAGCAAATGAGGGTGACCTAGGTAACTTGGAAGTACAGAAGCAAAATGGTGAACCTTCCGACTCATATCCATTTATTCATAAGGTGGAAACTGAGCTGCTAAATGGCAAACATGAGGGAGAAGCTTATCATCTCGAAGTTGAAAGCCCGGAACAAGATGATACTGTCGCATTGTGGGTGAAGGTAAGGGATGCCATTCATTTGTTTTACTTTGAACTCTCTCTCTCTCTCTCTCTCTCTCTCTCTCTCTCTCGGAGTAATCACTTGTTATAGTTTAATCTTTATCATTTTTTTTGAAAAGTTTAATCTTTATCACGAACTTGAATTGTTAGGTTTATGGACTTATTCTACTTCCCTACCACATCATGTTCTGGCGAGTGATTTAATGAGCATTTGATGGAGCTTATATGTATCTGGATTGTGGTTGGTCGTATTGATTAATGATTGCTCATAAGAGGTGTAATTATTTCTATATGTTTTTTTAAGCCTACTTTATAGTTCATGCATTGATGAGTACATAAACATCCATTGCATTTTCTTAGTTTTCATCGACTAGTTGATGATATCCTACTGATGAATGCTCATAAGTAATTTAGAACATTGTTTCATTGTTCTAACTTTCCAGATAATCTAAGTAAGCTGTGTTGGTTGAGAACAAAAATAGTTGTGATTGATGTTGCCACCCATTCTTTCTTGAAAGCGGTATAGATTTCTATGTGTGTATACTTGGTGGCTGCTACTTGCTAGCACCATTAGCTGATACTTGTCACTAGTGTGACTGTGTGAGAAACATATTAACCTACCAGTAGAAACTTTTGTTACTATATTACTTTTTGTCAGTGTTAATGTATAAAAGATTAAATAATGCCTTCCTCCAACAGGTTAAGCTTTTGGAGTAATTGGTTGTTTCACATGGTATCAGAGCTAAGGTCCTGGGTTCAAAACTCCTTGATATTAAAAATCCACATGCGATGGCCGTCCCAAAAGGAGGGAAGATGTGCCATGTGTAGGCCAAACCTAAAAAGAGGGGCCACACATGAGGGGGAGTGTTAAAGTATGAAAGATTAAAAAACGCCTTCTCCAACAGGTTAAGCTTTTGGAGTAATTGTTTGTTTCACCTCAACTCAACTCAACAAAGCCTTTGTCCCAAACTAGTTAGGGTCGGCTAAATGAATCCTTTAGAAAAATTTCATGAAGAAGGAATCTACCTGGCTCTAATACTGGCTCTAGTTGGGTTCTTCTACCCGGATCATTTTCTTCCATTCTTTTTTTTTTTTGAAAATTGACATTTTATTGAATAGTGGTTGGGACAAGTTGTCCCGTCATTATACAAAGTTGGATCAAAGTCCAAGTACAATCCTTAAAAGGATTACAAAGATGTAGAGACTGTGGTATGCTCCTTTAGCACTCCTGCTTTGGCTAAAACATCCGCCTCTTCGTTCGCCGATCTTCTCCGGTGCTCAATTCTAGGTTGCAACACCCTTATGAGGTCAAGGACTTCCGCTATGACATCCTGGAGGCGCCAGGGCCCTTTTGAAATACCCGAAGCCCAACCCACTGCCTTCGTCGAGTCCCCTTCCACTATAAGAGATCGCAAGTTGTTCTCCATAAGCCCATCGTAATCCAAAAAGTAGAGCCTTGATTTCTGCCTCATTTGCATCACAAGTTCCTGCTGGACCCGAGAAGAACATAATGATCGATTGTTTATCATCCCTGATTAGGCCTCCAATCCCTGCCTTGCCAGGGTTTCCTACCCAAGGTCATGTTCTCTGTTATGTTCCTAGCTATCAAGTCTTTCCTCACTGTTTCTACCCAAGTTGTTTTCGGTCTGCCCCTTCCTCTTTTTACTCCTTCAATTTGGCACGAGTCGCCTCTTCTCACCGGAGCATCCAAAGGCCTACGTTGGATATGTCCAAACCATCTTAAGCGATGCTCTCTCATCTTCTCCTCAATTGGTGCCACCCCCACTTTTTTTACGAATGTCTTCATTTTTAATTCTATCGAACCTTGTGTGGCCGCACATCCATCTAAGCATTCGCATCTCCGCTACACTCATCTTATGCACATGCTGCTTCCTGGTGGCCCAACATTCTGAGCTGTACAGCATGGCTGGCCTCACAGCTGTCTTATAAAACTGGATAATTTGTTTCACACTCAGAAGTTAGAAATTTGAGATTTTTCAATTTATGACACATTTATAACTTGATTTATGTTACTGGAATTGGGTTATTTTTATTGTTATAAAACAAGGGATGGTGTTCAATGATAAGTTTGCAAAATGTCAAATGTGCTAGAATAATTAATACTGTGTTCATCAGTGGCTATCTTGGATTCTTGGATTGGTACCAACGAGCTTCTAGATGTGATATGTGCTTTACGTGAGGGTTAGAGATGTTGTACGTGTTTTTATTCTAGGAATCAAAGAACTAGAATGGAAGAAATGGGGGGGGGGGGGGGGGGGGTGGGAAGAGAGAGCTTGAGGATGGAAGACAGAGTTAGGGAAAGAGGAGAATAAGAAGAGGGGGAAGTTTTTGTAGGGTTTGAATCCACCCACACAACCCTCTTTGAATGCACCTACGAAACCCTTGTATAATTGTGGAAGGGGAAAACCCATTTTACGCAGATGGACCCAACTCACTTAAGTGATTACAACTTTAAGTCACAAGACTTGAGTAATGATAGGTAAAATTACATTCTTTCCCCCATTATAAATAAAAGAAAAAAAAAACCTTTACTAAGACTTTGTTTACAAGTATGTGGGGCCTGCGGTCCACTGATATCAGCCCATAATATTTTCATCACTTTCAACACACTCTCAAGCCGGTGCATGAATATCGTGCATGTCTTGCTTGCGAAGAATGTCCTGCAAATGTCCACGTGGCACAACTTTGGTGACTTTGGCATCTATCTTTTCTTTGACGAATTGACAATCAACTTCTATGTGCTTGGTTTTCTCATGGAAAACTTGATTATAGGTAATATATATTGCCGCCATTCAAAACAAATGTATTGCCGCTTTGTTGTCAAAGTAGAGTTTTATAGGCTATCAACTATCACTCCCATTTCTATATGGAGTGTCTTGAGCCACTTGACTTCACAACCCACAAGTTGCATGAACTATGGCCCTGTACTCAGCCTCTGCACTACCTGTTTTTTGCTCCTCCATGTGACAAGATTACCTCCAACAAAAGTGCAATAGCTACTGGTGATCTTTGATCCATATGAGAACCAGCCCAATCTACATCAACATATCCTTCTACAGTCAGGTGGCCCCTCTTGGCATATAAAACACATTTTCAGGTATTCCCTTCAGATACATCAGGATCCTATGAAAAGCTCCCAAGTGATCGAGGTGAGTGCACTGTCAGTTGACCTCTCTTGGCTTATAAACACATTTTCCAGGGTGTCTGTTTAGGTACCTTACGATCCTATAAGCCACTTCCAAGTGAGTAGAGAGAGTTGAGTGCACGAATCTACTAATTATATTCCCAACATATACAATTTTCAAAAAAATCGTCATATGATAAATAAGCTTTCCTACTTGTCTCTGTGATCCTCTAGACCAATTATCAAATGTCCCTGCTGGTGACACAGGATGGGTATGTGAAGATCATTATACGTGCAGCTCTGATACCATACTGATGCGGGATGGGTACGGGAAGATCCCCTGCTGGTGATGCAGGATGGGTACGGGACAATCATT
Organism: Tasmannia lanceolata; assembly: GCF_043159265.1. Classification (NCBI taxonomy): domain Eukaryota; kingdom Viridiplantae; phylum Streptophyta; class Magnoliopsida; order Canellales; family Winteraceae; genus Tasmannia; species Tasmannia lanceolata. Next base: position 12,350,917 of record NW_027518681.1, read on the forward strand.
ATACATGGAGCTCAAATACCAAATTGATGCGGGATGGGTACGGGAAGATGATATGTGTAGCTCAAATATTTGTCTTGGGGAATTTCTCGGGAAGGGTTATCTTGGGAGATATTTTTTTTTGTTATTTTGGGTTTATATTGGGGAAAAATTGAAAAATAAAATATGTAAAATATATAAAAATATAAATTTAAGAACAAAATCAGGACAACAATTAATATTGTGAACTAAGCATGATATTTTCTTGATTTTTTTGCAGTGAAAATAAAATATAAAGATATCTTGATGATTTTTCAAAATCTCGGGAAAATTTTGGGATTTTGTCGTTTTATAAAGTAATTACAAAATATTGGAGATATTTGTTAATATAATATGGATCCGATCAATGATGGATTTTTGAGGATTGAGGAGAGTGATAGAACCTGAAGATCTCTATTTGATGAGGATTTTAGGACTTGTTATGGTTGATTATTTCTTATTCTCATTTAATCTAGAAATAGTTTTTCCATTTGTATACAATAGCAAGAATCTGTCAATATATATTGTAAAGGTTATTCGAGGTTGGTGAAGCAGTACATCTGGATGTTTTGGGATAAGGGTCATCCAGAACAATGTATGTCTAAAACCATAACCTATATCTACTCTCTCCCCTTCTTGTCTTTTTGTTTTTTATTTGTTTTATTCATAGTTACCGGAAACTTCTTAGTTGGATGGGAAGCTCACTTCCCAAATTTAGGGGAAGCATGCTTCCCACACGCTTCCTACGCTTCATATTTTCAGGATTAAACAATTCATCAAAGAGTGTTTTAAAACTTAAAAATCCATCTTAAGTTTTAATCAGTTGCGAAGTCTTCTTTACTACTTATAATCCTTACCTACATTAGCCTGTCTTCCCCAACCTAATCTAACCATACTCTTTCTATGCACTTCTTTTTTCGCTTCTAATAAGGCTTATTAGTTATTACATCTTAATGTTGACATTCATTAATGCTTCCCACACGCTTCCTCTTTACTTTCTTTCTTGTTTTTAGCTTCCCCCATTTTCTCTTTTCTAAACCCCTCGCTTCCCGCTTTTGCTTCCCGCACTCGCTTTCCATATTGGATTATTTATTTATTTTTTTGAATGCTAAAAACAAGAAAGTTTTATTTATTTTTTTGGGAATTGCTAGCGTCCATCGCAGAAGGCATTTCGTGGATGGTCTGTTGCATCTGACAGCAGCCACAGAAGCTCACTTTTCAGCAGGTTTTGTCTTCATTCACGAGGTGGCTACTGTCAGATGCAACCGACCATCCGCGAAATGCCTTCTGCGATGGACGCTAGCAAATCCCTATTTTTTTAATCTTGAAATCTAAAGTTTGAAAGATTTGACTTCCCATATATGTGAGGATTTGCTTCAAATGATTCCAAAGGAAGTTAAATCGTAGATGAACCTATGCCTTGGTGATGAATAACACATTCATCACCTCTAAATAACCAATTTAGTGCTGGAGTGAAAACACACTATGGCATGGATACTCATTATGTGGGAGAACTCTAAGTTAGTCAAAGGAAGCCATGTTATGCTCTACCCAGTAAACAGGTTGCATATATGGCCCCTAATGGCCTACAAGTGAAGGAGATGAGTCATATGACTCTCTTAAGGAAGCTCCCAGTCCCAGTGAACCATGTATCTATGTTAGAGATGAATAAATTGACTAGTGCTTCGTGTCATTTATTGATGAGATACATTGGTCGTTTGTATTTGATGCCAAGGGTATTTGTGGGCAAATTTTAATAGCAGTTGTATGTGCATATCTCATTAAATGAATAGAACAGGTCAGCATTTGTTGTCTATAAGTGAAGGATATGACTCTCTCACTGGATGCAACTCTGATGCTGATGTTGTCTCCAAAGATTGTGGTGGGGGTGGACAGGATAGATGAATTGCAGGATCTGCAATATAGGCCCACTTTGACATGATTTTCCCCTAAGTAGATGCATCTTGATTTGCAATCTCATGGTCAAATTTCCTCATATTGTCTGGCCTTCTGTGTTGCCACTCTCTATGGAATGATCCGTTAAAGATGCAAAATGTTCCGTGGTCAAAATCGTGAAACATGAAATGGGTTTGAGGGTATCCACTATCCACAGTTTGGTTGTCTGTGACAGCAACTTTTGTAACACATTTCTCAGCATAGTTTACTGAAACAGAACTGTGTCTGTAGGAGACAACATGACCTAAATTACGAGGAGGAAGTATCAGAGATGTCGATAGTCTTCATTATGTCACGGTATGCTTGTGAGATAGGCTGTGCAAGTATCTTGCTCTGACTGAATGAAATAATCTGTACTGATAAGGATTTCCATGCCAGATAATGAAGTCCAACAAACAACTATGGCCCCACTTATTTAAGAATTTCATAAGCTGGGCATAAGATGCATGTTTTGGACCATGACAATGCTTTCAGAGATTACATACAAGATATCTTAATCACTTCTTCATGTTGACAATCTATTAAAGACTGGCATGAACAAAAGCATTCTTCACTACCAGTTGAGTTGAAATCATGGTCAATCCTGAATAACAATGACAGTGAGAGTCTTCAAGTTGTCTTTGTTAGTATCTGGGGCCTCAGAGATGTCGATAGTCTTCATTATGTCACGGTATGCTTGTGAGATAGGCCGTGGAAGTATCTTGCCCTGACTGAATGAAATAATCTGTACTGATAAGGATTTCCATGCCAGATAATGAAGTCCAACAAACAACTATGGCCCCACTTATTTAAGAATTTCATAAGCTGGGCATAAGATGCGTGTTTTGGACCATGACAATGCTCTCGGAGATTACATACAAGATATCTTAATCACTTCTTCATGTTGACAATCTATTAAAGACTGGCATGAACAAAAGCATTCTTCACTACTAGTTGAGTTGAAATCATGGTCAATCCTGAATAACAATGACAGTGAGAGTCTTCAAGTTGTCTTTGTTAGTATCTGGGGCCTAATTCTTTTCATGATTGCTTGGATTCGTCTTTATGCCAACAATGTTTTATGATAATCTGCTTTTGCAATGGATCGTGAGATTACTAGGGTCGATGCATGACTAGTTTTTTATCTGTGATGTAAGGTGAATCAGATGCCTAGATAGTTGAATAATTTGGGTCCAAATCTGGTAGTTGAGTATGTACCTCTATGGACACGGATCTAGAGAAGAGGAATCTCATAGAAAAATTTGATTCCTTAATTCGTTTTTTTGGGTGTTCTCCATCAAACGTCCATACTTTATTTGCGATTTTGCATTGTTGCTTTTGGTTCTGCAGTTTATTGCAGAATGAGTAGCCCACTAAGTTTGTCTTCACCTTTCAGTTGACTATTTGTTTGTCTCCTGACTTATATTTTTTTCCGGAGAACTCTTCATCCAAAACTTTGCTTCTATTCCCTACTATCTTTGCTAGGTTGGTTTAGTCTTAGTTGGTCATCGTTATGGGTCAAGAAATCTTCAACATGTTAATTTATCATCCTTTGGTTTGTTGGTTTTTCAGTTTTTGTATAGAGAATTGATCTAGGCTGAAGCGGAGGCATATTAACTTACAAGTTACAGTCCCGTATTTTTCAAAAAAGTGCTGTACGGACCACAATATAGGATGATCCAAACCGTCCATGTGATGGGCCACAATGTAAATAGGCTGTGCCCAAAAAATCATTTCTATAGGATGATCCCAACCCTCCAATCTATAGAGGAACTGCATATTATGGAAACATCTATAGATCGGAGGGCTAGGATCATCCTATGGAAATGATTTTTGGGGAACAACCTATTTACGTTGTGTTCCATCACATGGACGGTTTGGATCATCCTATATTGTGGTCCGTACAACACTTTTTTGAAAACACACTATGGCATGGATACTCATTATGTGGGAGAACTCTAAGTTAGTCAAAGGAAGCCTTGTTATGCTCTTCCCGATAAACAGGTTGCATATATGGCCCCTAATGGCCTACAAGTGAAGAAGATGAGTCATATGACTCTCTTAAGGAAGCTCCCAGTGAACCATGTATCTCGGTTAGAGGGTTACTGGAGAGATGAATAAATTGACTAGTGCTTCGTGTCATTTATTGATGAGATACATTGGTCGTTTGTATTTGATGCCAAGGGTATTTGTGGGCAAATTTTAATATCAGTTGTATGTGCATATCTCATTAAATGAATAGAATAGGTCAGCATTTGTTGTCTATAAGTGAAGGATAAGACTCTCTCACTGGATGCAACTCTGATGCTGATGTTGTCTCCAAAGATTGTGGCGGGGGTGGACAGGATAGATGAATTGCAGGATCTGCAATATAGGCCCACTTTGACATGATTTTCCCCTAAGTAGATGCATCTTGATTTGCAATCTCATGGTCATATTCCCCAAATTTCAAATTTTAGTTACACTGTGCACTTCTTAGTTCTTTTATGCTTTTTGTGTATCCATCAGTTTTACTGGTAATTTTCATTTTTAGAACATGTCTACATTATTGGAGAGGTCCTTTCCAAATTATTCAGTTTACCTTCCACCTGCATGAAATCCACAAGTGGGATTTGATGGATTCAAAACTGGAAACATTTTAGATCTTTTGTTGGTTTACTTCATTTAGGCCCTGTTCGTTTAAGATTCTCACAAGCGATTGTGACTCCAATACCGATTATTGGACTCAAATTTCTTGTGAGAATCTTAAACGAACAGGGCCTTAGTGTATAGACAGTGGTCTTAAATTGATATTTTCAGTGGATGTTTCTCTGTGCTGTGAACATTGGAAATTTGTGATGTCATCTTTGACTCTTCTTTTTCTCAAGTGTAGTGGAGAGGAAAGTGGCAGCCAGGAATCCGTTGTTCAAGGGCTGATTGGCCGTTATCAACTTTGAAAGCAAAACCTACGCATGGGAGGAAAAAGTATTTTGTAGTGTTTTTTCCCCATACAAGATCACATTCTTGGGCAGATATGCTACTTGTACGCCCAATCAATGAATTACCAGAGCCTCTTGCTTATGGTTCACACTATAGTGCGTTGGAGCTGGTCAAGGACTTGACCACTCCACGCCGCTATATCATGCAAAAACTTGCTGTTGCCATGCTAAACATAAGTGACCAGCTCCATACTGAGGTATAGTTGCTATTTTCTTTGTCTTGTTTCCTTGGCCTGGTTTTAATCCTTGAATATTTTCTCAGTTTATATCTTCTCTAACGTGAATAGGCTGTAATAGAGAGGGCCCGCAAGGTGACAGCCTGGAAGGATTTTGCTATGGAGGCTTGCCGCTGCGAAGGTTATTCTGATCTTGGAAGCATGCTGTTGAAACTTCAGAGTGTAAACCCATGTCCTTGATGTTTGCTAGGAATGATCCACTTGTCTTTGTGCGCACATTTCGCTATGAGCTTTCCAGTATAGTGTTAGACAATTTTGTGGAAAATTCTTTTGAAATTGCCCGACTAAGTTCTTTTCATTGCATTGTTTTTAAGAGTGTTAGTATTTCTACTCATGAGTTTAGGCACTCCCACCCATGTCAGTATTTCCTATTTGATATACTTTCTTATTATGTTTTCCTGGGCTAAATTCTTTTATTATACATTGTATATTGAACTATGCATTAATATATCTAACGATTCTCATGTCCCTATGATTAAGATGTATTTCTTTTGGTGGATAACCAAGGAGACTGAATTATTGCTGGTTCTTTTATGGTGTAAACCCGGAGGCTTGCGATTTCTACAGGAACTTTTAGGAGCTCAATGGAACCAAATTCGCATTCGCATAGTCGTAACCAAGCACAAAATAAATGAACAAACAATAAAAGATGATTAATTGCAACTTAAAGGTTCAACAATTAGCTTTTAAAAGATCTCATGAATGGGAAAACAATCTATACTAAGCATAGATGAATAAAATAACCTAATTAACATTAAAAGAAAAGGAGTCAAGGTTCAAACATCTAACTTTATTCAATATTAAGTTGCTGTCCACAAATAAAAATAAAGATCTAGGGCCCAAATATTGATGAGAAGTTGGCAAATGGCTCAAAGTAAGCTAGGGTAATTAACTAGGGATGTTCCTAAGGGTTTCTAAATGCTAAATGACCAAAAGGGCTGAAAATTTGGAAAAATGTCACTGGTAAGAGTTAAAGTCCTTTCACCTGCGAACCTGTAGATCTTGCGATTCACCTCTTCTGTTGGGAAGGGGGAAAGAGATGGGAAGGGGAGAACCAGAGAGAGAAATAGAGATTGAGATAAAGAGGAGAAAGAGATGGGAAGAGGGAAACTCACCAAGCCATGAGGGAGGAGGGGGATAGCACGCCTATGGCGTGGAGGGAGAGGAAGAGGGCCGTCGGGTTCTTTTTCTTTTTCTTCACAATTATTTTTCAAAAGCTAGGGCACTTTCTCCCAACGAAGCAGGATTCTTCCCTTGGAGCCTTCGATTCCCGTTTCGGTTCCCGCTCTGGCAACCTTGAGTAGGATTTTTCCCTGGGAACCTTTGATTCCCGCTTTCGATTCCCGTTTCGACTCCCGCTTTCGATTCCCGCTCTGGCAACCTTGCTTTCTCCCCATTTCTCATATTTATATGTTTGTTTTGGTGGACCCTCTTTGCTACCAATAATCCTTAAGTGGAAAGACTTCCTTGCCCCTGAAACAAAGAAAGGAAAATAAGCTCATAAGGGCATAATAGGAAAAATAGGCTAAACAAAATAAATAAGGGATAAATGGTGTCTGCAATGGTGGGCCCTAGATGATGTGGACATCCCCCACATCTAGGCATACCAAATAAACATAAATAAGTCCAAAAATCCTCAATAAAAATAAAATAACGAGTGCAATAATGGAAAGAGAACGATCCAATGGCCGGATCACATCATTTTAGAAGAAAAATAGCACAAAAGTCTTCCAATTTAAACATTCATTTTACTAAGCTAATAGAAACAAATGAACTTAATGGATACTCACGTGTCTTCGGAAAAAATATACAACCTCGAGTCATTTATATCATGGTTTTAAATTTCCACTGAAACCGACATGAAATGATCGAAATGTTTCCATTTCCATCTCCACCGAAACCAAAAGCGAAAGGACTGAAATGCATAAACCAAAATTGTGAGTGTAATAATGGTATACTTTATTAGTATGTTTTATATAATTATATTTATACGAAGTGAATGCAGAATGTGGTTCATGCATCATTTATAAATATTTATGGACAGTGATAAATCGACCCCCATGTCTCTCTCTCTCTCTATCTTTCTCTCTCTCTATCTTTCTCTCTAAGCACTGCCCTATATCCCATGTCTCTCTCTCTCTAAGCACTGCCCTATATGGGGGTCGATTTATCACTGCCCATATTTATATGAATTACATGTGAAATTTGGCGAGTACTAAATTGTTTGACATGCGCGACAGTGCATGTCATTAGGTGATGGTTGTCTTGCTTATGTGATGATTTCTAAGTATGTATTTGTGCTTATTCTAGCCTTTCCTGAAGTTTCGTCTTTAAATTCTATCATTTGCATATGTTTTCATACGTTTCCTTGATTTTACAGGATTTCCACTGAAATTTCCGACCGAAACTGAAACTTTTCCGTTTCCGTTGGGTCTGAAATCGAACCCAAAACTAAAATTTAAAACCTTGATTTATAATGCTTAGCATGCATCAGTAATGATGATGAAAATCTAGTTAGATCTTGTACCTGAGCTTGTATAGGGTTGTAGCGAAGTGCTTCCATTTTACAGAAGCGAACAGAACTCGTTCTCTTTAGCAAGTACTAAGTAGTAGGAGTCAGTTTCTTAAATTCTTCTAGTTGCCTTAGGCAGTTTCAAGCTACGGATAAGGGCCCCATTTTGGGTTAAATGAACTGCCTGTTTTGTTTAAAGGCAACTGTAAAGGCCTTCCCTTAGGTTTAATTATAGGTCTTTTATGCCTGAGCTAGTAAGCTTTTCCATGTCTGCCAGGAGCATAACAAATGAAGTGAGGTCCCACGTAATGTCTATGTCTTATGTTAGTTATATACTCGTTGGGTCATATGTTCTACCCTGCCTAAGGCCTTGATGCAGCCAACGATGAAAGAAATACCCACAGAAAATAAGCAGTGTAAGAATACTGGTAGAAGAATACCTGAACACGGCAGTTTGTGCAGCAAATAAATAAAAATGAAATGACAAGAAGCAAAGCTAAAAGAGAGCCAACGATGAAAGAAATACACACAGAAAATAAGAAGGAATAGGTAAGAATACTGGCAGAAAAATACCTGAACATGGCATATTGAAAGACAAACCACATAGAGGAAGGTGGAAGCCAAAAGGGAACCTTTCAGGGTTTCATCACCGAGAGGGGGAAGCTACGGAGTGCCGGTCGGTGAACCTTACGATCGATGTGACACATGCATGTGCTTGAGACTGAACCAAGTTCTGTTAATTTCTGATATTCCTTTGACTGTTCGAAATGAGGATTGATCTGTGATGGAATAGGGATATAGGAAGATAGGAACATAGGCAGACTATGGAGAGGAAAGAAGACATTTGGGCTCCAGATTTTGGCCTAAATGGTTTTCTGGAGATGGAGGTATGCAATGAGAAAAGAAGAAGTGAAGAAAAGGAAATGGGAAAGAACAGTCATAGATGATACCCATGTTATTAAAATCATACGATTTACAATTCAACTCAAATCGAGGGTTGAACGATTCAAATCGGAAGGAAGAATTGTTTTTCATAAAAATCATATTATTCAAGTATGATTCGGCTTGGGAAGTGATATACCCGCCCCTTTTGGTTACTTGGGACACCCAGCAGCAGTGTATCAATGACTGCAGAGGAGCTGATGTACTTCACGTCAGTAGGATTCAATGGGGCTGATTGCCACGTACACTGGTCCTGGGTGTCCCAAGTAAAAAAAAAGGGCGTGTATATCACTTCCCTTCGGCTTTGAAACTTGCATTTTTTATGATTCTTTTTGTTCGCTTATTTTTTTGTGGTGAACCCTTTACGAATTAGAAAAAAATCGTATATAAACCATATAGAAATCCCCTGCCCCAACTTATAACCTAAAATCAAGTAAAGAAAACCCTAACTCTATTCTTTTCCTCTTTCCTTCTTTCTTTCCTTCTCCTCCTCATCCTTCCTACTTCTACCAATACCAGCCGCATGTTTAGATTACTAATAATGGAATTTTATATTTAATTTAATCGTGTTTGAATGAAAAATAGATAATTACTCATTTTATTCTTATTTTTGATTTTTTATATATTTTTATATTTTTTCTCATTTTTATGTATAAATCTGAAAAAATCTTATGATTTCCGATCCGATACGTTTGAACCCTGTTACGATTTACGATTTGATTTCGATTTTCAGAACTTTGGATGCTACTTTCACCTTCCTTCCCAGTTTTGTAGCCTTGATGCATATTGATTATTGAGCAAACTATTACACTTGGGTCTTCTCTGTCTGGAACTGATAGGCGCCTTTAACAACGTTTTATTGTACTTTGAATGTAATGCATTCCCATATCTTTGTAGCTGGTGTTTTTGCTAGAAAAGATGTGGGCTCGATGCGGGCAATTGTTTTTGTGAAACAACCAGTTACTCCAAAAGCTCAAGCTGTTGGAGAAGGCGTTATTTAATCTTTTATACTTTTTAATACTCCCCCTCACGTGTGGCCCCTTTTTAGGCTTGGCCTACACATGGCACATGTGGCCCCCTTTTTTGGGTCTGGCCATTGCATGTGGATTTTGCTACCGAGGAGGTTTGAACCCAGGCATTTGCTCTGATACCATGTGAAACTACCAGTTACTCCAAAAGCTTAAGCTGTTAGAAGGCGTTATTTAATCTTTCATACTTTAACAGTTTTTTAGATCATTATGAAGAGATGTGGTTGTATGTAGGTAATCTTTATGTAGATGGTCGTCAAGTTTTACGTTCATGCTACAGTTATCCACTGTCGTTTACTGTGCTAACTGCTACTATCTTATAACAAGTTTTCTCTACTGAAGAAGATACGATTGTGTTTGTTGGAGTAAAATGGTGTATTTTCCTGGCAGATGATATTGCCAACCTACATAGATTCTGATTGGCTAGAGCATTCTTTTGGCTCTTGGGTACACCATTGTCAAATTGCTCGAAGTGCTGAATCCGTTGAAACTCTTACAAAGGTATTTATTTTATTGTTTTCTTGCAGTCTTATTTCAAAATAATGATTGCAAAACTGCAGGCTTATACACACACAAAGGTCCTCTATTATTATTTGGAGTGCCCCTTTTTTCATCTCATCTCTGTTCAAGGAAATTACAAGGAATAATGCATTCATCTATGCTTATTTTTTTAATTCAATTTCTTTAAAAAAAATTGGTATTCTGCCATCGGAAAATCATTAAACACATGATAATGTGCATGCAATGACAAAGAGAAGTTAAGGTATCATCTATACTTTGGTGTATTCAATTTCTTTCAAAAAAGAAATCGGTATTCTGCCACTTATAAGTCATGAAACACATGATAATTTGCATACGATGACAAAAGTTACGATATCAGCTAGGGGTGGACATGGTTCGGTTCGGTTTTGGGCTCAACCCAGAACCGAACCATATATAATCGGTTCCCTGAAATTGGAACCAGAACCGAACCATATATGTATGGAACCGAACCGAACCAGAACCATATATAATCGGTTCGGTTCGGTTCGGTTCTGGGTTTACCCAACCTTCACCAATGGCCCTGTTTATATATGAATAATGAATTACACTTGGTTATTCTGTTCAACATGGGACAAAGACAATGTGGGCTCCCTCGTGGTGATATAGAAGATCAACGGTTTTGATCTCACTTACTCTATACCTTGTGGTGATATAGAATAAGGCCATGTTTGGAAACCATAAATTTTTTTTATCCATAAAATATTAGTTTATAATGTGGAGAGAGATGGGTTAGGGGGTGGGAGGAGACACTTAAGGTGAGGGTCGGTTCTCGGTTCGGTTCTCGGTTCCGGAATCCCAAACCCAGAACCGAACCGAATTTGCACCGGTTCCCGGATTTCTGAACCGGAACCGAACCATATAGAAATGGAACCGAACCGAACCGAACCAAATGTGCCGGTTCGGTTCGGTTCCTCGGTTCAAACCGGAACCATGTCCACCCCTAATATCAGCTTCAGTTATTGTGTGATATATTTACTTTTGTGGTTAGCTTGAACTCGAGGTGACAAGTTTGACTACCTAACTTTCTCAAGGCATTAAGAATACTTTTAGATTAATCTTGAAAAGTTCCTGTATGTAAACAATGTAGTTGTTATACCCTTTTTTGCGGGTTTTTATCTACCTTTATGTATTCCAAGGATAGCATTTTGTATTGTCTTGGGTTTGGCATTGACATAATAGTGGAGCTGTTTCTTTGAATTTTTTGTGCAGAAGAATTTATTGTGATCTCTTGTATTCTAAGTTACCCTTTCTTGACCAGGAATTAGTAGATTCTGTGATGTGGAATGAAGTTGAAGTGCTTTGGGATGCACCCGTCCAGCCTAATTTGGGCTCTGAATGGAAGACTTGGAAGCAAGAAGTCATGAAATCGTTCTCGACATCACATCCTGTAGGTAGTTCTGGGGATTCAGAGCAACGGAACTTTGATGATGCCGCAAGTGTGGGCCCCCAAATCAGTAGGAAACGACCAAAGCTTGAAGTTCGTCGGCCGGAGATGCATAGATCTCGTGTTGAAGCAGAGGTTTGTGGGCCTGACTCTGGATTTCTCAATTGCCAGCCCATCGAAAATGCTACAATGGAATGCGAGCCCAGCAAAGATGGATCGTTAACCATGCTAGCTGCGGCAACAGGGTACCTTGGAAGTGTGGCCGATACATGGGATGAGATCGTAGTCGAATCACGCAATCATGAGTTTAATCAAACTGTAGAAGAGGCAAGTACCCCCGTGCAGGGAGGGAATGATGGGAAATCTTTAGTGGATGTCCAACAAGGATCACATTCTGAGAATAAGTACCGCCAGTGTATGGCTTTTATTGAAGCTAAAGGAAGGCAGTGTGGAAGATGGGCGAATGACGGTGATATATATTGTTGCGTGCATTTGAGCACTCGATTTGCTGACAAAACTGCAAAACTGGAACAATCTCCGTCTTTTACAGGCTCAATGTGTGAAGGTACAACTACGCATGGTACAAGATGTAAGCACCGTTCTCGAAATGGCTCTTCATTTTGCAAGAAACATCGAATTCAGGGCAGTGATGATTTGGCGAATGGTGACATGTCATCTATTTCACCGGCGAATATGCTCAAGAGAAAGCATAGTGAGAAGAGAGACTCATTTGAGAAAACCCACGAGCTGGAAGTTGTATCTGGTAAAGAAATAGTTTTAGTGGGATTTCAAAATCCCGCCCAAGAGGACTTAAGATTAGTAACCGAAAGAGAACCGTTGGAAGAAAATAACAGCTTAATGGTGAAGCCTGAGCATTCTGGTGAATCTGCGAAAGGTTATTGTCAAGATTTGCCACGTTGCATTATATGGTGTTGGCAGAATAACAGCCAATGTCTAGAAAGAGCTAAGACACACTCCTTATATTGTGAAAAACACCTTCCTGCCTTTCTTAAACGTGCAAGGAATGGTAAGAGTCGGCTTATATCCAAAGATGTGTTTTTGGATCTTCTAAGGACTTGCAGCTCTAGGCAACAGAAAGTGCATTTACATCGAGCATGTGAGCTTCTTTACGGGTTTATGAAAAGTGCCTTATCTCGTCGAAATCTTGTTTCTAAAGAAAGCCTTATGGGTTGGATATTATCAGAGGCCTCTAAAGATTCTAGCACTGGAGAATTCTTATTGAAGGTGGTCTCGTGTGAAAAAGAGAAAATTGGGAAGCTTTGGGGCTTCGATGCCGAGAAGGACAAGCAGATTTCTGAACCAGTGCTTATGCTAGAAGCAAAAGCGAACAAACAAGATGTTCAGAGTCCTCAGACAATTATTAAATGCAAGATTTGTACAGAGGAGTTTCCCGATGATCAAGCACTAGGGTCCCACTGGATGGATATTCATAAAAAAGAAGCTCAGTGGCTGTTCAGAGGATATGCGTGTGCAATTTGCATGAATTCATTTACTAACAGAAAAGTTCTAGAGAAGCATGCAAAAGAGAGACACAGTATACAATTCCTCGACCAATGCTTACTTTTTCAGTGTATGCCTTGTGGTAGCCATTTTGTGAATCCCGAGCAATTATGGTTGCACGTTCTGTCACTTCACTCCATGGATTTTAGGCTTCGGACCAATTCCGAACAGCTAAACCAATCCGGAAACCAAGCTCCTCCACCTAAGCTTGAGCTAGGCAATAACGCCTACTCAAGTAATGATGCTAAGGATAATCATTCTAAGAGTCCAGATCTCTCCCGTAGATACATTTGCAGGTTTTGTGGGTTAAAATTTGATCTCCTACCGGATCTCGGTCGCCATCATCAAGCTGCCCATATGAATTCAAACTCCAGCCACTTCCCTATAAGGAGACGGAACCGTCTTAATGCTTCTAAACTAAAACATGGGCGACCCGGCCGTCCTAGATTAAAGAAAGGGTTTGGAGCGGCACTTAGAATTAGGAACTCAGATGGTTTTGGTGTGAAGAAACTCTTTCGGACGCCAAATTTAGTTAGCTCTGCACCATTACCATTGCAAACTCAGGCAATTGAAACAGCAGGTTTGGAAAGATTTGTGGAATCTGATTGCTCAGCTGTTGCAGAAATCCTGTTCGCGGAGATACAGAGATCGAAAGCGCGGCCAAGTAATCTTGAGATTCTTTCTATTGCTCGGTCTACTTGTTGCAAGATACGCCTCCAAGGTGCACTGGAGGAGAAGTACGGAGTATTGCCGGAGCGTTTGTATCTAAAGGCGGCCAAGCTTTGCAGTGAGCTGAACATTCAAGTGGAGTGGCACATGGATGGGTTTATATGCCCCAAAGGATGCAAACCCCTCGTGGGTCCCAATTCTTTGGCACCATTGGTGCCTCTTCCAGATGGGTTTATAGAACCTGCCTCTGTAGCTTCACCAAATTTTATGAATGGGAAGGAGTGGGAGATGGATGAAGGCCACTATATTTCTAGGCATTTCAAGCGGAAACCCATGCAAAAAGCGATTGTTTTATGCAAAGATGTGAGCTTTGGACGAGAGTCGGTTCCTGTGGCTTGTGTCATAGACGAGGATCTGAAGGACTCTCTCAATTTCATTACTGATAAAGAGTCAAATGGCCAAAATCCTTGCAGTTCCATGCCTTGGGAGGGTTTTACTTATGTCACAAAACGGTTGCTTGACCCATCCCTCGGTCTTGATACAGAAGTACTTGTCTTCTCTTTTTCTTTAATCTGATTCCCGTCTATCATTTATTGTAAAAGAAATGATTTTCTGACTTTGTGCAGAGTTCACAGTTGGGATGTGCTTGCCCACATCCATCCTGTCATCCCGAAACGTGTGATCATGTGTATCTTTTTGACAATGATTATGAAAATGCCGAGGACATTCATGGTAAACCAATGCATGGAAGGTTTCCTTATAATGAGAAAGGGCAGATAATTTTAGAGGTAATTTTTTCTACTTTTCAGTGGAAATGGTACCATGATTGCCAAACTTCCAATTCAGTTTAATTTGTTAGCTAGTCTTAGAGATACAGATTGATTGTCAAAGTTCCGATAATGTTTCATTGTTACGTATGCTTGGAAATATAGATATTTTATCAATTAGGGGTAGATTTTCCTTGGTAACTCTCTGGGTTTTAGGGGTATTTTGGTCATATGGCTTTCTATTGGTTTTGTTAAAGTATAAAACATAAATAACGCCTTTCTCCAACAGCTTAAGCTTTTGGAGAAGTTGGTAATTTAACATGGTATTAGAGCCAAAGGTCTAAAGTTCAAACCTCCTGGATAGCAAAAATCCAAATGTGATGGTCAGCCCAAAATGGGACCACATGTGCCACGTGTTTGCCAAGTGGGCCACACGTGTGGGGGAGTGTTAAAGTATAAAACACAAATAATGCTTTTCTCCAACAGCTTAAGCTTTTGGAGAAGTTGGTAAGTTAACAGGTTTGAAGTTTGATACTTCGCTTAATAGGAGGGTCAGTAACTACTATT
Organism: Tasmannia lanceolata; assembly: GCF_043159265.1. Lineage (NCBI taxonomy): Eukaryota > Viridiplantae > Streptophyta > Magnoliopsida > Canellales > Winteraceae > Tasmannia > Tasmannia lanceolata. Next base: position 12,366,014 of record NW_027518681.1, read on the forward strand.
TAAATACTCCACTATTCACTCATCGACTCACCTGAGTCGACTACCAAAAACCAATACGCCCCTATTCACTCATCGACTCGCCTGAGTCGACTACCAAAAACCTTGGCCGAGCTCTTGTCCGAATCTGAGTTTTGCCTTGCCAAGTCAATCAAAACTCCTTTGACTTGCCCAATTTAATTAAAAATTGGCCATGTCAATCATTGACTTTCTGAGTAAACTCTCTATTTACATTGCTCGAGTTCTTATCTGAGACTGCTTTTTGAAATGTTGCTTACCTACTTTTGGGTTCATTCTCCATTTTACCAAATTGCGCAGGAGGGCTATCTAGTCTACGAATGCAATTCCATGTGCAAGTGTGACAAAACTTGTCGGAACAGAGTTTTGCAGAATGGAGTACAAGTCAAATTGGAAGTCTTCAAAACAGAGAACAAGGTGAATTTTTATCAGCTTTTCATAATACCAGGCGTCCAAAATTGATTTGATACTCTCTGGGTTACAGGGTTGGGCAGTCAGAGCCGGTGAAGCAATTCAACGTGGGACGTTTGTGTGCGAGTACATTGGGGAGGTTTTGAATGATCAGGAGGCGAATTCGAGGGGCGAGAGGTTTGAGTTTCTGCCGACTGATTATTATTATTATTATTATTAGGGATTTGCTAGCGTCCATCACAGATGGTCTGTTGCATGTCAGACGAGCCACCTCATGAATGAAGACAAAAGCTGCTGTAAAGTGAGCCTGTGTGGCTGGTCTGACCGTCTGACATGCAACAGACGCTATGCGATGGATGCTAGCAAATCCCTTATTATATATATATATATATATATATATATATATATATATATATATATATTTGAATTATTCTCTGCCCACTGATATATTATTGTTTTACCTTTATCTTTAAAAAAAAAAAGCCCCTTTTCCTTTATGATCATTGGTTTATGCTTCATCTTGGAAGGACTTGTTTTGAAATCTCAGGTATGACAATGAAGGATGCAGCTATCTATATGATATAGATGCTCATTTAGATGATATGAGTGGCTTGAATGAAGGAACAGTTCCATATGTTATTGATGCCACAAAATATGGCAATGTTTCACGGTTCATCAATCACAGGTACCGGATATTGTTGGTAACGTGCGCGGTTTGTTTTGGTCTCCTTCATGGCTTCATTAGCTACATTTTGTTGTTTGCTGCCTTGTATATTTGGATTGAATTTTTTATATTTTCCATTTTTTTTGCTGTTTATGTCGATGGCAGTTGCGCGCCTAACCTTGTAAATTATCAAGTTCTAGTGGAGAGCATGGATTGCCAGCTAGCACATATTGGTCTCTACGCTGGCCGAGATGTATGAACCTCTCTCTCTCTCTCTCTCTCTCTCTATATATATATATATATATATATATATATATATATATATATGAGGAAAATGATTGTGAGCTTGAAGCTCATATAGCTTATATGAGCTTGAGGGCCCAAACACATGTGGGCCCACATTGTTAGGATGATCCAAAGCATTCATTTGAAAGGCCTTTACATAGATAGGGTGTGTATAAAAAACAGCTCCATAGGATCATCCTAACCCATCCAAAAGTGGAGGGCAAAATGGACAGACACCGTTTGCCACAAATCTACCCATTTTTGCCCTCCCCTTTTGGAGTGGTTAGGATGAGCCAATGGAGCTGATTTTTGGTACACACCCTATCTATGATGGGGTCTTGCAAATGAATGGTTTGGATCACCACAAAAAATGTGGGACCCATGTGTTTGGGCCCTCAAGCTCATATAAGCTATATGAGCTTCAAGCTCACAATCATTTTCCTATATATATATATATATGGGATCTGCTAGGACCATCGCAGAAGCCATTTCGCGGACAGGCTGTTGCATGGGAAAGCAGCCACATAGGCTCAGATTTTGTCTCATTCTTAATTCATCTGAGGTGGCTGCTCTCTCATGGTCTGCGAAATGCCTTCTGCGATGGTCCCTAGCAAATCCCTATGCTTTTATATATGTGCGTGCGTGCGTGAGTTCAACACTTCTGAAGTGATTTAAAAAATTAAGAAAAATAAAAAAAATAAAATTACTATAAAATGTAGAAAAAGTGTATTTCATTTCCAAGAAGAAATCATCATCCAACCATCATTCCACCAAGAAAATAAAGTATGAACTCCATCCAAAAAATATTATAACAATACAAAGGAGCCAAACAAACAGCTTAACAAGTTCATATCATATTTTTCACATTTCAAAGAGAGAGAAAAAATGGAAAGAAGTATAAATAAGCCTCAAACTGATCAACAAGTTAGGTATTTGTCTTTAACCACATCGTCCACACCCTCAGTGGAGAGATTGGATGTCGAAGTACTTATCTGCAGTTTGATGCTCAATTTTGGTGAATGAATTGGCCGAGCCTTTGTTAGGGAGCTATTTCCTCAATTCAATTTCAACAGACTCTTCCAAACAAAGGTCTCGAATACCCGTCATTGGGGACGGGAATAGAGTTGCGGTCACTGCACCCAGGCCTACATATTCTGGATTTTCGTAACCAAGAGCGCTCTCTCACCTGTTCACTTGCCTACTGTCGGAGGACTTTTTAGATCATGCTTGTTGCAAACCTTGAAGTCCATCTCTACTGTCTTTTTTACTGTTTGTTTTCGAATCGAATGTCCCTCTCTAGTTGAAGTAGCTAGATTTACTCATTTTCACCCTCTTTTCAAGTATTGTCACCCCTTTTTGTTTGTCTTTTTCTTAAAAGTAACTGCATTACCCGCCTTTATTTTTTGTCTTTTCCTGAAAATGAAGTTATGATACATAGGCAGGGATTCGAATGTATCTACAAATTCTATTTCAATATGGACACATGAGATATGCCAACGGTTTCGCATAAGTTACTGCTGCCAAAGTAGCTTCCCCTTATGTATTTATACACTTTATCGTCACAGTAGAGCACTCTATTGCTTAAAATCATTGTAAATTTCTCATGTAACTATAGGCAATAGGGCAAAGTGGCAAAACCATCCAAATTCGTTGAAATTGTTCCAAATGTCTCACCTTCTGTGCTAAACTAAGAATGGCGAAAGTGGCAAACCATCCAAATATTGTTCCAAATGGCTCATATTGTGTTCTAAATTGCTGTTCTTGTTAAGCAGGTCGCCAAAGGGGAAGAACTGGCATATGACTATCGATATAAGCTACTGCCAGGAGACGGACACCCTTGCCGCTGCGGTGCTTCAAACTGCCGAGGCCGTCTCTACTAAAAACATCCTTCAAAAAGAATCTCACTGCCTCACCTTCAAGCCCATGGAGGTTTCTCCTATTGATTGTTGGGGGCTTGGAACTGATCATAGATGAAAAATTGTATCTCTTGCTTGGGCTGGTCAGTCAGGAAAAGAGATATTTGGTAGCATTACTGCCATTAGATTACAATGTTGATCTTGTTAAACTGAAATCAATTGTTGATTCTTTCCCTTCCATAATGTTGCAGACATCTTAGTGTAGACACCACTTTGGAAAATACAAGCTTCCTTAAATGGCAATGGAGGATTAATTTTTTTTCTTTTAAATTTTTTGTTGGTTCTGCTGCTTCATAGTAAATGTTACCTCATCTGTAGAAAATTCATTGCAGCCAAGTACCAAGCAATGATAAAATGGAGTTCCATAGGACTTACAAGGTCTGATATTGTCAACTAGCCCTTTAAATAAAAAAAAAGGGAATGAATACATTCATCCCTTTCTTTTACTTGGGACAGCCCCCTCTAGTGTATTAATGGCTATTCTTTTACACAAGAAGAGGCTGTCCCATGTAAAAAAAACGGCCAACCCTCTAGTGTATTCATGAAGGCCAAGAATCCAGGCTCCATCCCCAGTTGCGAGTTGATACAGTAGACAAATAAACTGTATCCCTTTTCACGTTGTAGCGCTTTGCAAACACCAAAGGCTAAGCTCACGCGTCAGAAATTAAAAAACAAGAAAAAAAAAACCCTACAATGGAAAGTATGGCTAAAACGTCTGACAAAAAATAAGATTTGCGAAATAGAAAAGCTTACTTTTTGACGTCGGATCATCTTAAAAAGGGTGCAAATTATCCCACAGGGGGTGCGAATTTATCATCATCCCTGATTTATTATTTAGTAATTAAGGCCATCTCTAGCTGGCAGGATTTTTTTTTCCACATAAATCAGTGTCTCCAAGTGGCGAGGAGGGTGTATAGGGCAGTGGGAGGAGAGAGATTTGAGAAGGCACAGTTAAGAAGAGGTTGAAAAGGGGCTAAAAATCAGGAAAAAGTAGTATAGCTTTTTATTTCCTGTTTTTTTGCTACTTTTCATCACCAGGAGATATTAGTTTCCTGTTTTTGGTTTCCAGATTTTTAGCCACTTCAGCCTCATCTCTCCACTTGGGAGACACCGATTTATCATGAAATAAAATTCATGGTAGCCAAACGTATCCCAAGTTGCAGTGCAACAGAAAACACAGTAGGATTTCAGAAGATTTGAACCCACGAATCTACCTGAGAATTAAAGAGAAATCCCACAGCAAGAGAAGTCAAAAACCCTATATAAGTTGTTGGAAAAGGGATTAATAGAGAATATATAATTCAGGCCATGGATGGACAGTACAGATATTATTAACTAGTATAGGGAAAGAGGGCTGTACAAAATGTTGACTTCAAAAGATTAAGAAACACCTAATGTGCCACTTCTCTTTACTGGCCATCTAAATAGAGCGCTAAGGCAACAATAATAGAGCGGGAATAGAACAGAAAAAAAAATGGCGGCAGCGGAAAATTCACCCTTTCACAGCAACAGCAGTAATGCTGGTCTAAGTTAGAGCTGTACAGTTGATGATAATAAGTCAGCAACCAAAATCAATTCCTGTCGATCACTATCAATTCCTGTCGATCACCTCCGGTGGCAAGTTGAGATCAAAGAGAGCATCTCCAAGAGCAGCTTTCCTGGCACGCTTTCGAGTAGAGCGACCCCCTCCATCATCTAAACTCTGAGATGCTTCCTTGTGCTTAGGTTTACCCAATTCAGATGCTCCTATATTGCATGTCCATAACATTCTCTGTCAGTAGCTTTTGAGAGAGTGGTCTTAATTTCTTCAAATTCGCTTCCAGTTATACCAACCGAGAAAACAGCAAGCATGTATAATATATTCATTAGTACTGAAATAGATACAGAAATTACCTTCATGGGTTAAGATAAATTTTATGAAAAGTTTGACCTAATCTACGGAAAAATGAAAGGCCAGACTGCTGAGAAAAGGTTTATACCAGCTCCATTTAGGCTCGAATGCCACTGCTGATAGCTGTCTGTGTTGCAGACTTTCATGCTCCTTGAACTCTGATTCGACTCAAAAGAAGATGAAAGTTCTGATGCTCTCTCCACACCCTTGGATTTGTAAGGCGCGATATTGTGAGTAGCATGTTGGAGGGAACCCAATAAATCATTCTCAATACATTCATACCTGCAAGAACAATTAGGTCAAATATGAAGAACCCAACTCCATGAATCCAGAGGAGTTCATGACAGAGAACTTACATTTTCTTACAGAGCTTATCCGTGATAACTGACAGGTTAATGATTTGCATTCTTATCTCCAAGATATTATCCTCAGGAAGCTCATCAAATGGCTCCTCTACGAATTTAGAAAGCTTCTCTACATTTGCTTCTAGCTGCTGTTGTTGGTCCTCAAATAGCTGCTGTGTCAATTCCCTTTGCTCCTTGGTCATTTCATCCTTGAAGAGATCATCTCCAAACATGTAAAATGCAAATGGGTAGGAGTAGGAAAGAACGCGTCTAGATCTGAACAGTCTGTAAAGTCCGTTTGTGACCCAACTGTAATCCTTAATTCCAGACTCCCTCATTTCTGAAACTGATATCTTACCCTGGATAGTTTCCTTGAGCTTAGATTCAAGCTTAAAGGAATCTGTATGGGCTTTGTACCGGTTATGATAGTGCATGTATCTATAAAGATCACGCTTGGCACGCACAGCTTTTTTCTCTGTTTCTTCTTTGTAGCGTCCACAACTATGCCCGTTGATACTTGACCACGTATGATCACGGCCGGTTGCTCCACCACATAACCAACTGCATCAAGAAGGTGAAATTTCAGAAGGTCAGTTTTAATTCGTATTGGTAAGCAATATTTGGTGACACCAAGAATAACTGGTTGAAGTTACCAAAGCAGAGATATTAGCTTCGAACTCACAAACATAATCTTGGACATACCTTACTGTGAAGTTTCCTAAACAAAATTCAGTCGTTATTCACATATAAAATTAGGAAGTTCATTACTTCATTGTATAGCTGATAAACCATAAGCATGGATAACACTTGAATATAGGTGGATCATTTATGTTATACAGAAAGACCAACAAAACTGAATTATGTTATAAACTCGGTCCCCACATCCAACTGCAGGATACAGCCAAAGGGCACACTTAAATTTTTTTTGGAAGGGTAACTTAATTTTATTCAATAAAACATACACCATTTTACATCAAACAGGGACAAGGCATCCCACAACAGTAAAAAAAACAAAATAAACCATCAAGCTTTTCAACTAGCCCCTATTGTTCTCCTCTTTCAATGACCCCATTATTACCACTTCTTCCATCTCCTATTGTTCTCCTCTTGCAATGACCCCATTATTACCACTTCTTCCATCTCGACTCCCTCCTTCACCAACTTATCCGCTTGCTCATTAGCCGACCTTTTCATATGGTTAAAATTCGGATTGATCCTCAGGCAAAGGTCCCTAATATCTGATATAACGTCCGCAAATTTCCATGGCACAAGAGTGCTCTCTTGCCCAAGACAACACATTAGATGAGTCTCCTTCAATAATTAAAGGGCCTACTTTAACGCTAGCAAACAGACTCAAACCCTAACGGAGGGCTCTTGCTTCTGCCTCATTAGAAACATATACTCAAACCCAATACCCACTCGTCCTGGTGCCTTTTGAGCTTCCATCAAAGTTGCACTTTACCCATTCTAAAGAGGCGTGGGGTGAGGCCATTCAAAAAGGGGAGGGGGAAGAGTCCCCCCCCCGCTCTTTAAACTTTGGCCCTTTTTCATGGATGGTCTTCCAATTCCTTATAATGTCACTCCCATTCCCTTTTTTTTTTTTTTCTGAAGACGACTTGTATTGTCACCCATGTTAGCTAGGGAGGATGTTTTCATTTTTACCCCCTAATATACGAACTAATTTGATTTCTGTCAAAACCCTCATAATAATCCTTTTTTCTCTTTGAAAATGCGATTATTCCTCTCTTTCCATATTTGCCAAATCAAGAAAGATTTTAAATTTCAGTTTCAGTTTCGATATTGGTCGGCACGGAAATGGAAATGTTTCAGTTTCGGTTGGAAATCCTGTAAAATCATGGAAACGTATAGAAACATATGCAAATAATAGAATTTTAAGCCGAAACTTCAGGAAATGCTACAATAAGCACAAATGCACACTTAAAAGCATCACATAAGCGGCATTCATAATGATTTAACAACACTGAACACCTAGTGGCATGCATTGTCGAGCATGTCTGATAATTTATTTCACATCACATTTCATGTCTACTTTATATAAATATTTATATATAATATATATACCGCATTTCACATGCAATTCATATAAATATGATTATGGAAACGCTAGCATCGGTCCAATAATCACCCATTCCTTGTGTGTATCACTAGTGCCACAAAGGCTTTTGGTAGTCTTATTGGCGCATACCACGGTGGGGTCTTCGACTGGGTGAAGTCGTAAGCCGTAGGGTAACCTGTGGCTAGATTGAATCCTTTGCGATGGAAATGCCCTCTTCCATGGACCTGCAAGCAACGGCTGGCTGAAAAGCAGTTGCGAGCAAGAGACTTGCCCCTATCACACCCCTATTATACAGTTCCCTTATTAGTATAGATTGTAAGGCACCCCTAAACGCACGCCCTTTTTATACAATTTTGGTTTCAACATGGGTTTCGCCGTTTTGGTTTCAAAATCATTTCGGTGGGGATGGAAACATAAACATTTCAGTCATTTTGTCTCGGTTTCAGTGGAAATTTAAAACCACGATCAAGACAAAAAGAACTAACCTCCAAAATATTTGCCCCGCTTTACGAATCCGCAACTCAAATGCAACATGATAGACTTGATTGATCTTTGAGCCACCCACAAGAGTTCAAAACTTTTTAAGATAGAACACCAATTACGATTGACAACAGAGCAATGCACCATTAAGTGATCCAAGGATCCTTCTTCCTTCATACATAGAACACACCGATTGGCAAGATGGAACTTCCTTCTCTTGAGCCACTCATCCAAGTGAAGGCCACAATCTGTGGAGGAGCTGTCGATCTCCAAATGCTTATGAATCGGGCGCCAGTCCTAACTTCCAACAAGTCGTAGAAGAAAGAACGAAGAGATAAACATCCTTCAGGGTCAGGCGTCCAAATCTCTTATCATGAACAAAGGGTGAACAATAAGAGAAAATGATTCGGCCAAGAAGAGACATAAGCCTAATAATTCCACTCTCCTTAAAGCTTCTCCTTAGCATAATCACCCAGTCTACTTCACCACCACCCCCTCCTCTATTGGTCGCTAATAAGTATGGTCCGAGAATGCATGTATATAGGGTCTAACCACACATGGACTTCCATGTACCCGGACCTTTTCCAACAGTAGGGTTCCTACTCTCCCAATCTTCCAACCTCTCCATATCTCCACAGCCATTTCCCCAAAGCCCCTTATTTCGTAATCTTATATTACCAATTCCAATGCCTCCCTGTTTCTTCGGTCTACATAACTTCTTCCAACTCACAAGGTGCTTTGTCTTCCAACCATCCTCCCAGCCCCCCAAAGGAAAAATCCCTTCAAAGTTTTTCTAATCTATTTGCCACCTTTGGCGGGATTTGTAAAGAGACATAAAGTAAACCGGTAAATTTGCTAGAGCCACTTTAATCAATGTAACCTTTCCCCAAATGAAAGATATCTCTTTGTCTAAGATGCAAGCTTTCTTTCTCATCTTTCCACAACTGGATCCCAAAATGAGGCTTTCAGCACTCCAATTCCTAAAGGCAAACCAAGATATGTGATAGGCAAGTTCCTTTCCTCTACCAAAAAAGAGTTCCTCTATTCTACATCCAAGTGTTGAGGCATGATCCGACAGTTCATTGCTTTGCATATTAACTCCTATTATCAAACTAGTGCAAAAGTTCAACTTCAGTCCAAGTGCCATTGCAAACCATCTGAATAATCTTTGTAAGTTCCTTACTTGCTCCACCCCAACCTGCATAAATATAAGAGTATCATCGGCAAACTGCGAGTGTGATATCAGCTAGACATCCCTGATAGGCTTCAACCCTAATATGAATTTCCTTCCATCCACTTTAGATATAAGCAAACTTCGAGCTTTCGCTGTCATTATAAATAAGGGGATTAGCGCCCCCCCCAACACACACACACACACACACACAACTGATACCCCTTGAGCTTCCAAAGAATCCATCTGGTGCCCCATTGAGTAGGATTGAGAATGATGCCATGGAAATTAAGGTTTCAATCCAGCTCCTCCATTTTGCACCGAAAGCCATCCTTTACGAAATGAAGTCAATGAAACTCCAATCCAGCTGATCATACGCCTTCTCCATACTGATTTTACAAATCATACCTTTCTCTCCGCCTCTTCTTCTTGTATCAATAACTTCATTTAGAATGAGAATACCGTCCAAGATCTATCGACCTTTGACAAATGGCCATTGGATTGTGAAATGATGCTCACCATCACCACTTTTACTCTCCTCACTAATGCTTTTGCCAAGATCTTATAAACGCTATGAACCAAGATGATCAGCCTGGAATCTTCATGTTCAATGGCTCTTTTTTGGAATGAGGGTTACGGATGTGGTATTCATTTCATTATGGATGGCAGAACCATTCAAAAAAAATTTGGTGTTCATTTCTTTTCCCAACTTGAATCTTTTGTGAGACTGGTATGGTCATAACACCCTCCTTGATCACCTCCCAATATCTCTGGTAAAATGCCATCGAGAATCCATCCAAAACAGTGGCTTTGTCTTCATACCAAAAAAAATGGTCTGTGGTTTCTTTTTCCCTATGATTTAGCCGACACTTCGAATTTATTCCTGACACGCGTGTCCTGCCGTGTCCGACACGACACGCGTGTCCACCCGTATCCTGTCGTGTCCGACACGACACGCGTGTCCACCCGTGTCGACACCCCTTTGGACACTTTTAAATGTACTGCTATAAGTGTTAGACTTAATGTGGGTGTGTGGACACGTTTTTGTGCCATGTCAAGTGTGACATTCTTTTTATTATTGCATATTGTGTTTACCTCTTTTATTATTAAATCTTCTTTTATTATAAACTATTTTTTGGCTCTTCTTTAACTAGTATTTGTTGCTATATCATATATATACTTTCTATTTCCGTGTCTGTGTCGACACACGACACCCGTGTCCGTGTCCAAAAATCATAGCTTTTTCCTCAAACTCCCTTTCCAACCATCTGCGCTTTGGTCTCGCTTGAGCTATTTGAACTTTGAACCCTAATCCCCTGAGCATAGGCTTCCGGTTATGTTCCTTCGCATACAACTTTGAGAAATATTGCACAATTGAACTCTTGATGCTATATCAATCTTCAGTTACATCGTCTTCCTCTACTAGATAGTTAATCACATTAATCCTTCTTCTTGCATTCCCCATTCCTTGAAAGAACTTAGCCATCTTGTCCCCCTCTTTTAGCAGGAAGGCACGCGGCTTTTGACTCCAGATGAAATCATCCCTCCTAGTGATGTCGTATTCCAGCTTTAGGTCCCACCTTTCTTTCTGTTCATCCTCCCCGCCTTTCTTTCTGTTCATCCTCCCCAGCCTAATTTCCTCTCCTTTTTATCTAGGGAGTCAATCTTCTACAAAACCTCCAGTTTTCTGAATCTATTGACTTCATCGCAATTTTTCTTACATTCCTTTACTTTTATTTTCAGCAACTTCAGCTTTCTACAAAGAATAAAACCTTTCCACCCATCCACCTGAAACGCTCTTCACCATTCCTCTATCTTTTCATCTACAAAGAATAAAGCCAGAGATTTTGCACCAAGCCACATCGAATTTAAAAGGTCCAGGCCCACAATCAAATCCCTTCATTTCCAGCAAAACTGGACAATGATCAGAGATTAGGTGCAACACTTTTTGGATTATAAGAGTGAAGCTCTCCTCTCAATCTTTAGATATCGATACTCGATCTAGTCTGCTGAGAATGGGATTCTCCTGATTGTTTGACCATGTGAATTTTGCTCCTTCTAGGTGCAAATCAACAAAGTTTGCTGTCCTGAATGAACTTCGATAAATTCCTCATGTTTCTTGTTATCCTCCCTGACATATTCTTTTCGTGAGGAAATCTAATAGCATTAAAATCTCCTCCAGGAATCCAGGGTCTCCTCCATCGATCATGAGTCTATTGGAGCTTTTCCAAAAAACGACTTAGAAAACGAGCCCTGGAAGGTCCATGTACCATTAATAGCATCCATTTGCCCCCCATCCTGAATTGTAGGCTACCATATGTGTAAGAAATGAAAAGGAACTGGACTAAAAATAAAAACCTAATACTTCTGGACTAAAATACCATAATAACTTAAAGACTCTCCTTCCACTTAAAATTTTCGTAATACATGTGGGGCCTATTTAGAACACTCATGACTCAAAGAACTTAAGTGAGTTTGATGGGAAAAGACACTACCCCCTTATAACTTAAAGAATCAAAAGACACTCTAAAAACTAAATAAAACTCTTTTAACATTATAGATGGGTCCTATTTTCTTAACTCCTTGATTCTCCATGGCATTTTGAATGATCCCTATCATACCCCCTCCCCCACTTGGAAAAAACTCCATTTTGCTGAGTAGAGAAATATGATCAATCGAACATGTAGCCTTGAAAAATGGTTCATCGGTTCTCTAGAGATCCTTATGTTTTGCATCATCGCCCCAATTTAGCTCAAATTATATCTTAACTAGAACATTTCACCAATCCAGAAAGTCTCTTGATGGAGCCACACTTCTCTAAAAACAAAAGCTCCGTGTTATTGCCGAAACATAAACATAGGTCATTCTTTTGAACAGCATTCTTTTGAACATGCGATATTCTTCTTTGTGATTCTTTCCATAGAAATCTCACTTTCTTCAAATAATATACGCACATTAGCTCTAACACCAATTTGACATAGGATGATCTATGGAAGTATCATTCAAAGATTAGGCTCAAGTTTTGGTCGACTGGGGTGAGGCATAAGGTATGGGCAAAGAAAATACACTATGCAAGCTCTAGAGATTTGAATGTACTAGCAAGAGTAGACTACTGTAGTAGGGAATAGGGGTGAAAAGGATGGGTGAACATTAGGGTTTTGGATCATAAAATATGTGATTCGATTGGAAAACTATTTCTACTAGGTTTAAGGTAAATTTGGAGTGGTGCATACATATGCTAGTAAGGTGCAGACGTATGCCAAAAGATGCAGACAAAGGTTTTGGCAAGATTAAGGGGGTGCAGGGTTTATGGTGGGATGAGATGGGTAAGAAGAGTAGAAAAATTAGGAATTTGAGATTTTAGGCTAGAGGAAGGGAACTGTTTGGCTCCTTCGGAGATTATTTTTATGGAAGAAATCAAGAAAATAAGAGAAATGTAAATTACAAGTAATGAAAAAAACAAGATACTTAAGGCATCCCAACAAATGTTTTCCTTGACATCTCACCTCACCAACGAGCTTTGACATCCCACCTCACCAACGAGCTTTGACATCTCACCAAAGAAGAAGATTATGCTAGAATCACACTAACAATCCTGACCCCAGGCTTCACACTAAGGGAACCCTATGCATCGCACAAAGGGAATCAAAGCATCACACCCTAAAGAACAGACGTCATATCCACACAAGATATAAATAATCCGAATCTTTTTTCATTCAATCATAGCATAGCATCCAAGAAAAATGCCATGAGGTTACAAATATATATGAAAAGAAAGAGAACTAGAAACGCACACACGCACACACATATATATAAAAGAAAACTAGAAAAATATGTATAATAAAAGAAAGAGAACTAGAAAGTTCTAAATTCTCGAACAAAAAATTCTAACGCTTTCGGACAAAAATACGCTATGAAAACTTAAAAACTCTCTCCCCACTTAAAATGTTTGTACATGTGTGAGGCCTATTTAAAATACTCATAACTCAAAGAACTTAAATGATTTTTATGGAAAATGACTACTATCCCCGTCACTTAAATATTTAAAATACTAAAAAAATGTAACAAAATGTGAGTGAAGAGAGCTGAGGGGGGTCGAGTTATCCTTGAGTCCAGGGCGATTTCTTCTCCCCCCTCCCTAGGTCGATGGAAACCCTGGGAGGGAGGCAATTTCATCTCTCTCTCTCTCTCTCTCTTCTTTTTAGTGTTTTTTCCCCTTTCTCTCTCGCTGGTCTCTCTCTCTCTCTCCCTCTCTCCTTTCCTGATCTCTCTCTTTCTCCCGTATCTCCTTTTCTTTCATTTTTCTGATCTCTCCCTCGTCTCTCTCTTTCTACTTTTTCTGTTCCCTCCTCTTTCTATCTCTTTGGTCTCTCTTTCTCTTAGATCTATCTCTTCTTCGTTCTGATCTCTCCCTTTCTCTCCCTTGATGGGCAAGTGAGGTGTTGGTGGCCGGATGTTGCCCGGAGTTGGGCAGATCTCGCAAGAGATGCAACAGTGGTGGCTAGAGGTGCGGAATGGCCGGATCTGGGTTCGAGTGGGGCGGATTTAATGGCGAAAGGATCAAAACTGGGTAGGGTGGATGGAGAAAGTGGGCTGGTGAGTTGGAAGTGGTGGACATGGCAGGAGTATGAAAAAGGGTGGCCGGATTCGGGGAAAAAAAAGAAGAGGTTGGATGTGGAGGTGATGGTGGTGGTGGTGGTGGTGGTGGAGAAAAAGTATGATGGAGGATGCAGATGATGGTACTGAGACGGCCGATTATTCCAAACCCTCATCTCCCTCGTGAAACGCGGAAGGCAGGTGAGATGTGTTGAGTGACGGAGGCGATGGGTAGCCGGATATAACTTTGGGGTTGCCGTCTGGAGTTTGGGAGGTAAAAGATGGGTTTGATTGAGGTGCAAGGTTGGGGCTAGAAGGGCCGGGGTGTTAGGTTAGGATAGTTGTTTTGGGTTGCAGGTTGTTAGCTGGAGTGGTGACAGGTGGTGGTTGGAGAGGTAGTTGGTCAAGAAGGAGGTAAGAATAAGGTTAGGTGGAAGGTAAGGTAGGGTTAGGGATTTAGGGTTTGGTGGAAGTGAAGAGGAAGAATGTTAGGGTGAACAATAGTGGTCTCTAGAGTTAGGTGGAAGGAAGGGTAGGGTTAGGGTTTTAGGTTCTGGTGGAGGTGAAGAGGAAGAAGTTAGGGTGAACAATGGTGGTCTCTAGAGTTAGACTAGGGTTTTTGGCTTGGTGGTTTAACGAGGATCCCCCGGGACAGGTGATGGTGCAAGATAGAGGCCGCCGAAGATCGGATTCGATTGGTTGGCTATTGTGCACGATTAGGGGCGCACAATAGCTTCAGGCCTTTGGGCGGGATTTTGGAAAATCGAATTTGCCAGTTAGAAAGTGGTGGAGAAGTCTGTGTGACGAGCCAGGTCACACATATGACTTGATGGGGCCCACAAATCTGGCACTTTTTGATGGATTCGATTCAATTGAGAACATTGCCCGGGCAATGTAAAGGAAAGGAAGGGGGAATGGTGAAGGCACTCTAGGCTGCGGTAGTAGATGAAGAATTCGAAAGGAAAGTGAAATAGTTATTTGGCATGGTGGCAGCGCATGGAAGTGTGGACCTCACTGTAGCGGTTGACCCAGAAGATCACTTATTTTGGTTTTTACTGGCCTAGGCGTATGCTCCTGGCCTCTCTCAATTGATTCTATGTAATGCAAGTAGGGACCCCTGGTCCCCAATGTAATCTTCATAGTATCAATGAAATTGTCAATTTTAAAAATAAAATAAAAAATACTCATAACTTAAAGAACTTGAATGATTTTTATGGAAAATGACTACTATCCCCCGTGACTTAAAATGACTTAAATAACACTACCCCGCAGCTGTTATCAGTATTGGAAGCAACTATAGATTGACTAGAAATCCCCCCAGAAAGAACAACCCTTACTTTAGCGCTCATTGAAGGAGGAGATGAAACTGATTCTCTACCGGCCAGAGTCAGATGCGAATGTCTAACCAATGCAGCAAGGAGCCAGGGAAAGATACTAAATAGTGTACTGAGTAGAAAGGAATGTGTTCCTTCCTTTCCTTACTTAGTGACTGCTTCTTCTATTTCTGAGATCTCAGATATTATGGGAAACTAAATAAAACTATCTAAACTTTAACGATAAGCACTATCTTCTTAACTTCTTGATGCTCCGTGGCATTATGGATAGTCCTCCACCACACACTAGCAAACCAACATTTCAGAATAAAGAAAACGTAAAATCTGTAGAATATTAAATTACTGTCAACATAGTACCACAAGGTTACTTCCAAGGATTTAAGTAAAAAGTCCCTACGATAATAAGATAAAGACACAAAAACAAACACATGAATGAAGATATGATACAACCAACATTACCCAAACTGTAGGACAAGGATATGAATACGGGTATCCAATGCCATCAAATAAGGGAAAAAACATCCGCAAACAGACTACCATAATATTTTTGAAAATGATAGTCAATATTATTGAAACAAACTACCATAAATCTCAACTAGATTTAGCTTAGACGATGGATTTGAAAATAAATTTAAAATATGATCGATGACATTCACACATTTTTTTTTTGAATGGTGAAAATTTTATAAAAATAGGGTAAAAGCCCAATGACCAAGTGACCCAATTCAACTCAACTCAACCAAGTGACCCAATGGAAAATATAAACAACTAAGCTAAGTAACATTCACATATTTAAAATTACAATTGCAATTAAATCATTTTAGCAATTGAAAGAGAGTTATTGGTATTGTATCCTGTCCGACATGATACAATGGGCCTCTACAAGTATCCAGGTATCACAGATCAGTCCAACTGGAGGGTGACTTACCCTCCCAATATCTGCATATAGCTTCAACAGGAGAAACAAGAGAGAATTGCAGAATTCTTGCCAAAATGCATATCTAGTGTCCACATATACAGCAAACATGGGAATAAACCTACACAACATCTAAACAAGATAACAGAAGCGTATGAAAGAATTCTCACCAAAATGCCTGTCCACAGATACAACTAACAAGGTTGCAGCCGCCATTCTTCTCCACAGGCTTGTGGCACTTGGGGCAGGGCTTTGTGTTAACTGTAATCCAATTGACTGTCTCTGATTCATCTCGGCACTTCTTGGTCCAGAGCTCCCACATCAGGCATGAACAAGGAGAGTGCGCTTCTAATGAGCAACTGAAACAAAATTGTAGTCCACAAGTACATTCCACCTCACAATATGGCTCACCCTCAACGCGTATTGCATTTCCACAATGTGGGACACTGGGACACCATTTAACCTTGTTATTGTCCTCAATGTATGACTCCAGAAGATAACGGTCAAAACGCTCAGCGAGGTCAGGATGCTTTAGGCTGACTAGATTTCTAATGACTGCCTCGTCACAAATAGCATTGCACTTGTGTGCCATGCATCTAATACGTCTACTTTGCCCATCATTTATCTTAACGACAAAATGCTCTGTCCAACCTGACCAGTTTGTTCAACAAAGTAGGGAGAATTAAAATGGAAGATTAAGACCTTTTGAAAAGAATTTTAAAATAACAGCAGCATGCCTTATTTTATGTGGTTTTATACAATGGTAGAAGATACTGTAAAGAGAAGGAGAATGCTTACAAGCATTGCAAAAGCAATGGCCACAGTCCATTGTTGTAACTGCACTTATGGGAACATCCTCAATACAGATATTGCATGTTACTAGAGACAATGACCCTGAAGAATCAATATTTTTGTGCCCCACAATGGTCACACCAGCTTGAGCAAATAACCAATCTTTTCCCTTCTCTACAAGTACTGATAATACTCTCTCAACATCCCAACGGTGATGAATAAGTAGAGTCCGTGCATGTTGTTCGTTCAGAGTTAGCAAGTCCATTATCCTAAACAAATCTTCCCTCTGCAAAGAATTCATACCAGGATTTTCAGCAATGCAAGCAACTAAGCATACAGTTGAACCCACACCAATATTAAAAAATGCACAAAGGAGTTTTACCTGTGCCGCCAAAAGTGATTCTTTTGTAATAATCTGTAACATGACCAGAGGATGTTGAAAACAATGTCAATATCCAGTAAGAGAAAAATAGAAAAAGGACGCATATAGATGCTAAATTTGACACCATTACCATCTTCTTTAGTCAGTTCATCTAGTTAATAAGCACAAAAATGGCCTTCAATCATCCATGTCCATCAATATTGAAAGATGGGAATAAAAATATCAACGACGTTTAACATGATATCTCTAATTATTTCAAATTATATCCATACAAAAGAATAACAAGAATTATCTGTAAAAAATAGATATGATTGTTGATTTGCACTTATTTCAAACAACAATCTCAGGTCTATTATACAAATACACTTCTAGAGAGGAAATCATCCACACGCTAGAAAAAGAACACCGTTCATTACAAAAGCAATAACAAGGATAACGCTAAGAATATATAAAATAGTTTCAGTCATTTTGGTTTTCAATGAAATCGGATTCCCGCTACAGCAGTTTTATATTTGTTTAACATTAAACTACTTTGTTTTCTAAAGGAGAAGATAAAAAGAAAGACATCCAAAAAGAGCGGAATTCTAGCTGATGATAAAAAAGAACGACCTAAAATTTCAAAATTATGTATCTTCAACAGAAAAATCCGATAGTTGAGAAAAATCAATCCTCGATCAGATAATCAATCTCTGATCATACGCTTCCCTAACAGAAACCTAAAGCAAACGATCATCATATCTTCAAAAGAAAGGAAAAATCGGAATTCCTCAGAAAAAAAAGAAAGTAGAACTACAAGAATTCAAATGCAGACATCGAAACCCTAAAATTTCAAAATTCCGTATCTTCAACAAAAAAATCCGATAGTTGAGAATCATCAATCTCATATCAGACGCTTCCTTAACAGAAACCTAAAGCTAATTGACATAGACCCAAGCCCTCTAGTAGGATGATGCGTCGGGGATGGTCGGGATAGCTCAGCTGGTAGAGCAGAGGACTGAAAATCCTCGTGTCGCCAGTTCAAATCTGGTTCCTGGCACGTGGTTAATATATCGAATAGATACTCATACAAATGAATCGATATGGATCGGGATCCATATTCTATTCGTTAATAGTCTAGATCATGATACATACTTATCCATAAAACAGAAGATAACTACAAGACTTCAAATTTTAACATCGAAACCCTAAAATTTCAAAATTCAGTTACTTCAACAGAAAAATCCGATAATTAAGGACAATCAATCTCTGATCAAACGCTTCCTTAACAGAAACCTAAAGCAAGCGATCATCATATCCATAAAAGAAGGTAAAAATAAAAAATTCTGAAGAAAAAAAACGTCTTTGGAAGATTTCGCATAAAAATCAGCAGATAAGTAGGAGAATTCAAATGCAATTGTCGAAACCCTAAGTAATTCTCACATGCAAAAGAAAGGCCTTAAAAATCGCTCTCACCTGACAAGACCTAGGCGATGACCAGCCACTGCACTCGTCATCATCGTTCTCAATTGCTTCCATCGAATTTCCGATCTCTTCGAGAGAATCTTCGCCGGAATAGCAGCCTTCATCGTCACTCGTTAGAAAATCGGCCATCATCGGAAAAGAGAGAATCTCCGATCGATTATATCAAGAAAACTTTCCGATCAGGTCTCCAGAATCCGGCGAGATCGAGTCGGACTCCGGCCGACTTCCGGAGAGAAGTTCGGAACGAAGAAGAAGCTTGGAAGAGAAGCAAACGCTGGTTCTATCATATAATAGAGAGAGGAAGAGAGAGGAGTGAAGAGAGAAAGGCAAAGCAAAGCCTAAAAAACAGGGATTTACGGAACTCTTTCTAACGGCGAAGAGTTCACACCATTAAGTACTAACGGCGAAGAGTGTTTGCTCCGTTAAGTGCTAACGGCGCCACTGTTGGGTTTCTTCCGTTGAACCTTTTTTTTTGGGCAATAATAAATTCGCGTCCCTGTAGGATAATTCGCATCCCTTAACGTGAAAAAGCGTTAGACTCCGCCACATAATTTACGTTGTGGAGGGAATTATCCTACAAGGGGGCACGAATTTATCATCTTCCTTTCTTTTTCGTGTTATGCTAATTTGTGGTGCACCAATCGTGAAATGATGTATTCTCCCCCTTTTTTAACCTGAGCATCCCCTTCTAGTGTAAGAAAATAGTCATAAATAGTTAGGGGTGCAACTTGGGTCGGGCTCTACCTGAACCCGATGGGTTCAACCCGATTTTGGTTCGGGTTGGGTTGGTATTTTCTCAGGTTAGGTTGGGTTGGGTTAGGGTTGGGTTAGGGTTGGGAAAAGCCAACCCAATTTAAATTCAGGTTGGGTTAGGGTTGAGGCCTTGGCAACCCCCGACTGAACCCGACCTCCATCCTCTAATTTTATTATTATTTTCTTAGGATTATGTTTTTCTTTCTTGTATTTTTCTATTTGGTCGTAGATGAACCGGAACCCAAGCCGACTCGATTTGGAGGCGGGTTGGGTTAGGGTTGACCATCCTTAACCCGAGGCTCGGGTTGGGTCGGGTTAGGGTTGAGGTAATGCTATCTCGGGTTGGGTTATGGTTGCCCTAAACCCGACCCGAGTTGCACCCCCAATAAATACACTAATGGGAGCTGGCCTAGGGCAGAAAAATGGGTGAATATATCACTTTCCCAATTTTTTTTTAAATATTGTATTAAATATTAATGACTTTAATCTTGTAAATGTGGCATATACTTAAAATGATCCGAACCTCCCATCCTGTGAAAACCTAAAAAATCACACCAATCAGGCAATCCTAACCGCACAATCGGAGGGCTTTTACCCATTGAATGTGAACCTCTGGTCTAACAGTTTTTGTTTTGCTTTCTAATTATAAATACTAAAAAGAAAGTTACTTAAATGTGGCCGACTCAATGCCAATTAGAACACCTTGATCGGATGATCCATCAATTTATTTTTAGAGCTCTGCCGAGAAAAGCTGGGCCGTTGATTTTTGACTTCTTTATCTTAGGCATGGGATGTCCATTCGAGATGACCAAGATTGTCAGCCCATGATGCTCTACAAGATCAATGGTTTTGTTTTCACAGACAAGCACTTTGTGTCCTTATAGGACCCATAAATTGCCTTTTATCATTGATAGTAAAAGTGGGCTTTAATTTTAGTGGAAATACTTTTGGGGTCCACTATAAGTTTCGACCCTTGCCTTGTTTGCCATTGATCAATTGTTGTACAAAAAGACATCTTTTTAAGATATTTAAGGAATAAAAAAGGTGTTAATCAAGGTTTTGTTTGGCATCTTACAATCATCAAGTCATAATTGTAGAGAAGGCAATAAGTCGAAAGGTTGTGGTCCATCATATCAATGGGACTGATCACCTTGAATGCCACCTGTGTGTTATGTGCCTAATTGGCCGTAACGGAAATAAACAAGAAGAAACTCGAGGTTGATTCGAGGCAACCGGACCTCCTAATGGCTCAAATTGAGAGAAACCATGACTCTCCTACAAAGTTTCTTTTGCTGTATAATTCTTTTCTTCTTCTCCTTTCATTCAATTACAACTAAATAAATACAAGTAAAAGAGAATGTCACATCACAAGTTCATCTACCTACTTACAAGACACATCACCAATAACAAACCCCATAAATCTAAAACACACAGCCACTGCATAATAACTAGATAATAACTAACCCAATATACAAGTTTAACTTGCACATATCATTCCACCCCCTTACAAACAACTTTGCCCTCAAGGTTGAATTGTTGAGAAAATACTTATAATCCACCGGGGTCCCAAATCATAATGGCCGCCATCATTTGAATTACTCCTTCAAAATCCATTGCGAACGAAGTTGGAAAGAAATGCAATTTGTCGTGGAGGCACATCGAAACGATAGATTGATCAAAAAACTTGGCATGGTGTTCAACTAACGTATATTCATCCCCATCAATTCTCGCATTTTCTTCATTTGAAAATCAACATTTTCAAGATTCTGTTTCTCTTCGTCGTTGCACATTTCCTCTTTCACCGTGCTGATTTTTTTTTCAAACCTTCCACAAATCTTCGTTATCCTTCAATGATTTTCAAAACCAATGCTTTAATTTCCTGTAGATCTTCACGTACGGATTCCCAAAACTCCGATGACACAGCCATGGCGCAAGATCGCCGGCTCTGATACTACTTTATTACATGCCTAATCGGCCGTAACGGAAATAAACAAGAAGAAAATAGAAATGAGGCAAAAGAGGTTGATTTGAGGCAACCGGACCTCATAATGGCTCAAATTGAGAGGAACCATGACTCTCCTACAAAGTTTCCTTTGCTGTAGAATTCTTTTCTTCTTCTCCTTTCATTCAATTACAACTAAATAAATACAAGTAAAAGAGAATACCACATCACAAGTCTATCTACCCACTTACAAGACACATCACCAATAACAAACCCCATAACTCTAAAGCACATAGCCACAACATAATACCTAGATAATAACTAACATAATATACAAGATTAACTTGCACATATCATTCCACCCCCTTTACAAACAACCTTGCCCTCAAGGTTGAATTGTTGAGAAAATACTTATAATCCACCGGGGTCCCAAATCATAATGACCGCCATCATTTGAATTACTCCTTCAAAATCCATTGCGAACGAAGTTGGAAAGAAATGCAATTTGTTGTGGAGGCACATCGAAACGACAGATTGATCAAAAAACTTGGCATGGTGTTCAACTAACATATATTCATCCCCATCAATTCTCGCATTTTTCTCCATTTGAAAATCAACATTTTCAAGATTCTGTTTCTCTTCGTCGTTGCACATTTCCTCTTTCACCATGCTGATTTTTTTCAAACCTTCCACAAATCTTCGTTATCCTTCAATCATTTTCAAAACCAATGCTTTAATTTCCTGTTGATCTTCACGTATGGATTCTCAAAACTCCGACGACGCAGCCATGGCGGTGGCGGTGCATCATAACAACGCTTGTGAAAATTGCAAAAAAGTTTACTATGTATAGGTAGGCCATTTTTTGGAAACTGTGAAAAATTATTCCAGGAATATTCGGTGGCCTAATTGTGAGTTTGTGACATTGAAGGACAGGAGGGGACTTGAGAGTTGAGAGGGAAGGAATGCATGAGAAATACCCAAAAATGTTGAAATAAAATAAGCTGTCTCAAATCAGTTTTTTTTTTTTGCCTCTTTTAGGGGCTTTTATGCTCCCCTAATTCTCACCCTCTCACTCAAGTCTCTCCTTCTCCATAAGCTTAAGCTGTCGGAGAATGCGTTATTTAATCTATTATATTTTAACACTCCATCACTTGTGGCCCCTCTTTTTTGGGTTGTATTACATGTGGCACATGTGGCCCTTCTTTTTTGGGTTGGCCTTTAAATGTGTTTTATAATATCAAGGAGTTTTTGAAGCCAAGGCAATTGCTGTGAGATACCATGTGAAACATGTGAAACGACCAATTACTCAAAAGCTTATGCTGTTGGAGAAGGGGTTATATATTTACCCTTCAATTTAGAATTAACTAAGGCCACGTTTGGGTGCCTCATGTTTTTGGATTTGGATTTGGTTTTGTATTTGTATTTGTATTTGTATTTGAGTTTTGGATACTACATACATCAGATATCCTCATCACGTGAGAGAGATAGAGGGGGGAGGTCTGGCTGCTGCAGTAGCAAGGTCGAGGCGCAGCTAGGGTGAAGGTAATTGCCACAAGTATTGATTTCCAAATAATGTCTTGGAGAACAGATTTGAATATCAGATTTCCCCCCCCCACTGTTGTAGCTGATTTGAGGATCTGATCTAGTTCCAAATCTCAACTACAAATGTGAGAAATCCAAATCTAAATCTTGTGGGTATCCAAACGTGGCCTAGGGGAATGATAAATTCGCCCATTTTCTTTACATGGGAGAGCCAGCTCCACTGTACGTAGCAATCAGGACCGTTGAATCCTTCTCACGTGAAGTACATCAGCCCCTCTCTCGTCATAGATACACCGGAGCTGGCTGTCCCAAGTTAAAAGAAAGGGGGTGGATATATGACTTCCCTTAACTAACTATATATTTTGATAGAAATACGAGCAAGGAGTTTAATCTGGAATATCAAATAAAAGTACATTGCTTTTTTATCCACTCTCACTGAAGTGCAGCTGAAGGTATATGTAGCATAACACTTTGCCCCTCACGGTAAGCAACAACATTATCATTGATTCCAAAACACAAACCATTTTAAATACAATAAGTGGCGAGAGGAAAAAAGCCAAAAAAAAAAGTGTAGAAAAGGGTACAATAACCAAACATAACCTCAACAAAAAGAAGGTTAGGATAATCTTAAGGAGAAAATTCTTGTGGTGCGGCCTAACCATGGTTTTAAATTTCAACCGAAACCGAAATTTCCCAAAATTTTTGAATTTCAGACAGAAGTTTCGGAAATTTCAAGAAAATGGCATTTAAAAAAATAAAATAAATAAATGTTACAAAATTTCGGTCCCAAATTTCGAAGCTTAATACCAAATTTCGGACCGCAGAAATTTAGAATTTTTGGTGGGGTCCGAAATAGGTACTGAAACCAAAATTTAAAACCTTGGGCCTACCTACAACAACACAAATTAATGATTTCGATCATCCAAATAAGTGGTCCCATCGTGCTTTCTTTTTTCGCACAGGTATTTTTAGGGAAATACATGTACCAATCTCATGCATCAGCTTCCCCCAAATGCCTTATGCAATGGGATTTACTAGGGACCATCACAGAAGGCATTTTGCGGAACGGTTGTTGCACGAGTGCAGCAACATAGGCTTATATTTTTTCTTATTCATTTAATTCACTTGAGGTGGCTGTACTCTCATGCAACAGCCGTTCCGCAAAGGGACCATCACATAAGGCATTTCACGCATGAGTGTAGCTACACAGGCTCATATTTTGTCTTATTCATCTAATTCATGGAAGGTGGCTGCACTGCAACAGCCGTTCCACAAAATGCCTTGCGTGAGGGGACCATCGCACGAGTGATTTTGCGGAACGGTTGTTGTGTGAGAGTGCAACCACATTCTACCACTAGGATCCTGAAGGATGCTGCCTATTCCAGCCCGTCCAGGATTGCCCATCGTGCCGGGAGGCGACCACTTAGGTTGGACTTTTATCTTTAATTTTCTTCCCATTTATGGCTATCTCTCCCACATTGTAACTGGTAAGGGTGTCAATTTTGGCTCGGGCTCGGAAGCTCGCTCGAGCTCGGCTCGAATCCTTAACGAGCCGAGCCCGAGTTAGGCCAGGCTCGGCTCGGCTCGTTAAGAATTTAATATATTTAAATATATATATTATATATTAATATATACATTAAAAGGGTTGTCCATGGAGTGAAAATGGGGGGCAAAATATGTCACTTCATTTTTGGATCCCCATTTGTTACTAGGACCACCCCCTATAGTGTAAAAAAAGTAGTCAAATTACACTAGTAGGGCTGTCCAAGGAAGATGAGGGGTGTGAACATAATATAACCCGGGCTCGCGAGCCTGACCGAGCCGAGCCCGAGCCTCACCTCACTTGTGAGCTTAACGAGCCGAGCCGAGCCTGGCCAAGCTCGGCTCGGCTCGTTTACACCCCTATAACTGGGCGAACTTTTATCCTTTCTTCCCCGCATAATATGGTCAACCTTTTATATCTACAAGGATTTTCTCCCAACTCTGACTTCTCTTTGAATATCCGGTTGTTTCTTTCCTTCAAAACATGCCAAATTATTGCTTACAAGACGATCCTCCAAATAGCCCATATCACGTTTCGCCAACACAGTCCACTCCAAGAAAGCAAAATGTTTCTAATAGTCGGCAATGGACCATCAAATGATCCAAAGATTCTTGATTCTTCCTTCTTCTTGCAAAAAATGCACCAACTTGGAAGATGA
The DNA here is from genome assembly GCF_043159265.1 of Tasmannia lanceolata. NCBI lineage: Eukaryota > Viridiplantae > Streptophyta > Magnoliopsida > Canellales > Winteraceae > Tasmannia > Tasmannia lanceolata. Next base: position 12,391,187 of record NW_027518681.1, read on the forward strand.
AATTTTCTCCTCTTAGGAATATCGAGATATTTCTCGATTCTTTGGTTTAGTGCATTGTCCTTTGCTCTTTTTATTATTTAAATTCTTGTCATTTACTTCCAAGTTATTTACATTTTCAAGGCGGTGCCAATACCACCAGTATCAGTCTTGGTCTGCAAATAAGATTATTTTATGATGATCTTATTTGTACAGGAGATATTAAGATCACTTTGGAAGCCATTAACTAAGATATAAAACCATCATCAAGCTAAAAGGTTCTCTATTGATTTGCCGGGGGCTTCTCAAAGCCTGTGTTATCATCACCATAGATTCAGAGGACTACGGTTGATATGGACCACCCTTTTAGTAGGAACCATCTTGGATAAGCCCAGCCTGAGAATCAACATGATTAGACAAGCCCATCAGGACCATCAATGGAATTTTCTCACTTTTTGCCCATTTTTTGCTCTGATCACCATGGGGTCCGTCCACCAAGTTGATGGTAGATAAGGTTTGTTGGATAGGAAATGCCTACTGATTATTAAAGGTCTGTGTATAACAGGTGTTCAGCAATTGTTCTGTTCATACAAAACATGGCTGAGGCTCAAACAGGAACAAATTATATGGAAAGAGGAAGATAGACTAATTGAGCATTTGAAGTCTAAACTGACGACACGAAGAGTTTAAACACCACATCAGATAGCAAAATTCATAGATGAAGATCTGAGAGGCAATAGTTGATATAACCATGTTGAAGTATTAAGTTTTTGTTGTAGGTCAGTTGGGTGTCTTGCACTACTCCATTTGACTCGCCAAAAAAAGGAAGGGAAAAACAATTCTAAACATTGCAACTAAAGAATAATCACAAGCTACATACATCTGATACAAGTTGTTGAGAAGCTCAGCAAACTAGACATGAAAACATAAATGAATAGAGTGTCCAGCGGTACCTTAACGCTTCGAATACTGTGGGGCTTTCCGGGCTTTCTTGAGGCCAACTTTCTTTCTTTCGACCACTCTAGAATCTCTGGTTAGAAGACCTTCCTTTCGCAGAGGTGGCCGATGGTTCTCACTCACCTTGAGCAAAGCACGTGCAACGCCAAGAGTGATGGCCTGAGCCTGGCCAGAGAGACCGCCCCCATGGGCCTTAACAAACACATCATAACTACTTTCATATCCCAAGGTTAACAAAGGGACTTTGATGTATTGTAGCCATAATGGATTCCCTTGAAGATATTCCTGCACATACCAGAAACCCAACTTTAAAATAGATAATGCAAAATCACTCAAATCACACAGCAAGCAGATGAAATATTGATTTAGACATTAGGAAGCGAGTGTTACTAATATGAGCGGTTCTACCAGAAATATGCAATTAAAAAGCAGTAGAATACATTTCGTTTAAATCGAGATAGACCAAAGAAAGATGGAAAACTATCTATAAATCTAAAAGACGCATTGAGCTTGTCCTCAAATGATCCTTTTAATCGAGTTTGTCTCATTCAAAGCAATGGCAGGGTTTGCTATCTTGTGAGCAAGTCTATCATATAAATTGCTTCGATAAATAAGACTGGCCAAAAAATAAACAAAAGTTAAAACTATGCCCTTAATGCAAAGAAATCAAATTATAATGATGAAGGGTAGTTGGCAACATAAACTGCTTAGATAAATAAGACTGGCCAAAATTAAACAAAAGTTACAACCTAGCGCATAGGCTCTGTTCACTTCTTTTCCCCGGAAAGGAAAGGACTTCGATTTCCTTTCCTTTCCAAGTGACATGGTAGAAGGAAAAGGAATCCAGGGAAACTGTCAAGGAAAAGACTTCGTTTTCCTTGGAAAGCCTCTTTCCGACATATTTAGGCTCTGTTCACTTCTTTTCCCCGGAAAAGAAAGGAAAGGATTTCATTTTCCTTTCCTTTCTAGGTGACATGGCACAAGGGAAAGGAATGAAGAGGAAAAGGCTTCGTTTTCCCTGGAAAGCCTCTTTCCGATATATTTAATCGGAAAGCAAATCTCAAGTATCAGGGAAAAAGTCAATTTCCGCGTCATTTTTAGCCTTTATTTAAGAAATTCCACATCTGATAATAGTTTTCCCTGTAAAAGAAGTGAACACAGAAATTCTGTATTGTCAGGGTAAAAAAAGGCTGTTTTCCAGGGAAAACAGCACCAGGGAAAAGAAGTGAACAGAGCCTTAAATTGAAAACCAAATCCCAAGTAACAGGGAAAAAGTCAATTCCCACATCATTTTCAGCTGTTAAATAAGAAATTCCACATCTGATAATATTTTTCCCTGGAAAAGAAGTGAACACAGAAATTCTGTCTTGTCAGGGAAAAAAAAGGCTGTTTTCCAGGGAAAACAGCACCAGGGAAAAGAAGTGAACGGAGCCATAGGGAAATGCAAAGAAATCAATTTAAATATTTGTCTCAAATTGGTTGAAGATAATGAAGGGCAGCCTGACGACAGGGAATGGATGGCTCTCACAAGTCTGTGTAATGGAGAGGTTGTGATGTAGGATAGCCAACTAGAACCAAACTATTGGAGGGTTGAGTCAAATGTATGGTAGGGTCAATCTGCAAAAAAAAGGTTTAATGGACTGATGTTATGACGGGGCTGTGGTTGCAGGTTTTGAAGATAAAGGGACTGCTGGGAAGTGTGTAGGGATTATAGGATTAAAACAAGGTGACAGGGACAGGGTATGGGTTAACAGTTTGCAGGTTGCTAGCTGTAACTGCAGTCTGCAGGTTTCAGGTCGTAGGTTGTAATTATAGGTTGCAGATTTTGGCAGAAACAAGCAGAAAGTTGCAGATTTTGCAAGTATAAAGCATAAACAAATAAAAGAAAGAGTTACCTCCAAGGGGAGTCTTCTCCTAGGCTGGTATTCCAAGCTTTGGAGTACGTATATTTCTTTATTCCTCAAAACATAATGAAAAAGGGCCATAGGCCTACATATTTATAAAAAAAAAAGACCAATCCTATAATGACTAAACTCCTAGTCCTAGTGTGACTCAACTTCTAAGAACTATAACTCCTATTCCTATTTAGACTAAATAACAAATAAACAATAAATAAAACTCCTAATTGAAGCTTACTATTTCTAGCAACCCGTATTTACTATTTTTAGTAAAAACGAAACTTACTATTTTTAGTAAATCTGAGTTTACTATATTTAGTTAGTACGAACTTACCATATTTAGTAAGTTTGATAACAACACCCCTACTTCAAGAAAACATTCCTTCATATTCATCATCCTCGTGCCAAACAATGGCCTTTCTAGAATTCGATCCTCCAGCATTTTTTGATCTCCTTTGGTAAGTTTTTAACGCCTTTTGATTCCTATCAGGTTGGTAAGCTGCATGACGGACGCAAGGAAAGGAAATAAAATACTACCATTATCAATTTTCTCATGGGAATTGAATCATTCCCAATGTGTTCTGTATGCTCATGGAACACAAAGTTTGATGCAATCTGGACAGTCCCCTACTAGCACCATAATAACATGGGGGTAAAGGACAGAATCCAATATCGAATAGAAGAATGCAAAGCCATTCAAGTAGATGAAATGGTTCTCTTCCCAGATTCAGCACAACTAAATAACTTGAGGTAGCCAAGATCCTGCAAGCGGAACTGATTGTACAAGAATTGCTTTAAGTGATAGGCAAAAAACTCATCATGTTGGATATTATAGTATCACCAATCTAAACAAGGAATGCATAATAAATACAAGTAGAAGGGAGCATTGTTTTGAAAATCTTACGATTTACGATTCGATTTACGATTCTTAGGCAAAACGATTTGAATCCCATGATGAATCTTAATTTGTATGAATCTTACAATTCGATTGTAAATTGTACGATTCATACGATTTATGTGATTTATCCAAATTAAGTTTTGTATAAAAGAAAATGTCTTTCTTTCAAAAGATCTCATTTCCTTTCTACATTACAAGAAGCCTTTGAAATCCCTCTCATTAGAAGGAAGAAGACAGAAGAGGATTAGGACATCAAACAAATTGAACCAATCGAGCACAGAGCATTTGTTGAGGGCATTACTCACATCGAGGTGGGAGTCGACGTGGGAGACTACCATAATAAGGACAACATCGATTCCCGTCCTTTATGATTGATATTTCTCATTTGATGTTTGAGACTTTGAGAATTGATATGATCATGTGTCTTTTTTTAAAGATTATTAACCAAGATTCATGGTTTTGGATGAGAATTAGATGATTAGTATGTGTCAAGTTTGTCAGCAAACAATTTGTATTACGATATTGAATGCTTATCATGGTAGTTTCTGTTTGAATTAATGAATTTGGATGAAAAATGAATAATTGGCTATTTTTATTCTCTAATTTATTTATAATTTTTTATTATACATATTTTTTTATATTTTTGAATGAATCTTACGGTTTACGATACGATTTACAATCCGATACGATTCGACCCCAATTACGATTTACAATTCGATTCCGATTTTCTAAACATTGGAAAGGAGGAGTCTATTATACTTATTGAATGTTTAAGAATCTACCCACACCCAACTTGTACCAAAGGAGAAGAAGGAAGAAAGAGAAGAGAAGGAAGAAAGAATAGAGAGGAGAAAGTGTGGCGGTTGAAAATACAACCCATGACTTGATTGCTTTGTATGCACTTCTCACTTAATAGTAACTACCAAGATGACACTAGATCCATATTGATGTGCCCAATCTTACTAATGCATCCCGAACAAATACATCACGTAATGCAAATGAGCATTAAAACATCTTAATTCTTAACGGTCACCCTCAAACTAGAGCATAGATATCATCCAGATTCCAGACTCAGGTTGGATCAAATACTATCAAATTGACTTCAAGCAAGCCTTTGTAAATATGAACACAAGATGCTGTTCCGACATCACACAAGAAATAGATATTAGCTTTCCTGTGACAATTTAATGAACAAAGTGACAATCTACTTCGATGTTCTTATCGATTGTAAAACACATTTCATGAACAATGTGAAAATCCATTCAATGCGGCACACAACAATACAGATCTTTTGTATAAGTGTTCAACAACAACTCTTTTGCCCTCTAAACTTGGGTTCCTTCTATAGATAATCGAGTGGACATGTGGGCACTGCAGGTCTTTTGCCGTTTTGCCCCCTGAGCTTGAATTCTATACCAATATTTTGGCCAGTTCCAATCAGCTCATGTGGGCACTACACTCTTTTGCCGTTTTCCCCCTGAGCTTGAATTCTCTACCAATATTTTGGCCAGTTCAAATCAGCTTACCTGTCAACTGATCATGTCGGACGTAATCAGAAGGAAAAAACAATAGATTAAAATCTCCGCCCATGACCTTTAGTACGGGCGGACGGAAATTTGCTCCAGCTCAGCTCAAAGGCCCAAGATTGCGCAGGAGTATCAGCCCCCTCCACTGAGTTTCCAAAAGTTCAACTTTGATGGATCTATTTTGAGCAACCTTTTCCCTCGAGGATTGGAAGTGTTCTTAGAGATGAGAACGGAGTAGTTACTTGGGCGTTTTCGGGTCCAGTAGGGATTGCAGACACAGGTGAAGTAGAAGTGCGAGCAGTGCATTAAGGATTTAAGCTTATGACCAATGTAGATTTGGAAAAAATTATTGTACAATGGGACTCGTTGAATGTCATTAGGTGGCTTAGCGGGTCTCGCCCTTTTCCTAGGTGATTTGCCATTTTTTTATGAGATTCTAGATTTGGTGGGGGAAGCATCTACGTCTTTCTTTCACGTTAGACGGTTGGCTAATGGTGCCGTTGATAGGTTAGTTAGGGATGGTGTGGCGAGGGGGATTTTGGAGGTCTTTGATTTTTCCTCCTTGATGGTTTCCCTTCTGTCTTTTGTTCTGGTGCCTATTTCTTTTGCCTTTTCTCTCTTTGTACTTGACCACCTCGGTGTCCTTTGATTTTAATGAAATCTTCTACAACTAAAAAGAATGTCTAACTCCTACTAACCTTAGAAGCAAGTGCTGGGTTTTTCTTTAATTTAAGAATAAAAGTTCATAAATTCAAATTTTTTTTTTTTTTTTTTTTAAAATGGTAGAATGATATCATTAGATAAGGGAGTGGGCCGAGGAGGACCACTCCCGAAAGTACACGAGAAACAATAAAAATAAAGATACAAAAAACTCTCAAGGAGGGAGGAAGTCAAACCACTCCAATGTCATACGACTAACCCCACCCCTAGCTAAAGAATCCGCCTCCCCATTGGCAGATCTCCGCACATGATTGAAAACAATAGCAGAGCCCCAGATTAGATCATCTATTTCATCAAAGATAGACGAAAATCTCCAAGGAGGCAACACCGCCCCCTTCAACCATCGAATTACATTGAGTGAATCACCCTCCACAATAATGTGATCCATGCTCTCTCTATCAAGTCTTTTAATACCATGATATACCGCCTTTACCTCAGCCTCCGAGGCATCACATACCCCAAGAGGGCCAGAATAAGCCCACACAACTTTGCTGCAATCATCACGACATAACCCACCTACCCCGGCTGGGCCCGGGTTCCCAAAACTCGACCCATCGAAGTTAATTTTGAACATCCCAATAGGAGGAGCCTCCCACTGCTGAGCAATCTGAGACCTAGCCTCCTTACTAAAGCAAACTTCTCTCCACCCCTCCCATAAGTCAAAGGCTGAAATGAATCGGAATGCCGAAAGACATCTTGCCCACGATATAGAAAGGGCAATAATTTTCATATATAGCCAGTACGGAGATTTAGCAACCCCCTCAAAAACTCTAGAATTTCTCTCTTTCCAAATCACCCACCATGTTGCAAGCAAACAGATTTTCCACAACAATTTTCTTTTCTTTCTCCACGGCACAAACTCCCACTGATACATCAAATCCGGAATAGATATGCCAAATCTCAGAAGTATATAGCTCCATATCTGACGAGAAAATGAACAATGCATGAAGTGATGACCCAGAGATTCACCATCATCCAAGCATACGGGGCAATGGTCCACAAGCAACATACCTCGCTTCTTAAGGAAGTTAATCGTTTGAATCTGATCGCGACAAATAGCCCATCCGAAGATACAAACTCTAGACGGACAATGAAATTTCCATACCTTGGCTGAGATAGAGGATACATCGCAAGGCATCAAGAATAAATAAAAAGATTTGACAGTGAAGAAACCAGAAGATACCGCAGTCCATACTCTTTTATCCAAACCGGTCCTCTTAATATAGCACCCATCTAGAAGCTTAAGAAATTGGGATACTGACTCTAACTCCCTATCAAAGAAATTCCTCATAAAGATCGGAGACCAAACTAAACTACCCCCATCGCGGATAAAACAATCACAAACAAAAGCCTCTTTATCGGAAGCTACACTATATAGATCTGGGAACACAACCATAAGAGGATCATCCCCACACCATACATCACTCCAAAATTTAATCCTATCCCCCGAATAAACTCTGAACCTAACACACTTGTTAAAAGCATGTGACATTTTCAAAATGTCACGCCACACGGTCAATCCTTTCTTCTTGAAGCGATTATCAGAAAACCACCTTCCCGACAAGCATCCATATTTGCTCCTAATGACCCTAACCCATAATTGAGATTGTTCCTCTCCAAACCTCCATAGCCAGTTTCTCAATAGTGCATGATTAAATTCTTTAACTCTCCTAATACCCAAACCACCTTTCTTAATAGGGAGGCACACCTTTTTCCAGTTTACCAAGGGAATACCCTTATACTCAACCTTACCTCCCCATAAAAACCTACGTTGAATTTGTTCAATCTGCAATACTACACTAACCGGGCATTTGAACAATGAGAAGAAATATATGGGGATATTAGCCAACACCGCCTTGACCAACACAAGTCTTCCCCCTCTAGAAACAAGATTCATTTTCCACGTCTCTAACCTCCTATCAATTCGTTCAACAACAGGTTCCCACAAAGCTTTATTAGGTCTATCAACCCCCAGAGGAATACCCAAATAGGTAGAAGGCAAATGATCTAACTGACACCCCAAAATTCTAGCTAGATCAACAGCCTCTTCCTGCAGGATGTTTAAAGAATACAACCTAGACTTGTGAAAAATGGATCAAATTTATTATTTTATTGTATGCAAAAAAGACACAGATTTTAAATTGAAGAGACGTGTTCCTATTCAATTCCTATAAATATACATATCTATATGAGTATTCTTCAAAGTTTTTCTCTCCCCAATTCTCTCTCTCTCTCTCTCTCTCTCTCTCTCTGGTCAAGGCAAACATATGCGCGCCTTTTGCACAGTTGATTTGTCAAATGTGGGGCGATATTAAAGGACAGAGGATGTATATCCGTGTGCCTCGACCGATAACTCATTCTTTCTCTGTAGAGTCCGATTCTTTCATTATTTTTGGTTCGATTGCACGTGGATTATTACCTTATTTCGGTTGTTTACTATTACAATCTGAAATCCTTATGCAATTTCACTAACAGCAAGAACTTCTGAAGGGATTTGTGTTTTCTTAGAATTATACTCCAAACACTTAATTCTCATAGACAATCATGAGTATGAAATCAATTATGTATAGGAAAAAAACAAAGGTCCAACATCTAAAAGAAACAGAGAGAAAATCCTACCTTGGCATCACGATAATTGATGATGAACTTTCCTGTTCCTTCCTGAAGAACAACACGGGCTATGGCGCATTTTCTCCGCCCCGTCCCAATAATCTTCTGCGCAGCAAATCCTCCTGGAAGCCTCGATTTCACATACTTCTCAATGTTCGTCGTTTCCAAATCGACGGGGGAAGCAACACCTGCGGCGGAAGCAGCGACAACGAGAGGGGTTTTTAGGGTTAGGGTTTTGGGGGGAGAGTTTTTTACTGCAAGGGTTAGATTCTGAGGCTTTGAAGAGATGTGGGAAGAAAATGAGAGAGCAGAGAAGGAAGCTGAGAGAGAGGATAGTGACATAGAAGCCATTCCTCTCTGTTATTCTCACTGTCTGAAAATTGGGTTTTGAAGATTGAAAGCATGTGGGAGGGTTTTGAAAGGATAATGTGTCGAAATGACTGGAATGCCCTTGTTTTGTAGTTGATTGACGAAAGCACCCTATGCTTTCAAATGCTGGTGTAAGCCCGTTTTGTCCAGTATTTTACACATTAGGATGATCCAAACAGTCCATTTGATGGGTAAATTGGTTTTTGACTCAAAATTCATTTCCATAATATGATCCCAACCCTCAGGTCTATTGAGGTTTCCATAATGTGCAGTTCCTCTGTAGATCGGAGGGCTAGGATCACCATAGATGAGAAGAAATTAGAAGTGGAGGAGAAAGAAAGCAAAAAGAGAGAAAATAAAATAAAATAGTCAGAGGCAACAATGAACATTGGCATTCATATGGCCTTCATGTTGAGAATAATTATGAGTGCAATGTATCAGAGATGTTGCTTGATGCATTTGGTCATCTGAAGAAACTCTTGGCTACTCTGCATATTTAGAAGCTCTTGTTGCGAGAGATTGAAATCATGATGAGTTTATTTCAAGCATATATTCTGAAACTGTTTCTCCACATGACAATAAAACTTATTTTCTGACTTCGCTGAGTTTTCACAGGGGAATGCGATGAAAGAAGATGCAATTTTACACGAAGAACACTTCCGGGAAGAACAATTTATTCTAGATTGTGTGTCACATGTTACTACATTTAGCAGAAACTCTTATCACATGATGTTCACATCGATCTTAGTACTCATTTTGACAAACTTTATGAAATTTGTAATATTCTCCCTTAATCACACCCATCTTTATAATTTTGAGGTGATGGGCCACAATTTTTATATTTGTTACTAGATTTCTAGCAGAAACTAGCGGAAACTAGTATTAATCAAAAGATCATTCCTGCCAATGTAGCACAAACGGATTCCCTATTGCAAGAATTTCTGCTAAATGTAGACAATTGCTTTGTTATTTTTAGACCTTCAATTTAAAGGTCACGAATCAAAGGGCTAGGATTGTCATGAGGATCTCATCACCTATATGGCTTGGTTGAATGCTATTAACATTGCCCTTGAACAAGAAAAAAAGAAAGATTTCAAGCAACAGTGCAAAGGAGAGAAGGATCTCCATTAAATATGTATCATGACAAACCTTACTGTACATTAGTACCAAATCAACTTTGTCCAACGTCAAGGAAACACAAACCCATATTAAGACCTATTAAGGCCTCTCAAATACACGCAAAACAATAGTACAAGAAGTCGAGAATTAACACACAGTTTAAGGGACACCATGTGCAAGCACACTTATTATCGTGCATGTTCTCTTCTCGAAGAACCCAAATAGGGACGTGCAATGGCTAATCAAATAACTCTCAGTCCAAGCATACGATTTCGGCTTGTGCTGAAGCTCTTCGGAATCGCATCAACTCTCTAAAAGTCCTTGCTTCTTCAGAGGTCATCTTGGGGTCGATTTTAACACCCATTGTTACAAGCGCTGGAGCATTAGCAAGTACAAACCTAATGAACTCCAATTCAGATTTTATACCCAAGATTCCAGTCATCCTCACTACTTGGAGCTGATTTAATGAGCAATCTGAAGGCTTTTGCTCCTTCCAAAAGTTCCCAACAGATATAGTGGCTTCTTCTTTGGTCGAATAGGCCTACAGGATTTCATGTAACAAATAAATTCATCTGAACTTGCTCATCTAGACTGTAACAGTTTAAAGACTAAAAGAGAGTTGTTCTCTCACTTACCTGAATCTTTAGTGTCTGTAAACTAGAGGAGCTCCTAAGAAGGCAAAGAACTGTCAAGGTTTCGTTAAGATCTTCGAAGTTGGCATCTAAGTGAAGATTTTTCAGATTATGGTATGTAGTTGGAAGCCTCTCTGGGACCCTGCCAGCAGCCAGAAACTAGCAACATTGCAAAATGAGAACATAAGCAGACTATTTGCAAATGGGTGGGATAATTTTTGTGAAAAGGATAAAATTATGTTACCTCTTGAAAATAACCAGCCACATCAATCCTCTCAACACTCTCTAGACAACCCAGAACCTTGACGAGATTGCAGCTTCTGCCTTGCTCGAGATACTTTTTGTCTTTGTTACTCCGAGGCATATGGACTCGTAGAATAGTTAGAAGTGGCATATTTTCGAAACAAACATCTTCCAATACACCAGAAAGGTTCAAATAACGAAGATTTGGAGCTTGAATTTTAAGACAAGTTGGGCCGTCAAGTTCGAGTAGTGTCAGTCTCTCGAGAAGAGGACACGAGGCAATCAGACGTTGAATTATTTCTTCACAACAGACAACATTTTCAAGATGGAGGCTTCTAAGACTACCAAGTCTCTTGAATGTCATAGGTTTGAGTACGCAATGACGTAACTCCAAATGACTCAGTTCTTGACAAGAGAAGAGACAGGTAGGCACCTTATAGCGATTCTTAGGCCAAAATTCTAGGACTAATTTCTTGATACCAGTTCTTGATAGATACAGTATCCATTGATCAATATTAGAACAGCTCTGGACGTACTTCGAGAGTTTGAACTTGTGAATTGCGCCATTGTGAAGTAAAAGGACACGATCGACAAGTTTCACACGGTAATTGTGAATGTGCTCTTCTTCTATGTAAGACTGGATGCAGTCTTTGTCAAATACAAGTTGAGGAATGGAAGCCCAGCTATACCTCCACTTGCTTGACAATACACTTGTACTCACGGCATCCGTGATCGACAAACGCATGAGGATAGCATCTTTAACATCCGTTGGTAGATTGCTGATAATGTCCAAGTTAGTAACAGACCCTGTCTCCATTTTGTGGTGAGAATCCACTTCTTAGATTTCTTTACTTCAGAAAATCGAGCCTAACCAGAGATATCAGCTGCACAAAACAGGAGACCAAAGCATCTAAATATGGGAAATGATTGGCTGCATGAAACCATTACTGAAATTTTCCTAGTGCTGAATCTAAAATCCATACAATCGTATTAAAAAGTGATGAAATATGGGGCCTGAGCTGCTCTGATATTTCATACACAGTATATTGCCGTTCTCAGTCGTTAAAATGATATGCAAATTGCTTCTTTTTTTTTCAAAATTTTAAGGCTTGTTTGTTCAAACACCCACATCAGAATTCAGATTATTTGAGTGCAATTTTCGGGTTTTTATTTTGAAACAGGCTTTTAAAAAAAACCCAAATTGCACTTGAATTGCAATTGGGGGTGCATATGAACACACTTTCCCTATGATTAGAAAGGCCAATTGGGACTTTAATTTAGCTATAGAGTTTTCAAGTGAGTGATTGACTATATGAACAAAGATTAAACTTACATGGCTCTACAGAAGGGCTACAAATGTATACTTCAGTATGTACGATTATTGGTATCCCACACAAGGGATTTGCATATTCCTCTTTTGTTTACTTCAAGCATTGAACAAGTAAAGATGTAGGTTCTACAGAGTTCTATGAGCAATAACAGTAAGGATTTATTACAGAAAATATTCCACGGTCAAGGTGACCCTGAGACCTGGTAGATCAGAGTACAAATTACAAGATAGAATAAATCAGCAAGAGGCCAACAATTGAAACATAACTAAAACCAAGGCACCACATCAAAGTCACTAAAAGATGTGGATAAGTGGCTCAAAGAAGGGTTGATTTTCCACTTAGTCTGTGAACCGAGTGACCACTGTTAGCTAATTTCACACCCACTTAGTAAATCATGTTAGACCATCTACCCAAGAGAATCAGAACATAAATCAATTCTACAAAAAAAAATCAAAAAAAATCAAAAAAAATCAAAAAAAAAAACACAACCCAATCAATAATATCTAGAAAGATGAGTGAAAAAATACAGCATTCATCCTTCAAAATAATGTGTTCAGATTACCTTCTAGAGACCCAGTTTTCTTCTTCTCCCTCTTTTCCTTCTCAAATTGAGAACAGCAAAAGAAGAGAATTGCTCTCTTAAATTAAGGAGAGTTTTCTTAAGGCAGTGTAGAAAAATAATGAGAGCTTCTGTTTTTTTTCTACGACTTTGTGAATGATATGTACGATGGACTTCTGATTTAGCCTTTCTTTTCTGAATCTGTCTGGCCCACAGTGCACCTAACTTCACGGTCATTGGCTCAATAAATCCAATCATTTACCTTTGTTTTGATTGATAAAGCAATGCGATAAAGACATCTTATTGGAATCTTTTATGATTTGCCAAATTTTCTTTTAATCAAAAGATCTAAGGAAATGAAATTCCAACCCCTTTAACGTTTTCTGTGAGAATGGTCCACTGCGTGAGGATAAATTCACCCCCTCTAACGTTTTTCCTTGCCTTTAAAACTTAACGAATAACGTTAAAGGGGGGGATTTTATCGTCAGAGGAGGGGAAAATATCATTCCCCAAGATCTAATGGGCACTCCTTGTTTTTACAATCATAGTTTATTTAGGAACTGTAGAAAAGTCTAGAGAAGTCTATAGAAGTCTTTTGAAACAAGTCCTTGCTATTGAAACAAGGAGTGCAGATATCATTTCTCCCTTGGACCTTATAATGACTTTTTTTTAAGTAAAAAAGAGTGCCATTATTGCAAAAGAAGAGTGGGGAGGGGATCAGTTTCCCTTTTTCATTATTTTCTTTCATATAATAAGGTCAATCTCTAATATTGCATAATCCAGTCATATGGTGGGCCCGAATATGTATGAATGCCATTCTCCTCCCCGGGCCAACCCAATTTAGGTATTCATGAGTCATGGGCATGGTCTTAAATTTCAACCGAAATCGAAATTTGGTGAAATTTTGAATTTCGGCTGAAATTTCGAGAAAATACAAGTGTTTTTTTTTTTTTTTTTAAAGAAATGTTACAAAATTTCAGAATTTCGAAATGACTTAAATAAGCTTTTTTAATTATTACCAAATTTCAACCCGAAATTTCAGGGGTCCGAAACCGAAATTTTAAACCATGGTCATGAGACTCATGAGTCATGACAACTTTTTTACACTAGAGGAAGAGGCGGGTGGCCCGGGGAAGAAAAGCAGGACGAATATGTTATTTGTCGTGGTCTAAGCGAAAAAGATATGGGTCCCACTATACTTTTGTACGTTGAAAATTGCTAATCTTTTCTGAGATTGACCGAGGGCTTATTCTACAAGACGCGTGTCACATGTTCAGTTTGGGGGGGCCCACCAAAGAATGGTCCCCAAGCAAATGCATTGGATAGGAGGCACTTAGATTGATCGAGATTGTTGATTTGTGGGCCACACGGAGTCTTGTTGATCTAACGGCTTGAATCACTTCATCAGTGCAAATTTTGGGCTTTGACCCCCTTCTGATGGTGGCCCACATGACAAACCACTCATCATCCTACACATGGAAATAATAGATAGTACACCATAATCTTTTGATTGGCTCAATTTCACAACTCTCCAAATGCCACATAAAGAAGGGGAAGTGATATATATTCGTCCTATTTTTTATCCCTCAGCCAGCCTCCCCTAGTGTATTACTATTTGATGAGTACGGGGTGGCCAAAGGAAGAAAAAGGGGCGAATGAATATATCCAAAATGTCTCCCCCCAAAAAACATATAATTCCATTGCCGGGATTTGAACCCGGGTCGCCTGGGTGAAAGCCAGGTATCCTGACCGGGCTGGACTACAATGGATTTTTGATATTGTGGCCGGACATTTATTTAAATATTAATATAAATTTTGATTTAGAACAGGTCAATCAATAGCAGAGACATCTGAAAACTTTATTTGGGCCCACCCTCATGATTTCACCATCCTTATGGCTCTGATAGAATTAGGAAATGAGATGTTTGAATGATTGAAACATGGTGATAAGTTTGGATATGTTTCTCATATTAAAGCTTAAGTCTTGTCAATAGGTCATTAGCCCATACAAAGGCCCTACTCATTTTGGATTTTGCGTTGAATAGGAAGACCACGATTTTTTGGAGGTGAACCCTCGTCCACCACTTTTTAATCGTCAAAGGCTGGAACAAGTTAGGCTGGGCCCTTCAAACCTAGTCTGAGGCGCCTCCACTTTGGACCATAACACAGAATGCCGGTCTGCGGGTCACGTTAGGATCATTAGCCTTTTACTAAGGCCCTCCAATTTGACTCGGGTCGATTGGTGTTATTTAATCATTTATACTTCAACACTACTCCCCCTGTGTGGCCCACCTATTTTTTTGGGTTGGCCATACACATGGCACATGTGGTCCCTCTTTTAAGGTGCCATGGATTTTTAATATCAAGGGAGTTGTTGGGTTTGAACCGAGGACCAACCTTAGTGGCAATAGCTCTGATACCATGTGAAACAACCAATTGCTTTTGGTTGTTTCACACAAATGACGTGTTTCCCGTATTTTTTTTATAACTATTTTGCATTGTGCATGCGTATGATGCAGGCCAAAGAGCATACCACAAGCAAACGAGTCGAATCACCACCAATATGGTGTGTCAAGTGCCAAAAAAAGGAATTCTTCTATGCTAGTTTAGATGTGTTCTGCATTGCCCAGTAGTTGCCTTTACTAGTTCTGGAAAACCATGAAAAATGAATCTGGTTGCTACACTTCTTTTCAGTTTAATCTACTAAGGTCAATGATCTGAAGACATTTCATCCTGAAGCGTAAATGTAGATACAATAGACTGAAGATAAACACTATGATCAAAATGCCTAATGATCCACATCGAAGGAATTGAATGAGGGTTGCTGCTCGTTTATTTATTTTTATTTTTGACTACTGGGGTTTTTCCATTGAAGTGATTTTGGTCTGTTCTTTTTTCAGCACTGCTAGAGGATTCAAAATGCCTAGATATAGAAAAGGATAATGGCATAACAGTTTGATCTCCTTTTCTACTGATAGGTAACCAACAGAGCTTCTATTCACTTATTTAAGGGGAGTCTGAGGTTAAGACTTTGCCAATGTCAATATTGCTTGAATCATTGAGGACTTCTGAAGATGCCATGGAGGGATCCTTGATCAATAGTTCAATACAAACATCAAGTAGAAGTGCCATCCTCTTTTGAGGAGGTTTTTAGGAGGGCCATTTGTGTATTTTACTCCGCCCAAATCAAATGGAATATGCCATTCTCTATATCATTGCACAAAGACAGGTCCCAATTGGCCAAAACAATTCCAGGAATATTGTCAAAATAAAATACAAGGATGAGATAAAACAATAAAAAATAATAACAATTCTGAAGTTTGAATCACTTGCCTCTATAATAATTTGCACAGTAGAATCCGCAACAGATGATGCCGATTTGAACAAGTGACACTGATACAGATTATAACAACACGTGTCATTCTCATCTAGGTGAGTTGGACCTCACACTTAGCAGTTAGGTTGTAAATTTTGCAAAACTCAGTCATGTGTTCGATCCCAGCTGACTCAACATAAACTAATGGGTTTAACGTGCTTCATACCTTAGAAGGATCAATGGGCCCACCTAACTTCTTTTCGGTGATGGTGTCGGCGTGGTTGGAGGCTTCATGTCCTCATACCTGTTTACAGAAATGGAATTTAGAAGTACAAAATTCTCTGTAAAACATGATTCTTATTGGATGCAAGGGAAAATTTTACATGCCTAAGAGCTTACATTGTGTAAGGGGAAAGTGGCCTTGAGTTTTGTGGCTTCAAATGCTGCTTATTCACTGGTTTCTCAGAACTTGTGGTGGATTTTAAATTGACTGATACAGAAGGGACGCTTGGAGTTGGAGAAGAAGGAGGCTTGAAGTCATCATATCTGAAAACATAGATTTTCATCATCCGTATGCATTTCCATAAATTTTCATGATTTAAAAGGATTTGTACCAACCAACATGTCTTCATTTTTGTGTCAACAAACATGCATACCAGAACCGACATTTAAAATTTCGACTTGCTTACGTGACATAAGGAGAAAGAGGGCTTGCTTTCTGCACTTTAGCCTGAACCAATTCCTCCTCAACAATACCGATCTCGGGTTCGGACAAAATAATTTTTTCTACTGGTTGTGCATGCACAACATTTACGTGGCTTTCTTTGGGACCACCAGGAGTAGTGCTTGGGGTTGGAGTAGGAGATGTCGGTGGTTTCAAATCATCATATCTGTAAAAGAAATTATGGATTGTTAGTGTTACAAAACAGACTTACAAAAAATCCTTTATTTATGACACACAATGTAAGTAAATTGGCTTACGCAATATAAGGAGAGAGAGGCCTTGTTTTCTTCACTTCAGATTGAATTGGTTCCAACTCAGCAACAATTCTTGTTGCTTTACTCTGAGAAGGAGTAGGATCAGGCTTGCTATCAGTTTTTACTCCCTGACAAGGAAACAAGGGTTTCATGTGAATTGGGTTTTCATTACACAACTGGTTTGAAAATTTTACATGCTTATACAAGATACCAATGATCTAAAATGAACAACGACAGAGTTAAAAGAATCTGAAATCCTCCAAAGAAATGCATTTTTCTTGATATGTTAGATAATAAACCTTTAAAGCTGGCATCCCATTACATTTAACAGTCAAACCATTAAAACTCCCTTATTTTTCAGGAGAAAAGATTGAAAATACCTTCAATGAAGAGTAATCTCCCTTTTGTGATGGTATCTTAGCAAGAAGGTCACCCATCGGGGTCAGCGGTGCAGTTGTTTCTGCAATTACTTCCACTACTTTACAGTAAGAAAGGTTTCGGTTTTTTGCCATGAATGCCATGAGTTCTGCTACCTGAAACACATCAATAGAATAGTACTTGATATTTGTGATTTCAAAATCATCTGTAAGTGATAATACTCAGTTATTTTAAGATGCGTTGAATCTATTTGACTGACTATGCTTATGCTATCACGTTAGTATTCACAAATAGCTGTACATTCTCATGCTATTTACAGATAAAAATATTAGCAAAAGAAGTGAAAATGGTATCTTTCCAAAATTATGTATGTTGAAAGTGTGGTGGATTATTTATCTTTAAATATCTACAATAATGGGGTGGTTTTAGTATGGAATGAAGGATGGAACTAGTAAAGGAACATTTATTTGAAAAACCCAGCATTTGACTCTAGGTTTGATGTTTGAGACAGAACATACAATTTCTAAAAGCCCTAAAGATTTTCCACATTTCCATAGTTCATTTCTGCTAGAAAATCAATTGTTTAGTTTTTTTTTTTTTTTTTTTAAATAATTCTGAAAGCCCTAAAGATACTCCACATTCCCTTGCTAGAAAATCTGTTGTTTAGTTTAGTTTTGAATGGGAAATCAATTGTTTAGTTCGACGGTAAACGTATAATGTCTTTCTATAAGCATGAGAACATTTAGTTTTAAGATATTTTGATATAAAAGGGGTCATGCTTAAGAGAAAAGTTCCCTTCTCTTGAATGGATCAATTTAATAGGACAGCCAAATTTACTCCATGCAAGAAGGCTAAAAGCACCTCCTAACCCAGTCAAGTTCTTGACTGATAGCTTTCACCGAAAGATTGGCCTCGGATATAAATGGGAATTCACTTAATGGCCCTGAAACTTAGAGCTCTAAAAACAGGAAGACAAGATTTCAATTAGTTCAAGGTTTGTTAGAAGAACTGATGTTAAGAGTTCAGGAAGGTATCAGGAACTTGTACGAAATGATCTTTGAAATTTCTGGCGATTATGCACAATTGGATCAGTTTGACATATGCTTTGATATGGACAGCCGTAATGGTTAAAACAAGAAAAAAAATAAAAAACATCAAAGAACTTTAGAGATATCCTATGATTTAGCCGATACTTTTAATTTACTGCTGACACACATGTCCTGCCTTGTCCGACACATCACCAGTGTCCAAACATGTCGACATTCCTTTGAATACTTTTAAAGGTATTGCTAGAAGTGTTAAGACTTAATATGGGATTGTGGAACCTCTTTTATTATTAAATCTTCTTTTTATCATAAACTCTTTTTTAGCTCTTATTTAACCAATATTTGTTGCTATATCCCCTCCCACAAGCCTAAAACCCTAAAAATATTCTTATTAAAATGCTATACTCATTGTATCGTATTGGTCTCCCTTTCTCGTTGTATATTGGGGACGGAAGAGAACTAGATTAAATTGATGAAAGCGTTATTATTTGAATATCTCATATATTTTTTAGATTATATTTGCTTAATTTTAAGATTTATTAGTTTGTTTAATGAATATCATATTTATATTGTTACAAATTTTGATAGCAATAAGTAACTTTATGTGTATGTACATGTCACCATTTCTTGATTTTTAGATGCTGACATGTCAAACAAGTATCTATAAATCATGATTATATATACTCTGTATTTTGTTCGTGCCCCCGTTTCTAAGTTTTGGAGGCTTGCCTTGTCCGACACTTTGTGTCTGTGTCGACACGCGACACTCGTGTCCGTGTCCATAGATCATAGGAGATATCTGAAGGCTTGAATAATTTTAATCAGTAAAGATAAAATGCCCTAACATTATAAAAGGTGAAGCAATTTAACAAAAGAGGGAATTGGTATAATGGGGGTCAATCCGATTCTGTTGATCCTATAATACACAGTGATTTGGACAATAACATCATGAATATGATATCAAACCAAAATTTACAGCATTTACCTTGGTTCTAAAACGAACCTAATCCAAAATTTTGGCATTTACCTTATATACATGAGAGTGTAAATCCAGACACGTGCAAACAATAAAATAATTCTTGGAAATGTGAACACCTGAAGGTTCGAAACTTGGCCACCAAAATAAGTATCTTCACTTGCAAGGACAATGTTATGGGTCTCCTTATAAGCATCTGTAGGCCGCTCCATCCCTCCTGGCCTCACTATCTGAGCAACAATATAAAATGATTAAACAAAGTTCAATCAGATGCCACATGCAAACTCTTTGTATCTATGAACCTACAAATGTTAAATGCAATATAAATCCTACAAATTACAAAGAAACATGGAATATTTTCTTTACTTTTTACTCTCTTCAATATGTAAGCTGGGATCGAACTCAAGAACCTCAAGTTGAGGTACAATGCATCGTGCATTTAGCAATGGGTTCAATCCCAGAAACATATAATCACATCCTTATATGATAGATCATATTCTAGAACAACATCATTCTACAAAGGTCAAAGTTTTAAGATGTATATAAACTATAAATGCACTCACAGTGTAAGGAATGCCGCTGGATATCAATGCTTCTTCTGCCTTCCTTTTCCAAATCAGGACTCCCCAAAACAAGCTTCGACAAAAGTAAAGTTCAGGAAATTTCAGTATCCAACAAAAATAACCACATTCCGTCATAGTCATGGCAACATTGAGAAACTCAAAACTTTCCACAGGTATTGGTCTTTCAATACTTACTTTAAAATAGCTGCAGGAAATCCGATCTTGTTTGTCCCCAAAGACGTAAGCAAAATGAAGTGATTAACTTTTGCAACACTTGCTGCACATTGGAAGAAGCAACTGAGTACTGTCAAACATAATTAAAGGAATAAAGTAAATAATAATGAAAAGCAAACTTATGGATATGGTTACCAGAAACAATAAAATCATTAGTCCATAATTATTTCTTAGTAAAAATGCACAATAAAATCATTAGTCCATGGAAATGCCAATGAAGTTTTGAGTTTGAGTTTTTTTTGGTAAACTAATGTCACACTTTTTAATAGCAAGCAATATTGCACAGAAACTAGTGCAATGAGATATTTCACCCTCATTACAAGTAAACATAGTACAGGGTTTTGAATTACCTGCATCAATGAGATTTTTACTAGCTTGATAGTCAATGCGATATGGTCCCGTGACATCAAAAACCTCCTTCTCACTGGCCCCGATACAGCATATAACTACAGAGGCATTGTCAATTGCTGGTCTAATTTCATCTCGTTTCTCCAAGTCACACTCAACAATTTCAAGCCTCTCTACAGCTGGGCTAAAAACCAAATACAATCTTTTATTGGTTGTACAATGTATATATTCAACTAAAATTTTATGTAGAAGTGTTTCCTTTATCAGTTATTTCGTAGTTTCCTGGGAACTGAATGTTAAATATGGAAACCATGCTTGCAACACTTGCTTCACTTACGCACGTGGAGTTTCGGAAGTACTTGTGATATCATCGAGCCTCATTTCTTTAACACTCTGGGAAATAATAAATTTTAGTAAGTCATAACTAATGATGAAAAAGAAAAATTAATACCTAATGGATTTAGATCTATACCTGAACCAAAGCCTCTGCCTTTTGTGGACTCCGAACACCAGCTCTTACTCGGAACCCAAGTTTCAGTAGCTCCCTGAGAAATTTTAGATCTAATCTATTGGTCTTCAATCAGTGGAAGAAAAATGTTTTGTTTTGATGATAGGAAAATGATATTGAAGGCAAAACATAATGTTAGAAAATCATATCATATTTGAGGAGAAAAAGTGGCAGCATGCAACCTTACAGTTCGTGAGCCTACTTTACCGGTAGCACCTGCAACAAATGCAAGATCGCTATCTTTTGATTGCATTTCCTGCATAACAGCCTTTGGTATCCCTTGTTTGGATGCATTTGCACCTTGTAAAGACCCTGTGAAATAAAATAGATGGCAGGAGGAACAACAGGTTAATGATAATATCTTACCATGCCGCCTACTAAACACAACAATTCTAACAGAACAAAAAAATGGACATCCACTGGACATGAACAAACAGGTTAACTAGATTAACAGCCAATCATTCAAGTGTTGACTACAAAGAAGACTTATGTTATCAAAGCAAGGGAGCTCCGTTATAATTTCCCCCCTGTATACAGTCAAGAAATCTTTTCAAAAGTTAAAAGAAATTCCCAAGGGTAAGAACTTCTTACATGATTGACACATAAGCATCTAAATTGCTAGTAACCTGTAGTAAAGATACCATCGTCAAGTACAAACAAACCATGAACATATGAACATAAAACAAAAACTTGTTGATCTTACTTGGTAATGCTTCGGTGCTGTGAACGTAAGCACCTTCAAATACAGTTAATTGTTTGATCAATAACAAATAGAAGACATTGTGCATCGTCACATTGTCTTGTGTTAAGCCATTGGCAGTTGGGTTGGCCTTGACATGCCCAATGCATGTCTATAAGGCCAAGATGATTACATTCCATCTACAGTTGTAGTTTTGCAACAGTTTTAATATCAATTCCAGGCCTTTGAGGCCTGAACTCTTCTGAATATATGAACGGGCGACTCTGTTAAATGTCAATCTAAAGCTTCATCTTGTTTGAGACTTCTAGTCCTTGTAAAAAAAAAAAACATCTATTCTACTACATTGCTCCTTCTTGACTTCCTTTGTTTGCTTGTGACTATAAACAAAAGCACGGCGTGAACATTTCAGAAGGTGCTATATACTATATAAATATTTTCACAGAAATTACACTGAACTTCAAATCTCTCTCTATATCAGTTTTTGTAGTGTTCCACAAAATTCTCTTCATTGACATGTAATGGGTTTCTAGTTCTCCCAACTTAATGTGCAAAAAATTCAATTCCACCGGGAAGCAAATTAAATCAATAACTAATCATGAATGTTCTGCATTTCAAAAGAAGCACATTTTCATAAAATACTCGAAGATCAGAATTTTCCAATCCCACATTACAAATTTTTAAACAACACCCATGAATTCCCAGAGAAGATATCTCGAACAAAAGCCAAAGAACAAGAAACAGCTTATGAATGAGAAATAAAGACATGAACAACCAAATGAAGCAATACCCAATTCAAAACACAGTGTCATACCTGAAGGCTGAGCTCTGGAATCCACAAATTTGAGATTACTGGCATGAAAGGACCTCTTGCACTTGGGAATTGGGAGAATCTGACCAGAAAAGAAGCAGTGTTTCTCCGCAAAAACCCTTTCAGAGGAGAAGGGTAGAGCATGTAAAGGAGAAGAATGCAGTGATAAGAACTCCATTCTTAGTCTTAGCTATTCTCTGCTCATCTCCAAAACAAAACGAATTGCAAATCCATTTTCTTGCAAATAATTGCACAGATAAAAATCATCAACCATTTATTTTTCAGCCAGGGACTTCTCTGGCCTTATTGTTCAGATATGGTGGATCCCACAAAACGCCTATTTCATGATCAATTTGTGCATGTGTTTCCATGTAAATATGCTAAGCGTACTCGCACGAGTAAGAGTTTTACTCTACTTAGGAGTCCATAGAAGGGTTCTATGTGTTGGTGAGTGGGGCGTTTTATCTATCTGATCAGCACTAGACCTTATGGGGTTGTCTAGTACGACGCCAAATTCGACTCGGTAGTGAGCCGAGTTAGTCAACTGAAAACTCTATAAAACTTGAGTGAATTCTCTATTGAAAAATATATTTCCATTCAAACTCTATAAATTTCATGAAGTTGCGTGTGTTTTCTTTATTTTATCCACAGAGTTGTATGACCACTCAAACCTAATTCCCAGATGAGTGGAGTCGACTCATCCAAATTTCAACTTATAATAGAGTTCTAGAAGAAGAGGAATGATAGATGCAAGGGCTCCTTTGCATAAAGAGCCGGAAAAGGCCCTTGATTGGATCCGCATCAATTTCAGTAACCTTTTAAAATTGGTTGAGAAAGTAAATTCGGTTGCACTTAATGACATGGATCCAATCAAGGGCCCTTTTCCAACCCTTTTATGCAAGGACACCCTTGCATCTATAATTCCTCCTAGAAAGAATAGTGCGCGCAAAAACACATCCTTCCAACATGTGGCCATGTGTACAGCAATCTAGACGGTCCGCCTAGTGGGTGAACAAGAATGGGCACAGCCTAAAGCAAAGGAAGAGAGAAGAAGAGAAGAAGAGAAAAAATGGTCTTTGGTCCCATGGTGCAAAAGAGGTAAAATCCTACGACATGTGATTTTACTATCGACGATATGAGTGCTATGGAAAGAAAGGAACGCTAGGACTTTTGAAGGCCAAGTGAAGTCCCCTCATTTCCTCTACGTTAAGATTCTAGCTCTAACCATTGCTTGGGTAAGAGCGTTGCCTAGCTTCCAGTTTGTATCGGCGTATGATTTATGGTAAGGTTGGTCAGAGGTTTGTAATAATAGGGGAAATGAGGCTGGCCATAAATCAGGTTTGGGAGCCACCTAGTAGAGATTATTTTAAGTTGAACTTTGACGACTCTAGCTACGAGAACCCAGGGCCAACAGGAGTAGTGGGCCTTCTTCGAGATGAGAGTGGAAATACACTATGGGCCTATTCGGGTCCTATTGAGTTCATTGGCTCAAATGAGGCAGAGATTAGATCGGTATACCAAGGTATTAACTTGCTCAACCAAGAGCTCCTAAACAAGTAGAGGGTGACTCTTTGAACGTTGATAAGGTGGTTGAATGGGAGCGAGGCTCATCCATGGCGGTTTGCGCGGCGGATTGACAAGATCTCTGATCGAGTGGCGGGATCCTCGATTGCTTTTCATTTTGTAAGAAGATCGGCAAACAATGAGGCTGGTAGGCTAGCTCGGGAGGGAGTTTGGAGGGCGGATTTATAAGTTTTTTACTTTCTCCAATTGTTATGGGCTTTTTGTATGGTTGTTGCTTTATTTCTTTGTAATGTTCGATCTTCTCTATCATTGGGGTTGTCCCCGATTTTGTTTCTTGACTAATGAATTTTTTACCAGTAAAAAAATAAAAATAAATGTTGTGGGAAAGCTCAAGTGCTGTTCAAATAGCTCTAGTACTTCTTCCCTTTCTTTCTTAAGTTTGTCATCCTCATCAGAATCATGTTCTTCAGCAATGTGGAAGACTTTAAAGAGGACACCCCTCACCCACTCTAAGGTGAAGATATATTTTTTCAATTGAAGATGAGAAGACCCGGGGTGTGCCAAAACATCTTAACAATGAACACCAAAATTTCCATGAAAAAGGGCAATAAATCATGATGCGATTGAAGGATTTCTTGGCCTTTATACATTACACATGCATATTTTCTAATTACATTTGCTATTTTGAGTCCCTCACAGGGTCCAAAATCCTTTTATCCTTTTCTTGATAAAATTTACAAATTTTATGAAGAATCCGTACGACTTGTGTTAGGTTACCTATTTTATCTTGCCTTTAGTCTTTTCATAAGACCTATGCCCCAAATAATAGACTCGTCCCTCACTCTGTCAAAACAGTCGCATACTCTCACCGATTTACAGTCCACTAAAGGGGTATATCTCGAGAAATGCATGACATAAAGTTAACTTGTAGTCAAAACAAGATCTAATTCCTTCTCCCCCGGCCCTTTCACCCTGGTCCTGACTTCGACTCATACATTAGATGAACTATATATATAGACAGCCATGCATGTGAAACTTTAATTTCTTCTTGTAGAATTTTGATACTCCCAATCCCTCAATCCTTTCATATTTCTTCTCGATTAGTTTGTGTTCTTGATTCTTCTTCTTCTTTTTTTTTTTTTTTTTCCGTAGGTAAGCTGGATCAAACCTGCAACCTCAAGATTAAGATACAAAGACTCAACCATTGAGCTACAGGCCCAGCTTCTTGATTCTTGCCACCATTTATATATTATTATAATGGGATTTGCTAGCGTCCACAACAGAAGCCATTTCACGATGGTCTGATGCATGTCAGAGAAGCCACCTCTTGAATGAGGACAAAATCTGCTGAAAAGTATAGTCTAGATATATGCAAATATTCTACGTGACAATGAAATCATCAAAAAAGAAGAAACCTATTATATATATAAAGAAAAATAGAAAATCTATCTATCCTCCAATCTAAACTCAAGCTCTTTTTCTACACATAATTACAACAACAATAATAATAATAGATGAATAAAGAAAAGGTAGCTCTAGATCCATGTTTTTTGCATGTGCATAGTTGAGCCCTTTGGACTAATGCTTAACTACAAGTCTTAACTCATTGCAACTAGTCACACTATAGATGGAAAGTTGGAATATCCTAGAACCTCTGCAAATATAAGGAGCACACAATGAGAAGTCAATCCACTGATTTTTTTTTTCCACCTTCATCTAACTAATGAAGACTTCATGAAGAACCCTCAAATCAATTGTCAATATCGTATGTATGTTATAGGGAATCGACATTTGTTCATGAAGATTACATCTTAACAGTAATGTTTGGAGACTGAACTCGTAGATTTTAGCTCTATTTTGACAATTTCTCCCTTTTCCTCATAAGAAACTACTCATAAAAAGACATACTTTTTCATGAATCATGTTTCGAGCATAGCCACGTTGTTTTATTGTTATAGTAGCACTTCTATTTTTTGAAAATCAAATATTACTAATATCCACACGACCATGTTTTGATAATGAGACAAACTCACTTCGTTTAACACTCTCTGATTGGCTGCTGAGATTTTTTTTGGAAATTGTAATAGCCTTTGAGAACTAGTTAAATAATGTAAAACAAGGTAAGTTCGCCCCGTTTTCAAAACATGGTCATTGTGGGAATATCAATACCATTATTCAATACTGGTCATTAGTGACACTTTGCCCACCTATCACCACCAATCTATCTCTTGATAAAAAACAATGAGATGAGAGCACCACCGTTATGGCTGTTGGAGATATAATTTCCTTTCCATCGCCAGGCTTGAATTTCCACGTGTTTACTTGCTAAGAGTAACGAGAACAAATCCATTCCATTGGAAATACTAAGGTCCTCTTGGATGCCTCTAAAAAATATTTGAGCATAATCTTATATTTGTAAATGACTTTGAAGTTAAGTATAATTATTTGCGAATAATGGTTACAGTAGCTTTTGAAATGCTATAGTTAAAGGCTTCCAAAAAGGCTTTGATGTCCCATTAATGAGACTAAATTAAAATAACCTTGTTTGAAAATAAGGATTACTTTTATTGATAACCAAGAGGTCCTATGGTAACTTGGGCGTCTTTGTGAACTTAGTGAGATGCCTTGCTTGGTTTAACGTGTCTTACGGTATGTTTGTCAACCACAAAAAAAGAAGAAGAAGGGATCTTCATCGATCTAGTGGTGATATATGGGTAGGGAGGACAGCAGACACAAGGATTTGGTCGGATGGAAGAAGTAAGACAAGACAGTGGGCTGAAAAATTGGGGAAAAAAATCATTATCTAAGCAATGTATTTCTTTCCTTAGTTTTTAGACTTTCCATGCTCCCCACACTCCTGGTTGAAGTATAAATGAATAAATAACACCAACTCTTACATCTTAAGCTTTTGCCATAATTGGTTGTTTCATATGGTATCAGAGCTATTGCCTCACGGAAGGTTCTATAAGCCCAACATCTCCTTGATACTAAAAGTCCATGTGTACAGCCAACCCAGAGGGGCCGCATGTGCCGCGTGTGCGGCCAACCCAAAAAAAAGAAGGGTTACACGTGAGGCGGAGTGTTGAAGCATAAATGAATAAATAACATCAACTCTAACAACTCAAGCTTTTGGAGTAATTGGTTGTCTCACACTCCCCCTCTCATGTCTCTCATTCTCCCTGCCCTATCTAAAAAGTGACCCCACAAATATTTCATTGAATATTTTTTTCCATGGTTTCCAATAGGGCTGCAACTCGGGTCGGGCGGGTCGGGTTTTGGAGAACCCAACCCTACCCAAGAAATATCTCGGGTCGGGTTTTTTTTCGGAAAACCCACGATTCCCAAACCCGGCCCTACCCACGATAAATCTCGGGTCGGGTTGGGTTTTTTCACGTTGAAGCATTTTTTTAAGGAAAATTCTTGTTTGGCAAGGCAACTCAACTCATAGAAGTAGAAACTACACTCACATTACACTTGAATCAAACAATGATGTAATTACACTCACATTACACTTGAATCAAACAATGATGTAATTACACTCACAATACACTTGAATCAAACAATGTTGTAATTACAATCAAATAATGCTGAATCAAACACTTGAATCAACTCAACTCATAGAAGCAGAAATTACACTCACACGCAATAACAGTGGGTGCGTGGGTTTTCACTTTTAACTTTTAACTAACAATAGAAAAAAAATGTACATACTATAACTTATGTAACTCGGGTCGGGTCGGGTTGGGCCCCTTCAAACCCGGCTCGACCCGAGATTCATGCGGGCTTTTGAATGCTCAACCCGGCTCGACCCGAAACCCATGAAACCTGAACCCAACCCAGGCTATTTTCGGGTCGGGTAAAACCCGGCTCGAGTTGCAGCCATAGTTTCCAAACATGCCCTTAGTGATAGTGTTGTTCTTCTATGCCATCCCCTATCATTATGATGTCCTCTACATATATTCAAATTATCTCTAAAGAACTTAAAAGAAATTTCATACTCCAACAAACCCACATGCCACATGGAATGGATCTTTCCTTTCTCTTTTCTCTTATTTTGATGTACTATAGATGCCCTCTGTTTTTTCTTTGTCTATGGAAGTATCATTATAGGCATCATTATTGGGGTTATGGTCCCCTATCCAAGAGCTTGAAATAATGCAAAAAGAAGTCAAAAGTAGGTCTAATGCTATTCCATCCCAAGTTCAATGCTTTTTTTCTCTCTTTTCTCTATTCACGCCCATCTCTAGTGGAAAGTGCATCATTTCATGCTAAAGTAGAGCAATAGGTTGTGGGTTCTCTCCAAACATCAATGTTTTAATAGGGACATGCAACAACATCGCTATTTTACTATGCCCTGCACTAAACAGGAAAAAGGAGAACTCGACATTGGCAATTTAGAGCATGGCCTCACCCACGAAAATAAATGAGACTAACTTCGGAGTACAACCTAGAATAAGCTTAGTCTACTTAAGTATTTTGGAATAGCTTTTAGAGAAGTACCAGGATAGAAGGAAAGAGATTTGCATGGGATTATATTTCCAAAAAAAAATACAGTGGGACCCAACTATTTGATTGATTTAAATTGAAGTGATCTATCGCCCCCTTTTCTTCCCTGGGCCAGCCCCCTCTAGTGTATTTATTACTACTACCAACTATATGATTGTTACCCAAAAAAAAAAAAAAACTATATGATTGATTTAAATGGAAGTGATACATTCACACCCTTTCCTTCCCAGGGCCAGCCCCCTCTAGTGTGTTTATGAGTTATGAGTTATGATTTATGACCAAGGTTTAAAATTTCAGTTTGGGTGCCGGTTTCGGACAGTGAAATTTCAAAATTTCGACTGAAACTTCAAAATTTCGGTCGAAATCTGGTACTTGACCCAAAACTAATATTTTATTCAATATTAAATTTCGGCCAAAATTACCGAAATTTCGGTGAAATATTAAATTAATATGAAAAAAACATATTTTTTGGGTCAAATTTGGACAGAAATAAATGACCGTTTCGGTTTTGATGCATTTCGGTGTCGGTAATTTTGGATTTCGGTCGAAATTTCAAACTATGGTTATGACTACTCTTTTACACTTCAAAGGGGTGGCCCAGTGAAGAAAAAGCTGCGAATGTATCATTTTCTGCTTTAAAATATTCATTTCTTGGTCCCCGCCATAAATAGGCTGTACCCAAAATCTTCTCCATAGGATGATCTGTACCTTTCAATTTTTGGACTATTCTATTTCGTCGTCTTTTGAACTTTCCAAGCTGTCCATTTTACTCCAAATATATTGAAGGGTTCGGATCAACCCATGGAGATGATCTATCCACATCGGGGACTAACAAATCAACAGATTAGATAATTCAAATAGGTGAACCCTTCTCCTTTATTTCCACAGGATTACATGCCATGTATCATAAAAATCTCTTTAGATTCCATATTTTCTCAACTTTTGTAAACCTCTGTTAACTTACCAACATCTCCAAAAGCTTAAGTTGTTGGAGAAAGACAGTATTTATCTTTTATACTTTTAACACTCCCCCGCACGTGTGGCCTACTTGGCAAACACATGGCACATGTGGTCGCACTTTGGGCCGACCATCACATGTGAATTTTTGCTATCCGGGAGGTTTGAAATCGAGACCTTTGGCTCTGATACTATGAAGAAAACAAGAATGTAAAACTGCCGTAAGGAAGGGAAGAAATATGAATAGTATGTGTTATCTAAATTATGGGATTAATAAAGAAAGGAATAAATGAAAATATATCAACTTAATATTACACAAGACGACACACAGATATCTTTCTTATATGGTTCATGACAGCTTTCTTATATCCACGCCTTCCATTGTGATTGTTTCCTATGCTTTTGCTCTTGCCATAAAGCTGCTGCCAATATTACACGTTTCCAATAGAATGATTCCCAATATTGGTGCTTCCCATATTGGTGTCAATATGCCAAACATGTAATGTAGTTTCCAATAATAGCCCCCTCTAGGGTGTCAAACAATTAGATGGTCTAACTATTCATTTGCCGGCCCATTATGGATAGGCAATGCCTCAAAAATGGGGTCAAACAATTAGATGGTCTAACTATTCATTTGCCGGCCCATTATAGATAGGCAATGCCTCAAAAATTATTTCCATAGGATGATCCTAACCTTTCGATTTGTGGTGGTTTTTATACCTTCGTTTTTTGAACTTTGAATCCATTTCACACTAAAGGTGGAAATAAAACAATCTTTGTAGTATTGTTTATATTAGTCAAATTTCTATCAGCTAATTTAATTAAAAAAACACAACAACAAATTGGCTTATATATGTTGTTTTTATTCATTTGCGCCTGCCAAAATTTGTCCCTTGGATATAAACCAAAAGCCCAATAAATTGATCGATTAAGTACCATTTTTTTGTTGTTAGCCTTTATTCTTGGTGGATTCAAGTTGGGCTTGGGCCTTGTGTTGGGCTTGGGCCTCCCAAGAAAAAAAATGATTATTAGGATGACTATATCTAAATTTATCAACCCATATTTTCGACAATGGGACAGACAAAAGAAGTTAGAACACTCGATGGTGCGTTATCAGAAAATTACATGGCACGTGTATGGTGGTGATGGCTTTTTGTAATTTTTTTTTTTCAATTCCCTGCTTTGATTCGACAATGGGACAGACAAAAGAGGTTAGAACACTGCAAGGTTACACTAAGAAAGTCCAAAAATCTGAGTTCATTTTGTACATATTTTTGAGTAGCAAGGGAAAGATGGTCCTGTTTTTCTGCAGTCTGCTCCCAACGGTAGGAAAAGGAAAGAGAGCGTATAAAATGAAAAAGATGGAAAAGACAAGGAAATGATATCAGCACGACCAGGTTTTGATAATTGCAGAAACCCAGCTAGTTTTTCCTGTTTTTAATAGGCTTGTGAGAGCTTTTTGGGAACTGTGATAACCAAAACATGGTTGTGCTGATATCATTTCTCAAAGGCAAAGGGTGGATGATGACTCAGAATAGTGCAGAGCAACATGCCACAGATCCACAGCATAATAAAGAAACAACATTCCCAGCTGGTAAAGTTAGAAAAAGCCCAAAACCACTTTCCCAAAACACCCATCATTCCCTCTGTAAGTTTCCATCTTTGGTTTCTTTGATGCTTGACATCGAGGCTTGTTTCAATCATTGTAAACAACTAGTGAATAAGATAAGAGATGGGTTCTTGCAGAAAATCTAGTTCGTGCTTGTAGAGTAAGTGGACTTGGAAAGACACATTGCATGGTTGATTTGGATTTGAATGCATTATACTTTCTCGGATTTTCTGTTAAACCCCTTTCATGGTTGTGACGGGGATTGTGTTTGTAAGTTGTTCTTGAATTTTAGCTTCTAGGTTTTGGATATGAATGCTTTTTGTTTGGCTTAGAAACCCATTTCATACCCAGCTCATTGTTGAGGGGAAAAGATAATATTTTGAATTTTAGGTTCCTTTTTTGGATTTCAAATGCTTTTCTCTGCATTTTTTATGTTATTCTGTGATTATATGAGAGACCCATTTCGTTCTAGGTGAGGAGTAGGTGGTTTTGACTTTTGAGTTCTAGGACCCTGGTTTTGAATTTGAATGCTATACATGAGATTTTGAAGAAATTTTTTAATGGTTATAGAGGAGGCTTAGATGGTTTTCAGTCCCATATCCGAGGTTTTGAATCTTAATGTATTGCAGTGTCTAGAATTTTGCTAAAGTACTTCTTACAAAGATGACAGATTTTAGAGTTAGAAGGGTTGAACAGGGTCACACCAAGATTAGAAATGTCCCCATTGCTGTTACACCAGAAGGGTTCTGGTGTTGCCCCTCTCCTGTTCTATTCCAAAAGACTCTCAAAAGCCAACAAAATCTCCAAAAAAGACACAAACCTTCTCCCCCACGACAGAAAAAATCTGTTCCAAACACACAGAACCAACAAACAGAGAGGAAAGTGATTCATACACCATCAAGATCAAAGGTTGTTTCGGATGATCAAAGATGTTTGGGCTCTGATATTTCTGGTTTGACTCCAAACATGGTTGCAGAGAGAATGGCAAAATCAAGCGTTGATAATTCGCATAGAAAGTTAGCTGTGGGGTTTGGGGAGCGTGAAACTAGTGATTTGAAGGTGCTTGTATCTGGAAAGCAGGGATTTTCGGTGAAGATGAGTGTTCACAGGAATGTGCTTATGGAACGTAGCAGTTTTTTTGCTGATAAGCTTTCTCAGCAGTCTCCTCGATCGTGTGTTCAAATTGGGGACTGTGAAGACGTGGAGATTTATGTTGAGACTGTAGGATTGATGTATTGCAAAGAAATGAAGCAGAGGTTGATCAAGCAAAGTGTCTCACGTGTACTCCGTATTCTCAAGGTACGTTTTAGGCAGTGATGATATTTTGAATTTCCTTTTTTTTTACTGTTTAATTGAAGGTTTGAGTTTAGATTGACCTTTATATATGGATCAAGGAAGCAGGATTCTTCCCTGGGAGTGGGGAACCACGATTCCCCGGTTCTCGAATCCGAAAGGGGATTCTTCTCGAATCCCAAAAAACTGGGAATCCCGTTTTGGATTCGCTGGAAACCCGATTCCCACTTTTGGGAATCACGATTTATGATTCCCTGGAAACGCGATTCCCACTTTTGGGAACCGCGATTTAATGTTATGTGAAACGCAATTTTCCGGCGATTCCTTGGAGTTTCCTTGGTGATTCCCAACTCCCCAACGATTCCCGGCGACTCCAGGCGAATCTCCGGCGACTCCACGGCGACTCTACGGTGACTCTCCGGAGACTTCACGATTCCCGCTTCCGACCATTCCGGGAGCCTTTATTCCCGCTTTCGATTCTTGCTCTGGAAACCTTCATATGGATGATTTGAAGTGTGTTCTGACCATAGAAAAATAATACTTTCATTTTACTTTCAGTGTTTTATTGATCAATGTTGAATCTCTTCATATTTGTGGGATGTTCTAGCTTCCAAATCTCAGTAACTTTAATTTATCCGATTGTCTTTTTATGGATTTGAATTTGGTTTCTTCTCTGAACTTCAGATAATTGAGTTTTCCAGAATACGTACTGACTTTTATTTTCAGTTGTTCACTTTCATTTTTTCCCTGTTTGATAGGTATAGTCAAGCACTTGAATTATAGGAAGAATGCATCAGACCAATCCATAACATGATATCGCTTTGAAACAAAGCAAATTCTGAAATATACATAATCATTCACCTTGTTTGCTAAAATCGATTTATCTTCCGCCTCGTTACCAAAAATTAATCTCTCTTTTGCCTTGTTACCTAAAATCCCAATTGCTAAGAGTTAAACCAAATGTTGATCTTTGTCAATTATGCTGAGATTAACCGCTCTTATATTCCGTTTCCATCCAAAGAAGCTTCGCCATGATGCACTTCAAAAAACTCTGGTTTTGTTGACATTATTTGAGCATGTCATTTGTGCAAACAAACTCAATTGGAATTTTGGACAAAAGTGTTAAGTTGTGTTCGGGTCTTGCGCCTTGGTAGTTATGATGGAAGTGATGCAACCATGACGTCATGGCTGTTGAACCTAGCTTAGACAAAAGCAACAGTAGTAGATAGACTCACAATTTTCATCTCTCTTTACCTTTCATAATTGAAAAGAGCACCTACTTGATATTCATCTAGCCCATTTTGAGTAGAGTTGTCAGCAGCTTTTGTTATCGAATGACTTAACTAGTAGGCTTGGGACTGTTTTCCTTCACCTCTTTTTTCAATGTAAAAATCTGACAACCAATTTCCATCCAATGCACCCATCAAATGTTGATGGAGTTTCAATCTATTGCTTTTTTTTTTTTGAAATGGCGAGTTTCAATCTATTGCTCATCCAAGAACCTCATGCAGAGTGAAGTTACACTGATGTCTTCTGTTATGTGGTAGTTTTCAACTACCTTCTCCCCATTTCTCAAAGACTTACATCACACAAGTTGACCTGGAAAACTATGACTCCAGCGGAGTTTCAACCTCAATTCTACCAAATTGAGGGTCACGTGAGTAAAAACTTCCACCATTATCGCTAAAGAGTCAAAAGCTAAAGGATTAAGCGTTAAGAGGGAATAGTTAACCTAAAACATTAAAACACTAGACAATACATTGGGAAAAGATGTTGGCATAGAACAATCCGCTCAATATGGGTTGCAATCTTATAGTGCACTGACATCGTGTAGTTGAAAAATACACGAAAAAAAATGCCAAGAAACATTGTTTCTTAATGGAATATATGAAGTTTTAAATGATTTGCATTTTATTAAATTTTATTTGTATCATTTTTTTCTTTGATAGATCGGCTGATCTGAGTCTCATAACCCAGTTTGATAGTTAAGTTTTTACCCTTCATTAACGTATAATGTAAGTCTATGTGAGGCCATGGCACCTTGAGTTTATTAGTGTGAAAATAGGAATTACAAAAGCAGGAAACAAGGGATAAAACAAAGGCAATACATAACTGTTTATTAGTGTGAAAATATCCATTTATTAGTGTGAAAATAGGAATTACAAAAGCAGGAAACAAGGGATAAAACAAAGGCAATACATAACCACTTAGATATAAGAGTTTTTTTAATGTGGTAAAACCCCAAGAGCAGGTAAACATCCATGACCCAAGCTATGACAACAAATTTATTATGATTTGGCATTGAACAATCCGTTCAATATGGGTTGTGATCTTTGCACAGATATCCTGTAGTTGAAATATACAGGAAAAAAAAATGCCAAGCAAGATTATTTTCAAAGAATGAAAGAATCAAGAACAGAAGAGAGAAACGAAAATCGAAGAAAAAATAATCCATCTAACAGTTAAACCAGGGGAAAAAATATATAGAAATGGGCTTCTCATCAGTACCTGGTCATCTATGCCAACTCCGGACAACCAGTCTCTGAAGTCTGTGTGCCGGTAATGGCCGGACCACCAGTCTCAAGTCTTTGTGCCAGTGATGGCCAGGCTACCCATTTCGGAAGTTTGTGTTCAAGTGATGGGTGAGGTCTCAGGTGAGTTGGCCGGTGGTGAATCAGGGGGCAAATGGGGGATTTAGTAGTCGAAGACAGGGTAGTGTGGAACGAATGTTAGGAGAACCGGCACGTGTTATGGGAGAACCTGCGGCCGAGAAGAATCTTGGCAATAAAGAAGCTCCGGTGGTGTGATCTCCTACCATGAATCTTGGCGATAAAGAAGCTCCGGTGGTATGATCTCATTTCATGAATCTTGGTGATAAAGAAGCTCCGGTGGTGTGATCTCCTGCCATGAATCTTGGCGATAAAGAAGCGCCGGTGGTGTGATCTCCTGCCATGAATCTTGGCAATAGAGAAGCTCTTGTGGTGTGATCTACTGCCATGAATCTTGGAGATAAAGAAGCTCCGGTAGTATGATCTCCTGCCATTGAATGTAACACCCGGCCCCACAAATTAGGATTTATTTATTTACTTATAGTGTTAATGGGTGTCATTATAAAACTAAAGTACGAGTAATTTATTTTTCTAGAGGGTGCCTTTATCATAAGAGGGTACAAATTGTATTTTGTATGAATCTAATGATCAATTTTAGACACAAAATTTAATCTGAAAATCTAAAACAAACAAGGGAAGAAATCCTAAGCCCAATAATCAATTTTGGACTCAAAATCAATTCCCAAAGTCCATAGTGAACAGTGGCTTATAATTTATATTACAAGTTAGGAAAGCAATTGCTAATGTGGTGTTGGAAATATGGATAATGTTGTTAGTGCCCTATGAAAGTGGCTGGCCTTGTTAACAAACCCAAAACTCAAGCCTATGCAATAGGATGGGCCAATCATTTTACAACTCAGTTTGATTAGAGTGGACGCAACCATTTTATACCCTTGCATAGAATAGGCTAGGTGGAACTCTACAGCAAGTCAAGCTTGGAAAAAGTGGACCAAGAAGTCATTGGAAAGTGTGGAGTAATAAGTTTTTCCAAGATAAGGAAGATAGATTCCTTTTAGATAGGTTGGTTTGATGATTTTCTCATAGAGTAGTTGGATGCCTCTCCATAAATTATTACTTGTCATATATTTAGAAGGAGAGTTGCGTTGGGACTTTGCCTTGCCTTTTTATAAATACCATGGAGGGTGCACATATCCCTTATTTCTCTAGTTTGGTTGTTTGAAGAGAGAGACAGAAGGAGAAAACCAATAGGTAGGTGAAAAGTTAGTTTTTAATATCATTTATCAGTATTTTTGTTATATATATTTATTTATTTATTGAATATAATATTTCTATTCATCATATTAGGGATGGCATCTTGTATAGATATTTCTAGATATTGCCCAAGGAAATATGAAAATTTCTATTTCAATGTCTATCATGATTGCTTTTGGCTTGTTAGCATGTTTAGTTTAATTGATGGGCAAAATTCTTGACACCCTTGACTGGTTTAGACTACGGACATTCCAACATTGCCTCAAATTTTGATACCGTTGGTACAGATTCCTCTTATAACCTTTGGGAAGGAAGTACTTGCGAATTTTATCTTCCATCTTTCTCCATTGAGTGATAGGATCTTTGCTGGCGGGGTGGCGGGGTGGCGGGTTTGCTTCTCACGTCTCCACCATGCTATGGCCTTGCCTCGGAATCGCATGGCAATGATGCCAACACGACGCTCTTCTGGGACATTCCTATGCTCAAAAACTTCATTCACAAGGATTTCATCAGGGGAATTAGTTCCTTGAAATTTTGGAATGTCTCTCTTGATTTCTTTTTCCCAATCCGGTTCTCAAACACCTTGTGTGTGGCGTTGAGGGCGCCTTCTTTGTTGAAAAGATTGAACACTTTCTGAAGAAGAAGAACCACCATTGGTTCCTCCGGATCTGGAATGGGGTGGAGGGTTGTTTGCTTCAGCACAGAGACGTTCAACTTCTCGAGTCAAATCGTTGATTTGCTGTTGCATATGTTGCTGCAAATTTTCAGTAAGTGTGTGTACTTCATTCATGGAAATTGTTTTGCCACCTCGACGTCTGGCTTGTCTTGGAGGCATTGTCCTCTCCTCCAAAGCTTTGATACCAAAATGATGCAAGCCTTTCTTAGGCTTCTTGGACTAAGGATCGGGAGAGTGAGAGATACACACTCAAATGCTCAACAACTCGGATACAAGAAAACAGATTTATGTAAGCTCAATAAAATGAGTGTATCTCCCTCGATATAGGTCGGAATGACTTGATTCAAAAGCCAAAATTTCAAGGACTCAAAGATTTACAACTTTGTTGACAAAATTTTTCTCAGATTATCATCATAGGGTACTCGAAAAATTACTTGAAGTGGACGAAAGCGAATGGACAGAATTATGGAAAACAGAATGGGATATGATAGGAAAGCTAACAACTTCAATGGCTACTCTTCAAGGTTGCCAAGGAAGGTGGGTAACATCAATTATTCTAGATTGATGGTTGCAATTCTTCAATGATGCAAATGATAGGGAAAGCTCCTACTCTTCAAGGAAGGAGTGAAACTCTTCTAGGTTTCAATGATGAACTCTTCAAGGTTCAAGGGAATGCTCTTAGCAATTTTTCATTCAACAATCGACTAAAAACTTCATTTCAGATGTTTGCTGGACTTTTATAGAGAAAATACAATAGCAAAAACGTTCAAGCTAGCCCACTAACTATTTTAAGGACTTACATACACCATTAATAGCTTAGGAACTCAAAACGCATTAACTAGTCAAAGTCCTACAAACACAGTCTACCAAAATGGTCATAAGTTTTCAACCAATTATCCAAATGAAGACTATAAATATCCGTTGGAAAGATAATTAAAAAATCTAGAACTTCTTAGTTAACCATTTTCTCTGATTCGTCCATCTAGAGGTCCAAAAACGTGCTTCAAAACTGGCTAGAATCATTATGACGGGAATTGCAACTGGATCAGGCCCGAATTGGTGTGTCCATGATCTTGGGCTGGAGCTGGCCTTTATTCTTGGTGGATTCAAGTTGGGCTTGGGCCTTGTGTTGGGCTTGAATGCGGGCTGATCTTCTCACTTGCTTAGGGTGGTTCATCTGGGCTTCAAATTTGTTAGTCACATGGGTGCGGGTTGCATAAAATAGAAATGATATATTCTCACCCTTACTTTCACTTGGGTAGAAGTGATATATTCTCACCCTTATTTTCGCTTGGGACAACCCTCCTCTAGTATATTTATGAATACTTTTTATATTGAACTATTGTCCCGAGTAAATATGGGGGCGAATAAATCATTTAAAGATAAATAATATTAAAAAAGAGTAGACCTGGGGCGAATACCGATGGAGCACTGCGGAAAAAGGCGATTTTTAGGCGATTTTGGAGCTCCCTCCCTAGGTCGATGGAAACCCTAGGGAGGGAGGCGTTTTGTTTCCTACTTTGTCTCTCTCTCTCTCTCTCTCTTCCCTATTTTGTCTCTCTCTCTCTCTCGTCCCTATTTTGTCTCTCTCTCGCTCTCTTGTCTCTCTCTATCCCGTCCCTATTTCGTATCTCTCTCTCTCTCCCTTCCCTATTTCGTCTCTCTCTCTCTCTCTTGTCTCTCCCTCTCTCTTCTTTTTCCCCCCATCTCTTCCTGATCTTTCTCTCTTCGATCGATCTCCCTCTCTTCTTTCCTGATATCTCTTTTTTCTTTCACTTTTCTGATCTCTTCCTTTCCTCCCTCTTTCTGCTTTTTCTCCTCCCCCTCTTTCTTCCTCTCTGGTCTCTCTTTCTCTTAGATCTATCTTTCATTTTTTGATCGTTTCCTTTCTCTCCATTGATGGGCAAGGGAGGTGTTTGTGGCCGGATGATGTCCGGAGTTGGGCAGATCTCGCAGGGGATGCAACAATGGTGGCTGGAGGTGCGACATGGCCTTGATCTGGGTCCGAGTGGGCCGAATTTATTGGGGAAAGGATCGGATCTGGGTTGGGTGGATGGAGAAAGTGGGCTGATGAGTTGTCGGAAGTGGTGGACGTGGCAGGAGTGTGAAAAAGGGTGACCAGATTCGGGGGAAAAATGAAGAGGTTGGATGTAGAGGGTAAAGATGGGCTTTGATCGAGGTGCAAGGTGGGGCTAGAAAGGTAGAATTAGGGTGAACAATGGTGGGCTCTAGGATTAGGTGAAAATAAGGGTAGGATTAAGATTTTAGGTTCTGGTGAAGCTGAAGGGGAAGAAATTAGGGAAATTAGGGAAAAAAATGGTGGTCTCTAGGGTTAGATTAGGGTTTTTGGTTTGAAGGTTTAATGGGGATCCCCCGGAACGGGCGGTGGGGCAAGGTGGAGGCCGCCGATGATCGGATTCGATGGATTGGCCATCGTGCACGGTTAGAGGCGCACAATAGCTTCAGGCCTTTGAGCGGGATTTTTAAAAATTGAATTAGTCGGCTAGAAAGTGGTTGACCAGTCTGAGTAATGTGGCAGGTCATAACCATGATTTGATGGGGTCCACAAATTTGGCACTTTCAAATGAGACCATTGTGCAATGCAAAGGAAAGGAAGGGGGAATGGTGAAGGCATTTTCAGCTGCGGTAGTAGATGAAGAATTCCAAAGGGAAGTGAAATATGTATTCTGCAGGGTGACAGCGCATGGAAGTATAATACTCGTTGTAGTGGTTGATCCAGAAGATCTTGGCCTTTTACCGGTCTAGGACCATGCTCCTAGCCACCCTTAATTGATTCTATGCAATGCAAGTAGGGACCCCTGGTCCCCAATGTAATCTTCATAGTATCAATAAAATTGTCAATTTTCAAAAAAAAAAAAAAATATTAAAAAAGAGTTAACCGCTCTTGTATTCCGTTTCCACCCAAAGAAACCTCACCTTGACCCACTTCAAAAAATTCTGGTTTTGTCAACATTATTTGAGCGTGTCATTTATTTCAGGTGCAAACAGACTCAATTGGAATTTTGGACAAACGTGTTCACTTGTGTTTGGGTCTTGTGCCTTATTAGTTACGATGGAAGTGATGCATCCATGAAGCCATGGCTGTTGAACGTAGCTTAGACAAATGCAACCCTAGAAGATTGACTCACAATTTTCATCTCTATTTACCTTTCAGAAAAGAAAAGAGCAGACACATGATGTTCATCTAACCCATTTTGAGTAGAGTTGTCAGCAGCTTTTGTAATCTTATGACTTAACTAACTAGGCTTGAGACTGTTTGCCTTCACCTCTTTTCATGTAAAAATCTGACCATCTACTTTCGTCCAATGCCCCTATAAAATGTTGTTGCCTTGTTGGAGTTTCAATCTATTGCTCATCCAAGATCCTCATGCAGAGTCAAGTTACACATGCTGTATGTCTTCTGTAATGTGGCAGTTTTCTACTACCTTTTCCCCATTTCTCAAAGACTTACATCACACAAGTTGACCTGGAAAACTACGACTCCAGCGGAGTTTAAACCTTAATTCTACGAAATTGAGGGTCACATGAGTAAAAAATTCCGTCATTATCATGTAAGCTAAAGGATTAGCACAAATAGGGAAAAGATAAGCTCCAAAAACATTAAGCCACTAGAAAATACATTGAGAAAGGATGTTGACATAGAACAAGCCGCTAAAGAGTTTCTAAACATCCAAGATCTAAAGAAGGCAAGTAAGAAGTTCAACACTTCAAATGGTCGTAACTTTTGATCCGACTGTTGGTTCAGAGCTTATCATATGCCATTGGAATCGTCTCGACAAGCTCTACAAGGGTCAATCCACACCACGTCTGATCAAGTACTGGATAATTGAGAAATAAGCCTGGCAAGATGAAGATATCTTACTTTTTATATTTTTTTGCTAATTTTGGTAAGACTCTGTTCTTAGCCGATTTTTAGGATTTTGAGTCTGTTCCTTTTATGGCAGTCTTCATTTAGTATTTGAAGTCAAATGAGGTGCTTGGATCATTTTTGGACTTCTAGTATTTTGGTGAAAATTATTATTATGGGTCAATTCTAGGGTTTTGGGAATCTCTGAGTCTTGTCTTATACGTGTGGTTGGATAACCTAGGATTGTATGTGTGGTATTGTCTTAGGAGACATAATTGTGTGGTATTCTAAAAGATGGAATTTTCTCCATTGCTCAATTCCATACATGAGTTAATCTTCTCCACTTCCTCTAAAAGAGGAAACCCATATACCACCTTTTATGTACTTCCTTTCGTCATACCTTTCTGTTTCCATTCTTTTCCAGGTGTCCAAACGGACCCTTACTGGTCAATTGGACTTGGCCAACTACAGATCAACGGCCTGGATCTTTGACGAGGCCACCTTAGGTCAGGATAAAACCCAACACCGCAGGCATCCCACAGTTATTCGTCAGGAACTCCTTATTACCCATCTTCTCCATACCTCTCCTGGCTGTTGGTGTTCTGATTGAGCTTTCATTGCTGCTTTTGGTGTTCAAATTTAACGATTCTTCATTTTCTGATTTCTGTTGTGGCATTAATTCTCATGAGCTAACTATTTGTTCCATGTAAATCTTCACGTGTGTGAAGGGCACATTAACATTGAGGTTTTAACAGAAGACTTCTTGCATAATCTCGCATTTTCTCACTAAATTGCTTTATCCTATTGGTTTCTATGTGCCATATTGAACATTTGAACACCTAAAAGCTTAAAAATGGCCTGCACATATCTTTACTTAATAGGCGCGACAAAATCTTTCACAGGTTGCAGAATCACTCGGCTTCCATGCATGCATGCAGTCATGCTTGGAATACTTGGAAGCAGTCCCTTGGGTTGGAGAGGAAGAAGAAAAGGTGGTGTCATCAATCCTACGTCTTCGGACTGATAACAAGGGAGTCAGCCCAGTACTCAAACGGGTATCGTCCGATATTTCCAATTCTCCCAATGATACTCTTGCCCACGTAATGCAGCTGGTTCTTAAAAGCAACGAGGAGAGAAGCCGCCGTGAGATGAAATCCTTAGTTTTGAAACTGCTAAGGGAAAACAATCTCCTAAACAATAGCTCTGTGGACATTTGCAATGAAATAATATATGATTCATGTCAAAGCTGCTCAGATACTCTGTTGCTTCTGTTTAGGCAAGCTGCCGAACCAGAGTTTACAGATAAATCCTTGGATAGCAAAGGTCCTGTAGTAAAGCAAATAGCCCTGGAAGCTGATAATCTATTATGGTTACTTGAGATATTGGCTGACAGACAAGTGGCAGATGAGTTTGTGGTGATGTGGGCTAGTCAGAATGAATTGGCAGTGCTACATTCAAA
The DNA here is from genome assembly GCF_043159265.1 of Tasmannia lanceolata. Lineage (NCBI taxonomy): Eukaryota > Viridiplantae > Streptophyta > Magnoliopsida > Canellales > Winteraceae > Tasmannia > Tasmannia lanceolata. The sequence continues at coordinate 12,433,593 of NW_027518681.1, forward strand.
ACTGCCAACCGTATCCCGCCACCTGGTTAGCTGTATTACGGCGAGGCTTTTTGTTGGGATTGGAAGAGGTGAAATGCTTCCATTGAAGGACACCCGAAAGTTACTATTACATACATGGTTGCAGCCATTGATCGATGACTATAGTTGGTTACAGCATGGCTGTAGAACATTCGACAAAAAGGTGGTGGAGGAAGGGATCGGTCGAACAATTCTTACACTACCACTGGAAGACCAGCAGAGTATTTTGCTTGCGTGGTTGGGTAGTTTCTTGAAGGTTGGCAGTAATTGTCCTAATCTTGAGAGAGCTTTCGAGGTATGGTGGAGGAGGACTTTCATAAGGCCTCATGTAGAACAGCAGAGAAATTTACTGCAGCCGGATAATGAAATGGCATCGATGTAGAATGAAGTAAAGAGTGTAGCCTTTTATCATAGTAAACCAGTTGAGGGATGGAGAAGTGGTAAGTACAACTAATATAAGAGATTTCTATTACAGTGATGGCAGATTTGGCTGAAATTTGAGAGAGAAATAGTGGGTTGTAGTTTTTTCTTGCATACTACTGATGTTTGGAGGTGAAACAGAAATGTAATGTGTTGCATCCTAATAGAATTGCTTCTTGTTTGGCTTTTATGAGAACTTTTTTTAACCCGGAAAAAAGTGCGGCCCCAGGGAGGACCTAAAAAGTGGCCTAGAAACAAAAGAAGAGGAAACCCCAACTGAGCTGGGAACCCCACAGAACTTAAAAAGTGTGTTGAAGGTATGTTTCTTTATGCAGTAACCACAAAGTTTAATTTATAGAATCTTTTACTCTCCATTTGAGTTGATGTTGTATGTTATTATTGAAACTGGAAGTTCTTGACTTTAGATTGTTTTTTTTTTCCTGACTCGTTATCATAGGCCATAGGCCAGGATTAGAGCCTAGTAGATTCCTTTCACATTCTTCATGAAATTTTTCTAAAGGATTCATTTAGCCGACCCAAACTAGTTTGGGACAAAGGCTTTGTTGAGTTGAGTTGAGTTGAGTACTTGTGATCATAGGCTTACTAGCACTGCCAATCCTAATGCTCATTTTGTTCATAATCCCTGATCCTGTGTATATGATATACACTGGATCTTCTCTCATAGGATTGAGGGTTTTTCATGAATTTTTGCTCAATTTCAAAAATTTCCCCGTTTAGGCTAGTATCATACTTTTTTCTAGAGAATTTTCTGCTTAAACTGGGTGTATAGCTGATTTTATAGAGGGAGGGATTTGATGGCTCGTACACTTAGAGTTTGGTATATATAACCCCACTTAAATCAGTGATAATTTTGTGAAATACTATATAATCCTACTTAAATCAGTGATAATTTTGTGAAGTACCTTCTTTTAAGTTACCTAGTGAGATATGCTATATACACAAGTGCATAAACTAGTAGTTTTAGAAGTAAAACATCAGGTGTACTTTAATCATTTTTATAGTAATATCAAGGGTAATTCAATCAAATTCTTATGTTAGGTAAACTTGTTTTTATTTATAGACTCTTGGTTGGGATGTCAAGAAATTTTATGAGAATCAAAATCCCAAACCCTATGTAAATGCAAAGGATAACTAATATTAATGAAAAAGAAAAAGAGAAAAGCCTCGCCTCCAAGAAGGTCAAAACAGGGTCTACAGTCTAGCCTTTCCATCCACCAGATCACAAAGGCTACCGTATAGGGGTGTAAACGAGCCGAGCCGAGCTTGGCCAGGCTCGGCTCGGCTCGGCTTGTTAAGCTCAAAAGCTCGGCTCGGGCTCTGCTCGAGGCTCGGCCAGGCTCACGAGCAGCTCGCAAGCCTTACCGAGCTCGGGTTATATTAAGTTCACACCCCTCATCTTCCCTGGACAGCCCTATCTAGTGTAATTTGACTACTTTTTTTTACACTATGGGGGGGTGGTCCAAGTAACAAATGGGGTTCCAAAAATGAAGTGACATATTTTGCCTCCCCCTTTCACTCCATGGACAACCCTTTTAGTGTATATATTACTATACAATATATATATTTAAATATATTAAATTCTTAACGAGCCGAGCCGAGCGGAGCCTGGCCTAAATCAGGCTTGGCTCGTTAAGGATTCGAGCCGAGCTCGAGCGAGCTTCCGAGCCCGAGCCAAAATTGACACCCTTACTACCGTATAGTTTTTATATGGTGTATGCACATAGGTGGCAGTATTATTTGAAGAATACAATGGGCCCATGTTGTTTCAGATCCAAACCATTCATTTGTTGGACAGTCCCCCGAAAATCATCTCTATAGTTTGATATTGTAAAATGGAAAAGAAAAGGAAAGTAAAGGAATTTGATATTGTAAAATGGAAAAGAAAAGGAAAAGAAATATATAATGGAAACCTATGAGATAGTCGTTGCCAAGAATTCCTACATAAACGAAACAAAAAACTATTAAGAACAAAATACTATCTATGATCTACTTTCTAAAACTTAATAGGAAAGAGACAAATTCAAACTTTTCATGCTATTACTCCATTTTATGTGTTTCTCCTCGACTCAAATTAGTCCTATTAAATGAAAACATAAAATAAGAAAGTAATTTTTAAATTTTTTTAAAAAAATATTAAATTGGTGCAATAATACATACCTTTTTGTTTGGCTTCCTTCGATATCTCATTTTCATGTAAATTGTTTTTTAATAATAACCTAAGATATACATAAGAATATAAATATAAAAGTTAGAACATTTTAGTGCTAATAATAAACCTATATAAGAATAGATTATAAGTGTAAGATAACAAAGATAATTTAAACTATTGATAGGTGTAATAGGAAAGACCTTATTTATCAAAAAAATATATAATTTGTTTCTCATATAAAATCACACTAATAAATTTGATAATGAGTCACATCTAAAACTATGATAAATTGTCTTGAAGCAAAGTAACTCACTTAAATTGTATTATCATATCAAGCACCATTCTACTTCTTGTTACAACCTATGGGCAAGTAGCATATATATAGATTGAATCACATTGAAAGAATGAATTTATTTCCTCACCACATTTTATGTATGTTTTTTTAGTTTTTTAGGGGCCTATAACAAAAGTATCTTTTATGTGCGGAGAGTCATCATATTTGATACAATTAGCTAAAAAAGATTTTTCAAAGAGAGGGAGCCTTGTAATACTATTTTGTAGTAAAAAAGACATAGTTGCTGCTTGATACCATTCCAAAATGAAAGTTGCAAAGTGATCAACAACAATTCAATGAAAAAGTATTAGTCAAGTCAGATTTTTACACTTACATTGATAGCATTTTGTATACTAGACATGATATATTGGGTGAGAGGCCCATTGCTAGACAAGTGTTTAACTCTGATAAGAACTACAACTTACTTTTTTTTTTTTTTTTGAAAAATCCAAATAAGAAATTTATGCTTCAAAATTAGATTTAGGCTTCAAAACCCAAAACTAACCAGAGGGGTTTACCTACAACCTTGCAATCTGAAAAACTCAGCAAAGGAATTTTTGAAAACCCTGTTACGAAGAAATCCCAAAACACCGAGTAGAAAGCCGATTAGCAATAAAATAAGCAGAAAACATATGATGAAGCAACTATCACTGACCCGGAAATCAAAAATAGAAAAAAAGAAAGGGCATACGCGAATAGTGCCTCTCGAAAACGAAAAACTGGAAACCCTATTTTGATCATCTAAAACTAAAAAAAAAAAAAAAAACCCTATTTTGATCTTCTCAAAAACAAAAACAGAAAACCCTATTTTTATCTACTCGAAAACAAAAATAGAATCCCCCATTTTTATCTCGAAAATGAAAGCAGAAAAATCCTATTTTGATCTTCTCCAAATAAAAACAGAAAATCCTATTTTAATCTTCTAGAAAATGAAAACAGAAAACGAGAGAGAGGGAGTACCTGGTTTTGAGGATTGAATCAAAACTTTAGGTTCGGGAGTTTGAAGACGATGGAGGTCGACGCACAAGCCTGGGCATAATGCGAGCGGCTCTCGAAAAGTTGGAAAATTCCGCGAAGTAACATTTTCAGCTACTCAGCAACATAAATAAGGCATGAGAAAAGATTATAAAATGACATTTTCACATGTTTTTTTTTTTTTTTTCCTAATCTTCACGTATAATATTTTCGATTATGAGGAAATCAACAAGACAACCAAATTCGTGTTTCCAAAGAAACTTTGGGCTACTTTTCCTTTCCTTTCCGCCTCCTGGAAATCAAATGAATAAAGCCTAAGAGACTGAAGGCACCATAAAGCAACCTCTACAAATCGCAGGGTTAGGATCACCTTATGAAAATGATTTTCGGGGCACAACCTATTTACGTTGGGGTCCAACAAATGAGTGGTTTGGATTTTCGAACAAGGTGGGTTCCACAATATTTAAAATAAAAATAAAAATATGCACACCTATGATGACACCATATCAAATCTTTACCTTCGTATGCAATAATAATTATATATATATATATATATATATATATATATATATATATATATATATATATATATATATATATATATATATATATATGAGGAAAGTTTTTCTAGTCGGCCGACTAGAGAAGCTTCTCTAGTCCGCCGACCAAAAACACAGTGGGCCCATGTTGTTTGGATGATCCAAAGCATTCATTTGATGGGCCCTATCATAGATAGGGTATGCCCAAAAAATCAGCTCCATAGGATCATCCTAGCCCTTCGATTTGTGGAAGTTAAAAATGGACAGTGGAGGTTAAAAACGCAGTGACCCCACGTTGTTTTGATGATCAAAAGCATTCATTTGATGGGCCCTGACATAGATAGGATGTGCCTAAAAAATCATCTCCATAGGATCATCCTAACCCTTCGATTTATGGAGGTTAAAATGGACGCGTATAAACTCCACAAATCTATCCATTTTTAACCTCCACAAATCAAAGGTTTAGGATGATCCTATGTAGTTGATTTTTTGGGCACACCCGATCTATGCCAAGGCCTATCAAATGAATGTTTTGGATTATCCAAATAATGTGGGCACACTGTGTTTTTTGGTCGGCGGACTAGAGAAGCTTCTCTAGTCGGCCGACTAGAAAAACTTTCCTCATATATATTGTTTTTTTTCATAAAGATACCCATTTCACTCAGAGGAAAGTGTTCTTGAGCTTATCTGAGCTATAGCTCAAAGACACATGTGGCCCCACATTTTCGGGGGGATCCAAGGCATTCATTGGGAAGGCTCTTACACGGATAGGGTGTGTACAAAAAAAACAGCCCTGCATGATCATCCTAACCCAATCAAAGGTGGAGGGGGAACTGGACAGACAATGTGTGTCCATGTTTCTGCCCTTTTCCCCCCCTCACAAATGGCAAGGTTAGGATGATCATATAGGGCTGATTTATGGTACACACCCTATCCATGGAAGGGCCTTCCAAACGAATGCTTTGGATCCCCCAAGAAATGTGAAGCCACATGTGTTTTTGAGCTATAGCTCAGGAATACTTTCTTCTTTCATTAAAGATAAATAATTACAAGTGCACTTCGGATGGCAAAGAATTCCTCCGTATAAAATGAGGAGTTAGATGCTCCATATTTTGCTAGATGATCAGCCATATCATTGGTGCTTCTAGAAATGAGTGATAAAAAAACATGGTTAAGACAGAGATCTTTAATCCCATCCATGAAATTGAATAGCCTCCATGGCCAAATCCCTCTGGCCTAAAAAATAGTACTAGATGAATCACTTTCTACCTCCAAATTGCCCATCATTTGAATGATGAAAAGGGTAAATCCTTGATGGAGAGTGTGGGCCTCCGATTTGATATTGTACATGTGGCACACGTGTTTGGTGATTGGGACCATTGATCTGAGATTTCATTTCCAAGATTGAGGCCAGTGAAACATCAATATCTTGAAAATAATTTAAAAGCATGTCTTTTTCATCACCCTTGGTTAAGGTCTAGTTTCATTTAATGAGAATGGGATCAGGGGCAGTTGGTAGTGATGGCCAGCAAGATTTCACCCTTTTGTTTGTATTTTCTTGAAAAATACTTTATTTTCATGGACAACACAAACACAAAGGACGAAAATGAAGTCATTTTCAAGAAAAGATGAACAAAAGGTGTCGAAATATCATTTTTTGATGAAAAGTACTAATAAACGCTGGCTTTTAGGCTCTTTAGTAACAACTACGTTTTGGGCCCACATGTGGCACTTGGGCTTGATCTGATCCTTGTTTTGAGGATTGAATCAAAAATTTCGGCTCGGGAGTTTGAAGACGATGGAGGTTGAGGCACAAGCCTGGACATAATGCGAGCGCCTCTCGAAAAGTTGGAAAATTCCGTGAAGTAACATTTTTAGCTACTCAGCAGCGGAAATAAGACATGAGAAAAGATTGGAAAATGACATTTTGAAATTCTCGATTATGAGGAATATCAACAAGACAACCAAATTTGTGTTTCAAGGGAAACTTTGGGCTACTATTCCTTTCCTTTGCGCCTCTTGGAAATCAAATGAACAGAGCCTTAGAGACTGAAGGCACCATAAAAGAAACCTCTACAAATCGCAGGGTTAGAATCACCTTATGAAAATGATTTTCGAGGCATAGCCTATTTACGTTGGGTCCAACAAATGAGTGGTTTGGATTTTCTAACAAGGTGCGTTCCACTATATTTAAAAATAAATAAATTACGGACACCTATGAGCAGACACCATATCAAATCTTTACCTTGTTAATAGTTATTTATCTCAAAATCTTCTTTATAGGATTTGATATTATATTATTTTGGGAAAACTACTAGAAACTCACTGGATAAAAATGAATCTACAAGAATCCCCCAAAGTTTTCTTAGTTACCAATACCACTTATTGTGCTTAAAAAAGCTTTTAATCTTTTATTTTACCCATTTTACCCTTGTTTATATTACCTTTAGCTGTAGACTTGTAGGTAATGTAGAAATCCTCAAGTCCCTAAAATCTCTGCTACATTAAATCGTTTAAAACCTCTCTCTCTCTCTCTCTCTCTCTCTCTCTCTCTCTCTCAAATATAGTCCATTTTTTTCAAATAGTACTGTTTGTGCCACACTGTATGATGATCCTAACTGTCCACTTGATGGGACACAACTTAAATAGGTTATGCCGTTATGGCCTCTAAATCATTTCCATAGGATAATCCTACCCAAAAAGTACCATCCAGGCCACATTATAGAATGATCCAAACCGCCCATTTGGTAGGCCACAGGGTAAATAGTAGGGCTGCAACAGGGTCAGGTTTTTCAAAACCCTAGCCCAACCCTGGATCCCATTATCTCGGCCCTGACCTGCCGAAAAACCTCAACCCATTGCCCGCCCTACAGGGCTCAGTCCTGGCCCTGGCCAGCCCTGATTGGGCAGGGCCGGCCCTAATTGACCCTAGTGGAAATACCTGTTAAGAGTGCAAAAAATAAAGCAACCACTTATCATATAAAACAAAATGATCAATAAACAGAGAGAGGGAACAAAATAAGACAATATGAATTCAACAACATGACGGGCAACAGAGACAATTAATAATAATAATCTAAAGAAACATCAATCCAAGATAATAGAAAACATTAGCAAAAGAAACATGCACAGATGGTTCAATTCTATAATAGAAAACTTAGGCTTGGGCCAGGTCAGGGTACCCGAGGCATTAACCCGGAACCCAACCCGACCTGAGTCAGGGTCTAAAAAAATGAACCCTGACCCACCCTCAGGGTTGGAAAATCCAGCCCTGACCCTGTTCGGGCTCAGGTCGGGTCAGGGCTGACAGGGCCAAACTTGCACCCCTAGTAAATAGGTTGTCGGCTCAAAATCCTTTCCATAGAATAATCCTACCCCTCTGATCTATAGAGGAACGGCATATTATGGAAACCTCTGTTGATCGACTATCGGAGGGTAGGGATCCATCCTATGCAAATGATTTTGGGGCCACAACCTATTTATGTTGTGGCCCATCAAATGGATGGTTTTGGATCATCCTAGGGTGTGACCAAGCCATACTTTTTGAAAAATAATGGACTCAATGGGATTGCACCATATAAAATCTCATTTAAGAGAGAGAAATCTTGCCTTTAATTAAGGGAGAGAGAGAATTTCAAACGATTTAATCTTGCCTTTATCGTTGAAAGGAGAGATATTAGGGATTTCTACATTGTCTATAGCTAAAGTTAATGTAACCAAGGGTAAAATGGGGAAAATAAAAGATTAAAAGCTATTTAAGGCACAAGAACATAGTATTGGTAATTAAGAAAATTTTGGGGAGAATCTTGTAAATACATTTTGATCCAGAGGTTTTAGTAGTTTTCCCTAATTTTTTTTGCATTTTTTTATTTATAAAGATACCCATTTCATTCAAAAAAAAGTGTTCCTGAGCTATAGCTCAAATAAGCTTATCTGAGCTATAGCTCAAAAACACATGTGGCCCCACATTTTTTTGGGGATCCAAGGCATTCATTGGGAGGGCCCTTTCACGGATAGGGTGTGTACCAAAAAATCAGCCCTGTATGATCATCCTAACCCAATCAAAGGCGGAGGGAAAAATGGATAGACAATGTGTGTCCATGTTTCTGCCCATTTTTTCCCTCCACAAATGACAGGGTTAGGATGATCCTATAGGGCTGATTTTTGCTACACACCCTAGCCATGGAAGGACCTTCCAAACGAATGCTTTGGATCCCCAAACAATGTGAGGCCACATGTGTTTTTGAGCTATAGCTGAGATAAGCTTATCTGAGCTACAACTAGCTGAGGAACACTTTCCTCTTTCATTAAAGATAAATAATTACAAGTGCACTTCAGATGGCAAAGAATTCCTCCGTATAAAATGAGGTGTTAGATGCTCCATATTTGCTAGATGATCAACCGTATCATTGGTGCTTCTAGAAATGAGTGATAAAAAAACATGGTTAAGACAGATCTTTAATCCCATCCATGAGATTGATTAGCTTCCATGGCCAAATCCCTCTGGCCTAAAAAATAGTACTAGATGAATCACTTTCTACCTCCAAATTCCCCATCATTTGAATGATGAAAAGGGTAAATCCTTGATGGAGAGTGTGGGCCTCAGATTTGATATTGTACATGTGGCACACGTGTTTGGTGATTGGGACCATTGATCTGAGATTTCATTTCCAAGATTGAGGCCAGTGAAACATCAATATCTTGAAAATAATTTAAAAGCATGTCTTTTTCATCACCCTTGATTAAGGTCTAGTTTCATTTAATGAGAATGGGATCAGGGGCAGTTGGTAGTGATGGCCAGCAAGATTTCACCCTTTTGTTTGTATTTTCTTGAAAAATACTTTATTTTCTTGAACAACACAAACACAAAGGACGAAAATGAAGTCATTTTCAAGAAAAGATGAACAAAAGGGTGTCGAAATATCATTTTTTGATGAAAAATGCTAATAAACACTGGCTTTTAGGCTCTTTAGTAACAACTACGTTTTGGGCCTACATGTTGGTTATGCCTTTATTAAATGTTGCAGTACAGGTATCAGCAACTACTAGTTGATATTGGTGCTACCCAATTTCAATGTTTGTACGGGGTTACCTTGTCTCTGTAACCTACGAATCTAATATAATCATAAAAAAAAGGAATAGTACGCATATCAATTTTCTCAGGGTTTCATTCATTCTCCGGAACTTCCCTTTGGCTCAGGCGATGACCGAATGTTTCTTGAGTCACCCCTTTCACCTTCATGTTTCTTTTCTTATCTTATCACTTCTCATAGGGCTTAGGGGTTTCCTCTTCTTTGTGATCATTATTTCTTACAGGGCTTAGGGGTTCCTTCCTCTCCAAGATGACCATTTTCCACAGGGTTTAGGATTGCCTTTCTTTTCTTTCGGGTTTACTCTTCACGTTCCTCGGGATCCTCTTTAAGCTTCGGGATTCCATTGATCATGGGAACACTTTGTTAGGTTTAGGTGATCCGATCCTTTGATCCAAATGGCAACCACAAGCTCGACTCATTGGGTTGGGGTAACCTCATCTTGACCAGATAATCTTTAGACCTTTCATCCATTAAGGGTGTCATGCCTAATTTTAAGGGTGTGTCTATATCAGCCCTCAACCTTTTTTTTCGGTGCATATTTTAATAACTTCAACAATTATAATAAATCAAGATGACACTCCAATCAAATGTATGTCTTTTTTTTTTGAAAGATGACATTGCATTAGCAAAAAAAGAGGATACAACCACGGGGACAAGGGGTCTCCCAATACCAACAGAAAGCAATCCACACGGATTTACATATGTTAGAAAATAATGTCCTGACTATGGAGGCTGAAAAAGACCATGATCAGCCGCCCCGATTGAAGTGTAAATGAACACATCCTTTATCAAATTGATCTGCCATTTCATTCACCGATCTCCTACGATGTTCGATCTTAGGCTGCAATTGGCAGACTAAATCTCTGATTTCCAAAATATAACTTTGCAATTTCCACGGTCCCTTTGACTTCGCTGATGCCCATGCTATAGCATTACTAGAATCATCCTCAATTATCAAATTTCTAGTTATGTGTTCAGAAAACCATCAAAGGCCAAACACAAACAGTAGTGCCCTTAGGTCAGCCTCGTTTGCATCGAAGATCCCCAATGGTCTCGAATAAGTCATCACCTGATTTCCATTTTCGTCCCGAATCACACCACCCATCCCGGCGTTCCCCGGATTCCCGACAGAACTGCCGTCGAAATTCAATTTCATCCACCCCACCGGTGGCCCCATCCATTTTGGTAAGATATTGTTAGGCACCTTCTTTTTCCATATAACAGCTCGCCAATTCCTAAGAATTTCCCTAAGCCCATAATGTATCATTTTTTTCTCTTTCACCCCAGGTATGAGCTCCACTTTGGTATTAATGATAATTCTTTCCACAGATGTAGTCTTCCTTAAAAAAATTTGGAGTTTCTTTCCTTCCATATATTCCAGATAACCATATAATAGCTCGCCAATTCCTGAGAATTTCCCAGATGTAGTCTTTCCAACCAAATGTATGTGTTAGAAACCAACTGAACAGATGGGAGATCGAACTTATATGTTTCAGACCACCCTGCAAGTTCATAGTATGACACCAAAATTTTCTGCTAGGGACAATCAAATTAGAGAGGAAAAGAAGTTGATAATCACCGCATATTGCCCTCACGCAAGACATCAATCATGTTATATATCCGCTTCTCGGCCTTGGACTGAACCTTTGTCGCTAGAAAAATGGCAGCATCAACAGTTCCTTGTGCATAAATCGAACGCCCACAGACATTATGCTGAAACTCAAAAGAAACTGTTTGATCGGGTGATGTGAGATGATACCTATGAAATGCATGACCTGAAAGATGTTCTTCGGGGACACCTACCATCTCAAGTTGTGTTTTGGGATCTCTGATCTTTTGTATCTGATCTAACTCAAACGAGACACCCAGCTTACGAAAGCACGAGATGACCTCTTTAACTGTTCCGGATGTATCCACTTTGCTTGCTTGATGTGATTCCATCACCTCAAGAGAATACCCTGAAAAGGTTCCTGGAAACTCCTCACCCATAATTTCCAAGGCTGCAAGAAATGCAACAACCTGTTTTCCCATTTGTGGAGAAATTACTGCATAAACTTTTGCATCTTGAACTGTCTCGAACATGGCCTCCCGATCTCCACCACTAGTGCCCATTACAAAGGGTACACCAATTTTGCAGTAAAGCTCTACACTCTCATTAACTGTGGAAGGCACAGTATAGTCCACCACTATAACATTCGGATGTTGATCAATTACAGAAGAGAGAACGCCTTCTCTTTCAGATGGACCATGTAACTGAATGTTTGTGCCACATAACTGTACAATTTCACCTGATTTTTCTGAACTGCTGAATGATTTGGGGATTAATTGAAGTCCCACAGAAACTGCAGCTTCTGCAACCGCCCTCCCCATTTTTCCTGTACATCCATTTATCATGATAGGGAATGGTAAAATTGATGATTTCTCGAGCTTTTCCTTCATTGTGTTGCACATAGAGAATTTGGGCCTAGGCAGTCTCTGCTTTCTGATGATAGTATTCACCACCTGGTTTCGTGGGAATAGGAGACTTGATTTTAGACTTTTGTGTCGAACAACAACACCTGAGCTCTGCAAGCAGAAACCCATTTTCTTGGTTTAGACTGAGTGGTAGGGAAGAGTTCCCGTCAAACTGAGAAGGAACTTTGATAGATGAAATCAAATAAAACTTGGGTCCAACCCCAAATTGTCATATGTGTCAATGTTAAATGTAGCAAACAAAAGTAAAAAAATGAAGGGGACTTGGGACTTTGATATCAAGCCCTCTCTTCAAGGGTAGACTACTTTTTTCGTTCAGTTTTTTGAGATATGAGTACACCATCTACTTCACACCACGGCCTAGCTGACCCTAACATTATATAGGGGGCAAATTGTTCTTGTTGCTCATGATGCTAAAGTGCCGAATACCAAATTTCAAGACCAGAGAAGTTTGAAGAAGCCTGGTTACCTATTATCTCCACTTTATACTGTTCATGGATAGTTTGCAAGCCCTTTATTAGCTACATATCCTTGTGTAATACTGCTATACTTAGCCAAAGGGTTTTTTCTATGCTCCAAATATGGAGACATCTGAGAAGAGAAAATTAGTGTTGCTCTGTCTCTTCCTACGTAATTGTTGATTAATCCTCGAATCGCCCAAGTCCATTTCTTAATGGCCACCATCCATCCACCAGATCACAAAGGCTAAAATTAACAAAGGCTCAAAAATGAAACAGCAAGGCCACCGTATAGTTTTTATATGGTGTATGCACATATGTGGCAGTATTTTTTGAAGAATACAGTGGGCACACCTTGTTTGAAATCCAAACCATTCATTTGTTGGGCGGTGACCTGAAAATCATCTCTATAGGATGACCCTAACCCTTCAATTGTAAAATGAAGGCACCATAAAGAAACCTCTAGCACCATAAAGAAACCTCTACAAATCACAGGGTTAGGATCACCTTATGAAAATGATTTTCGGGGCCCACCCTATTTTTGTTGGTGCCCAACAAATGAGTGGTTTGGATCTTCAAACAAGGTGGGTTCTTCTGTAATTTAAAAATAAAAAATAAAAAAAATACGCACACCTATGAGCAGACACCATATCAAATCTTTACCTTTGTATACAATAATAGTTATTGATCTCATAATCTTCTTAATAGGATTTGACATTGCATATTTTTTTTTTGTTTTTTTATAAAGATACCTATTTCATTAAAGATAAACAATTACAAGTGCACTTCCTTTGGTAAATAATGGCTTCATATAAAATGAGGTGCTGGATGCTCTTGATTTTGATTTTTGCTAGACGATCAGCCAGATTTTTAGCGCTTCAAGAAATGAGTGAAAATAATACATGGTTCAGACTTAGATCTTTAATCCCATCCATGAGATTGATTACCCTCCATGGTCCTTAGCATATCCCTTTGGCCCAAAGATAGTATAAGAAGAAGGGAAATGATAAATGTGCCCCTTTTCATCACTTGGGACACACCCAGCTGCATTGTATGTGGCAATCAGGTCACTTCATTCCTTCAAAAATGAAGTGCATCAGCCCCACTGTAGCTGGGTGTCCCAAGTGATGAAAATGGGCAGAATTATCATTTCCCAAGTGCCATATATGTTTGGTTCTTTTTTGTGAGTGGGATTTGTTTGGAATTAGAAGTCAAAAGGGAGATGGTTTGGATGTCAATCAAAGAGGAGATAGGTGGCGTCTTTCAATAGTGTAGTTTGGTTATAAAGGCAAAAGGTGCAAGTGGTTGAAAATTCCATGAAAAAATAAATCCTACAAAAAAATCTCCGATTTAGTGGTATGCAAATGGGCTCTCATTTGTATTCCACGTCACCAGACAAGCTTCCGACAATCCCAACAGCCAAAAGGAGTTTTGGGCCAAAAAAATCAACCAAACGCCGTTCGGCTTTTCAAATCTCGTGCAAATGCTACAAAAGTCCCATTTTAAGGCAACTAAACACAGCAAGAATCACTTTCTACTTCCAATTTCCCTTCACTTGGATGATGACGTTAAAGTATAAATGATTAAATGACGCCATCAGCTTAAGCTTTTGGAGTAATTGGTAGTTTTCACATGGTATTAGAGTGAAAAATCCAAATGCAACGGCCAAACCCAAAAGAGGGGCTACATGCAAGGACGGAGCCGCGGGGTGGGGGGGGGTGTCGAGGTGGTGGGCGCCAGTTGCCACCCTAAAAGTCAGAATTTTTTCCGTTATACAATAGTTTAGTGCAATTTTTAGTAAATTTGCCCCCTTAATATTAGTAGTTTTTCTTTCAGTTAGCATTTTTAATGAACTTTCGCCCTAAAATTTGGAATTTTGTTCTTTCGGAAAGTAGTTCTACTTATCATTTTTCGTAAGGTTGCCCCATAAATTTCGGGATTTTTTCTTTTCATAACCGGTTTACTCTCTCTCTCTCTCTCTCTCTCTCTCTCTCTCTGATAAGGCACTGACAAAAGAAGTCTGAATAAGAGACTCAAAGGGATTGGGAGGGGGGCAATTGCCCCTCTAAAAGTCAGAAATTTTTCCGTTATACAATAGTTTAGTGCAATTTTTAGTGAATTTCCCCCCTTAATATTAGTAGTTTTTCTTTCAGTTAGCATTTTTAATGAACTTTTGCCCTAAAATTTGGGATTTTGTTCTTTCGGAAAGTAGTGGGCTGCAACTCGGGTCGGGCGGGTCGGGTTTTGGAGAACCCAACCCTACCCGAGAAATATCTCGGGTCGGGTTTTTTTCCGGAAAACCCACGATTCCCAAACCCGGTCCTACCCATGATAAATCTCGGGTCGGGTTTTTTCACGTTGACGCAATTTTTTAATGAAAATTCTTGTTTGGCAAGGCAACTCAACTCATAGAAGCAGAAATTAACTTACATTACACTTGAATCAAACAATGATGTAATTACACTCACATTACACTTGAATCAAACAATGCTGTAATCAAACAATGTTGTAATTACAATCAAACAATGCTGAAACACTTGAATCAACTCAACTCATAGAAGCAGAAATTACACTCACATACAATAACAGTGGGTGCGTGGGTTTTTACTTTTAACTTTTAAGTAACAATAGAAAAAAAAGTACATATTATAACTTATGTAACTCGGGTTGGGTCGGGTCGGGCCCCTTCAAACCCCGCTCGACCCGAGATTCATGCGGGCTTTTGAATGCTCAACCCGGGTCGACCCGAAACCCATAAAACCTGAACCCAACCCAGGCTATTTTCGGGTCGGGTCGATGCGGGTCGAGTAAAACCTGGCTCGAGTTGCAGCCCTATCTGCTTATAATTTTTCGTAAGGTTGCCCCATAAATTTCGGGATTTTTCTTTTCATAACCTACTCTCTCTCTCTCTCTGATAAGGCACTGACAAAAGAAGTCTGAATAAGAGACTCAAAGGGATTGTCACCTTAGCAATGAAGAGATTTTATTTGTTGTGTATACCGAAAGTCCAGTATTTTTCTAAAAATACAGCGGGCCCATTACATACGATGATCCAAACTGTTCATTTGTTGGGGCACAATGTAAATATGCTGCACCCCATAAATCATCTCCATAGGATGATCTTAACCCTCCAATCTACAATGGGATTGCCCATAATAGAAACTCTATAAATCAGAGGGTTAGGATCATCCTATGTAGATGAATTACACGGTGCAACCTAGTTAGGTTGTGCCCGGGCCAACAAATGAACGGTTTGGATCATCCTATGAAGTGAGACCCATAGCATTTTTTTTTTTTTTGAAAAATACTGGACTTCACGCACACACAAAATATAAAATCTTAGGATTTATTGTGATTATCAAAGTAGAAACCGATCCTTTTTTGAGGCCTTGGAATCTTTTAAATCACTAACATTCTTAGACCACGCTATAGATGGTTGTAAAATAGTGCGCCCCCATCAAAACATGCCCCACTACATCAAGGTATGATGTATAAATTGTGGGCTCTACCTTATGCATGGGTTAGAAGGAGATGATGGGCCCCACCTATCAAAACATCAAGTGTAAAATTATAAACCCAACTTGTTATAACAACAAATCTCTGCCCCCTGTTGAGCAAAATCCTGGCTCCGCCCCTGGCTACATGTGCCATGTTTAGGCCAATTAAACCTAGAAAGAGGGCCCCACGTGAGGCGGAGTGTTAAAGTATAAATGATTAAATAAAGCCATCTCCATCAGCTTAAGGTTTCGGAGTAATTGGTAGTTTTCACAGATGAAAATGGTAAATCCTTGGTGAAGAGTAGAGGCCTCGGATTTGATATGGTACATGTGGCACACGTGTTTGGTGATATGGACCATTGCTCTGAGATTCCATTTGCAAGATTGAGGCAAGTGGAACATCAATAGGTAGAAAATAATTTCAAAGCATGCCTTTTTCAATTTTCATCACCCTTGATCAAGGCCTAGTTTCATTTAATGAGAATGGGATCAGGGGCAGTTGGCTAAACTAGTGATGGCCAGCAAGATTTCACCCGCTGCTGCTATGAACTTGGCGGTGGGACCACGTCAAGGAAATTGGTTATCCACACCCATAAATCAAGGCATTTTGCATCAGGGAAATGTTATTTCCACTCCCTTCTCCAGGAATTCATACCCTTTTGTTTGTATTTTCTTGAAAAATACTTTATTTTCACGAACAACACAAACACAAGGGACGCAAATGAAGTCATTTTCAAGAAAAATACGAACAAAAGGGCGTCGAAATAACATTTTTGATGAAAAATGATAATAAACACTGGCTTTTTGGCTCTTTTGTAACACCTATATATGTTTTGGGCCTACATGTGGCACTTTGGGCATGATCCGAATGGCAACCACAAGCTCGACCCATTGGGTTGGGTTGGGTTGGGTTGACTTCATCTTGATCAGATAATCCTAGCTAGACCCTTAAGGGTATCTATATCATCCCTCTACTTAAAGATTCTCTATAGATTATCCAAAGCATCTGAAGAGAAGGTGACCCATCAAATTGCCATTATGCATTATGTTAAATGTAGGATACAAAAGTCAAAATTGAAGGGGAATTGGGACTTCGATATCAAACCCTCTTCAAGGGCGTACTATTTTTTTCATTCAATTTTCTTAAGTCAAGAGTACACCATCTACTTCACACCACAGCCTTACTGCCTGAGTGACCCTAACATTATTAAAGGGCAAATTATTCTTGTTGCTCATGATGCCAAAGTACCAAAATACCAAATTTCATGATCAGAGTAAAGTTTGAAGAAGCCCTTTTAATGGTTACCTGTTATATAGAGAATGTTGAGAAGATCCTCCGGGCAAATCAATCCAATCGTGCACAAATTAAATGGAAAAATAAAAGTAATAAATCAAGCCACAAGATGAACACCAAGATTTTACGTGGTTCGGCCAAGCCTACTCCACGGGCAAGAGGCATGATCTTCCACTATGAGAAAAACAATATACAAAGATTACAATGGATAAAACCCAAAACCACAAATCCGCAACCCTTTCCTTGCTTCTCAAACCCAAGATCATAAACAAGAGATAACCCGAGAGAAAACAACCAAGAGAACACTGGCACACCTCTTGCAGCCACTCTCGCTAATGCGGGTGCTTAAGAGGAAAGAAGAAGAAGAAGAAAATGGGAGCAAAGCTCAACTCAATTTATATTCCATCAATTACATAACTTAATCAACATCCAAAATCATCTCTAAAGATGGTTTCTAACTCTTTAAATAAAAGAAAACCAAAGCAAATTCGTTCAAGCTCCTCCACTAGCTAGCTTAGGGACTAACATAATATTAATTGCATTGGAACTCACTAACTTTGACTGTTTTGGACACCTACAGACACAGTCCACTAAAACTGTCATAACTTTCTAACTACTTAACCAATTTTCGAGTACAAATACTTCTTAGAAAGATCTCAAAGAGACCTACAACTTTATAGTTTACCACTTTCCATGATTCTTCCATTTAGAAGTTAAAAAATCAGGTTCAAAACGGGCCAGCAACATTAATGTGGGACTGCACCTTGGAACTCCACCAAAACCACCTAGGCATGACATGACTGCCATGTTGGCACTGCATCACTTGGCATGTCACACGGAGAACGAATTCTCCTTTTATAACTAGGTTTTCCTAAACCTAAAAGCAATTGTCTCCATAATCATACACTTGCGGGCAATCCACCCTTTATATTTGATAGCAGACTCTTAAAAAGTTGAAAAAGTGAGCTACTGTTGGATCAAATATGAAGGGTGGATGCCCCGCAAGTGTATGTGCACACCTACTCATCATATAGAATCTCACCCGTATCTCCACTTTACACTGTTCATGGATAGCTTGCAAGCCCTTTATTAGCTACATATCCTTGTAATATAATGCTAGCCTCAGCCAAAGGGTTTTTCCTAAGCTCCAAAGGGAGACTTCTGAGAAGAGAAAATTTGTGTGGCTTAGTTTCTTCCTCCCGTTGTATGACATTGATTTCATCATTCAAGTACTACGGAGAAGACCTCTATTAAGCAATATCACAAATGTTAGCTGGCCCTACATTATGGGGTTAGTTCAAAACCATGTCTTATTGTGAACCGGTACACGCAAACATGAGATCAGATCCTAAGAATTTCGTTTAGTCCAACTAGCTATCTTCCAGAATGTTTATAACAAGAAATATATCAAAGAGTTGGTGCAGACTAAAAAGAATAGATTTTTATGATTACACGGGTGATAATCCTGTGAAGGTGTGTGGTTCACAATAATACTCTAATTATATACCATCACGAGAAATACGTGGCTCGATACCTCATTTTGAGGTTGGACTCTTACATTAATTTTTAGCTCTCATGTATCTTTTACCATCTGATTTCAAGTATCTAGTTTTCACTTCTCAAATAATTTAGGCTGTGGTTGGATTGCCGGAATCAGTATCTGATTTCAACTCCTATTCAAATTACTTTGAAAATGAAATAGAAAAATTAAAATAAAAAATTTAATTCAAAAAATTTCAACAAAAAATTCTGATCGGAGTGGAGTCAAATACCACCTCTTGGGATGGGAAACAGATTTCAACATTTCCCCCTTTATTTATGTAGGGATTTTAACAAAGTAGAACTCACCCTTAAAAGCTAGCCGTTAAGGGGAGAATGCCCATTTCCTTAGAAGCCCATCCACTTCCACCCGTTTTTCCGATGTAGGACAATTTGGTTTTGCGTGGAACCCCAACAATCTCCCCTTCATGTGGCTGCAACATTATGGGAAACATGAGATCTTCTCCGAGGGACTTTCCCGTCCTCAGAGGTACATTGGGCATACCGAGATCTTCTGGAAGGGACTTTTTTCCATCCTTGGAGGCGACACAAGGGTTACCACGCCTCAGCTCTGATACCATTTGAAGGAATTTTTACCAGGTTGAACCCACTCTTAAAAGCTAGCCGTTAAAAGGAGGGTGCCCATCGCTTATAAGCCCATCCGCATCCACCCGTTTTTCCGATGTGGGATAATTTGCTTTTGCGTGGAACCCCAACAATTTCGACCACGTGTCATCTCAATTCCTCACCTTGATTATGTTCAATTTTTTTTGAACTAAATGCTGGAATAAAAAGGATACCGATTTCCGCCACTTGATTTCAGCAATCCAAACACATCCTCTGGGTGTGTTTGGTTGCACAAAATACAGGGTGGCTAAGGGATTTTGCTTGGCATTTGGGTGCAAAATTCCCCGTTTTGTTGCCAATATAGCATTGAACTCCCTCAAGATTCCCTGGGATGTCTCCTAGGTGATTATTGCATGTCTTTTGAGGTGACATTCGATCCCATTCTTATAACATCCAAGACAAAATCCACAAGCAAATAGATGAACGAGGTAACAAAAATTTATTCCATATAAAATAATAAAATTATATAAAACATCACAAACTGATTTGGGTAAAAACTGCCTAAATTTGTGGTGCATATAACAGCCCCGTATAGCAACCATTGTTGTACTTTTATTTGGATACCAAAATAAAGCATACGTTGGAAGAAAGTGGGTTTTGGAAAGAAATCCCCCCAAAAAAAAGAGTAGGTTTTGGGTTTGTGGATTTCAAAGGTCAATGACCTGACCTAACAGGAAAGAAAATACATCACCCAACTATGAAGAGTCTACAAACCTTTATTTGCTTTGACTTTGCAACCATTGGTGCACCGCCAAAAAGCAGATTTTTCCATTCAAGATATCAAAAAGTCTCACGTCAACATGAATTTGTTTCTATATAAGGTGTTGGTTCCTTCCTAGAGCGATACTCGTTTGCCAAAAAATGGTTTCAGTTTTACAAGTTTGGGATGCTGTTGCTATTGTGAAACATTTTCCTTCTAACTTCGCTAAACTAGCAAGCCATGGGAAACTACAACAGCGCTGTTCATGGTGAAAGGTATTCATCATTATCTTCTCTCTCTCTATCATTTTATTGTATCCCTAATCTCTTTCTTCTTTTTTTCTTTCATTTGCAGTGCATGTTATATTCTACATTTCTTTTAGTATTGCTAGACATCTTTTGGCAGAAAATACTCATAATTTTCTATTTCTCTTCTATATCTCTCTCTCTCTCTCTCTTATTTTATTTTAGTGTATTCCACTTATCATCTAATTAATTTTTTTATTATTCTTCTATCTGGTGTGATGATATCTTCTACTACTGCTGCTAAACATTTTAAGGTAGAACGTACTCATCATCATCATCATCATCTCTCTCTCTCTCTCTCATATTCATTTGTTTAAACTCAAGAAACATTTTTTCTTCTTCTTTTTGTTCTATTTTTCTGTGCATGTTATCCTCTTCATTTTTATGCCTTCTGCCACTGATCATCCCTATAGTATAGTTGTCATATATTGTAGCAATTAACATTAGCAGATTTGGAGTTGAGCCTCAAGCTCAATTGGTTAAGGCTTTGTTCTTCAACCTTGGGGGGTGGGGTGGGTGTTTAATCCCAGCTTACCTTCCAAAAAAAAAAACGTTAGCAGCTTATCTCATGTTAACTCATTGACTAAATTAGTATTTCAACTATAAATTCTTCTCCACCCCCTTCTATTCATTGTTGTTGTTGTTGTTGTTTTTTCATCTTTGTTGTCGCGAATGTTGATGATCATAAGAACACTAAGAAGTTTTATGTTTATTAATTAAGAATGGTAAGGTGGGTCTTTTGCAGAAGAAGATCTAGGTCCAAGAATAAGATTCAAGCCAATAACTCCCATCAAGCAACTCACGAAGGAATAAAGACAGTTAGGATCGAAAATCTCTGCAAATTCCCTAACACTCCAGTTCTTTGTATGTGCATACTAACGTGGAACATGAATGGGAGGAAGGTAAGGTTAATGAAAACAAGAGGTTTTGCTCTTTTTTTCTTTTTTTCCCCCTCTTCAATTTGGTGCAAAGAAAAGCAATCATTCTTATTATTGGTTTGTTTTATTGCTTGTTTGGTGAAGGTCTCATCCAAGGATTTAGCAGAGCTCATTGCACGGAACCGAGAGTCCGATCTGTTTGTGATAGGCTTGCAAGAAGCACCACGGCGTAACGTTCGTCGATTGTTGCAGGCAGCTCTTGATTGCACTCACAGGTTAGACTCATCTTCTCTTAAAAAATAATAAATAAAATAGCTTATTAGCCTTGCTTAAAACTCATAGGAGCCTTTAGACTCCAAGTAATATTTATTGTTACAAGAAAAGTGCACATGTTACATGTTGAAAACTCAGAAATCTCTAATCTCCCCCAAAAAAGAATAAAAGAACACATGAAGCATGCAATAGCTACTTAGTTCGGTAGTGTGCCTACGTCCACGAGAGAAGAGAGTTTTACTATTTCAATATTAAGGTTACACTGCTCTCTTTTCTACCTTTTTTTTCTCAACCAAGAAATGCCAAAACTCTATATCTTGTAATATCTTAATATGTGGTTTATGTTTGAAGACGACACTATATCAAGAATTACCTCCTTCAGTGCAAACCAAAAAACACAATTTCCCCTCCAGGGTCGTTGCCCCTTGAACCAAAAAACAAAAAATTTCTTTCGAGGAGCATTGCCCCTTGCACCCCCAACGACCTGACTGCTCAACTAGACCAACACCTATGTCACACACATTAGTCCGCTCTAGTGATTAATCACTATCATAATACAAGACATATGCACAACATTATGCGTGAACATGAATCATGCCATAAATATTTGACTAATTTCTCACCGGGTAAAAATAGAGGCGGCAAGAATCGAGAGCTTAAATTTAATTTTTTACTACCAAATGATGATTGGGAAGATACAATCTTAATGGTCAACCTTGAGTCCCACATATCTTATATGTGTGATTGAGAGCGCTAATTCGGTGCAATCCCCTGGACCCGGGGCAGACTATATGATTCTAGGCTTTCTAGCCCTACATCATTCACACCCCATCTGTAAGATCAATATCAACAAAAATTAATCTCCTAGAGACTGAGCGCCTTAATTGCATGTTATGCATGAATCGATCTTGACTAACTCATCTTTGTTTCCATTTGTTTTTGTTTGTGTGTAACCAAAAAGCCTGATTTAGCCTGTGAGATAATTAGTTTTCATTTTTCTTTTTAGATAGCCAGGTTTTCTCTTTCTAGAAGTTTTTGAATATAAACCCCACATTATAATAAATATAACATATATTATAAATATAAGATATTTTTCTCTATGGTTAATTATTAAATACCTTATACATATAATAGAGTTATTAAATACCTTACATAACAAGGAACTGCATTAAAGAAGTAAGTGCGTGCGCCACACGCTCACACACACATAGAAAAGAGAATCCTTGGCTGTAAATAGTGATTTGAATGATGATGTAGAAAGACAAGTGGTCACTTTGTTTCTTTTTGTTTGAAACAGAGGATTACCCCGATTATATTGATGTATTGAGGGTGATCCTCAAATTCTATTAAACAAGGTAATCTTTTTTTTTTTTTGATGGGTAAAACAAGGTAATCTTAGGCTAGAATGAAGTAACCAAATTACAGTCAAACTTAGCATCTCATATGTCATCAGTTGGATCTAGATTTACAGATTTACTTATCTTCCCATTAATATAGTCAGGTTTCTATATTCCTCCTGTAAACATACTTATCGATTGATTGAGAACATTCAAAGAATTTATTCCATCTACCTCAATTTGCATTCCTTGATTAACATCATGAATACCCATGCATGTGTGACCCAACACCACCTATTCTACTGGGGGATGTTGTAGTTCTACTGATTTCAATTTTCAACCATGTCATCAGAGTAAGTGTCTACCAAAAATTCACAAAAAATAAAATATCAATACTCTCACCTACCAACTTTAAGACAGCCAAACCATCGCTGTTTGCATAGCCCAAACTCCATGCACTGAAAAAATAAATAAATAAATACTAGGTTTCGACAAATATGGTTTAATAAATGGTTGGTGCAGCCTCTTGAAAAATATTCAATCATTACATATGACATAGGGTGTACCCAAAAAATCAGCTTCATAGGATTATCCTAACCCTTCGAACTATAGAGGTAAACATGGACAGATTTGTGAAGGTTTATACATGTCCATTTTAACCTCCAGAAATTGAAGGAATGATCCTATGGAGTTGATTTTTTTGTCACACCCTATCTATGTGAGGGCCCATCAAATGAATGGTTTGCATCACCCAAGTGGGTCCCCACTGGATTTTAAGCCGACAGAGTAGATAACTTATCTACATGATTGTGCCGGAACACTTCTCTCTCTCTCTCTCTCTCTCACATATATATATATATATATATTGTTAGAAATTACTATTTTTTAATGTACTTGAATTTCGAAAGACATATAAAGAAAATATTACATAAACACTCCCATGACTCTCCCAACCTTAACTCGTCTACACCGCCCCGCTTCCCCGTCCCCTCTCCAACCCCTGCTTTGTGCTTCTAAGGCCCCATCTCATTTTAATGGACCATTAAGTTGAACTACAATCATACCTATCATCATAGACATCTTTGAGGAAGAAACGCATTTGCATACTTGATGCCTTTACAAAAGGGTTAGGGGTGACCATAACAATTGATGAGACTGTTGATCCTCTATGGGTGGTGCTGTTATTATTTCTTCAATATATATATTTACATTCAAACTATTAAATAAATTTACGTTGGTGAGTTCAATGTTTTCATGAAACCATAGCCTTCTAGGTGAAGCCATCATGCAATCTCTACAGCTATTTATCTTTGGACCCAAGAACTCAAAGCTCTTCACAGAAGGTGTCACTACGAACTTTCTTTTCTTCTTCGTTGTATGAACCGACAAATATATTTGTTTCTTCAAAGTTGAAGATATTACCGTTAATCTCATACTAATTTTATTCTTGCTATAACTATAACAGAAATAAGGGTTCATAAGCATGCTGTTGGGGGATTTGGAGGAATTATAGGGCGCAAAAAGGGAGCTGTGGCCATAAGCATTATCTTCAAAGGAGTCCGTATGGTGTTCATATCATGCCATCTTTCAG
Organism: Tasmannia lanceolata; assembly: GCF_043159265.1. Taxonomy (NCBI): domain Eukaryota; kingdom Viridiplantae; phylum Streptophyta; class Magnoliopsida; order Canellales; family Winteraceae; genus Tasmannia; species Tasmannia lanceolata. The sequence continues at coordinate 12,458,113 of NW_027518681.1, forward strand.
GTGAGTTTACAGTTCGGTTCTATGTCATTTGAATAACAATCACTCCTCGAATGAGATTTTGGGAAGCTTGATCCAGGCCTACCCACATAACATTAGCATCATCTAGAACCTTTAATATCTAGATCATGCCAACATCATGCATTCTGCAGTGTCATTGCCCTGTTATTTGGGTAAGAAAACATAATTTTCTTCAATTCCTTTAATATCTAATGTAAATGGTATATGATTTATGTAGCTCACGCACATAACGTCGAAGAGAGGAATTCTCAGTGCCGGCGCATATTTCAATCTATCAAGAAGAACCGAAATCCATATTCAAGACCACCCCATATCACAGTGTGGTTAGGGGATCTCAATTACAGAATACAAGGGATAGACACGCTGCCAGCGAGGAGTCTGATACAAGATGGCCTACATAGTGTAAGTGCATGTTCTCTTTCCTTTTGCCTTAGAACGACCCATTACCTAAATAATCCAATGTAGTCAGCCCCACCTTTGATCTCTCATGGCCCAAATGGTTCTGAATTCTGATCGTCCATCAACAGGCCATTGGAAATCATTGGTAGGGCCCACTAGGTGGCTGATCCACATCAATAAGATGATTTAACTGAAAGTTGAGGATTTAGATACAAATTCATCCCCACAAACCTTCCTCAAATCCTAATCAGTATATCTACCAGGAGATGGAATGATGAGAGGAAAATAATTAGAAAACAGGGGTGTGGCTTAACCACACACCACAACCTTCCAAACTCTGATTTGACACCCATATATGCATTATAGTAAAAAAGAGAGCATTTGCAAGAGGCCCATGTAGTTTTTCCTTGTAGTGAATCCAAAGCAAACATGATCAATGGAAACTATAGTTGATACCCATGTAGTTTCTCAACAATAAACTGAAAAAAATTGTATCACAAACATTATAAAATGGATATAATATGTACTCTACCACTTGTATGAAGTATAGTTGCAAACACCATCAGCCCTTGATTAGATAGATGAAATTAGTTAAAATCTACATTAATGGTTTCCCTTTGTTTTATAAAACCACCACAGCTACTCACTAGCAAAGATCAACTCCTACAAGAGGCTGAAAGAGGCAATGTCTTTGATGGATACTGCGAGGGGACCTTGGCGTTCAAGCCTACGTACAAATATAACATCGGAAGTAGCAATTACGATACAAGTTACAAGGTTGGTCATCCTTGCTGAGGTCTTACTCCAAAAAATTAACAAACGTTTCTCAGAATTTTGCCTCAATATATTCTTTAATCACAAAATTGATTTCTCTCTCTTTCTATGTTAATCACAGGTGAGGGTACCATCATGGACTGATAGGATCTTGTTCAAGATAGAAAAAGTTGGTGATATTGGCTCAGCCTTACAGTCTTATGAATCGATCGATAACATCTATAGTTCTGATCATAAGCCAGTTAAAGCCCATCTTTGCTTGACAGTTAACGAATCACAAATATTTCCACCAAGTAATGCAGTTCAGTAAATCCAGTTTGCTGCTCTTTGCTTACTTTGTCCCATTAAAGCAGAGGCAACTGGGTCCTATACCTTGCATCACTTCCCATGATGATCTTTTCAAGCTGCTAAGCACAAAAAATTCAATTCAGCCCCTGTCCATTACTGTAATTTGTGAGTTTATTTACTAATAAATAAGCTCTTATAATTAACAGTTGTATAGTGACATCCTATGCGTGTCAATTATAAATGAAATGATTCTTTTTGTGTACATTCTTGGCTAATTATGAGTATCATGGAAAATATGCCCAAACAGAGGAAAAAGAACTCCTCTGAAGAGGCGTCTGTCTATTAGTTGTTACAAATATTAGATTTGAAAAGTTATAACTTCCATCATAATATCATATAAGTTCAGTCCATGGACTGAACTAGCTTTTATCTGTCATAAGCATTTCTAGTCTGCATTGGGTTTCAGAAGGACTCGAATAAATCACTAGAAAAAGCTTTAGCTCCCACATCCTTCACCAACTTACTATATATTTATGCCTGCCTTTACTAAGTAGGAACATTAAAAAGTTCTTCTGCTTGGCACTCCCTCTAAAATAGCAATTCTGTCAATCATAAGCAGCTATGATCACTCTGATTCTTCAAAATTCTGGAGTCCCCGGGTACTCAATAAGGATACTTTTATAAGGATACTTCTGTATGATATAGCTCAAAACAATGTATGGGATGATAAATTTTAGAGGGTCTCCCTATGAAGTTACATTTGAACGAAGCTACTAAATGAAGTTACATTTGAACTTCGAATTTCAAAGATGTATTCTTATTACGTATCTAAATGCTACTAAACTATTCAAAATCGAATTCAAATGCTATTAAACTAGGTAACTAGCAAGTAGTAACGTGTATTTAACATGAAGTTCCAGAGTGGATTCAAATTTAAGCCTAAATTAAAATTAAGGACAACTAATTATTTTAAATTCAAAATTTGAAATTCCAGTGAGATTCCTCTCACGGCTTAACAGTTCGGGTGGCACATGTAGGATTTATTATTGAGTCCAAAACCCTAGATTTGTCTTCTAGAGATTTTATATGCTGTGTGACCATAGTTAGAAAAACGTGATTAGGCAAAAAAAGGGGGTGGCAAAAATTCGAGTTTATTACGGTACCGGTTCAAGCAAACGTACTAAAAAAAACGGAAACACAAGAAAATGAGTTTAAAATGTTGTCATTTACAAAATATGGTGGGGGTAAAATTGGAAAGTTGGCCAAAAAAACGCGTTTAAAATGTTTAAAACGCATTTTAAATGTATTGTAAAAGTTTTAAACGAGTATTAAACGACACCAATAATACGAGTTTTTTTTTCAAAAAAACGACGTTTAAAACGGAGTTTTGCTAACTATGTGCGTGACCATACAAACCCGCATTTTTTCAAAAAGTATGGTACGGTCCACACCACAGGATGATCGAAACTGTCCATTTGTTGGGCCACAAAGTAAATAGTTTGTGTCCCAAAAATCATTTCCATAGGATCTAAAGAGGAACCGCACATTATGGAGACTTCTATGGATCGGAGGGTTAGGATCATCCTATGGAAATGATTTTTGGGGCACAACCTATTTACGTTGTGGTCCAACAAATGGATGGTTTGGATCATCCTATGGCGTGGGCCGTACTTTACCTTTTGCAAAATTCAGGTTTGTTCACATAAAATCCCCTCTTCTAATATGTCCAATTTTGCTCTAACTCGTAATTTATAGTTATGATATAAGCCCCCACAACATAGCACATGTTTGATAACATGCACTATGCTAAATTCGGGTTGTTTAATTACAGGATAATTTAACCTTGAATAAGACCTTGTCCCCGATTGCCTATTGTCATGGATACCTTGTCATGACTTAGTTTTATCTTTTGTTTGTTGATTTTATTTTCTGTCCGTGGTTTGTTTCATGCTGCATTGATGAATGATAAAGTGAATGCCATTCTCATATAGAGGAATGTTGCAAGAGTCCAACAGTAAGTGTGACCCATTTAATCCATGTCACTCACTGCAACTAGAGAAACCCTATCTCCTATATAGAAAATTACCAAAATAACTTTTTCTCAAAGATAAGGATCAAAATGCCCTTATCTTATAGAAAATGACTAAAATACTTATCCCATGAAAAATAACCAAAATACCCCTATCTCATATAAAATTACCAAAGCACCCTTATCTCGGAGAAAATGATTAAAATACCCCGATTCCCTATGGGTTATTTGTGAATGAAGAATGAGGGTGCTTTGGTAATTTTATATGAGATAGAGGTATTTTTGTTATGGGAAGTGATATTTACGCCCCTTTTCATCACCAGGGACACCTAGCGCCAGTGTATCAATGACTAAAGGAGGCCTAATGTACTTGACGTGAGAAGAATCCAGTGGCCTTGATTGCCACGTACACTGGCGCTGGTTGTCCCTCGTTAGGGCAGCACATGGTTCGGTTCGGTTTGGTTTTGGGGGATTTCTTGAACCGAACCGATGCCATCGGTTTGGAAAATTTCCAAACCGTAACCGAACCGTTTGGGGGTCAAACCGAACCGAACCAAACCGATCTTGACCGGATCGGTTCGGTTCGGTTCACGGTTTATCCGATTTCCTTGAGTTGGATTGCTGCCTAAGTTATTCTTTTGGTCTTTGGTGTTATATTTCCGCCCATTTATTTACTTGGAACCACTCATTTTGGTCGGTCTCTTCTCTTTCTAGTTAAATACATTAGATTTGGGTGTGCCAAGTAAAGAAAATTGATATATATATGATTTATAACAAAAAATAAAAAAATGGCAAAAATACCCTCGGTCCATCGGTTCGGTTCGGTTTTTCCGGTTGAAATTTTTCCTAGACCGTGACCGAACCGATCCAAACGGTTTATGGAAAACCGAAACCATGACCGAACCGATGCCACAAAAAACCGAACCGAACCAAACCGAAAGGCCCGGTTCGGTTCGGTTTATCGGTTTAGGCGGTTAAATGTGCAGCCCTATCCCTCGTGATGAAAAAGGGCGTAAATATCACTCACCTTTTGTTAATTCTAATGAAATAGAGGTGTTCTATGTTTTAAAGATTTTTCTCATGTTTTTTTTTTTTCCGAGGAATCATAGATGCAAGGACCCTCTTTATGCAATGGCTGGAAAAGGGCCGTTGAATAGATCCACTTCATTTTTAAAATTGGTTGAGAAACTGAATTCGGTTGCACTTAATGACGCGGATCTATTCAAGGGCCCTCCTTTAGCCCTTGAATCTATCATTCTTCTTATTTTTCTTAATTATTTTGTACTTTTTTTTTTAAGACTTTTATCATTTTTTTAATTTTTATCTTCGGCAAGTGTACGCCATCTATTGCTCCAAGTGCCCTCATTTTCTAGACTGAAGTCATAAGTTAACTAGTTAAGATTATTTCTTTTTGGGACAGTTGTTCAACATATGCTGAATAATCACTTGTTTGGAATTAGTTTTGCCAATGAAAAATTATCCTGCAATCAAACAAGCCCATTAAATAAGCTCCAAATCCATAATAAACAGTGGGAAATGATAAATGCGCCCCTTTTCATCACTTGGGACACTAGCTACATTGTACGTGACAATCAGGTCCTTTAACTCCTTCAAAATGTGAAGTACATCAGCGCTCTTGAAGTCATAGATACACCGTAGCTGGTTGTCCCAAGTGATGAAAAGGGGCGCATTTATCATTTCCCTAAACAGTTACATAATCACAATTAGAAATGTAGATTTGCCGATCTTTAGTTTGGTGCTTCGTCTAACAATATTTTATTAAGGTCTAAATCAAACCGTTCTTTGTTAGTCTATCAATTTTCACATTACGTGTATGGTGTAGGCCTCAACAGATGGGAATTCTATGAAAGTAGTTTCCCCACTTTTGTAAGGTTTTCTTTCTTTTTCTGTACGTTCTTTTTGCATGTTTTATGGGGAAGATTAAGTTAGGAATCAAAATTACAAAGAAGGGCTACCGAGAACTCGCAAGTTTGTGAATAAGTAGGTGGCATATTAACAGCCACAATCCCCTCTGTAGAATACAAGGAGAGATTAAGGTCTATGAAGTTTGGTTGTGGCTAATATATTCGATGCATATCGTAGAGCCAAAGCTAATCCGAACACATTATAATAACAGAAAAAATTATGGTCTTAAAGTTATAAACAATAGAGTTCAAACCATTGCATCCAAGGTCACAAAACCCATCACAACCACCGACAAACACACTCCATCAAAACCTCATTGGTTGCCCTGTGAACTTTTGTTAACACTAAGGGCATGTTTGACAACTATAACAATTTTGTCCATGGAATATTTATGGGTCGAGTCGTGGAAAAAAGAGCTGACAAGGAAGGAGGGGAGAGACTTTAAGAGGGCACGAGTGGAGAGGGCATGAGAAATCCCCAAAAATCATATGTTCGAACTAACGCATCATAGGGACCAAACAAGTCGCATTTTTTTCACCCGACATGATAAATTTCAATATGCGTATACTTCCACAATGGAATCTGATATGTGAATTTCACATAAATGTTTATATAACAGTGCATTCGGAGGTGTGAAGTGGGAGAGAATTAAGATGTCTGGATTGGGGATTTGAATTAGACGACCTTTTCATTTTTTATCATTTTCTTTTTTAATAAGTAATAATAACGAGAGGTGTTAAGCTTTTAATCATCCAGGCATCAAGCTATAATTCCATAGTACATCCTCTACTGTATCGTCACTGCAGTACGGTTTAACCACCAAGTTCGGGATGAAATGGTGAGACTCCTCTACACCTGGCACACCAGAATATCAAACCATGAATGGAGAAAGTCATGAGAGAAATGGCTAGTGATTGTGAAGGGAAGAGACTTGAGAGGCATGAGAAATCCCTAGAGAACGTAGGCTCAAACTACTACATCGTAGGGACCAAACAAGTCATGTTATTTTCACGCGACATGAACATTTCAATGTGTAACAGCTGCGATGAAGTACTGTGCATCTGTAGTTAGCATTTGTCTATCAATAAATAAATAAGAAACTAAGTTAGGTAACACCAAATTAAGTATAAATATATATAGAAAAATGGAGTAGCTATGATTATATGGTTTAAAACTTTTAACAACATAGTTAAGCAAAACTAGCGTAGAAGGCAAGCAATATGAGCGAAAAGTAATGGATTTTGCCTTCCAGCATATATAGAGTAAAGCATATATATGGAAGTTCCATTTCAGTCTCCTGTTTTTTCCTTCATTTATAATATTACCATTTCAAAAAAAAAAAAAAAAATAGAGTAAAGAAAATGAAAAACCACTGTCCAATACACAGAAGTAAAATTTACTTCTAAAAGAAATTGTCATGGGAGCTCACATTACACTCGACATTACACACAACTCTGGTGATTTTTCCAATTGAAGAAATTAGTTTCGATTGCCTAATTTAGGGGTGAGAGCTAAATGTAGATTACCTCAAAAAGACACCTAATTCCCTTATTTGATTGGCCAACTTGCTTATAACAACTCACAATTTCAATATAGTGGTCAAACTATTGTTGTAGCTTGACTCAGTGGTTCTTTTGCTTTTACATTATGACATTATTTCACTAGAACTTAATGTCCATTAGAAGGGTCTGTGAGAGACAACACAAACTTCTGCACGCAAATATGTAGATTATCCATCTTTAAAACTAAATGAGCGTAGGTTTTATCAAGGGCAAGTAATTTAGTCACCTGTTTTGATTGGCTGACTTATTTGCCTTATTTGCCTAGACTGTAATCATCAAAATCTGGCAAACACTATGGGTGTAAAGAGAGATTAAAATCCTAACCCATCAACATTTCTTTTTTGCATTCAACACTAGACTTTTTAGCTCAACATTTCTTTTATCTATCCAACACCAGTCTGAAAACATTTACTCCCCTTGAAAAACACTTTTTTTCTCTTAACCACGATCTATATCATCATTAGGAAGATTTCCTTCACAATTAAACATAAAAAAAGAAGGGATAAAAAAAAACAACCCTAATAAGGGAGAGAGACTCTTCACACTTTTTAAGTTTTGCTCAAGAAAGATTTATTTCTAAATTCATATTAAACAAAGCTTCTTTTATTTTTCAGAAGTATTGAAGTTTTGTGAAGTTCTATGGAAGAAAATGGTTTACATTGAAAAAAATAATGTTTAAGACGTTTTTTTTTCTCTGAAAACTATTATAGCATGACCCCACATTTCTTGTGTTTCTGCACTTGACATATCTATGTTAGACCACAAATCTCAGCATTTCAATGAAGGGAAGGATTATACACCCCGCATTTCTTGTGTTTATGCACTTGACATATCTATGTTACACCACAAAGCACAACATTTCAATAAAGGGAAGGATTATACACCCTATATTCCTATTCGAATAACATCAATGGCTGTTCAGGCATGCAAAGCCTTAACTCTAATTTGCTCCCAAAGTTTCAACATCGTTTCAATATATTTTGGTTATAATATGTTAGAAATGATATAGTAATAGCTTCTAAAGAGACCTTAATGTCCCATTTGCAAATAAGGTAAATTAAATTTTAAAATAAACTTATTTGCAATTAAAGACCATGAGGACCTAAATTAACCTCAACATCTCCACATTAGAGCTCAATGAGAGTATGATCTCTAACCTAAATATTTCTATATTCAGTAAATCTTACCATAATTACACCTTAAGAATACTCATTCAGAAACTAACTCTAACCCTTGCAACCTTTACGATCCAATCACATCAGTGTCACATATCAACTGTCCACAACAACTATGTGTACCATGAAAAGATTGCCAATGACTCACAACATTATCTTCATACACTCAAGAAAAACAGTCTATCATAGAGGGAAAAAATCCATCACCCAAAATCCGTCTCTATATGCAGTATATATTTAGTGACAATTTTTTCCATTGCATTTTTTATATTTTGGCGACGGTTCCAAGACTAGCGATGGTTTCTTGTAATTCGCCACTATAGATATGTAACTAAATAAATAATTTTTTATGAAAATATTTACTGACAACAGATTTTCCATTGCCAATTTTCTTTTTGACCACCCACCGCTTGTTTATTTTTATTTTTTTTTAATAGCAAAAAATTAAATTATTCAGGAAAAATACATGGGGAAGACCCCGATAATCGAGATGACCTAAACAAGACAAATGAAAACAACAAAATAGAACACAAAATACGAAGAAACATCAAGGGAGAGAAAATTGAAGGTTTCCGGAGCCATCCATGAAACTACCTCCCTAGCCAACCTATCGTCGTCACTATTTGTCGACCTTCTTACATGACGGAATGAAATAGAGGATCCCTCCACATCATCCAAAATATCATCCATCCAATGAGCAAACCTCCAAAGATTCGGAGAACTCCCCCTCAACCACCTAACAATGTTGAAGGAGTCTCCCTCCACCACAACCTGGTCCAGAATTCTTAGATTTATCATCCTAAAACCTTGGCCAACAGCTAAAACGAATGGAAGCTTGGCAGTATCTTGGCGAGCTAATACCTTCTTCAACCCCACTACTTGTTGCCCATCACCCAAGTCTTTTAGATCGTGCCATAATTTTTGGCGGCGACTATTAATGTTTGTTTTATTGGTGACGGATTTCTCTATATGTTGCTATTTGATTTTGATAATCTCGCCGCCAATTGCTATCTAATTTTTAATTTTGGCGATGGAAATATGTTATTTTTTTGTATGGATTGAAAATATGTTATTTTTGCTATAGAATTTTTTTTTTTTTTGTATGGATTGAAAATAAGTTATGATCAGCTGAATTATAAAAAATAAGGATTAATCTCTTTAAAAAAAACATACATCCTATAAAAAAGGAAAAGATGAGTATCTGATGTGCCATTTAATTCATGCTCATCACACCTATCTCTGTCCTTCTCTCTATTCTGGACCATGTGATTTTTTCTCACATTTATCAACCACTCTACCCTTTGCTTTAAATACTCAATCATAGTCACAAGGTTCTAGATAAATAGCCGTTTTTATAGCCCCCTATCTTCCCAAACCCAAGAAATTAATGGGTAGCACCTCAGTGGCTCAGTTATCTCAATTATTTATTTATTTTAAAAAAAGCTTAAACAAAAGAGATATTTAAAATAATTATTTCCAAATATATTAAATAATTTTCCATAGAACAGACCAACTTTAATTTTACAAAAAAAAAAGGAAAAAAAAAACAGAGAATTAATACCCAAATCAATCTAGTCTTCTACTATACATTTAATAATATATTCCAAACGTTTCTCATCATATACTCTCAAAAAAGAAGAACAAAAGAAACAGAAAAAATAGGAAAATGGATTGATTTTCTACCCTTTTCTCTCTCTCTCTCTTTTTTTTTTTTTTTTGAGCGGGGGGGGGGGGGGGGGGGTGTGTGTTTTAAAATAATCTAACAACCACCAAAATCTCTAACAGAAAATCGGGTTTTTTCAGGCAAGTTTCCCGCATGCCGTAGCCCCAACGTAAGAGACACATCCCCTGTGGTACCAAACCTCACCCTAGTGGGTCCCAAAGGAGCACCATTTCCAGTGGTCCCAAACTCATTCAATCGACACGTGTCGTCAATTCCTGCCCTCTGAGTATCAAGGTCATGGGTCATCTGACCCATTATCTCTTTACCTGTTTGGTGATCGTCGATTATGTTGGCTTGGTTTTCCGAGAAGCGCTGTCTATTGATTGCATGTTGTTGTGAGGGGTCATTTTCAAGTGCATTGATTTCGGATCTTTTTCCTGCACCTGTTTCTGCCATTGTCTTTGGTGTTTGTGCTTTCTGCTCTTGGTTTTGGTTTTGGTTTTGGTTTTTGCCTTCATCTGGGTCTCTCTCATCTTCATCTTCTTTGCTCTCTTGTTGGTACATCTCCTCAACCATGGGTTTCCACAACCGCACCCTGGCATTAATGAACCAGTTCGAGACCTGATAATAAAACAATAAAAATGTAAGACAGAGAAGGGTTAGAGAGAGAGAGAGGGGCATTGATTGATGAGGGTGATGAGATTGTGGGATGATGGGATGTTTACATTTAGTATTTGTTTTATGATTGTTTGTTTTCTTGTGTCGTGAAATGGGGTGCTGTTTTTATCTTTCTTTAAACAGAGAGTTCTACCTCTTTTTGTCTGTGTGGCGTGAGAGAGGAGTAGAAGAGTCATGAGAAAAATAACCCAAAGGAAAAAGTAAAACAAGCTCAAAATAGGAGTGATGAAAAAGAATATATTAATAGAGCAGATTTTGTAAATACTATTTTTAAGTCTTATTAAGAAAGGGAGGAGCCAAGAAAATGGGAAGAGGTAAATTTCCTGAAAAGAAAAGGAGTCATTAAAATAAAATGGGTAGGAAATGTTCTCTCATATAATAAATGGAATGAATACAATAATAGAAAAAATCAATTGTACTTTAATTTGTCATTTGTCTGGTTGTGTTACATGAGCTACCTTATTTTGTTAAAAATTCAACAGATATAAAGAGAAGAAGATAGCTAAAATGATATAAGTTTTAAATTAGGGCGATGATTTTTTCACCCCTAGGATTATGCGGCCCCCCTCATCACGTGATTTGACGCCAACAGTCTGCCACAATTCACGTGACAAGGGGGGCGTATAATCCTAAATGCGGGGGGGGGGGGGGGGGGGGGGGGGGGGGGCAAAAAATCACCTCCCTTGAATTATTCTGATTTGGCTGTTTTAAGAAAGTTACAAAATAAAGAAAAAAAAAAGAAACCCCAAAAGAAAAATCCAAAGAAAATGCATTGACTACTAGTTTGATGCATTTCCACCACTTCTGCGTGTATCTAAAGATAAAAAGGTTTGAACTTTTGTGAAAGACGTAGGACCCAACAAAAATTAAAACCACAAGAGAAAGAAAAATAAAGAATCTTGGACAGAATTTGTAGCTATTTTTACTTTGGATTCTTTCGTTTTCCTTTTAATTTTCTTGTAAGAACACTGAAAAGTTGTCATCTATTTCATTTCTGAAACGGAAGACGAACCTGATTTCTCGATAAACCTGTCTGTCGAGCCAACAAATGCTTATCTGCATCACTTGGGTACCTGAAAAGAAGACAGAAAATGACATCAGACCACGCCAAAACCGTATAAAGATCAGAGCTTTATGTACGAGTTAGATGGTATTGAACGTATAAAATCTAGAGAAAGATAGAGCCACAGTTAAGAAAAACTGCACCACTGATCTTTCTTTTGATAATGATAATTATAAGGCATGATTTATTGTATTAGGCTACACTATAGTAGAATATGTGGCTGTTTTGGATCACAAAAAAGTTTAGAGGAAAGAAGCTTTTGTTCAGCTTTTTGTTCTAAACAACAGCACCAAAGGACACTGCATTACTGATCTTTTAAGACAAAAGGAAACTAAACAGAAAGGGATAACCACTTTCAAATAGTATTAACTAACTCCTCATTCATAGGATTACCATAACAGAAATATGGACCAGGAAAAGATAAAGAGAGTCATTTCTTTTTCTTTTTTTCCCCTTTATTCTTTATCGAAGTACTGGCAAATCTTATTATAAGTGCTGATTAATTGGTAGTGCAAACTAAATCAAGGGTGAATACCTACCAAAAAAATAAAAAATCAAGGGTGAATATTAATTTTGATTATCTTCAATAAGGGACATCTATAGTGTGCCTCTATAAGCAAAGGTTCATGGTTTAAGAATTAGGTTTTGTGCAAACTCGTTTCTAAAAAAATATCTCTAGACTGATTTAAATTTAGTGACTATAATGATAAGAATGAAAGAGAACATACGGGTGAAGGAAATGCTCAAAGAGCCATGCTCTCAAGATGTTGACAGAACGTTCTGGTAAGCCTCTTTGAGGCCTCCAAGCTTCTTGCTCCATCATACCAATCTGGTGGAAAGCTCTTTGTTGCCTTAGGCTTTGCTCGAGAATTCGAAGCCTCGGCGTCTCTCCTTTCGTGACGCCGGAACCTCCTAGGCTATCTTTCTCCCCCAAGAGTTCACATGTGAGCTTCAATTGCGCTGCTATTGCATCCTTGAGACATCGAAAGTGGCGAGACATGGCCTTTTGAGCAAGGGCTGTGTATGGAGTTGCAGCTCCAAAACCCATCACTGAGTCAAATGAGTTCACTACCATTTGCATCTGCTCGCAGTAATGGTTGTATCTTCTATCTACCTGTAACCCAAAAAGAAATGGAAAAATAGAAAGAAAAACCAGTCCTTTATTATTTTTGATAAGCAGTTATCTGATTCTTTTTCACATGAAATCAAGGACGAGAGAAGGAAACCCATGTCATAAATTAAAAATCAAGTGCACAATAACTAGATTGCAGTACTGTATTTCGAATTCTCCTTTTGTTTTATACTGTTGGTTTTATAAAAGACAGCGTAACTGCTTAAAAACCCAAATCCGTAACAATGAGATAATCACGAGTAGGTCGTGTAGTTATTATCTTCACTGCTGAAACATGAATGCCATTATGGGTGTTTTTTTTTTCAAGAAATAAGAAGAAGAAGAAGAAGAAGAAGAAGAAGAAAAAGAGGAGGAGGAGGAGGAGGAGGAGGAGGAGGAGGAGGAGGATAGAGAGAGATAGAGAAACTAACAACAATTATAAAGCATTTTTTGTCGTTTTCTAATTCAGATGGCAGTATTAATAAATAGGAAAGAAAATACAAGTAGATAAAAGAAACAAGATCACTGGTCTAGAAGGTAGGCAATCAGATCTTCTCATTTTGTAGGAAGAAGAAGATTTGAAATCCATTTTGTTTTTTCTTTGGTTGACTGTGTAGGAAATGGAAAGGTATAGGGAGACCTTTCTAGGCTTGCAAGTAACACCAAAAATAGAATCAATGAATGCATGTTACAAACCCACCCTCTTGTAGTAGAATGATTGTGTGGAAGAATATCATGATATTTTTTTCCTATATAGCTGCATAAATACCCTAGGTCAACTTAGGTATAAATCAATGGCTTCTGTGCAGTTATACTATGATGGGTATGGATCTCTTGGAGTTGCAGCCTTTATAACAACCTCCTACGTATTATAGGTCTTATGGGCGATCTTCCCAATCAAAGGGTCGTCGTTTCCCATTGGACATGCTCCTAATAGTAACTCACAGGTTCTCTCATAGAAAAATCCAAAGTACACAAACAACATCAAATAAGAAAGAAACAATAGAAAAATAATAATAATAACAATTGAATCAACTTAATTAAGTAGCATGCATAAAACCCACATAGCAGCCGGCTCTTCTTTCTTATCTATCTATTATAGACTAATTATAAAAAAAATCCCCACCTGATTTCATGGTTTTCTTTTCTTTTCTCCTCTTTCTTGGTTGTATTTGGAAAGCAATCAATAGAGAGAGGTGGGATTATAGAGAGAGAGAGAGAGAGAGAGAGAGAGAGAGAGAGAGAGAGGATTTTACTTGCCTCATCAAGCATGGATAAGAGCTTGGGCTTCCTTCTCTGATGCTCAAACCTATCAGCAGGTGACAAAGGGGGGAGATCTTTTGAGGAAGATGAAGAGGCACCACCACCACTCACAAGGTTAGGGTTAGGGTTTATGCTAGGGTTGCGCCTTCCATGCCTGTTGTTCATGAGATGCCTTCTCCCCACACTGCAAAACTCCTCCAATAATTCTTGTGCTGCTTTCAAATACTTGGAATTCCTCAAAACATTGACCACACCTAATGACCCAATACCCACATGAACTTGGTGGTGGTTGTGACCATGACTTTGACCATGACCTCCACCACCACCACCACCACCACCTTGAAAGTATAGTGGGTGTTGGTTTCCCAAATTCTTTAATGGGTATGAAGAAGAAGATGATGAAGCTCCACCTCCATGATTGTAATACAAAACACCATCACCCATCCTCAATTCCTCAGCCTTGGCTGCTTCCAATTGTTGCAACGACGAAGACAACGACAAGGAAAGCCCTTGGCTTTCCCCAATTACTCCAATTTTGTTACTGTTGGGATGATTTTCGCCGCCAGCGCCGGCAATCCAAGTGAAATGGGAGGTGGGAATTGGACTATTTCCAAATGTGGAGGGGTTTATATGAGGGTTAGGGTTTGGAAGCAACATGTGAAGGGGTGCACTAGAGGGAGTTGTGGTTGGAGAAGGTGATCTTGGTTGTGGGTTTGTGAGAAAAAGCTGCATAGCTTCTGCTGAATCTGCATTTATACCTGAAATCTGATGCTGAGCTGCTAAGAAGTTGTTTTCAATATTTTTATTGACTCTGCTCTCACTGCTTCCCATATGGTTCTTCCCATCTTCCAAAGAACCCAAACTGCCCACTTGTCTGTTACCATACCAGTCACCACCGTTCACAGCCGGGTGAGGCAGTGGCCGGCGATAATTCGCCGGAATCTGATTCTCGAGCAGGTCAGCGGCCGGTGGGAAATTGAACATCTCCGAGAGCATGCCGTAGACCGGCATCTCGGCGGATTCTTCTTCTTCTATTGCCACTAGGGGCGGTGGGGCCGATTCATATCCTCCACCTTGCACCCTCAATTTATCTCGGCGGCTCTGCTGAGCGACGTGTTGCTGATGTTGTTCTTGTTGGGTCGAGCTGTCGAAGCCATCGGAGAAGCTGAAGATCCCTTGGTGGAAGCTTTGGGACATAGAATTCGTAGAATTAGACGCAGTTTTCGCGGTTCGGTTTGTATGAGGGAGGAGATGTTGTGTTGTTATGCCCATATCGGTGTCTTCTTCATCATATTTTTCTTCTCCTAGGCCGCCGATTATGGTGTCTATTGCTGTAGATAGTCATGGATCAATTACTAGGGAGATAGATAAAGAAGGCCCATGATCAAATTTGAGCAATTAATGAGTATGGTAAAGAAAAATCAACAGAAAGGATAACAAAAATGAGTGATCGTAGAGAGAGATAAAGAAAACCCATGAATGATTTCTATTGGACACTTACTCTGATAAAGGAAAACAACACAAAGGATGATTAAAGAGGGAGAATAGAGATAGATGAACCAGACCCATGATCAAAACCATTAATTACAGACTATGGTAAGGATAAAAGACACAGAGACAAGCTAGAGAGATAAGAGAGGGATTTTTTTTTAAAGTATTTTCCTTCTCTCTTGTTTTTTGTAATTAATGTTTACCTAGAGTTGCAGGATTGATAGAAGGGGTATAAAGCTCTCAGATATCGTTGTCTTTCTGTGTGAATGAAAACTTCTTGAATTCCTCCATCTCTGTCTTTCTCTATCTTCTATTCTTCCCCCTTCTTTTCTTTCTTTAGTTTGCTCTTTGCAGTATCCTACAATCGCCTTCCGAAAAGCAAGACCAAGCCCACACACACTAAAAAAAAATGGGGGTTTTGAAACTGATCTCAGACAGACCCAATAGAGAAAAAAAAGGTCGCTGTTCTTCTCCTTTCTTCCTCTTCATACCCACTTAATTTCTCTATAATATAACTACAAGACAAATAAAAAACAGAAGGGAGGAAAAAAAGCAAAATAAAATACTATAATTTATCTAAAATGACCAAATAGCACTCAGTTTTGTAAGACCACACCACAAAATTGAGGTTATTTATGTCCATATATAAATGACAAAATAACACCATTGATTCCGAAAGACATGACCCTTTTTTATCAACTTTACCCAAGCAACCATCTTCTATTTTGAAATTGACATGTGAGTCCTCTACTGGTGAGTAGAAACATGTGAGTAGTAAATCAATTTAGAGAAATCCAGCTCGACGTACTATACTTTCGTACGTGCTTTAAGGCACTGTCATGGTTGGTGTAGAATGTGGGCCTGTGTTTTATATGTCAAGGTATCCAAGATGATCCCACTACGAATCTCAATGCTTAGAGATTGCATTTTGCCTAATAACAGGTACTTAATTATTTTGAGGTAGACGAGGTTAATCTTGTCATTTTCTATTTTTTCATCACAGTCCAACCTCTACAAAAAGGCAAGGCTTCGAGAATTTATTACTCAACAGACCACCAATACCTTTTGTATTTCACCAGAGAACCCAAGAAAAATTACTAAAGGTCCTGTTTGTTTTTTGATTTTGAGAATCGATTTTGAATATCCAAAATTAGTTATTGGACTGAAAATTACTGCCCTTTTCTTGTTTTGGAATTTGACAACCTTCTGTGCTTCCGAAACAGAAAATTTCGCTTAATTATGAGTCCATGGTAATCAGTTTTGGACTCACAATCGGTTCTCAATATCCAGAACAAACAGTACCTTAAAAAGTAATTATGCCTCCAATAGGCTATTCGAAAAGCATATATATAGGTAGCTGCCTTTTATGGGTGTGGTAGGCCAAGGATAAGTGTTTTCTCGAATCTATTCAATGGGGAATGATACTTTGAGAAGCTCTTAAGATGAGAATCTCATACTATGTGCATAAAAAGCTTGATCTACTCTCATTCAGTTGATATCAGCTTAACATGGGTCTTCGTCTCAGGGAACTCAATTATTTTCGACATGTAGGGGTGCTCGATTTGTACATGACATAATGTGAAAATAACCCGGTTTTGTCGTTACTAAACATTTGACAGTGCATTTGAACAAAATTGATAGTTTTTGAAGCTCTTAGTGTGAGAAGAGCATGAGAACTGATCGAGGCTTCAGCCCAACTGGTCAAGATTTTCTACCTCAACCTTGAGGTCGTAAGTTCACACTATGGCCCTGTTCATTTAAGATTATGACAACTGATTGTGAATACCAGACTCATTTGTGGACTCAAAATTACATTTAAATTTGAGCCCAATAATCGGTTTAGCACTCATAATTGGTTGTCATAATAATCTTAAACGAACTGGACATAAGCTTATCTACCAAAAAAAAGAAACAAGAATTTTGAGCTGGCCCACATGGATCATGAAGTTGAGCATGTAGCTCAGTTGGTCAAGGCTTTGTAACTCAGTCTTGAGATCGCATGTTCACCCGCAACTTACGTACTGTAGAAGAAAAAAGAATGTAAGAAGGGAAATTATATAATCTACCCTTTATCTTCCTTGGGACACCCGCTTGTAATGTAGAGGGTACAAAACTGAAATTCAGTAATTTCGGTTGAAATTTTGTCCCAAAAAACCAGCGTTTCGTGCGCTAGTACCAAATTTCACCAGAAATTTTGGGATTTCGTATAAGTCCGAAATTTCAGCCGAAACCGAAATTTAAAACCATAGTCATAAATACACTAGAGAAGGCGTACCGAGAAGATGTTAATTGATCCAGACCCTTAATTGATAACCTAAGATCACGGTAGTCTAAACTGACATCACAGAGCTATATTCCAAACATATTGATTACATAATTGGAATGAATCAATGTGTGATTATGTGATCATATGATCTCCATGATAGAGCTTCGAAAATGATCGATGGGTTCCTATCCACCCTAATAACATATGGGTGGGCCTTAATTACGCGTCTCATCCACTTGGTATTTTAAAGCTCGTCATAATATCTTCACCCGTGATTATTATTAGTTCATGGATTATCAAATCAAATTAGTTTAATCCTTTTATTTAGGATATTTTAGTTTAATAATTTTGCCTAACAATTATATTTACGTTTTTCACGTCACCATTGCTGGATTGTCCTTTCTTTTCCCTTCTTTATTACTCATTGAGAGATTGCAGAAGAGATTTTTTTGTAGAAAAAAATATTTCTCAACTGCAAACCGGATTGATATTTGACAGGCCAACCTTCCTTCATCTGTCAGCCTTTTGGGTGATGTCACGTGAACCTCACCCTCCCTCTCCCACACGCTCGTACCCACGAAGACCACAAACTAATTTACCAAAATACCCTTACTTCTCAATCATTACCTTCTCTAATATCTCAGCTTTCACGTGCTAAAGTTGGTTACACACGTGCCATTTCAAGTACGTGTCTTTCACCTTTTTTTTTTTAATAATTTCGAGAGGGTCACGTTTATTTGATTCTGAGGCTTAGCCGCTTAGCCGCCTAGGGCTCCTTTAGCCATGGAAATGGAAATCTCATTGATGCCTTCCACGTGTTACATTTTTGGGACCCATTCATATGATGATAGAATGATCTTTTGGTGGCTACAACAGGTTCTTCTTCTACTCTTATTTTATCTAGGGTACAACAAGGCTTAAATTTCAGTTTCGGTGTCGGATTTTCGGTGGTTATAGTTTTGGTGGAAATTCCGGTCGAAATCATGTAAAAATCTAGTAATATTTTCGGTTTTTAAAAACTTTCCACCGAAATGTCTAAAATTTTGATGAAAATTTCATAAATTTCAGTAGGCATGTTTATAATTTCGGTGGAAATTTTGTAAAAATGGGATAAAAATGAATTTTTGGTTGAAATTTCAGAGAAATCATGTAATATTCTGATTTCATGTAAATTTCATTTCGGTCATGGCCAAAACTGAAATATCACATTTCTGCCGAAATTTAAAACCATGCTAGGGTAATGCCACTCCGGTTCTGTACAGATCCAATGGGATAACTATGAAGAACTTGTCTAATTGGATCATTGGAACAAAAAAAAATTTTTTTTTTTTTTTTTTTGAATGGTATTTACATAACATGAAACGTCATGATCTTATTGGGTATCATGCCTGTGGGACCAAACAGTGCATCTCATGGGACCTGTCGTGTAAGTGCATTTTTAGGTATCATTTGGTCATATTGCCCCTTTTCACTGTTCTTTGACCATGAATGAAAACACTTTCGATATCTGATATAAAGGTACACACACACAAAAATAATAATAATAATAAAGGGAAATAAAACCCACATTCCCAACTTTTGATAATGACACTATTTGGAACTTTTTCTATATGGGGGTACGCCGTAGGCCGTACGCACATTCCCAGCTCGTGCAGCCAGAGAAGAAGCCTGGCCCACTTAAATAAATAATTTAAACTGTTTAGCTTTTGGGCCCAATTGTAAAAAGGATGTGCCCCACAAATAGGGCCATAGGATGATCTTAACCCTACGACAGTTTGGTTTTGAAAACTTATTATAAAATGGAATACCATAGGATCATCCAACGGCCCACATTTTTTGGGGAACAGCCCTATCTAACATGGTCCCAAAAATCAATAATTAAGATCATCAATTCATGTGGACCCACACATACAGATATTTTGCCAGATGTGATACGTGGCATGTGGAGAGAATGCTTCTAAACGATGACTTTCCAAACTTAGAATCTTGGACGGTTAACATCATTCCACGTGGCAAGCATCGAAAGCTACTTCCAACCTTCTTGACGTCTTAACGGCCGTTACCCGAGGTAGCTGCGATAAGCGGCTGACGTTGACGGAGTTTGGGTTCGCTTGGAGATGCCGTTAATTTTCAATTGGTCGAAACGAAGAAAGGAAAACGACAAACCAAACTGTGGGCCCCATTCGATGCCCTTTGCCGCCTCCTTAAGGAAAACGTGGGTCCCACTTTCCCCTCCCGCCATAAGCAAGAAAAGAAAAAGGTACGAAAAGATAAGTATGGAAATCGCTTTCCACCCTTCTCCAAACGGTACTGTTTCGTGGATTTTGGTTTCCATGCGAGCGGTCACGATTTTCATTTTCTTCCATATTTTAAAGTTTACCTTTTTTTGATAGGTAAGCTGCGTTTTGCGAGAGACAGCAACCGATATGTTAGAATGTGAACAATATTACAATCAGCATACAAAACACTACTCCTATCACAAGAATAGTTATACAAGAATAGGGATACAGACCATGAGAAATATAAGATATCTTTAAAACCACTAATAATTAAGGGTGTCTATAATCTTCTGACTCAACCTCCTGACTCTCTGGCTTTTTCACAAATTCTAGTGGTTCTTTCTACTCATCTCCGATTAGACTTTGATTTTGTTACCTTCAGTGGGAGATTTAGTCTTCTCGGAGACTGGATCTCATATTTTTTGGTTCCTGTCACCTGTACAACCTCTGGTGTTGCCAAGTCAGCTTCCTCGTCATAAGACTCTGAAGCCTCTTCTAAACCTTCTAAAGCAGAATATGAATTTTATTTTTAAAGCTTACTTATTTTAATCATTGGGTCTATTTTCAATTATAATTATATTTTCTCACTTTCTTCTTTTTTTCCTCTTTATTTGGACAAGTAAAAAATGGCAGCAAAAGAGAATTTGCAAGCGGTTGTGTGATTGGAGCCATTTGTCAATTGGGGCCCACAGTAGAACAGGCACTTACCAAGTGTATCTTGCATCGGGCAATCCTGGCTCTCCGATTTGAGGATATTTTTCTTTTTAAGTTCTTAAATTGCTTATTTTAGAAGGCTATTTAGATGAAGGGCTGGGATCCATGGTCTATTTCCACCTCTACTTATGTTTTAAGAAGATGCATGCGCCCATTTAGGGGAGGTCCCTAATATCCATCTAGCCTTCATGTCCGGTCCAAAACAGGGGTGGCTTGGGAAGGGTAGTCATAAATACACTAGGGGTGGCTTGGGAAGAAAACGGGACGAATTGGGAAGAAAAATTAGTCTTGGTGTCAATTGTAACTTGTAAGAGAATTTTTGGGTCTCACATGGCGCTATGTACGTAAAATGAGTACTAGTGATCCTATAGCACATCACAAGGCGACCGACAAACGAGCTTCACGTGTGATGGGGTATAAAAACAGCAACCTGTAACAGGCCGACACCTGTGCATGGGTATTATTGTAATTACCTCAGAGTAGGTAAACTCAAACCTATGGCAGGTCGACACCTGTCCTGGAGTAGGTGAACTCAAACCTATAGCAGACCGCCACCTGTCCAGGAGTGGGTAATCCCAAGTCACCAATTTTTCCCTATAAAAGGGGATTCAAGGTTCAAACCAATGGGTAATGTAATACCCTCTTCTCTCCCACTCTTAAAATTCGCTCTGCACTCTTGCACATACTGACTTGAGTGTCGAAGGGCCTATCCGGAGTAACACCCCGGGTTGGTCTTCTGACCTCGTTTGCTCCTTGTGCAGGACTCAGCTCCTTAGTTCCTTCACTTCATCTCTCGGGTCCTCCAGCTCAGCTCTGACGTCACTGCAGTACATGTTACCGATTTTAGGTCTAATAACGTGTACAAGATAAAGGACTACAAAAATCAACAATTTAGAATCTCTTTCCACAGGACCCCTAACGAGGTATTATGGATCTGGATAAGGGCTAAGATCATCAATATGTGTTCTCAACAACATTTGATCAAACTCATTGTTACAATTTCAATCCATGGCTGCACTTGGTCGCTGCTTCTGAGCATTGTCTCCAAAAGAGGAGACTAGATGAAATAAACATGTTAGTGAAGATACATATATATATCTTCTTGGACACAAAGACCTTACGAAGTTTACTGTTCCTCTATTAATAATCCTAATCCGAGCTCGCCCATGAGGTTGAGATTTTAATCTTAGCCGGGTTAGACTCAATTTCAATCCTACTTTGAATCAAATTAACTTTTTGGCAAAATTCTCAACTAGTCTCTCGGTTGTGGACCCCTAGCTACCATCTAGAGGAAGAATCCAGTGTATATCTTACAAAACCCCAGACAATAAGTGAGCTGGGTTTGAACCTAGGACCTCGGGGTTGAAGAATGTAGTCTTTATCAATTGAGCTGGCTCAACCCCTAAAAAGGTATATAGATTGTCATAAGGGGAAAGATACATTTGCCCCTTTTTCTTCCTTGGGCCAACCCCTTGCAGTGTAAAAGGGTAGTCGTAAATACGCTAGAGAGGGCTGGCCCAGGGAAGAAAAGGGGGCGAATATATCACTTCCCTTTGTCATAATATTTTTATATGCAAGGATAATGCAGTGTGTATATGCTGTACCTCCCATTAGTTGTCCTTTCCTTGTATGATGATGAGAGAGTAAATGGAAAAAGGGGGGGTGAAAGTCCTTGGAAGACAAGAACACAATCAGATTAAAACGAACGCTCACACATCCCTCGCTTTCACGCATGTTTTGCAAGACTGCTAGGAAGGGGCAAATCTATTTGTACGCACAGGTGGAAGCATCAAAATCGTACCCTCCTCTTTTAGCATCTTATGTTACACAAACCAATAGATATATTAATTAGCAAATGATATTTCTACCCCTTTTCCTTGTCAAACAACCAATTTACTCCAACAGCTTAAGGGTCTAGAGTTGGTGTTATTTAATCATTTATATTTGAACACTACCCCTCACGTGTGGCTCCTCTTTTTTGGTTAAGCTGTACATGTGGCACATATGGTCCCTGTTTATTGTAGTTATCAAGTAATTAAAAGCGGAATTTACCACCGGCCATGGCGATTAGAACTTGAAACTATAAATTCTCTCGAACTATCCGACGAACCATGAACTGCATACGTCCTACGAACACTGATAGAGAGTTCTTCTGATCTAAAGAAGACTTTAGAGCTCGATTGATGGAATCATAGCCACACGTTTCTTCTTAGATCAGGTACCCCTCTTTTTTTTATGGAAAACAAAATCTATAAAGTCAGTGTATCCTCCCATCAAGGTTACCCAGATATTTCTAGAGTTTGGGAAATAAGACTTTCAATCACACCACACTTCATATTCGTTACTTTTCTTTAATTAAAAATTACTTTCGGTATTTATCTCCAAGACTACTTTAGCAAATACTACACAAAGTGGATACGTATCTAGAAGGCAATGTGCGTCCACCATATGTGTGGGTCCCAATGTGGGCCACACCTAAAAACCCTAAGATCCCTTCTTTTGGGTTGGTAGTACATGTGGATTTTTAATATCAAGGAGTTATTGGGCTTTGAACTCAAGTCCTGCCGTGGGGCAAGAAATCTGAATCGTCTGATACCATGTGAAACAACCAAAAACTCCAGAAGCTTAAGCTCTTAGAGTTGATGCTATTTAATCATTTATACTACAACATTCCTGCAATCTTCACTTATCCCATTATAAATGCACTTTGATCGAGGTGCACGATGGGGGCCCGATCATCTGATTTTTCGAAGGGAACTTTGTATTTTAGCATACCACCTTTTATAAATGGCAGCATTTATAATATCTTTTTGTTTGTCTTTTTTCTAGAAATGATGTCATTTAAAGCAAAAACAAACAATAGAAGGGGAAAATATTATTTCCTTATTAATGATTTAATAACATAAGGAAATGGATATTTCTATACATATATCTAGGCCGTTTCTAATTAAGTTTCTCTAATGCCAGTTTGTCTAATTTGCTAGATATCATTAACTACTTTCATGGGTGGAAATTCCTAAAATTTAGGGTGGCTAAACTTACCTTAGTAATAATAATATTAATGATTGTAGTAATGATAATTATAAGAACAGCTGTAATAAAGGAGGTGACAGAAACGGATGTCCGAGGAAGCCACGCTTATCTGGCTTTGGTTGTCCTCACCCACAGCATAAATAAAAGAGAAAAACAGATGGGTGGGAAAAATCTTGACCGTTGGGCATTCAAATTTAGTAGCCGTTGGACATTAAATTTGACCCCCCTCTCTCTCTCTCTCTCTCTCTCTCTCTCTCTCATGAGATGATTGCTTATCTTTGAAATGAATGATGTAATGAGAAGTGCCTCGTGGGAACGGTTGAGAAAAAATGGGGGCATTATTGACAAGTATACTCAGGTGTTAATGTTATAATCTAAAAGGAAATATTAGAGTCTCGTAAAGGTAACTATAATCTGTGACTAACCCCTTATGAAATCGTCATGTCTAACGTGATCTATAAATGTTTAAGTATAAATTATTAAATAACACCAGCAGAACAGCTTAAGCTTTTAGAATAATTGGTTGTTTCACATGATATCAGAGCAATTGCCTCACAAAAAGGCTTGGGTTCAAAACCTATTAACTCCTTGGAATAAAAAAAATACACATATAAAGCCAACACAAAAGAGGGGCCACATGTGCCAAGTGTAAGGCCAACCCAAAATGAGGGGCCACACGTGAGGGGGAATGTTGAAGTATAAATGATTGAATCACACCAGCTCTAACGGCTTAAGCTTTTGGAGCAATTGGTTGTTTCACAATAAAACACTTCTAAGATGGAAATAATAAACAAACAACAAGACGCGCATAATGAAGATACAAGTGCGTTGCATCTTCCACTATGAGCAACAATAAGAGAGAAATCATCTTCCACTATGAGGAACAAGCACAAGAGAATATATAATCAAACCTAAGAGCATTTAACATACAAGCGAAATCTCTTTTTAGTTTTTACACATACAAAGTCTCAATCTTTTATGTCTCCATCTAACTTGTACAACACCATTTTAACTCCATCTAATCTGCCCCAGATTGATGATATATATCAAAGTGATCGAATTAGTTCCAATTCCACAATAATTGATAGCCCGGAGCCTCTATTTACTACAACACCTCTATTTACTCTGACAAATTATCAACCTGACAAGTAAATAAATATTTTAAAAACTCATATTTTCAGAATAAATATCTTTAGTAAATAAATTCATTTAAAAATCCTTTTATAACTCTTTGATTAAATACTCAACACCGCTACCGAATAAGAAATATATGTGTGCATCATAACCATATAATTAGAATCTAACCACATGATAAGATCTACAAATATCATAACTTCATATTACAAAAATCACAAGTTTTAAGTTGGAAAGCCTTTATATGTCAAAAAGCTTGGCCAACCGGTTGTATTTGAAGCGACAATTGTACGGGCTGAAGATGCAGGAAGGCGGGGATCTTCTGGAACACATTACGGTGTTCAGCGGGCTTGTGGATCAGCTCCACAAGGTAGAATAAAAGTTGAAGGAAGAAGACAAGGCCCTTTTGCTTCTTACTTCTCTTTCTGATTCGTATGACAACTTGGTGACGACTTTATTGTATGGTAAGGATACGATAAATTTTGAGGAAGTCACGGCATCGCTCTTATCGAATGAGATGCGGAAGAAACCTGTTCTTGGTGTAAGTGAAGAACAAGGGTTGGTTGTTCATGGTGGGAATCATAGAGGAATGTCGTCTGACAGGGGATCAGGAAAAGGCAAGTCAAGATCCAGGGTCGGCGAAAAGGGTTTGGAATGTTACCATTGCAAATAATATGGCTACATTAAGCGGGATTGTCCAAAGCGAGCTGACCGGGTGGACAATGGTGCTACGAATGCTGTGGTAGCGGGAGAACAGAGCGAAGTGTTTGGAGACGTTCTCACGGTCTCCTCAGGTAATTACACTTCTCATGATGAGTGGATTCTAGATTTAGGTTGCTCTGTTCATGTATGCTCCAGGAGGAAATATTTTGATACGTTCCAGGAGACAAGGGCTGGTGTAGTGTCCTTGAGTGACGAGTCCACTTGTGACGTCATGGGAGTTGGGACGGTGAAGATCAAGATGTTCGATGGAGTGGTTCGTACTTTGGGTGGTGTGGCGTATGTCTCAAAGCTATGGAATGCATGAGAGACTGTCACCTGACCATGGGTCCTTATGGTTTCACGACACTTGTCATAAGGCTAGAAGTGGTGTGCTCTTTGGATGCCTCTTGTCCTTCGTTACTTGCTGTCCTAAGGACACATGTCACTCATTCAAGTGAACTAATTGTTACACATATCGTCTCCAAATGCCACAAGTCAAGGCCTCAAATACCTCATGTAGTCCCCGCCATGTGGCTCCAACTACCTTGCCACCTAATCAACCTCACTTCATCCTTATTACAATATTGCCGATCACTACATTAACCTCTTAATACAAACTTATTACAATAATACCCTCACTACAAGGTCACTCAAATACACTAATTACAACCATACCCCTACTACAAAGTAAAACAAAACCACTAAATGACGACTAATACTCTACTCGTGAACCCCAAGGGCTTTGACCGAAGACCTGGTCCACACCAAAAGGCAACTCAATGATGCCAACACATCTAAGCAAAGGATCGAGTTAATAATCTTTTAGTAAGACCTATAGATGTAGGAACTTAAGACAAACATTGTACGCTTGTAACTATAGATCCAGTGCAAAAGATCAAGACATACGATTTAAATGATACCTATAAACTAAGTAGATTGGTCGAGACAACCATCATAATTCCTTGACATAGTACACTAGTTTGCTGATAAATCACACTATCTCTATTACCCTCTTAAAGTCCCCATTCTGGGTCAAACTGGGATTACCATTTCGTTGGTCATTCCTTGAAATAGTCGTACACTGTGTTTCTAAGTTGAACTAGACTTGACTCGGTCTTATAGACCTATTCTTTCATTCTTGTCATGTAGTGTATGATTTATTTAAAACCTCACTAGCTAGCCAAGGCTTTATATTTAAACTTCTAGGAAGCTTAAGTTTTCTAAATTTCCAATATGGGACTAAATTTTCAAAGTGAAAACACGTACGCTTTCATAAAATAAAAATAAAAATATCAAAATACCCTTAATGACTTCTTACATAACCAAACAAAACCAAGGGTTATGCTGGAAATCATTATTTTCAAATTTAAAATACTACTAACATCAATATGGGCTATTATAGATTTATATGAGATGACGTATCAAGATAAAATACAAGGTTCGATGAACTTCTATTGTTTCTTCCTTTTCTTGACTTTGTTGGTAAATTTGGATCTATCGTGTACTTTAACATTGCGATAAATCAACTCAAATCTGCTACGTCAGATCCACCCTCACATCTTGGTAGCTGTAAGGTTAAAATCACAACAATAGTAATGACTTAGCTGCCAAGCCATTTTAAAAAGGTAAAAATTACAGCATTAGAAATGAATTTCGTGAAGATCCACTAGTAGTATAAATGTAGATGAAGAGCTAACATTCAGTATCCCATTTGCTAAGTTCCCATCTAGCAAGCTGTTTCTACGAAAATGTTGGAAAACCCAAGCAACATATGCTTTAACTGGGTTGACTCAGTCAATTACAAGTCAACCCAAGTTGATCCTGAGGGATGACTTGACTTTACCCAAATTATGATCAACTTGTCAACTCGGCGAAATTTTGTGCGAGTCCGGATTGATATGATGTAACTCGCAAATTTTTTTGTCGTATGAGCATTGTAGTCTGTTTGGAACTTTTTGATTTCTGTTGTGACTCACCCGATTGACTCGACTCGAACTACGAGTCATACAACATTGAAACTCGACCGAATTTCATAAAAGTGGTGACATTAAGGCCTGAGGGCCACCCGCTAAAGTCTTTAATAAGAATTAATCTACAGTAAAAGATATTTTTAAGGAATGAAACACAAAGGCCACAAGAAACCCTACTTTCCTGCTGCCCAACTTTCTCCTACTTTTTGTATAAGCCTAGACTTTCTTCTAAAAGGTTTATACATTTTATATAGCATCGAATTTGAATATATCATATCAAAAAAAATTAAAACCATCCCTTCCTAATCATTTCTCTCTCTCTCTCTCCCCAAAGATATTATATTTATCTCACCTAACCTTATAGGCTCCACGAATCAGTTTTTTCTGCAATTTGTCTAGAAAGTTGAAAACACATACTGTTAAGATATTCATAACCAGGTGCGTGTGTAAAAAATAGTGTGGATATTTTGAATTGTCAAGAGCCAATCATATCAAACTAATGACTAAGACATCTAGGCCAGTATCTTGCCATATATTTTTTTATGGGAAGAAACGTATACATGAGGAATTCTAGACTGAAGGGAGCCCTTGCAAAAAAGAGATGAAAGGGCTCTCCTATTGTCTACACATCACCATCATGCATTAATAACGGCTGAAAAATCAAACATGATGGTGATGTGCAGCCAATGGGGGAGCCCTTTCACCTTTTTTTGCAAGGGCTCCCTTCAGTTTAGACTTCCTCCGCATACTAATCTTGCATATAAAACAACAAAACAAGAATCTACATGGACCAGGCATGAGATATCATCCTCAATAATCTCAAAAGTCTTCTAGGAGTCAGTATAAAAAACTAATACAAGGATGTTCATTAGCCTAAATGAAAGGAAAGTCTTTGGAAAGGATAGCAAATCCATCAAGAAACTCCATTTGATTGATTGATTACATTTTGGGTGGACCCATTTCCCTTGTGCCACCATGCTCCCTTGGGCATGCCACCTTTAGCACCTCTTTTCAACTCCAACCCACCTTTCTATCAAATTAATGGACCCACCCAAAACCATCTACCTAAATGTCCAATTCAACAGGTCTTTTATGGGTCTCATCAGTACGTTCGCCAAACCCTAACCCCCTCCGTTTTTTTTTTTCTTGGAATTTGCTTTGAGGATAATTTACTAAACAAATCACATCTCAAGATACCATGAAGTGAGATACATCAAGTGTCACATTGAGTTGGTACTATTATAGTATAAGTTATTACAAGTTTTGTGTCTCTAGTTTAGTTACAAAGTTTGATTTGGTAAAAAATTCTTCACGGCAAAATCATTGGTGGTTAAGGGAAAAAATTGGCATTATTTCCAAGAGTTTGTGGAATTTTTTATAAACAAGAAAATAAGCATCATAAAAAGTTAAGAACTGCATCTAACATTATTTGTGAGGAACAATTTTACAATCTCATGTGAATTACTGAAAAAAAACATAGAAAATTTCTATTTCTTTCTTTACAAAATTGTAACAATGATCTACACACATACTTTTATTATAGTAATGTACCGTGGTTATTTTAAAGTTAGAGAGAAGTTTATGTCTTTCAATTTGATAATGATCATTTTGTAGGTAGACTATAATAGCGATTGATGCTTGCAAGCGTGTATTTCCTTTGGCTTTAAACACAGAAGCCGCAATCTCAACATTGCAACCCTTACTTACATCCTAACTGCTAGGGATGAGCCTTGTATCACTCATCTTTCGATCTCTGTATGAAGAAAAATAATCAAGATAGATATTGAAAATTACACCTTTACTTACATCCCAATCCTCAAATGTTGCTAACTTCATGTCCGTTTAAGATTATGACAACTGATTGTGAGTGCAAAACCATTATTGGACTCAAAAGTATACATAATATAAATAATTGGTTTTGGACTCACCATCGGTTGCCATAATCTTAAACGAACAGTGCCTAAGCAAATTGATATAGATTAAATTTTCTACTGTAAACCCTATAAATCCATATTTATGTATAAAAACACCAGTTGTCGGTTGCTGCCATCATCATTCTCCCTTATTTAATTCAAAATTAAAGACTAAGATAAGAAGGTTTCTTCAATCCTAATTAATTTATATCATAGTCTTTAATCTAAACAGAATATTTATTTGTTTTTTGTTAATGGCAATGAATTTAAAAATCATGAAGCGAAACCGGGAGTGTTAGAAATATGATGTGCAAATCTGTAGTTTATAGATTCGAGAATACCTTCTACGAAATTAATCTCGTAACTTCAAAAGCAGATTTCAACAGTAACTATTTTATGCAAGAATTAACTGAAAGAAATAAACAAAGTCGTTAGATCATTTATCGAGTTGAGGCACGAAGGATCTTCGCTGTCCTAAAAGCAAATCTCGCCCCCACTATGACGAATCAACGGTGCAGATGAGCGTCTCGGCGTATGCCTCAAGAATACAACAACTCTCGCTCCAGGGGTGTGCACTCACGTAGCCCGGATGCCTTAAAACTTGCTTATATGAGCCAAAATTGTCTTGATCAGAAAGGGTTAGGGAGAAATGAGTAGTTGCAGAAAACAGATGAAAGCAAGGAGAAGAACAATGGAAACAGAAAGTCGTTCCAAAATGTGTCTTTCTGTTTTTTCACAAATCCAAATAAATAGAAAATTGATAGACACGTTAGGTTGAAACGTCGCACTCTTTTAGTGCATGAGAGACGTTACCAAATGGTCATAAAACCACGATTAAGGAATCTCAAACGGTAAGTTAAAACAAAATAAATAAACTCTTGAACCGTTAAAAGAAAAAGAGAAAAATAAATAATAGATGCGGCCGGGCGGCGCGCGTGTGTGGTAAGACCAAAAGCCCGCCGAACTCAAGTGGGCGATCCGTGCGCGTAGGATCCCCATAACCTCTTGTTCATTCACGGTTAAGAGAGTGAAAGTATATATATGGCCACTCTCACCCTCTCACACTTCCCATCTAGGACTAAAGTTTTCTCATGACTTTAGTCCTTTTTGAGGGAAGCCCAAAAGCATAAAGCAAGTCCCAAATAAGGACAAACATAAAATGACTAAAAACACCCAATTGTAAGTTTGAATTACAAAAAAGATTTTTTCACATAAAAAGTCAACAGGGAGAACCCCAACGGTCGAGAGGATCGAAACATACACAGAAAACAGAAAAATCCAAACCAAGAGCCAAAAGTGATCGATCAATATATATTTGCTTATTCATTCATTTATTCCTATAACTTGAGTTCCTGAATATTAGATTACATATTTCTAAATTACCTTTTGTCCATTATAGAGGAAACTAAACCATTTTTACCATATATCCTTAAAATGTTTCCAGTTACTCTAGATTTCAAACTGTTTGCTAAAATATTGTCGTCATACATTGCTTAAATTTTTCCCACCTATTACACTGAAAAATTGCAACATTATTTACATAATTTATTTTTAAAATTTTCCCAATCATCTAGATTGCAAATTTGCAACTTTGTACACTTTTTTCCTAAAAAGCCACTTAAGTTGAAATCAATTTTTAACCCATGCCCTAACTTTTGCGTCCATTTTTCTAAAATTGTTTCCACCTTGCACCTGAAAACTTCACCATTCCACTCTCTTATGTTTGTGCTTCGTTTAAAATGACTGCATTTCCACCTGTTTATCTATTTTTCTTTATTTTCATGAAAAGGGAAACAAAATAGGATGGAAATGTTAGGGAAGGGGAAGGAAATATATATCATTTCAGACACACCACATGAATGAATGATGGTTGGGACTGTTTGGTCCCACCAAATAGCAAAAGAGGTGCTCTGAAATTCCAATCCTATTTAAACCATTTATTCCCAAAATGACCCCACATATTAGATTCCAAATATGCTACCCTCTCAGCTTTTAAAACAGCCTACCCTATTCATAGCAATTCATAAGTATCAACAATGAAAAGACTTCCCTTAATATCCCTATGAAGAAAGATATGTTTCTCAATATCAAGTATGTAAAAATTAAAATCCTTTCACACCTTTTAAAAGAAAGAAGAAACGAAGTCTCCATATCATCCATGAAAAGGTTTTCCCTCAGCAAACTGGTCATATGGGCCCTCTGATAAAATGTTTTGAGTGGTTGGTTGAAGAAACATCTGTCAAGTTTATTTCTTGCATGAAATTCCTTTACCTTTTAAAAATGATTTTCTGTACACATCCAATGTAGCATACTTTAAGAATGGTACTTTCTTCAACATCCTCTCCATTTATTGTGATATCTGAACATTTGTTTGCATCTTCCATTCCACAGAACACCTTATTCATTTTGGGAAGAACCTTGTGTTTAGAATTCTGGCATCTCCACAGATGGCAGACTTATTAAACATACTTTAAGAATGTTTAGAATTCATTCTAAACTTGCTTTAATTAAAACTGTTCACAATTCTGGCATCTCCCCCGACAAAGACATAACCTTGTGTTCTAAACTGGAGAGACCAGATATGAAATCAGTTGGTAGTCTAAAAAGAGAAGATTGCAAGATCATTGGGTGCCACCAACATTAGTCATTATTAGCAGATAAAATTATTTTAAGTTGACCTTATTGGGAAATAGGGCATTAAGCCCGCCTTTGGAAGACAGTGACTATATCATTTCTAAAAAATTTATTATCATAATTTACAACTAATCATATATAACTTCAAAACCAGTTGAATCCAAGATTATATGTAAATAATTTTAAGAGGAATGCAAAGATGCTGTAATTCGGAATAAATTTCCACACTAAAAGAGAATCTTCTACATTGATCACAAAAATTGGATCCCCCAAATTATAAATGATTTGAATGTGAAAGATAAGAATGCCAATTCCCTCGGAGCTCGTTGCACCAAAATCAGTCTTCACTTTTTGAGGAAGGCTGGGATTGACAACGAAAGAGAAATGTGGCTGACATCATCTGCCCAAAAAACCCTTTTGCTTTTGCACAACTAGACCAAGCCCTTTGATGGCCAATTGAGGCGAGCACTATTTTGGGATTCTTCAGAGGCGGAAGTCAAAGTGGCCTATTTTGGGATCAAGAAGTTGAGTAGGGAAGTCTTGGACCATATTATTGTTGAAGGGGATTCATTGAATGTCATTCGGTGGTTGAAGGGTGGAGTAGCTCCTCCTTGGAGATTTTTGGCATTATTTGTTGAAATTGAGGATTTTGTTGCGGGTTCGGCCAATTGTCTTTAAACACGTTTGAAGGTCGGCAAACGAAAAGACGGATGTGTTAGTCAAGCAGGGAGTTGGGGGGAGAGTATTCTCTGGTTCGATCATCTTCCCTCGTAGATTAATTTTGTAATTTTTGTTGTCTCTTTTTTTTTCTTTCCTGTTTCTACTTTCTTGCTTCTGTTCTCTGGGTTGCCTCTTCTTGGGTGCTCCCTTTTCATTTAATGCAAATCGCTATTTCAGAAATTTTTTTTTTTTTGAGGCGAGCACTTCGCCAAAACACTCTAGGTGAAGGGTAGGGGTGTCAATGGATCCAGACAGTCCGATGGATCGTCCGAATCCGAACGTTAATGAACGGGATCTAAACATATGAATAGGATTCATGGGCATATTTCGGATCATCAAATTTGGAATCTGAAAATTTTTGGATTGTGAATGGGCACGCCACAGATGCCCATTGGATAGTCACGATCCGAAATGGTTTACAAAAATAACCTCCAAATTTTGTTAATGCTAACCCTTCTATGAAGGGTATTTTGGTCAAAACCTCTCTTATAACTTAATGAATCGGATGGGAATGCGATTTCACTCATTTCAGTTGTTTCATTTCATACTTTCACGAAGGAAAAGAGAGAGAGGTTTTGTTCTTTATGCATCATATTCTTTGATAATAGTTATACATTATATTTGTGTATGTAATTTTGATTAGTTTTATTGTTTACAAGATTATTATACACATAGATTAAACATAGATAAAATTTTAATTTAGTTGAGGAAAATGCATAGAGACACACTAATAGTGGACTGCCATTCTATCTCTTTTTTAGAAAAAAATTAATTGTTTACTTTGCTTAGTGGAACATAATAGGACACTCCGATGGACGGTCCAAATTAAAATGGATTGGGATCATGTCATGGAAAGTAGGGTCCGAAGAACAATCCGACTCCAATCCGACCGATAAGGAATTTGAATGGATCGTGACTGTGACATAGGTGGATCTGACCCGAAGTGGATCCGTTGACACCCCTAGTGAAGGGGTGCCACCACAACACTTGTCGTCTCGTATATACTTTCTAAGGGCCTCTCTTGATACCCCTAAAAGTTATTTGCATATAATGTTACCAAAATAAATAAATAAATAAGGTGCCCGCGCACGCATACGCATGTGTGTGTTTGACACTTTGAGAGAGAGAGAGAGATAGCGTGGGGTCCCCCCCCCCCCCCCCATGACTTGCAAAATCCCTTTTATAGTACTGATATATGCAGAAATTATCACAGAAAGTTACTAAGAGTGCCCCCCCCCCCCCCCCCCCCCCCCCCCCAATGACCAATGCAGGCAAAGTGTAAATTAGTCCGGCCCCGAAGTGTAAATTCCTGGCTCTGCCCTTGGGGAGAGAGAGAGAGAGAGGCGTAAATCTTAACTAACGATATTTACATTCAAATTTTTGTTATGGTTATTAAGATTGGTCGGTCTACCATATATATGCCAAACATATAATCGATTCTAATTAAGTAGCCGTTTAAGGCCCTATTTGTTTTAGATTGTGGCAATCGATTGTGAGCTACAAACCAATTATTGGACTCAAAATTAAAAGCAATTTTGAGTCCGATAATCAGTTTGGGGCTCACAATCGGTTGTCACCATCTGAAACGAACAGGACCTGAAAAATGGGAGGGCTTCACTTTATATATAGTTTGAGGAATGCTAAACTGAAGGACACCCTCGCAAAAACCAGCAACAAGGGCGCCCCATTGGATTATCTCACCAAAGCACATATATAACGGCACATAAAGATATTAAATTAAAGAAATAATAGATGCATTTTTTGTGAGATGGTGTTAAGGGTAATGAGTGGGGCCCGCCTAGCTAGGTATGGGACTAAGTGGGACCCAAGCTTTTTGTATATAATAATATATGCAAACAATGCTTTAAATAGTATATATTTATCTTAGTTAACGGCTTACAAACTGGTCTTAGTGTTGCATCTACAAATTATATTAACTTAAAACAACGTTTCTACACACTAGTGTAGATAAGTTATCTACACACCAGCTTAAAATACAGTGGGGGGGGCCACATTGTTTGGGTGATCCAAGGCATTCATTTCATTCACCCTCACATAGATAGGGTGTACCCAAAAAATCAGGTTCATAGGAACATCCCAACCTACGATTTATGGAGGTAAAATGGACGTGTACGTATAAACCTTCATAAATATGTCCATTTTTTGCCTTCATGGTACGAATGGTTAGAATGATCCTATGGAGCTGATTTTTTGGGCACACCCTATCTATGTGAGGGCCCATCAAATGAATGCTTTGGATCACCCAAACAATGTGCCCCCCCCCCCCAACTAGAAACTCTTTTCTCTTGCAAATAATGGAAAATTTTGGTGGTATCCAAAGCGACACTAGAGAGTTTGGGAAATTCGTTAACAGAGTAAGGACATCTAAATTCACTAGATCAGGTCCTCTTTTGATGACACAAACACTAATTAGTTCTTACTTGGGATTAAGATTATTTTAATTTAGTCTTCTTTCCAAAAATAATAAATTAAAGCCTCTTTGGAGGGTCATTAACTATATAATTTCTAAGACTATTGTAACCCATTATTTGTGAATAATCATATATATTTTCAAGGGAAGTGATATATTCACCTTGTTTTTTACTTGGGACAGCCCCCCTTAGGTATTTATAAGTTATAACCTACTCTTTTACACCAGAGGGGGCTGTCCCAAGTAAAAAAAAGGGGTGATTATATCTTTATCCAACTTCAAAATCATCGCCTAACTGACTCATAAGAAAACATATATAGAGAAAAAGGGGGTGATTATATCTTTATCCAACTTCAAAATCATTTGCCTAACTGACTCATAAGAAAACATAGAGAAACTTTGTAGGGCTACCCTTTGAAGCAAGGGTAATTCTCAAGTGTTCTATGAGATTTATTGATTGGGCCCTACCCAAATGGTGATAGCTTCATTAGGACCATTCATCCTTCGGGCCCCACCATTGAATGCCATAGCCAACAAATTGAATCTAATAATAATGATCAGCACTAACCATTCAATAAATGGCTTGCAAGTAGATGATTAAAATAAATAGCAACAGGCCAATTATTCAATGGAGATTGCGTAGGTAGGTGGGTCGATGTGAGAGAAGAAAGATGGTCCATACTGCAAGAGATAAGATTTCTAACAGTCATACTTTTATGGACTGTTAGATAGAAACGCCCCTAAAGGTGTACATTATGATGTCACGCGGGAAGGACCCATTATCATTTCATGGGAACTATGAGATAATTCTAGTTAAAATTAACTACAATAATCAATCCCTATTCATCAAATCATAACGTAAGGGAGCTTGAGGGGTGCCAATATAAAAAAATGGGATTGTAACAAACTTACCAGAGCTATGTCCTATTGGATGAGTAGATGAGTATCTGAAATTTCTTGGGGGCCATCAGTATTTGAAAACCCTATAGATAAGAGTAAGCATTCACTCCCTCTGCAATGGGAGATTTACACCTTTTAATTCATTTCACTTTCTTCTCAATTTTCCCATACTATTTTCACTCAACATCCTTCTCAATCAAGGTCGCTTTCCAGCCCAGGTGTACCTTAAAAACGAGCCAACATTCTCCTGGTATGTTATGGTCCAGGCTAGTTTCAGTAACTTAGGTTTCATCCTCTCTTTTTCTTCCATTTATCTTCCTTCTTACTCATATGAGACACAGGTAAAGGGAACCTCACCCATGCCATTTAGTGGTAGTACATTTGGGTGTGGAAAGTGACACGAAATTATTAAAGCATACCACTTTAATTCAAATTTTTTTTTTATTGGTACCACTTCAAATTTTTTTTTAAAGCATACCACTTTAAAAAAAATTAGTTCTTACGTGGAGGACGCTGAGAGGGCAGGTGGTCCTGCATGAGGTGAGGTGTCGCTCCGACATGTGGTGATAGACGTCGGGGCCACGTGAGGTTGAGGTGGAAGATGTGGTCCCGATCATAGTTAGCAAAATTTTATTGGGCGAAAAAATTGGTACTGGAAAAATTTGAGTTTAATACGGTATTGGTTGAAAAATACGTAGTCGACCCAAAAAATGCTTTTAAAATTTTGTCATTTACAAAATATAGTAGGGTTAAAGCTGGAAAGTTGGCCTAAAATTATGTTTAATACGTTTAAAATGTGTTTAAAATATTTTCTAAAAACACTGATGTATAAGTTTTAAACAGAGTTTAAAATGGAGTTTTGCTAACTACGGTCCTGATGGGGCAGAAGGATGTTGTCCGAGCGGGCGTGGGTGCATGGACGATACAAGGCCACTTGTCGCAAAAAGAGTGGTGCCAGGCTGGTGGGGGAGTCTGGGAGATTTTAAGCAGGGGTGGGGACCATCACACCCAGATGGGGTTTAGGGTTTGCAGCCATGGTGCATGGGATTTATGAGTGAATGGATGAACGTCCCCACCACTTTCTTTGGGTGGGGGCCACGGATGTCAACTTGCTACTTGTGATGTCTTTATCTCATTTTTGGCTTGAAATTTTGCTTGGCTGGATCCATGTGAAACCCTATCTTAACTATACTTTGGATGGGATGCATTTATCAAAATTTAATTACCTTCTGTTTCTCTCTCTAGTTTAGTGACAAGAACACTTTTTTCTCATCTCTCTCTCTCTCTCTCCTTCCTTGAGCATTATCCTTTTCTTTTGGTGTGTGGAAGTTAGATTTTAGCTAAAACAAGGGAGTTCATTATAACGACCTTCAAAATATGGAGTATGGGAGGGTTAAGTGTCTTAATCGAACAGTATGAAGTTCTAATCAGGCATGGTATCGATTCTTCTACCAGTTCCACATGTAAACAACTAAGGAGTTTCTTTATGCCAAGATGCGTCAAGATCAAAGGTCCTTAGCTAACATTTTTCCTTACCACCCGATTAGGACTGACCGAAGAGCGACGTTCAGACGTTGATATGAGGTGCAAGTGACAGTGAGTGTCACTAATTAAGCAAAGACAGAAAAAACAGGTGGCTGTGGAACTACCAAAATGTTACGGGATTCTTCATTAACAGTGTTTCAAGGGCTAAGGTCTACACCAAACCTACGAATGGGCTTTAAAAATAGTTTTGATGGATTTATCAAGGCCCATCAACGCATATATATCAAGCCCATATTTATAAGTAAGAACCCATTAGAGATCGGGAGATAGGGAAATGGAGAGGGGAGAGGCTGCAAATGGGTATATTGTGTTAAATTAACATTGTTGAAAACAACGATCCCTTGGATCTTTAGCATTAAATCATTGTTTAAACTCGCGGATTTGACGAGGAACGCTGCCAAGAAAAATCCTTGTCGTCGAATCAGCGCGGACGTAGCCAAGAATGAGGCTGACACAGTTGACGCGGTCATGACTCGGGAGAGTCGAAGGAGTTTATTGACTTTGTAGGTAAAACACGGAATGGAGATGTGGTGCAACGCGGAATTCGGCCGAGGTAAAAAGGAGTCGACTCGGGCGAGTTCCTTGTCGAGTCAAGGAATTTTTAAACACTGCATTAAATCAAAGAAAATTATCTTCTTGGCTTAGGGGTCTAGATTTACCTTCCACAATTGCCGCTTTCCAAAGTCTTCAAATCCAAGGAAGAGTCTTTACTTTTCCAAGCATGAAACCGACCCAGAAATGCCATTTGCTCTCTCCTCAATATTTGGTTCAATGGGAAACCTTCCTTGCACGTGATTACACTCTTACAAGAGATGGAAAGCAATAGGAGAGGAAGAAAGACCACATGCCGTATTTATAAGAGGAGAAAGCTCCCATTAAGCTTTCCTAACTTGGCCGTTTTCATTTGGCATCTTGGGCCCAAGAATAACAAGTTGTTAGTGCAAAATTTGAGCCCAAGAACCTACCAAACTTAGGTGAATAGCTGCCAAAATCTTAATGGTAAGACCACATAGGATTAGCAAGTTTTAGGATTATAAACTTCTAACAGTCTCCCACTTGGCATGCATGGGCTTTAAATTCTTTATACCATATGATTGGCATTCACTAAACACAATCGTTTTGCGAACATTGTGTTCAATGAGCATACTAACAGCATATCATGTAATTATTTAACTATTATTCTATCCAATGACCTCCCCATGGACTGACGTATTGATCTTAATTTGCATTATACATGGGCTGGCAGTCACTTTATTTCACTTCCCAATCCCATTACAGCAGCATTTTTTATATGAAATTCAATAATAAAAAAAAACTTAAGGTATTATGATCAACATTAGGCCATGTCTGGCGGCTAGGAAATTTTTTTCATGATAAATTAGTGGTGAGAGTGGCGTAGGGCGAGTGGGAGAGGTGAGAGTGGGTTAGGGCACAAGTGTAAAAATCAGGAAAAAGTTGATCATATTTTAAGCAGAGTTTTTTGTTTCTTGATTTTTCGGGCTTTTCTTGCCTTATCCTAACTCAATCCCTCTAGTATCTATCCCTCTTACACTATCCCTCACCATTGGGTAAGCTAATATTCAAGGGAAAAAAATTCATGGTAATCAAACGTGCCCTAAAGGTATGCTCATGAATTTAATTAGCTTAGGCTGCTACAAAATGACCAAACTCTCATTTCATATTTATTTGATAGTTTTAAAATTTTATGGTCTTGTATTTTGTTGTGTTGTCAATAAAATAATAAAAAATACACGAAAAGGTTTCTGAGGTATCGCGCAGGCTGAGCAACCCTCTAATTACACCATCTCCCATAGTTGTTTGAGTCATCCAACCCATTCATTCTATAGGTTATAGTTAGGATTATGGTTATGGTTATAATTATAGGTTATGGTTAGGGTTATAATTTGTGGAGGGTTAAAATAGATGCCAAGAAATTAGGCTCCTATAGATCGAATGGTTAGCCTATTTTTT
This sequence comes from Tasmannia lanceolata, assembly GCF_043159265.1. Lineage (NCBI taxonomy): Eukaryota > Viridiplantae > Streptophyta > Magnoliopsida > Canellales > Winteraceae > Tasmannia > Tasmannia lanceolata. The sequence goes on from NW_027518681.1 coordinate 12,497,765, forward strand.
TTATTATGATGGCATGGGTGAGGTTTGAATAATGATAAGGGGTATATTACATGGGCCTGACTGAAACACATAAACACTATTTCTTTTATTATGATGCCCATTTAATGGGATACAAGAAAAAGAAAAATATCACATGCAAAAGGATCGTTTGATTAAATTATTGTGCATATATGTTTGCGACGAGGAAAATATGTGGCGAAAATATTGTTCAATTTGGAGAATTTTAGCCTTCTTGGATGAAGTTTAATTACCATCAAAATACAATACCTCAATCCACTTCTTTGGCCCCCATTTTCCCTATTGTAACTCTGATCCGTTCGATCAGATATTCATCTAGCCTATATTCATAATCCCATATTCCTAGTTTCATATGAGCCATCTCTCCTATCGGCACAAAAACTTTCTTTTTGTTTGAATTTTAGTGTGGGCCCCATCTTATCCAGCCCTGTAGCCTATAATAACCACGAGTTCAAGCCCAAGCCCGTCTCATAGCTAGGCCCACCCTATCTGGCCCTTTTACTCTTTGATCTAGGCCAAAGTCCAAAACCGATTATTGGACTCAAAATTAAACGTGATTCTAAGTCCAATAATCCATTTCGGACTAAAAAATGGTTATCAAAATATAAATATACAACAAACAAGGCCTAATTGTGAGTAAAAACTGATTATTGGACCCAAAACTAAACATAAATTTGAGTCCAACAATCAGTTTTTGATGTAGCCTAGCTACGCGAGGGAAAGTAGTCTTACCAAGGTTGAACGACAATCACACTCGCAAGTGCAAATTTGAGAAGAAGAAAAAAAAAAAAGGGAAAACCTTGGATGTTTCCCTTTTCTGCAGATCTTTAGAATTTTTATTGATTGGGTGGGAACCTCGAGAGTTACTTTCCAGCACGTAAGGAGGTCTGCTAATAGTGAAGATGATGGGCTAGTTAAAGAAGGAGTTTCTAAAGAGGGTTTGGAGATGTTTGATTTTATTTCACCTTGATACTTAGCTATCCATCTTGTCTTTGTTTGTTCCATGGGGATTGTTTTTTTTCTTTTTGGCTGTCGTTCTCCGCCATATTCTCTTTTTCTATCTTTGTATCGACCATCTGGGTCCTTTCTCTTTTTTCTTAATAAAATCAACAACCATTAAAAAAAAAAGTATTTTGGGGCCTGCACATGTGGCCCCCAAATACTCTTTATAGTCACAAACCTCAATGAGATACATTTTAAAATTTCGTGGCAAAGAGTATTTTGTTGAACGTAATAGATGAAGAGCATTTTGATGAACCTCATAGATGACATAATCAAATCAATGCCAAATTATTATAAAATTACAACATTAATGTGAAAAAAATTGTGCCAAAATATCTTTACTCTCACTATAATACCTTTTCTTAGTCAGTTTATTTCTTTAATTTAAAGAAAAATAAAATGGGTGGATGTAGAGAGACAAGAGTCCTAAATGCATAATGAAATAGTTCTTTGTGATTTTGTTGGGGTTGAGTGGGTCGGTGTCCACCCCTCAAACCCAAACATAGGAAATCTATCTTAATAAGCTCCCTAAAAGGTAGACGGGACTCCCCTTTACACATAGGTACTATGAATGATCAAACAAATGACATTATTTAGAAAGAAATGAAGCTATTCAACTTTGTTAAATTGTATCAAAGTAACGAGGAGAGTTTCCCTTTTTTTTTTTTTTTGGTTAAGTTTGCCTGAATTGAGTCAATAGGAAGGAATGCATTAAATTGCCTAACTTATAGCCTTTTAATGGTAGAAGGATTTTATTAAAAAGAGGAAGTAGAGGAGCCACGGCCGAGATGGTCAGGAAGAAGAAAAGAACAGAATGGAGCAATAATGAGGGGAAATATAAAGAGACCCTTAGAGAGGGATGAAATCAAATATATGGTGATCCTCTTCACGTGCTGAAATTGCACATGGAAGTTAGCCACATTGTATTACACTATTTACTTCTCAAGAGTGGATATATGAAACTTAAATTTGATGAATTGATTTTGGGTAACCGGAGCCCAGCCGGCATTGGAGATCTCCTTAGAGATGATCAAGGGTTGACCATATGGGCTTTCTTAGGCCCTATTGGGTTCGTTGATTCTAATGAGACAAAATTGAGATCAGTCTTCCAAGGTATTAAAATTATTAAGGACAGGGATTTAAGCATGTTGGATGGTAGAGGGAGATTCTCCTCTACTATCTAACTTATAGTAGGTAGAACGAAAGATACGTAAGAAAATATTAGGAACAAGAAGAAAGAAGAAAACTAGACTTGTGGAGATGATTTTAAAATGGAGCCAGGAACGAAGTTATAGAAGTAAACATTTATCTATCAAAACCCCTCTCTTGGGACGATTAGTGTGATATAAAAAAGGGTGTTATAAAATCAGTGTTACATATACTGTGTGGCACCCTCAATGTGATACAGTGTTGCGTGCCTGCTAAGATATAGAAGACCCCATCTTTGACTGATCCAATGGAGCTTGCCTTGGATCTCCATTGGACCAATAATCACTCTAGTCATACATCAATTAATGTGTATTTTTGTTGTTGATTGTGAACCACACTCACACATTATTAGAGAGAGAGAGAGAGAGAGAGAGAGAGTTGAAGTTTTTTTTTTTCTTCTACCAAATAAAACCCACAACCACCTGAAGAGTCACCTCTTCCTTCATGGTTTGTACTCTTCTACATCAACTTTAGCCACACAAGAAAGCAAACACCTAAAAATAACATCAAGAGCATAACAAGCAGCACTCACAGACCTATCTTTTGTTTTCTTCAACCCAAAAACAAGCTCCTTTGCTCTAGCCTTCCTCTCCTCCTTCTCCTTCAACCATTTCTTTGTTCTCTCCGCAACCGTTTCTTTTCTACTGAATGTATAACTCCTCAAGTACTTCTGCCTGCAAGCATAACTCTCATGGCAACTGGGACTTTTACAATCAACAGAGCCCTCCTTTTCACTCATTTGCTTCAGAAACTCTGCATCTGACTGTGGCCATTGGTAGAGTTTCATGAAGCTTATCCTCATTGGGGTTTCAACGTCTAAACACCCTGCAACACAGCTAGAGTTCATCATCTTCCCTCTCTTTTTCTTTCTTTTCCCTTCCCTGTCACATGTTTTGGACCAAACCCATGTGTTCTCTCTGTTTAAATCCTCAAGATTCTCAATCAGTTTTGGTTGCAATTTCAAATTGTTTTCTATATAGTTAGAAACGCGCATTAATGGAAAGTCCAAAAGTAGAGACCCATTTGTTTTCGTGATTTTCGAGATTTGGGATGGTATTGTCTATTTGTCACTTAGGCAACACCACCCATATCAGTTTTTAGTTTCTAATTTTCCTAGATTACTTTATATGCCTTTTTATAGGTAACTAATTTAAGGAATGCCTCTTATACGTATAGGCTCCTCAACTAATTTTAGGAATGCCTCTTAACTAATTTAAGTCAGTTTAAGGCTCCTTTTTAAGAGCCACTAATTGGGGCTCACTTGTGGCTTCATCTAGGTCGGCCAAATGGCATGGAGATCATCTTGATCAGATATTCTGTTGGCCCTCGATCATCGAGTCTCAATCAACCCTCATTTAGGATTTTGCCAAGAAAAGCTAAGTCATTGATCTTTTGAAGACTTTATATTTATATTACACATGGTATTTCTATCCTGGATGACCCCACACTACAAGAAATTCTAACGGGTCATGGACTAAATCCGTCCCCACAAGGGAAAATATCTGTCTTTGTTTTATGTCTTTAGCTATGGAAATCAATTCAACACAATAAATTATGGACATTAGGGTTATAGGGACATACTTTGTGACAATTAAATATCAATCGTGATTGGGTGTTTTTCTTCTAGTGTCTAGACTTGTCTCTAGAAGGTCAATTGTCTTGATCTCACATAGTGCCCATGTGCCCTTGTTGGACCTTGACATTGCCTTTTACCCTTATAGCAAAAGTGACTTTTTGGGTATTTATTCTTGTGAATATTGTAGGGAAATTTTAAAAATGTAATCTAAATGGCATTTTGTAGGGAATTTAACCGGGTAGAACTCACCCCTAAAAGCTAGCTGTTAGAGGGAGGGTGTCCATTCTCTTATAACCCTTCCCCATTCACTTCACTTTACCGATGTGGGACTATTTGCTTTTGCGTGGAACTCTAACAATTTATTGAGATTTTAGATTCATTTACCCAAATGACGACCATAGAGTCGTTCTGTCCTAGGCCTTTGACTCATCAATCCTCACTTAGGGTCCCACCAAGAAAAGATTACCCATTCAAAATATTAAATGACCATAATACCCTTGATATGGCTACATATTTACATTAAAATTGATAGAAAGAGAGAGATTCTCTGACCCCCTTCCTTCTGTCTTCTCTGCAGAAAATAGAAAAACAAAAACATGAAAGGGCAAGCACGCTTGTTGCAGACATCGATGAGAAAAAAACAAAAACAAAAAGTAGAAGAAAATTGGGATTAATGGGAAGTTTCAGTAATTCAAAGAGAAAAGTGTGTGATTGAGCAGAGAGCCCGGAAAGTAACGTGATTGGAATTTGGCGGATTAGTGAATAACGACAGACATTCTCGGACATAGAAAACAGATAGTGGCGTGTACTCCTAGACGCCCTTGAAAATGACTGAATGGGTTTTTCTTTTGTTTTTTTAATTTGGGTGTAGGGAATCTTGCACATTTTTCCATGCTATTCCGACCTTGTCTTATTCTCATTGAAGGATTTTTGGCAGCGGGCTTTGATTTTGTTTGTATTTGAGAGGTTTGATTTTTTTTTTCTTTCCACAGAATTATGAATTTTTTATAGCTGCAATCAGAGAAAACGAATACATACTAAGAAATGGACATCCTAATGTAAGTGGGGGCAATATATGAAGTTGTGTGGCGTCCTCCAGATGTTGGGCTCCAGTTTTGATCGATGGGAAATATCTCTATATCGGATGATCCTAGCCATTCGATCAAGAGTGTGAATTGTTAATAGGATTCTGAGATATAAATGTTTAAAATATACATATATACACACTAGTAAAAAACCTCGTGCGATACACGGGCCGACAAAGAACTGTACGGACCACATCATAGGTTCATCCAAACCGTCACAACATAAATATGTTGTTCCCGTAAAATCATTTCCATAGGCTGATCCTAGCCCTCCAATCTATAGAGGTTTCCATAATTGTTGTTCCTCTTAAGGTATCTGGAAGTCGTCAATGTTTTTAAAGGTGTCCGCAATTCGTAATATCATGTAATTACTACAAACTTTCCATAATTTTGCATATAGAAAGGCCGCCAATGTTGACTTTATGGGGAAAATAATAAAATGACTTGTTTACCCTCACATAGTTAGTTTGGACATACATATGGCAAGGGCATTAAACAGTAAAAAACCACCATGTTGATGTGTTAAATCAACAGAATTTTGAAATAAATCAAAACATTATTCTCTTTTCTCTTCTGTAAAAAACCACCATGTTGATGTGTTAAACCGACATAATTTTGAAATAAATCAAAACATTATTCTCTTTTCTCTTCTGTAAAAAACCACCATGTTGATGTGTTAAACCGACAGAATTTTGAAATAAATCAAAACATTATTCTCTTTTCTCTTCTGCTATATATATATATATATATATATATATATATATGAGGAAAAGAAGTGTGCGCTCAACCGTTTGGAAAAAAGGTGCGGTCGAAGAGAGAGAGTGTGTTCTGTTGAGTATACATATATGAGAAAAAAAACCCGTGGTCTGTTGAGTATACATATATGAGAAAAAAACAAGTCTGCTTCGATCGACGAGTACTAAAACAAAACCCAAAAACAAAAGAGAGCAAAACCCTCCTCAAAAAAACTCCTCAACAGCCCTCGTCTCCTTCCTTCGTCGATTGAAGAGGGCAAAACCCAAAATCAACAGACCCTCGTCTCCTTCCTTCGTCGATTGAAGAGGGCAAAACCCAAAATCAACAGACCCTCGTCGTGGATTGGAAAACCCCAACAGACCCTCGTCTCCTTCCTTCGTCGATTGAAGAGGGCAAAACCCAAAAATCAACAGACACGAGCAATACCCTCCTCAACAGACCCTCGTCTTCACTCTCGTCTTCACTCGTCGATTGAAGAGAGCAAAACCCTCCTCAACAGACCCTCGTCTACAGTTGCAAAACCCAAAAATCAACAGACCTAAGGTCAGGTTCTTATAACTTTTCCCTATTTTTCTCTTTTTTTTGGTGAAAATGAGAAGCAAATTTTGTATGCCGTTTGCGTTTCCCCTATTTTGCCCTCATTGTAAGAGGGTTTCATCTAGTTTTTAGTAGGGTTCTCTGTGCATTTTTTAGTAGGGTTTCATCTAGTTTCATTCCTCTGAAAAAAGAAAAGAAAAGAGAAGATGCAGGTAAATGGTGCTTGTTGTTATTATTTTTGTTATTTTTATGAGGAGGGTTTCATCTGAATTTTTTTTTCCCACTTCAAGAGGGTTTTGAGGAGGGTTTCATCATATTTTATACATGTTTGATCTATTTTGATGAGGGCACTCCTCACTTTATTGAAAGTACGGTAAGGCCCGCACCATAGAATGATCCAAATCGTCCATTAGATGGGCCACAGCCAAAATAGGCCGTGCCCAAAAAATCATTTCCATAGGTTGATCCTAACCCCCCGATCTGATTGTTAGAGTGTTGATCTAACACTTTATAGATCGGAGGGTTAGGATTAACCTATGGAAAAATTTTTTGGGCACGACCTATTTAGGTTGTGGCCCATCTAATGGACAGTTTGGATCATCTTATGGTGCCGGCCATACCGTACTTTCAATAAAGTAGGAGTGCCTGATAACATTTCCCAATATTTAATAGCTAAAAGGTGCTTCACATTTATAATGTTCCAAATGACTCTGAGAGCCACTCAATTTTAAAATAGAATTTGTTGGGCAATTCGGTTGAATGCCATTATGTGGCCCACTTTTGCATAATAGTACAGGCGTACATGCTCAATTTTTAGCAATCTGTTGTCCTATTCATTTCATGAATGGTTGTTTGTTTTGCATGTAAGAAAAACCCAAGAAATGGCATCATCTAGTAACTACAGCAGTACCTCACATGGTGTGTGGCCAACCGCCGAGTTTTGTCAGTGTTCTGAACCAGCTGTTAGGAAAATCACCCGCAGTAACAAGAATGGTAACCAAGGACGCCCTTACTACACTTGCGCTCGGAAGAATGTGAGTAATATTCATTATTGCAGTCCTTTTTTTTCAATCTTCTCGAAATTGTAACGTTTAAACATTATGCAGGGCAAGAAGTGCGAGCATTTCTATTGGGCTGACGATGACTTAGACAGGAACGAGCTAGGCAGTGAGGCAAGGTCGTACAATGGGCGTGAAGTTGGTGGCGGACGTGAAGTCTTTAGCGAATATAGGATGTTGGAGGAGCGCATGAGAGCAGTGGAGATTGATAATGCCATGCTTAAAGTTTTAGTTGTTATAGTTATTTTTCTTCTTATTTTAGCATACATCAGTAATTTTGCAAGCAGATGAGTCCATCAGCTTATTTAATGGTAGATGATGAACTATTTATGTAATGAAGAGTGTTTTAGGACTTATATCTATATTAAAACAACAAGTTTTATATTTGGGATGAAATACATGCGTTCCATATAACAATCAGTAGGAACCTGTTTGGAAACCATGAAAAATTATTTCATGGAATATTCATGGGTCCATCTGTAAAAGAGGAGCTGAGGAGGGAGGCAGGGACTCAAAGGGCAAGGGTGGAGAACATTGGGAGAGCAAGAGAAATCCCTTAAATCAGTGAAAACAAATACTCTTTCTTATGGATTTAAGGTTTTTTTTATCAAAAGAGACAGTGTTTCTCTTCAATGGGTTGAAGACAATGGCATTCATCAATTTAGGGAACACTTCCTCATTTGGATGTAGGTAAAAATTATATAAAAAAAAATCCATGGAAAAAAATCCTGGGTCCAGTAGTAGGGTTGCAATTTTCCGTGGAAAGACTTAATTTAACTTAAATCACAGTGGCTGTTGCCCTTAGAAACAAATTCTTTAAATTATAATATCAAATTAAAGATGACCTGGATCAATCACTTGCAAATCTGCAGACAAATACAGAAGGCCATATTGGAAAACATGGCTTAATTCAGCTGAACGGGTTAGCACTCCCACTTGCTCTTTTTCTTGTAAGTTTCAATATCTTTTTGTCTCTGTATCTCTCTATTTCTCAATATTTGTTACTGTTAATTGTAGTTAGTGATGCAACTTTGTTCTCTGTTATGCATGCTAGCATAGTAAAAATTCTAGCACAGTAACTCGTGCAATTGAAATCCCTTGCACAAATCCAGATTGCATAGATTCTAGTGATAACGAACTAGCGAATAGATACCTGCCTTTGAAATGCATTTAGGAAAAAAAAATTGAAAAATAAAAGCTGGTAAAGCTTGATGCAAGCACATGTTGAGTTTTAGATAGAAAAGTTTAGGACTTGCAAATCAAGATGGATTCCATAGAATCCAGATGCGACCCTTGGGAGCATGATTATAGTTGGCAAAGCTGGCCCAGTTGCTTACAATATCTTCTCTAAATTTCTCAAAATTTTCTTCAGGAGCTTTTGTTTCTAAAAGACAAAGCAGGGGGAGTTTTTCGTTCATGATAAGCCTAGTGATATCCTACTTTTTGGTTTGGGTACCAAGCCCCCCCCAACGTTCCATGCTGCTAGCTTTGACATGGCAAATAGTCCTGGGAGTGTGACTGTCATACTCTCCAGCAAGCTTTGAGGAAGTTTGGACGATGTGGGCCCCACCATGAGAAGCCATTCTGTAAGCTGGACCACATTCCATAACCAAAATATCCTTCTGAAAATAAGCAAACAGTTAACAGATGAAAAAACTCCACTACAATAAAGAGTCAAAGAGAGTAGGGCACTTCTGTCCAAACAGAAATTCTCATGAGGTTATGAGAAAATGTTACAAAACTCCACATTCCATCATTTCCTCTCATTCCTTTGAGGATAGAGTTGTTACAAAACTGAATTTCCCTGTACTCAGCCTAAGTGCCTTGATCGATGGTTCAAAGTTTAGTCCATGAATAGTAATATCCATTTCAGTAATGCACAGAGATGAATATTTGAAACGAGGATTTATTGATAGAACAATTGAAATTATAGAGTCATTCACTATACAAACATAGTAAACAGAATTGAAAAGAGACAAAAGAAGGTGTTCTGGTTAACATCCCATTGAAAATGGGATATGGTGCAAAAAATTTCAGAAGGTGCAATTTTTGAAATATAACATCCCATTCACTTCCACAGTAGATTGTTCAGCAAGTGAAATCCCATTGAAAATGGGATATGGTGCAAAAAATTTCCCCACTTGGATGATCATTACAGTCCAATTGGAGGCATGCAAACTTCTGATCAATGGATAATTGGAAGATAGGCCATCATATGCGTACAAGTTTTCAAGCATTGATATGAAGATAGGCCATAATTGTATTTCAATTGCAGGATAATTGGAAGCGAGATAATGTAAAGAACTGCTAAAAAGTCTAAATATCTGAGAAATGCAAACCATGATGAGCATCAGTCAAGGCATGGACACTATTCATGACTAACATAAAGAATCAGTGACACTAATCCGATATTACAGCTTCAAAAACCAAAGAATCACAGCTGCCATAATCAGAATGAAGCCCAACATGCAGCAAATGCAGGTACAGCCGATATTGATCGCACCAAATGAAAGATCGATAGTGGGTCTACAAAAAAAACAAAAACAAAAAAACACCAAGTTAGTGACAATGGGCAGTGAGAAATGGCACCTTCTAAATGATGTTTTTTTTTTTAAATGACGATTTTAAATTTCTTCTAAATGATGTAAACTTTTTTAAATGAAAATGGGCAATGAGAAAAACACCCATAATCCAAGGGCTCGTGATTTAAACTTATGTAACAAATACTGAAAATGGGCAGTGAGAAATGGCACCTTCATCTAGAAAGCAACTGTCTAACTCTGTTCATCTTACTCATTTCCATTTTGGGTATGGGCATTTTGCTGCTCATTTGCAGCCACCTATTAGCAAGCACAGTAGTAGAGATTTAAATCAATAAGAAAAAAAACGGAGCATAATAAATTGACAAGAGCAATAATAACGTTTCCAAACCTTAGTCCTCTTTTGACAGCTTGTTCTGTAATGTCCATATCCCCCACATTTTGAGCCCTGGCGTTGCTGTTTTTGTGCTTGACTGGCCTCTATGCCAGATACATGACGCGTTGCACGCTTTGGCCTGCCCTTCGTCCTTACAACTTCAGGGTCGCGAATTGTAAAGCCAAGTATTTGACTGGAATCAAAGTTTGACAGAGGTATTTGACTGGGACCAATGTTTGACTGAGGTATTTCACTAGGACCAATGTTTGACTGCACTTGGCTACCAACTGCACTCTGCTGATAGACAATCTCCTTCTCCTTATTTTCAACTTCTACAGCAAGCTCTGTACAAAAATCAGTCATCTTCTTGAAGAGAATCTCGTCATTACCAACTTTTTCAATCAGTTGCTGCCATGTTGACATTAGACACCACCTCTTCAGTCCATTCACGCCACTACTATCTCCTTGGGTTACAGATGTTGTGCCCCCAGCTCGATGCCTTGCATCAATTGACCACCTCTTTAATAAATAGCGCTTGGGGATAGTAGGTACTTGCTTTCTATCCATAATGTGAAGGATATGTCTGCATAATATTCCTTCCCTCTCAAACTTAGCACATTGACATGTCGCAGTTACATCGTTGGAACTGTCAAACAGAACCCTAAGGTATTTCTTCTTGTCATCTGTCCTGATTCCTACATTGTATTCCACAACATTGCCGTTCTTTCCCAACTTGTCTTTCCATAAGGCAAAATTACCCATCATCTCATCTTGGAATATGCTGAACATCTTCTTTGTATAGAATTCCCCAGCCTTTCGTTCCAATGGGCTGGTTGTGTTCATTTTGGCAATTGTATTTTTAGACTTAAAATCTTCTTCCAATTCGGCTTTACGCCGCTCAACCAGTGCCTTATCGTATTGACCCAAGAATTCAACTAAGGAGGTGTTCTGGTTAACATAACCATCAAAGAAGGAATTTATGCTTTCACTCCGTTGACTTGATGTCATTCCTGCTGTGAATGTGTCTCTCCAATAGGCGGGAACCCAATGCTCGCGGATATCCCACATTTTTCCCAACCAATGACTTTCACCAATGTCATATTTATCAACCAGAGATTTCCATTCTGTCTCAGAATCCTCTATTTCCCTCCTGTAAAACCAGTGATTGTAATCCTTGTAAAAATCAGTGTCGACATCTCTCATGTCAGCAACATGCTCAAGGAGATGCTTCTTTATGTGCCACGAACAAAACCGATGCCTGGTATGTGGAAATACTTTTCGAATCGCATTTCGCATAGCCCCGTCCATATCAGTTATTATAGCACCTGGAGCTTTACGAAACATACACGTGAGCCACTGCTCAAATAACCAGGTGAAAGTCTCCTCTGTCTCGTCCGCAAGAAGTGCACATCCAAAAAGAGTCGACTGCCTGTGATGGTTAACCCCAGTGAACGGTGCAAAAGGCATTTTAAACCTGTTCGTTTTATAAGTCACATCAAATACGATCACATCACTAAATGTAAGGTATGCTTCTCTCGCCCTGGAATCAGCCCAGAACATCGAACGCAAAGTTCCATTCGCGTCTAACTCCAACTCAAAATAGAAGTTTGGGTCTTCAGACTTTCTCTTTTGGAAATGGTTCGCCACTATCACTGCTTCTTTACCCATATTATTCTCCCTAACTGCTCTCAAATGGGCAATAACTTGATTTGTTGAGACCACGGGAGCATTGGAAGTAGAGTTAATGGCATTCTTTATCTGAGAAGGCTTGAAATTGCTTCCACTGAGTTGTTCAATCAAATTCTTACAGCCTTTGTTTTTACGGAACTGACTATGTGAACGATGCATTTGCGTTTTAAGTGGTGAAGTAAGGTCATGAGAATGGATGTCGTCAAATGTTGTAACTTTCCACTCTTTATCTCTCAATTTGATGATCATCCTTGCTTTACAATTCATTCTGGCAAGGCGACGCTCCCTCAAGTCCTTAACATCATCCCTCTTCTCCTTATCCTTTTTCTCTCCCTCTTTATTACATACAAACGTTCTCGATATCACCGTCTTTGTTAAATTTGATATGGTAGTACTAGATTTTCGTAGTCCAAAACCAGTAGCATACGCATAAGCATTGTAGAACTCATATGCAGCTTCCCAAGTTTGAAATATCTGTTCCTCAAACGGCATATTCACAATACTATCCTCACCGACAACCTTGTTGGGAGTAGTAACTGTATGACTACAACCCTCATCTCCGTCTTTACCATCAGTAGCATCCCATTGAAGGTCATCATAATTGAGATTCACCCCATCATTAATGTCAATTATATTCCCATCCCATACTAAATTATCATCGTTGAGATTAAACTCATTGTCACACTCAATTAAACCATTTGCATGTACTTCGTCAATAGATGGGTCCATTTTTTATACCTAAAAATGCAACATATACATGGCCCATCAGCATAATAAGAAATTGTAACATATTACAGATATTTTCTACTGTGTGTCTTAAAGTAGAGTAAGAAATTGTAACAAAAGTTAAAACCGTTACAAAAATAAGAGAAAAACAGAAAGAACAAAAAAGGAGAAACAGAGAAAATCGAAAAAATCTGCACTATTGACGATTTTTGCAGAAAAAATAGAGGAATTTCAACAAAGAGAAAAAGAGAAACAAAGAAAAAAAAAACCACTTTAAACCCTAAATATCTGCAACATTTTCGCAGCAAAATTGAAAAAAACTGCACTATTGAGGATTTTTGCAGCAAAAAAAAGAAGAGGAATTTAAAGAAAGAAGAATACAGTGCCCTCAGACAATACAGTGAAAGCTCGTTTCCCTAAAATCATGAAATTTTCCAAGAATATAGAGGACATGAAACCCTCCTCAAAACCCTCTTGAAGTGGGAAAAAAAAATTCAGATGAAACCCTCCTCATAAAAATAACAAAAATAATAACAACAAGCACCTTTTACCTGCATCTTCTCTTTCTTTCTTTTTTTCAGAGGAATGAAACTAGATGAAACCCTACTAAAAAATGCACAGAGAACCCTACTAAAAAATGCACAGAGAACCCTACTAAAAACTAGATGAAACCCTCTTACAATGAGGGCAAAATAGGGGAAACGCAAACGGCATACAAAATTTGCTTCTCATTTTCACCAAAAAAAAGAGAAAAATAGGGAAAAGTTATAAGAAACTGACCTTAGGTCTGTTGATTTTTGGGTTTTGCAACTGCAGACGAGGGTCTGTTGAGGAGGGTTTTGCTCTCTTCAATCGACGAGTGAAGACGAGAGTGAAGACGAGGGTCTGTTGAGGAGGGTATTGCTCGGGTCTGTTGATTTTTGGATTTTGCCCTCTTCAATCGACGAAGGAAGGAGACGAGGGTCTGTTGGGGTTTTCCAATCCACGACGAGGGTCTGTTGATTTTGGGTTTTGCCCTCTTCAATCGACGAAGGAAGGAGACGAGGGTCTGTTGATTTTGGGTTTTGCCCTCTTCAATCGACGAAGGAAGGAGACGAGGGTCTGTTGGGGTTTTCCAATCCACGACGAGGGTCTGTTGATTTTGGGTTTTGCCCTCTTCAATCGACGAAGGAAGGAGACGAGGGCTGTTGAGGAGTTTTTTTGAGGAGGGTTTTGCTCTCTTTTGTTTTTGGGTTTTGTTTTAGTACTCGTCGATCGAAGCAGACTTGTTTTTTTCTCATATATGTATACTCAACAGACCACGGGTTTTTTTTCTCATATATGTATACTCAACAGAACACACTCTCTCTCTTCGACCGCACCTTTTCTCCAAACGGTTGAGCGCACACTTCTTTTCCTCTATATATATATATATATATATATATATATATATATATATGAGGAAATTGTTTGTGCGCTTACGTCCCAATCACATGGGGGCCCACTTTGTTAGGTGATCCAAAGCATTCATTTTAAAGTCCCTTACATGGATAGGGGGAGAAGTCTGCCCATTTTTGTCCTCCACAAATGGAGGGGTTAGGATGATCCTATGGAGCTGATTTTTGGTACACCCCCTATCTATCATAAGGCCTTTACGCACCAAACCTATGGTGCGCTTAAGCTCCCCAATCACATGGGGGCCCACTTTGTTAGGTTGATCCAAACCATTCATTTTAAAGTCCCTTACATAGATAGGGGGTGTACCAAAAATCAGCTCCATAGGATCATCCTAACCCCTCCATTTGTGGAGGACAAAAATGGACACACACAAATCTGCCCATTTTTTGTCCTCCACAAATGGAGGGGTTAGGATGATCCTATGAAGCTGATTTTTGGTACACCCCCTATCTATCATAAGGCCTTGCAAATGAATGGTTTGGATCACCACATGTGATTGGGGAGCTTAAGCGGACCATAGGTTTGGTGCGCTTAAGCTCACCAACAGTTTCCTCATATATATATATATATATATATATGAGGAAAAGGATTGTACGCTCGAGTGTACCTAACCTTAGGTACGCTCGAGTGCCAAATCACATGGGTCCCACATTTTTGTTGGTCATTTAAACCATTCATTTGCAAGGCCCCATCATAGATAGGGTGTGTACCAAAAATCAGCACCATTGAATCATCCTAACCCCTCCAAAACTGGAGTACAAAATGGGCAGATTTGTGGACAAACAATGTCTGTCCATTTTGATCTCCACAAATGGATGGGTTAGGATGATTCTATGGAGCTGATTTTTGGTATGCACCCTATCTATGATGGGGCCTTGCAAATGAATGGTTTAGATGACCAAAAAAAATGTGGGACCCATGTGATTTGGCACTCGAGCATGCCTAAGGTTAGGTACACTCGAGCGTACAATCCTTTCCCTCTCTCTCTCTCTCTCTCTCTCTCTCTCTATATATATATATATATATATATATATATATATATATATATATATATATATATATATATATATATATATATATATATATAGGTTGTGCCCGTAAAATCATTTCCGAGCCTTCCACACACTAGTAAAAAAACCCGTGTGATGCACGGGCCGACAAAGAACTGTACGGACCACATCATAGGTTGATCCAAACCATCCATGTGATGGAACACAACATAAATAGGTTGTGCCCGTAAAATCATTTCCATAGGCTGATCCTAGCCTTCCAATCTACAGAGGTTTCCATAATTGTTGTTCCTCTTAAGGTGTCTGGAAGTCGTCAATATTTTTAAAGGTGTCCGCAATTAGTAATATCATGTAATTACTACAAACTTTCTGTAATTTTGCATATAGAAAGGCTGCCAATGTTGACTTTCGTGACACAATTTTTAAAAGCAGTGTGAATGCTTAGTCGATTATGAGTAAATCACTGTCTTTTATTGGATCATAAGATATGTAATGGCTTCCAAATGACTCATAGTCCTTGTACTTGTGCAATGATGGAAACCCATGAACAAAGCTATTTACCAAATGAAATCCAAACAGGTCATTTAAATACACAAATGAATAAAAATGTGATTTTGTTTTATCTTGACTAAAAGTCGGAGATTGCAAATGGAGAGCGAGCTAAATTATCTGCACACTTTCAGTAATGTAAATTTGTCAGCTCAATAATCATAACTGCACCTACTTACAAAATGAAGCTTTTACAAATAATCATGTCCGATTGAAACTGAAAAAAAGGAATGGAATGGAATACTAAAGACTACAAATCATCAAAATAGCCTATGAGATCCAACAGATACTTCTAATACCACCAAGGCCTATGTAATCATGATTCAAATACAGAAAATATGTTGCACCATAGATATATCAGTTACAGAATGCAATCAGTCAATACATGAACATAAAACACCCCAAAACCAAGTCTAAATAGTGAATGGAACCTTTCCCAAAAATCCATCAGCAAAAATCAAATGATTTTCACTAAGCTACTAACCTTGTCAACCAACAAAAATTGCTAAAATTATTGTTACAAGAGAGAGAGAAGTCGAGCAGATCAGACACCCAAATTCAGTAACAAAATCGGGGCACAAAAGAGAGATGGGATAGAGAAAGGTAATGAGGTATTAGGGTTAGGGATCATACGAGGATGCTTTTTCGTTTATTTCTAGTTATTGTGGATGCAAAACATGCATGACAAGGATTGTGGCTATTGGTGGAATGGGGTGGCCGAGTGTATTAGGGTAAGGGTAATCGACTAGCAATGGCCTAAATGGAGTGGCCGAGCGGACTTGGGTTACGTTAAAAAAAGTCAAGAAAAGTGATGTGTAATTCTATTAGAAATTTGGGTATTAGAATTTTGGGAGAAATTCAAATAATTCTCTCATTTTCTCTTCTGCTATATGCACGGGCCGACAAAGAACTGTACGGACCACATCATAGGTTGATCCAAACCGTCCATGTGATCACAACATAAATAGGTTGTGCTCGTAAAATCATTTCCATAGGCTGATCCTAGCCTTCCAATCTATAGAGGTTTCCATAATTGTTGTTCCTCTTAAGGTGCCTGGAAGTCGTCAATATTTTTAAAGGCGTCCGCAATTCGTAATATTATGTAATTATTACAAATTTTCTGTAATTTTGCATATAGAAAAGCCGCTAATGTTGACTTTCGTGACACATTCATATTAAAAAAGTAAGGGGAAAATAATAAAATGACTTGTTTACCCTCACATAGTTAGTTTGGACATACATATGGCAAGGGCATTAAACAGTAAAAAACCACCATGTTGATGTGTTAAATCGACAGAATTTTGAAATAAATCAAAACATTATTCTCTTTTCTCTTCTGTTATACATATATATATATATATATATATATATATATATATATATATATATATATATATTTATACACACACACACACTAGTAAGAAACCCCGTGCGATGCACGGGCCGGCAAAGAACTGTACGGACCACATCATAGGTTGATTCAAACCGTCCATGTGATGGAACACAACATCAATAGGTTGTGCCCGTAAAGTCATTTCCATAGGCTGATCCTAGCCCTCCAATCTATAGAGGTTTCCATAATCTGTTGTTTGTTTGAAGGTGCCCGGAATTTGTAAATATTTTTACAGGTGTGCGGAATTCGTAATATCCTCAAAAAATTAATAAGAAAAAGTTGTTTTTTCGTAATCGTCATATTTAGATACCTCTTCTTTGCAATTTTTCCGTAATTGTCATATCCAGGTACCCATTTTCCGTAATTTCCCTCCCAAACTTTACTATGTAATGATTATTATTGCCACCTTCCTTCTTTAAGTATTATTGCTAGCAACCTTTCAAGAAATAGTATTTCCGTGCAGTTTTTCATCACATCTAATAAGAAAATCTCTGAATACATACAATTGCAAAGGTTGGGCGAGACATAGCGTTTGGAGAAGGTGGCTAGCAAATCAAGATTTGAAATTACCAGCCAGGTGTTAATGCCACAGATTTTGCAAATAATTCTGAACATTCATACATTTTTTACCCTCACATAGATAGTATGTACAGATATGTGGGGAGGGCAAAAACCGGTAAAAATCATCCACATTGACGTGTTAAATGGACAAAATTCTCTCATTTTTTCTTTTGCTATATTGTAGTATATATATATATATATATATATATATATATATATATATATATATATATATATGTATGTACTAGTAAAAAAGTCTGTGCGATGCACGGGCCGACAAAGAACTGTACGGACACATCATAGGTTGATCCAAATCGTCCATGTGATGGAACACAACAGAAATAGGTTGTGCCCGTAAAATCATTTTCATAGGCTGATCCTAGCCCTCCAATCTATAGAGGTTTCCATAGTATGTTGTTCCTCTTAAGGTGCCCAGAATTTGTCATTATTTTTAAGGCGTCCTGAATCCGTAGTATTATGTAACATATGTACCCAATCCGTAATTTTGCAAAGAAACAACGTCACTATGTTTACTTTCTCCACTTTTTTTTATTACAAAAGCATAAAGAAGGGGGGTAGAATTGAAATTATATGGCTTTAATGGGTGCCTTTGTTAAAAGGCATAAAGGAGTCGGTAGGATTGAAAATATGTGGGTTGAATGGGTGCCTTCGTTAAAAAAAGTCAAGAAAAGTGATGTGTAATTCTATTAGAAATTTGGGTATTAGAATTTTGGGAGAAATTCAAATAATTCTCTCATTTTTTCTTCTGCTATATGCACGGGCCGACAAAGAACTGTACGGACCACATCATAGGTTGATCCAAACCGTCCATGTGATGGGACACAACATCAATAGGTTGTGCCCACAAAATCATTTCCATAGGCTGATCCTAGCCCTCCAATCTATAGAGGTTTCCATAATTAAAAAAAGCATAAAGGAGGGGGGTAGGATTGAAATTATGTGGCTTTAATGGGTGCCTTTGTTAAAAAGCATAAAGGAGGGGGTAGGAACGAAAATATATGGGTTGAATGGGTGCCTTTGTTAAAAAAAGTCAAAAAAGGGTGTAATTGTCATAAAATTTTGGGAGAAATTCAAATAATTCTCTTCTTTTCTCTTCTGCTATATAGTATATATACTAGTAAGAAACCCCGTGCGATGCACTTGCCGACAAAGAATTGAACAAACCAAATCATAGGTTGAACCAAACCGTCCATGTGATGGGACACAACATCAATAGGTTGTGCCCATAAAATCATTTCCATAGGCTGATCCTAGCCCTCCAGTCTATAGAGGTTTCAATAATTAAACAAACATAAAGGAGGGAGTTAGGATTGAAATTATGTGGCTTTAATGGGTGCCTTTGTTAAAAAGCATAAAGGAGGGGGTAGGATTGAAAATATGTGGGTTGAATGGATGCCTTGGTTAAAAAAAGTCAAAAAAAGTGATGTGTAATTCTCATAGAATTTTGGGAGAAATTCAAATAACTCTCCTTTCCTCTTCTGCTATATATATGAGAATAGTGTTCCGTATCTGAGCAGCTGCTTCAAAAACTTATGTGGCTCACATTTTTGGGGTGATCCAAACTATTCATTTATAAGGCTCTTCCATGGATAGGGTGTGTACAAAAAAACAGCCCTATAGGATCATCCTAACCCAATCAAAGGTGGAGGGGAAAATGGACAGACACTGTTTCTGACCATTTTTTCCCTCCACAAATGGCAGGGTTAGGATGATCCTAAATGGCTCATTTTTTGTACACACCTTATCCATGGAGGGGCATTCCAAATGAATGCTTTGGACCACCCAAAAAATGTGGGGCCACATGAGTTTTTGAAGCAGCTGCTCAGATAAGCTATCTGAGTGGCTGCGCAGGATAGGGCTGGACATGGTTCCGGGTAAAACCGAAGAACCGAACCGAACCGGGTGCTTCGGTTCGGTTCGGTTCGGTTCTGAGTGGACCCGGTTCGGTTCTGGTTCCCAAATCTGGGAACCGGTGGCGATCGGTTCGGTTATGGGTTTGGGGACATGGAACCGAGAACCTAACCGAACCGGAAAATACCATACGAAAATCGAAATAGTGAAATCGTATTATCGTAATACGTATTTACTTATGTTATATAAAATCAGTGAAATGCTTAAAAAAGAGGGGGTGTTGATAACATTATTTACTTGTGTTGTTAATGTTTGACATTATTGAGGCCATCAAAAAAGGGGTGCTGATATCATTCTTTAAGCTCTTAAGTCTTAATTCTTTACAAAAGAAAGAAGAAAAACCCTAGATCTACTTTGGCTGCAAACCCTTTCCCTCTCTGCGCCTCCACTCTTCGCCACTTTGTCCGGCCAATCCGGCCTCGATTTCCCTCTCTGCGCATCCACTTTCTCTTCCACAAAGGATCCAAAGCATCCTTACAAAGGTAATCTCTCTCACTCTCTCTGTCTCTAAATATATCTCTCCCCTTCTATGTATTTTTTTCGGATTTGTGGGTTGTTTACGTTGAAAAAACTAAGGCACAAAGTCTGTTGAAGACACCCTTTGATGGGCATCAATTTTCAGAGCTTTCACCAACATCCCTCATTCCCTCTGATGGGGATATTTGGGCATAGCGACACAATGGTACCATGATCCGGGCCATTCAGTCCGTGGGCCCCACTATTTTGGTTAGCCATGGCCCAAAAATTAGTAAATTACTATGGGTAAATGACCACAGCCATCAATCTCTTCTCTCCAAATGGATGGTCAAGATTGCACGATCTGAGCAATTTGTTTGGCTATGGCGAATGCATCTTGTGTTACAAAATTTGGAGAATAATTGAATCTTAGCATTTAATCCAGCTAAATTTTCATGGCATACATTTTTGATATATTGTGAGAATTTTTTTTTGAAAGGTAATATATTTGTGAGAAATTATTTAGTCTCCTTAGGATTTTTTTTTTGAATATTTTTTTTTGTCAAGACCTATCCTTGTGGGAATTGAACTCACTAATTCACTATCAATAATACTAAGCTAATGCACTAGACCAGCTCATCCTGTGATTCACTTGTGTTATTATTTTAAATGAAATACTCCCCCATACAATTCTGTGTGATTTAAAATTTTAAATAGAAAAAAAATGAATTTTCTCAATCTTTTCTTGAACTTCTAGGGGTTTTTGGATGTTTGCCTTGCAGAATACTCCCGAATTTTAGGTCTGCTCTAAGGATTTCTGTTGTTCGTCGTCATTTCTCTTGCCTTGATGATTTTACCCTTAAATTTGTTAATCTGATTATTCAACAAAAGTTGGATAAGTTTGGAAAGTTGACGTGTACTGAAAACGATCAGATAACTTTTTATGACTGGTGAAAACTATCAAAATACCTAGTGTTTTATCAATTGACTGCTCTAATCAAACTTCATCTGGGCATTCATATGCAAATCAAATATGCAGCTCAATACTAAGAAAACCAAAAGGAATTGAGATAGAAGAAGAACAAGGGCCCAAATGCTCAATCCTGTGGCGGAACACGGACACATGGAACGTACATTGATTAGGATGAATTTTGATTACCTTGAAAGCAATTTACTAAGCACTGTTAATAGCCATTGTTTGCAGATAATTGTATTTAACTTCAAAACGATATGAAAATAATTTTCGTTGGTATATCCAAATGAGGCTCTTATAGATTTGATAAGAGATTGCCAACAGAATCAAATAAGATTTGGTCACTTTGAGGGTAGTTATCAGGGTTTACAACCATCACTTTGTAAATGATTTGGTCACGAAAATTAGGGCTTACAGCCATCCATTGGTGTACAATTGTACACAGTACATACTACATGTTGTTCTTAGCATTGGGTGGATTGGAACATTATTATTTCAGCATCTATAATCTTTACAATGTTTGTTATTTGATTGAAAATGTGTGATAAATGAAAGGATATGATTTTTTTTCTTGTTTTTATTTCTTATTAGATGTCAAGTATGGGAGATGGTGGAGGTTCAAATCCTATTGAGGAAGTCAGCTCTCAATCTGCAAAGGTATGCCCTACTAAAAAAAAGGCTCTTGTATCTGAGGTGTGGGAGCACTTTACTAAAGTCTTGAATAAGGAAGGGGGGAAATCTGAAAAGGCAATTTGTAATTATTGTAAAAGTGTTTATACTTATAGTAGTAGTTATGGAACTAGTACATTATGGAAGCATATTAGAAATTGTCCTAAGAATCCCAATTTTCATGACAAGAGGCAAAAGCTCCTTTCCTCATATCAATCGGTGTCACAAGAAGGAGGAGATAGTAGTCTTGTGGCATGGAAATTCAACCAAGAGTTATGCAGAGAGGCACTTACTAAGATGATTATAACTGATGAATTGCCTTTTAGGTTCGTGGAACGAGAGGGTTTCCGATATTTTTGTAGTGTCATGCAACTGAAGTTTAAGTTAGTTGGCCGTCGTACAGTGGCTAGAGATTGTTTGGCATTGTATGCCAGTGAGAAAAACAAAATGAAGGACTTGTTGCATAAAACAAACCAAAGAGTTTCCCTAACGACAGATGCATGGACTTCTTTACAAAATCTTTCCTATATGTGTCTTACAGCCCATTTCATTGATCATGATTGGAAATTACATAAGAGAATAATAAACTTTTGTGTGATTTCTAGTCATAAGGGTGAGGCAATAGGACAAGCTGTCGAGTCATGCATGATACAATGGGGTATAGAAAAGGTGTGCACAATTACAGTAGATAATGCAAGTTCAAACGATACAGCTGTTGGATACTTGAAGAAAAAAATTTCCAATAGAAATGGTTTCATTTTAAATGGTGAGTTTTCCCACATGAGATGTTGTGCACACATATTAAATTTGATTGTCAAAGATGGGATAAATGAGGTCATCGAATCTATTTCTCGAATTCGTGGGGCAGTAAGGTATATTAGGAGTTCTCCATCGAGATTGGAAAGATTTAAGTCTTGTGTGGAGAAAGAGAGAATCACATATAAGAGCTCTCTTTGCCTAGATGTCCCAACTAGATGGAACTCTACTTATCTTATGTTGGAAACTGCATTGAAGTTTAGAAAAGCTTTTGAAAGGCTTGAAGATGAAGATGTACTTTTTGTGACAGAGTTGAAAGATGGGTCTCCTACTTTTGAAGATTGGGATAATGCCCGAGTGTTGACTCAATTTTTGAAAACTTTCTATGAGGCTACTCTACGATTATCTGGGTCTTTGTATGTTACATCTAACTCTTACTTCCATGAAGTTTTCAAAATTGAGCGCCTTTTGTGTGATTTGTCAAAAAGTGGAGATGTTTGTTTGAGCACTATGGCCTTCAAAATGAAAGAAAAATTTGACAAATATTGGGGGAATATTGATAAAGTAAACATGATGCTATTGCTTGCCGTGGTATTAGATCCTCGATTTAAATTGAAGTATGTTAAATTTTGTTACTCTAAACTTTATACTTCGGATAAAGTTAGTGCACTCACTAATAGAGTAAGTGGAGCATTTCATCGTCTCTTTATGCATTACCAATCAATTTCCTCACCGCCCAGTACTAGTACAGTTCAGAATGTAAATGAGATGGAGGTTGTTGAATCGGAGTTTGTTGACTCGGAGTTTGTTGCATTCTTAAAAGAAGAGGAGAGTGAGGATGTAAAGTCTGAGGTGGATAGGTACTTGGAGGAAGGTTGTGAAAGTCAAGACCCAAAATTTGAAATATTGAATTGGTGGCAAGTGAATAGTTCTAGATACAAAATTCTTTCCCAAATAGCAAGAGATGTTCTAGCTATTCCCGTATCTACTGTTGCCTCGGAGTCGGCTTTCAGCACCGGAGGTCGTATTCTTGATCAGTTTCGCAGTTCTCTAACCCCTAAGTTAGTGGAGTGCTTGATTTGTGGGCAAGATTGGTTACGGGCTTCGCCACTTCCTATTGAAATAGAAGAAAAGCTAGATGAACTTGAAGAATTTGAATCAGGTAACATTTTATTTATTTATTTAATGTTAACTCAATTATTATGTTATAATTAATTGTTGGAAGCTCACACAATGTTTCATTCTTATCGAAATTTGATTTATATTGTACCTTTTCAGTTGATTGTACGGAATTTTCTTTGGATTGACCTTGAAAGTCGAAATGCCACTTCACTCATGTTTTTTATGGTAAATGACTTCAACATAACCATCTAAATCTAAATAATTTTATTGCTTAAAAAAGTTTATCTTGCAAAGTTGCAATATTTGATTTATTATTCAGATACTAATATACTAAATTTATGTTATTTTTCAGAATATCTATGGATTTGAGGAGGAAATGATGCAAAGAATTGTGAGATTGGACATTGGAGGATTGGATGGCATTTCTTTTTATTTTTTCCTCTTTTCTTTTTGGATCATGTGCATGTTTTTGGAGGCTTGGGACTTTGGAGGATGTTTGAACTTTGGAGGCTTGGGATGTTTAGATGCTATATCCTTCTATGGTTTCAACTTTAAACTTTGAACTTTGATGGCTTGGTATGTTTAGACTTTAGATGCTATGTTCTTTTAGGATACAACACTTTGATGGCTTGGGATGGTTTGTAAAAGGATGTTTAAAATCCTATTCATCTTGAATGCCTGTTGATTGCTTCCTTTTCCTCAGCATTATTTTGATTATCTTATTTGTGAGCTTGTCAGTAAAAAGAAATTAAAAGATAGAGTTCATTTCTCTTTGGTCTCTTGAATATTTTTCAGGTACTGAAGTAGGAGCCAAAGAGCATAAAAGCTATTCAGCATGAGAATGTATTTGCGATTTTTGCATATAAAGCTGTTGTTACTATTATACTAACACTTATGAGGCCTGTTAGTGTTTAGTACAAGGCATTTTTCATATAAAAATGTTGTTACTAACAGCCTGTTAGTGTACTGTTTAGTATGAGGCATTTTGTTGTTTTGCATATAAAACTGTTGTTACTTGTTACTAAGTACTAACAGCCTGTTGCCCCTAGCCTGTTACTCTGTTAGTGTTTAGTACAAGTCATTTGATATATAACAGTTGTGGACTTGTGGGTGTAAAATTGTAAATCATGTAATGGTGATTTTTTGCTCACACAAAATCCCCCTTAAGCTCACATAAAACCAATCATTTTTTTCACTTGTTGTAAACCCAGAACCGAACCGAACCGAACCGGTTAAATTCGGTTCTGGTTCGGTTCGGTTCCAGGTTCGGTTCGGTTCGGTTCTGGTTCTATTTTTTGAGAACCGACTGAGAGTGGTTCGGTTCTGGGTTTCCCTCAGAACCGAACCGAACCAAACTTATGGTGAGCTAGCTTGCCCAATCACATGGGTCCCACATTTTGGGGAGTGATCCAAACCATTCATTTGCAAGGCCTTATCATAGATAGGGAGTGTACCAAAAATCAGCTCCGTAGGATCATCCTAACCCCTCCATTTGTGGAGGACAAAAATGGGGCAGATTTGTGTCTGTCCATTTTTGTCCTCCACAAATGGAGGGGTTAGGATGATCCTATGGAGCTGATTTTTGGTACACCCCCCATCTATGTAAGGGACTTTCAAATAAATGGTTTGGATCATCCTAACAAAGTGGGCCCCCATGTGATTGGGCAAGCTAGCTCACCATAAGTTTGGTGAGCTTAAGCTCACCAACAGTTTCCTCTATATATATATATATATATATAGGGATTTGCTAGGGAGGATCTCAGAAGGCATTTCGCGGACTGGCTATTGCATGAGAGAGTAGCCACATTACTCACTTTTCAACATATTTTGTCTTATTCACTTCATTCATCTTAGGTAGGGGTGTCAACAGATCCACTTCGGATCCGATCCACCTATGTCTCACTCATGATTCATTCAAATCCCCTATCATTCGGATCGGATTCGGAGTGTTCTTCGGATCCTACTTATCCTGTCCCAGTCACGGTCCATTTCAAATTGAACCCTCCATCGGAGAGTCCTAGTAGGTCTTACTTACATTGTACACAATTAAAATGTTAAAAAGCAGTTTGAATGCTTAGTCGATTATGAGTAAATCACTGTCTTTTATTGGATCATAAGATATGTAATGGCTTCCAAATGAATCATAGTCCTTGTACTTGTGCAATGATGGAAACCCATGAACAAAGCTACTTACCAAATGAAATCCAAACAGGTCATTTAAATACACAAATGAATAAAAATGTGATTTTGTTTTATCTTGACTAAAAGTCGGAGATTGCAAATGGAGAGCGAGCTAAATTATCTGCACACTTTCAGAAATGTAAATTTGTCAACTCAATAATCATAACTGCACCTACTTACAAAATGAAGCTTTTACAAATAATCATGTCCGATTGAAACTGAAAAAAGGGAATGGAATGGAATACTAAAGACTACAAATCATCAAAATAGCCTATGAGATCCAACAGATACTTCTAATACCACCAAGGCCTATGTAATCATGATTCAAATACAAAAAATATGTTGCACCATAGACATATCAGTTACAGAATGCAATCAGTCAATACATGAACATAAAACACCCCAAAACCAAGTCTAAATAGTGAATGGAACCTTTCCCAAAAATCCATCAGCAAAAATCAAATGATTTTCACTAAGTTACTAACCTTGTCAACCAACAAAAATTGCTAAAATTATTGTTACGAGAGAGAGAGAAGTCGAGCAGATCAGACACCCAAATTCAGTAACAAAATCGGGCACAAAAGAGAGATGGGATAGAGAACGGTAATGAGGTATTAGGGTTAGGGATCATACGAGGATGCTTTTTCGTTTATTTCTAGTTATTGTGGATGCAAAACATGCATGACAAGGATTGTGGCTATTGGTGGAATGGGGTGGCCGAGTGTATTAGGGTAAGTGTAAGCGACTAGCAATGGCCTAAATGGAGTGGCCGAGCGGACTTGGGTTACGAGAAGGAAACGATAAAGGTAGAGGAAGAGATGTATCGATCAACGAAAAGGGTGGAAACATGAAAGTGAATCACGAAAGAGCATAAATGTGAAATTTATTTGCTTTTACAGAAATACCATGCCTATTACATATGTTATTATATAGTTTATAAAGGGTATTTTTGTAAAAAAAAAACTTCGGATCGGATTTTCTTTGCATGTCTGGATCCGATCCTAAAAAATTTTGGTTCCTATGATGAGGATCCAAAATCCGTCCATGGATCTTTCTAGTATGCCCATATCCCATCCATTAAAGTTTGGATTCAGATCTCTCGAACCATCTGAACCGTCTGGATCCATTGACACCCCTAATCTTATGTGGATGCTCTCTCATGCAATAGCCGTTCCGCAAAATGACTTCTGTGATGGTCCCTAGCAAATCCCATCTTTTTATTAGCAACCCAATTCCGCATTTGATTTTTTGGGCTAGGCAAATACATAAGAATCCTGCTTTGAGGAAGGTGGGCAGTGTGAAGATCTAGGCCGTCCATATCCAATACAAGAAAAACACCCATTGGACAATCCTATCTGTCCAAAATAACGGCCTTCAAACAGGATGTAGAAAAACAAAATCATTCATAGTCCAGCTTCAACAAGCAATAGCCCATTAATCAAGCTTGGAGTCTGTCCAATACGTGTGACGTATAAATCGTGGCCCATCCATATATAGTAGGACCCATAAAAATAGACTGCCGAGATTCTCTAATTAATATGTGATTTCTGAACACGTGAGGTGATTCATTGAAAGTTGAATAACTTGGTGGGCTTATATTCAGACCCATTTTTCATAAATGGGCTATCCGGACTGTATTGTTACCCAAAGGACAGCACATTTTGGCCATTATTGGGCTGTATATCGCTGGACCTAGCTAGATGGGCCGGACTTAGAAAGTTTGAGGCTCATTTGTGCCCATAAATACACTATGTTGCTTTTAATTTCACCGTCTATGCTTTGGCAATTTCATGCATGAGGTGCATGATAATTATCAATTGGTGACCCCACCAATCATCTTCGGAATGTAGTCCATCTGCACTAATCATAACCATTCATTTTGTGGGCCCCACGATGCACATTCAAAGAAAAATATCCACTGATCAAGTGATTAGGAATGTCCAGTCCACGAAATCCTTTGCATCACAGCCATCCATAGCGGGTCCACTAAATGAAAGGTTCCAATCTTCATGGATTGGGCCTGGGCCTCAATCATGAGACCATTTGTTTAAAACCCAGTTTACCTATCAATTTTTTCGGCTTAGGCCCTTATATATTGGCCATCTACCACAGAGAGAAAAAAGTTCTAATCTTCTACATGTGCCTCAGTACTGTGGAGATATGGCCGACCACCCAACTTGAGGACTACCTTCCTTTTTCTTTATGGGTCTATTCCACTGGGGTAAATAAGAGGGATAAATTATTTCAGGATACCTTTTATTAGTTTGCTCTCGAATTAAAATCAAATTTTCCAATGTGCAAGGTAAGTTCTGGGACTCTTCCAGGCCTTCCTTTATTTTGATATTAGGACGACTTCCTTGTCTCAATCGGAGGGCTAACCAGATGAGTGCTAAAGATAGATGGTCCTACCTCTATTGGTACTAGGACTGATGCTGCTAGGCTTTGTGTTGAGCTAAGGATAGACTCCTCCCTTCCAGGATGTGTATGGTTGGGTTTGGGTGGAGATTGTAGGCCC
The DNA here is from genome assembly GCF_043159265.1 of Tasmannia lanceolata. Taxonomy (NCBI): domain Eukaryota; kingdom Viridiplantae; phylum Streptophyta; class Magnoliopsida; order Canellales; family Winteraceae; genus Tasmannia; species Tasmannia lanceolata. The sequence continues at coordinate 12,525,891 of NW_027518681.1, forward strand.
AAGACATCAAAAATGAGTTGTAAAATGGGCCCACCATCATAGCATTAGGTGTAAATAGTGGCATCAACATACTACATACTGCCTAGTTGTAAAAATTATCAATACAAGGGGAAAAGAGGACAGTATACCGAATTTTTCAGGGAAAAGGACAATGACAAGAAACATGGTATATATTATAGATAATTTGAAAAGAGGAAGTCTAAACTGAAGGGAGCCCTTGCAAAAAAGAGGTGAAAGGGCTCCCTCATTGGCTGCACACCACCATCATGTTTGACTTTTCAGCTGTTGTTAATGCGTGAAGGTGATGTGTAGAGAGCCATTTCACCTCTTTTTTGCAAGGGCTCCCTTCAGTCTAGAATTCCTCATTTGAAAATCACGCTATTTGAACATTTCTAATCATTCAATAATAAAGCTTTAGTTTTGTTAATTGTTTATTATTTCTTGACCCTCTATCTGTGACTTAATCAATCGAAAAGTTGGAATCGTTCAATAAGTGTGATTTTTATTTTAGTTATTGTTGTGTCATGTCATCTACCGATGGATGGGACCCGCTGGATAGAATCATTGGATCTGGTCAAAATTTTGAAACCCTCGGACAAAGTTTGGATCCAAAAAAAAAAAATCTGATTGATTTCAAATTCAAGGATCCAAAAATTTCTGATTGGATGTAAGATAATTACAAAGATGAGCATAGGGACGACATTTTATTTAGTTAATATTTAATTATATTATCTAATATTACATGGCTCCGTTTGGTTGCCGGAATTTGTTTGGTTCTTGGGATTTTTGTGGAACAAAAAACTTCCTGGGAGATTGGTGGGAAAAAAAACTCCCTGGATATGTATGCTAGGGTCCACAAATATCACACTTATTGAACGATTCCAACTTTCCGATTGATTAAGTCACAAATAGACGTTCAAGAAATAATAAACAATTAACAAAACTAAAGCTCTATTATTGAATGATTAAAAATGTTCAAATGGGGTGATTTTCAAATTATCTATAATATATACCATTTCATGTCATTGTCCTTTTCCCCCAAAAATTCGGTATCCTGCCCTCTTTTCCCCTTGGTTCTCCGTTTTTAAACTCTTATATTCATAATTTTTACAGCTAGGCAGTATGTAGTATGTTGATGCACTATCTACACCTAAAGCTATGATGGTGGACCCATTTTACAACTCATTTTTTATGTCTTGGGCCCACAATCTCCATGCAATCCCAACCATACACATCTTGGAAGGGAAAAAAACCTCCCTGGATATGTTAGGATTTTCAGAATTCAAAAACCATATCCCTGAGAAATTACATTGTGTAAGGCCTTACAACAACAACAAGGCCTATGTAAGGTGGAAGTACCACCCTTGACAAAAACCTGTGAATAGAATTCAAAAACCCAAAATTAAACGTCGCCTGAGAGATTCGAACTCTCGCGGGGAAACCCCATGTACTTAGCAGGCACACGCCTTAACCACTCGGCCAAAGCGACTTTTATATTCTGTGCTGATTTATTTAGTATGATAGTACTAAATATATAATACTTTTAAGACGTGTGCTCTCTTCATTTGCTCTCTCCAGTTTCACTGGAATTAACATCTCTGACATTCTCAAGGTAGATGTCTGAGCGCTCTGAGAATTGCCGAGGTAAGTGTTTTCACCACATTTCTTCAATTTCCAAGAGAAAAATGATGGTACTACTATGTATGATGATAAGGTATACTTCTTGTCTTCAATGATCAAGCTCTCCATGGCAAATTGGGCAATGCCGAGAAAGGAGTTTTGGGTTATTCTCCATAATTGATAAGATATTATGTTTGGAAGGGTTCCCAAGAAGAAGCCTTCAGCAAGGTGAGACCTCCCTCCTCTCCACTCCAATGTTATAATGTTATTAAGCTCAACTTTGACTGTTGTTATGTACCTAAATGGGTCCGGGTCCCACTTGGGGTATAGAGTGGAGTTTTAGAGATAAGCGCTATCTAGATTGGTGTTAGGAATTAGAAAGTGGTCACATGGGTTTTATTTTTATAAACATGTAAGCAATCTTTTTGAAATGAATGAAGAATTTTATCTCAGAAATTGTGTTTTGAGCACAACATGGAGGATGACCAACCCTCGAAGCGGGTCAAGAGGTTGGTCTTCTTGTGAAACTACCAGTTACTCCAACAACTACGGCCTTTGGAGAAGACGTTATTTATCTTTTATACTGTAACACTCCCCTCACGTGCTGCCCCTATTTTTAGGGTTGGCCTACACGTGGTACATAAGGCCCCTATTTTGGGTTGGGCCATTACATGTGGATTTTTACTATCGGGGTGGTTTGAACTCAAGAAATTTAGCTCTGATACCATGTGAAACTACTAGTTACTCCAAAAGCTTAAGCCTTTGGAGAAAGCGTTATTTAATCTTTTATACTGTAACACTTCCCTCTAAGAAGATCAATCACGCTGTGAATCAAATAGGGTTTATAACATTGGTAAACTTGGACTTTCCTAAACCAGGTGTTTATAGGAGTGAGCAATTTAGAGGGCACATTTTGACCATCGATATTATTTGGTAGTTTTTTTTTTTCTTTTAATTATCCCGCCCATCTTAAAAATAAAGAATGAGGTGTTAAGGTGCTTTGGGAAAGGAATTTTCCTATCATTTTTCACATCGTTTGAGAATTTTACAAATGTTTTTGAGTCATTTTTATCAAAACATGTGTAGAATTCCTTTCCCATTGTACCTTAACGAGTGCCCTAACCCTTATATTAAATAGAGATAAAGAGCCATAAGTCCAAGAAGATCTCTTGTTTTTTTTTGGGTTAGGGGGGTTAAAAATAAAGTGGGGAGAAAGTCAAATATCTCCGATGACGGGATTAACCCCTTCCCTTGCTATGCCTTCCGCGTCGCTATTTGCCGAGCATCTCCGATAGGATGACCATTCTCACGGTCACGAATTTCATCAATCAAATCCACAAATGTCCACAGATACAACCAGCTGCCCTCCATCCATCTGATGGTGTTAAAGAGAATCTCTCAACTATCAATCTGTACAACAAGCTATCATCCACGATTCTCATGCCTCTAGTGCTTGTCTAATCTCTGCCTCATTGGAGTACTTGACCCCAATGGGTCCCAAGAAAGCCCACCCCGTCTCCGCATCCTCATCTCTAAGCAAACCTCCCACTCCAGCAGGCACCGGATTTCGTTAATTTAACATGAGCCACTCAAGGGCAGGCACCAAGAATGAGGTTGTTAGCCTGCCTTTACAGACTCTGTAAGGCCATTGGGTAGGCCCCGCATTGGCTTTGCAACATTAGGTCCATAGTTACAGCCTCACAATACTTTTGATACACCACAGCTTGGAGATGAAATAGGAGATCAAGGTAGGCCCCACACTAACCAGGAATGAACTACAAACGACATGCAGAACAGAGATGAACAAATGTATATATTCATATCTAGCAAACCACAACAAGAAGGTAATATGATCTAATGCAATTTGGCTTTGGCATCTTTTTGGAAGAAGAAAACGAAGAGAATAATTTAACCCAAGCCTAGAAAACGACCCTCCAGATGTTTATTTTAAGCAGAACAAGTCCATATTAACAAAACCTTTTAACAATTTTATCAACATCATCTAAACAATAAACAAAGAACTCCCTTCTTTTAACAGAATTCAGCTTCAGAAACAAAGCATCCCAACACATGGCAATCTTTCTCATCCCTTTCCAAGCTCTCTGTTTCATTCTTCTCTTCACCCTTATCAAAGCTCAAACCAACAACAACATCACAGATTTCTCTTGCCCATCCTCGAATTCTTCAGAATCCTGCCGTACTTATGTTGTATACCGTGCTCAGCCACCAGAATTTATGGATCTCGGACACATATCGGACTTGTTCGGTGTGAGTCGTTCATTGATACAGACATCTAGTAATCTGGTCTCTGAGGAAATCATGCTTCTCAATGACCAGCTTTTACTAATTCCCATATCATGTGGTTGCACCCATAACAATTTCTCTGCCAACATCTCTTATCACATCAAGAAAGATGAGAGTTTCTACTTGGTTTCGATCCACACCTTCGAGAACCTTACTGATTATCAAGCAGTTGAAGCCATGAACCCGACTCTGAATCCAACTGATCTGCAGATTGATGTTGAAGTGGTGATTCCATTATATTGTAAGTGTCCTACAAAGGCCGATGTAGAGAAAGGCATTAAATTCTTTATTACTTATGCATGGCAAGAAAGGGATAGTGTCTCTCAATTGATTAGAATGCTAAACACATCGATGGTTGATTTTGTACCTGAAAATAACTACCGAAATTTCACTGCCGCCGTGCGTCGTCCAGTATTAATTCCAGTATCAGAATTACCAATTCTGTATCAACCTTCTTATACCCTTCCTAGAAGAAAGAAATTTGCTTCTCTGATCATCATTATAAGCGGTGTAGGAGCTCTTTCGGTTTTGGCTTTGTTGTTTTTGCTGGTCTTTGCTTACTGTAAATGTTACAGAACAATGGCTTCCAATCTAACGGGATCCAGGTTGGAGTATTTCAACATTCGTCGGTTGAAGAAAGAAAGCAAGGATGATAATTTAAGTCCCAGGACACAAGGTAAGCTATTGCCTGGTGTTTCTGGCTATTTAGGCAAGCCCAAAGTGTATGAGACTAAAACGATCATGGAAGCTACGATGAATCTCAACGAGAGTTACAGGATCGGTTGTTCGGTTTTCAGGGCTAACATTAATGGAGAGTGCTTTGCTGTAAAACAGAGGAAAGGAGATATCACAGAGGAGTTAAGGATTTTACAGAAAGTGAACCATGCAAATCTTGTAAAGTTGAGTGGTGTTACAACTGTTACAGATGGGACTTGTTTCTTGGTTTATGAATTTGCTGAAAATGGGTCATTGGATAAGTGGTTGTATCCAAAGTCTTCGTCTTGCTCGAGCTCTGTAACCTTCCTTTCATGGAGAAAAAGATTGACTATAGCATTAGATGTTGCTAATGGCCTTCAATACATGCATCAACATACCAGACCAAGCATTGTGCACAGGAACATCAGAACCGGTAATATACTTCTCAACTCTCAGTTCAAGGCCAAGATAGCAAATTTTTCTATGGCAAGACCAGCTACGGAGACTCTTACTCCAAAAGTGGATGTGTACTCTTTTGGAATTGTTCTGTTAGAGCTTCTTTCGGGGAGAAAATCCATGGAAACTAGAGATGGGGGTGAGATAGTGATGTTGTGGAAGGATATAAGAATGGTATTAGAATGTGAAGAGAAGCAGCGAGTGGAGAGATTGAGGAACTGGATGGATCCAAACTTGGAGGGCTTTTATCCTGTTGAAGGTGCTCTAAGCTTGGCAGTCATTGCAAGTGCATGCACTTTGGAGAAGTCTTCTGAAAGACCAAGCATAGCTGAGATTGCTTATGGTCTTTCTGTCCACGTCGAGTCAAGTAGAGAGCCATTCGAAAGGTCATGGGCTTCTGGTGTAGCGGAGGAGAGTATGGAAATTATCAAACCGGTTGTAGCTCGTTGATTCAAACTTTTTTTCTGAAAAATTGTAGCTCGTTAATTCGATGAGGATGTATGCAGATTTATTGTTGCAATTTCCAATTGTCCCCAACATTTCTTTCCTTCGTATTCACTAGAAGAAACTGATGTTTGTAACTATAAATATGCACTATGCATCCGAAATTTGCCTCAGATGCAAATACTCTGTTATTGAGCTCAGAGACTTGATAGTCGATATTTCTCATATGAAAGTGAATTCATTTGCTGACTCAGTCCACGTGGACGGTCTCAACTAACAAGTGACCGACAAAACCCAAAGTCGACATTTCTCATTGAGCTGAGACTCAGTCTTGCTGTTCTTCTTCCAGTTTTTGAGCTGTACCCCATGTAATTGGAATATTTTCTTTTGCATTTTTTGTTGCTATTACAGTTGACAATATACAAGAAATCATGGCTAGTGAGAAAAGGTCTGTAATGTGTGACAAGAAATGAAATTCCAACTCCAAATTAATTATCTAAATCTAACCAATCTTTGTTTCCATCTCTATGTCTCAAGTTTGTTTCATTGCAACCTTCATACATTTATCTAACTAATTATAAGGGGTTTTGGAGGAATTGGATACTTGGGTTTCAATGTTAATTCTAAGACCGCTGATAGAGAGAAGCTAATAGTAACTCTTGTTTTACTCTGCTCTTCTATTTTATCCACATTTGAATAAAACTTAAAAAACTAATCATACAGTTCTTCAAAATTCATTGACAACAGAGTTATGGTTAAAAAATTCTCAAGAAATAGCATTTTGTTTACTTCCTTTTCGAACTCCATCAGCAGTGGTTATAACTCATAAGTCAGGATCCCAAACTTAACAGCCACGACACACTCAAAACATAACAAAATGAGCTTGGATAATATTCCAATTTAGTTTTACTAGAAATTTCTATTTGTAGGCAAACTAGAGCAAGAAAAAACTTGAGGTCAAAGTTAAAACATTATACATTTTATCTTACAAATGTCTTGACAATTTTCAGCAGTAACTTTAAAGTTTAAACAACATTTGAGAATTCCCAGTTCAGTGAATTCATCTGAATTTTCAATAGAGCTGATACCACCTCATTCATGCTTGGTCTACCCACCGTATCTTGTCTCAAACAGGCTGCACTTAACATGGCTACACCCAGTGCTAGATCTATCGGATACCCACCGTTCAAACTAGGATCCATGAAACCACTGAGCTCGACTTCTATGTTTCCTCCTTCCACCAAACTAATTATTGATTTTGATAAGAGTAAATCTCCTCCATTATGCTTTATAATAGAATTTTTTCCAGTAAGCAGCTCCAATAGCACAACCCCAAAGGCATAGACATCAATCTTTGGCGTCACTAGTCCAATATCAATATACTCAGGCGACATATAGCCTTTGGTCCCTGTGAAATGCCTTGTCAATGCAAATCCACCTTCCTTCCCCTCAGCAGATCTTGCCAGACTGAAATTCGCAATCTTAGCCCTTAGATCTCCATTCAGGAGAACATTGCTAGTATTGATATCCTTGTGCACGTAAGCCGGGTCCGTGAAGTTGTGAAGATAGTGAAGCCCATTAGCAATGTCGAGAGCAATCTGAATCCTCTGAATCCAAACTAGAACCCTTGAACTCTTACCGCAAAGCCAGTCCTTCAAAGACCCATTTTCCATATACTCATAAACAAGGTAGCAATTTTCTTGGCCTAAACACACGCCGTAAAGATGTATCAGATTAAAATGGTTGATCTTGTTCAGCATATTGACCTCCTTGGCGACATCTATACTTGTCTTTTTAATGGCCGATACATTCCCATCGACCATTCCGCGATAAACAGATCCCTTAATCCTACACTCAGCGCTAAAATTATTGGTACTTACATTCAACTCCTCCAATGTATACACTTTCAAGACTCGATCAACATCGGCCATACCAGCACGAAGATCTTCGGGTAGGACCCACTTTTTCCTTCGCTTTGCATGGTCTAGATCCATTGCTTTATTCATCTTCTTCTTGTAATGAAAAAAGACAACTGAAAAAACAGTACAGAGGACTAGAAAAGAACCACCGACTGTGACTCCAATACCCACATAGAGTCCTTTTCTGGATTTTTTTCGCTCGGTATTAAGAATAGTTGGAGGAACTACAGGTGGTGGAAGATCAATTATGGTTTGGGAACTTGACGGTTCCCTTAACAAAGGAATCAAAATGGTTGTAACAGGAAAAATAGTAGGATTTTGTTCAGAAAACCCATTTGTAACAAGTGTACTCTTCATGCTAGCATTAAATCTCTCACTGATATTATAAACATCATCATCCAAACTGACTGGGTAAGTTAACAGATACTTTATCCCACTCCTGGTTTGGTTACTTGTAGGACAAGCGCATCTAAGAGGGACTCTCAGTTCGAAACCGATCCATAAATGCAACGCATCAAAACGATTCTCATCCATGAGAGAATCACAAGTAGAAAGTCCCTGATATGCGTTTCTAGGTATGTTGAAATAAGTATCGTTGCTGTTTTGGATAATATAAGTTGAATTGGCCTGATAGTACTGACCTGAACATGAGCAGTTTATAGGAACAATCACCTCTTTCCCTTCAGGGAAAGTCGAGAACCTCGAAACACTGTTGATACGTGCAACCTCTAACGGGTCTGATGACATAAGCTTCGAAATGTTTGAGACTGAATTGTAAGGAGTTTGGGATTTGAAGATCAAGAAAGTTTGACAAGATGGGCTTTGGCCATTGCAGATGTAAAGAAAACCAGGAGATAGATCTGCTCTAACTTGTTTGTAGCAATGTTTTGATGAAACTCCCGAATATCGTTGTTGGGCGTGAAGATTTGAAGTGCAAAAGCAGAGGAAGATGAAACTCAGGACAATCTGTTTCATTGTGATGATTTGTGGCAGAAATGATTGGTGGGAATATGAGAATTCTAAGGAAACCACTTTGGAATTTTAAAAATCAGGACAGCGAACAACTTCTGACCAAATAAAATAATCTCAATTGTTTTTGCTACCTGATTTAATGGAGGAAGGGACCAAAACTTCACCTAATTCCATTATTTTATCAAAAAAATTTCTCCATTTCTAAAAAACAAGAGGTGGCATCTGTTGACTTGACCATACTTGAAGCTTTAAAAAAACTTGCAATGGTGTATGTTGGAAAACAGAGAAGATTCTTTGAATCCAATTCACACATTCCCCACTGAAAATATAACAATTTGGGCGCGTGACTAGCACTTAGACAGAGAAGGCAATGAAAATTTTGGAGGGCCTTACCCAGAAACCATTCTGCCACCTGATTACTTTACCTGAAAATATGAGAACCTTTTTCCAAGGGACTACCTAGTTGGAGAAAATTACCACAGCCTTGTTGCATTTGATAATAGGTGGTGCTGGTTTAACTGCATCATGGAAAGAAGACTAATCATCTAGATTACAGAACAGTATTATTATTCCCCATATAACCAATTTACTAAGTCTAATTCCCTATCAAGAGCTCAAAAAAATGAACCTTCATCACGGACAAGAAATATTTTTTCCATGTTATCTTTCAGATGCCAAATGAATTGTGCCAGTGATTATTTGAAATCAAAGGTGAGAAAATCAGTTATAGTCCTCATGGTGAAGATTAATAGACATCAACTTCTGGGTGACATCAAACCCTGTTTTCTTATTGTTGTCAGTATTATCTATGCAATAGAATATCGTTGATTAAAGAGACGGAAGATTCTACCTACCATCTAACTCTCAAATATTATAAACAAAAAATAAAAAATAAAAACAAATCAAAATTTTCACTAACATATTGTTATAATTGAATAAAATGATGTGAATACAAAAGCATTTCCATTAATCAATTGCCAGGCTGTGGGTTGATAATCAGAAAAATAAAAACTATTCATTTTTAAACTCATCATCAATTATATAAGATTACAGTTTAATTGTGAGTGGCCAAGTTGATTGCCCACATGTAGCTAGAGCGATAAGAGTACTTCACTTTTATCATTTTTTGTTCATTTTCTAGTCTTAAAGTAAATTAAAATCCAACTCATGATCTCAGATGTTGCAACACTTGGATCATAGCCATAGATCACAAAGTTCAACTCCAGGAAGAGTTGTATCATGATATAACCGCTGACTTAGGGTCTACTGGTAGGAGGCAGTAGACCCTAGCTAAACAAAAAGGGTCAATGAAGGTTCTAAACGATGCTTAAAGACTTGCTTGGGTCAATTTGGAACTACACCAAATCTACTCTATTTTGCCTCAAGTTAACAAAAAACTTGGCCAAACATGTCCCGTTCGAGCAGGGTGAGTTTTTAGTCTTAAAAATTGGACCCTAACTAACATGTCCACCAAGAAAATGCTGAACATGGACACCCAAGGAAATCTAATGAACCTTCCCAAAGGTTATTCATGTTAAGCCCATAGTTCAGCGGATGTACTTCCCAAACTAACTTATTGCTAATTCAGCCTTGCATAAGGTGAAAACATACAATAGAAGCTAAAGAAAAAAGAAGATGACAAAAGAATAGAAAGAAGTGGAGAGAGTCTACGATTCAAAAAAAAAGAAAAAAAGTGGAGATAGTCTATTTTAAAGAATGATGATTGCCGCCGTTTTTCTTGTTTTCCAAGTATATCTCGTAGGTTCTAAAGACACAGCCATGAATATATTTTTTCATGATAAATGGGTGACTCCAAGTGGAGACGAGGTGGAAGTCACTAAAAATAAGGAAACAAAAAACAGGAAACTAGTGTCTCAACTCCAATCAAAATTGGATTTACTTTTTCCTGATTTTTAACCACTTTTCAGGCTCATCTCAACCGTTCCCTCTCAAATCTCTCTCCTCCCACTGAGCTACCCCTCTCTCACCACTTGGAGACATCGAGTTATCATGAAAACAAATTCCTGCGACATGGCCTTAGCTTCTGTTTCTTTCGATGTAAAATGGGCATTAAACGAATTTTACTCCCATTTTCAAGTGGGAGCAAAATTTGAGCTAACGGAGCCTTAACTAAAAAGGAGATTAAGCTTATATAACTCCCTAATATCAGTCATCCAGGAACATCTTAGTTGATCTTCTTAATGACAGCTAAATTCTCTAAATGATCCCCCAATAAACATACCCTTTGATATTGGTGTATGGACCTGAAGTCCAGTATTTTCAAATAAGTACAATGGTACAATGGGGCCCACTGCATAGGATGATCTAAACCACTCATTTGTTGAGCTCCAATGTAAATAGGCAGTTGCCCGAAAAATCATCTCCATAGGATGGTCCTTACCCTCCGATCTAGAGGTTTCTATAATGTACAGTCCCTCTGTAGATCAGAGGGCTTGGATCATCCTATGCAAATGAATTTTGGGAGTATGAGGTGTGACATGGACAAGGATCTATGGTTAAAATGGTTCATAATAACAGTGGCTGAGCTTATGGGAAGGTAATCATCTCCATTGGGAATGTGACTGTAGCACGTCCCTGCCACAATTGCAACTGCCCGCTTAACAGTACCATCCTTGAACTGTGCATCATCCCTTGCTTCTGAAAAAATGGTTCATAATAGTGGTAGCAGTATGGTTCATAACACATAAGCTTTGGAGGGCTTGAGGAAAAATAATTTGATATGTTCCTAGAGATTCTATGTATGGCATTTTGCATGTAATATCCCCAATCCTGTAAATATGTCCATGGGTGCCTTTTCCAGTCCCAAACCATTCACCATACGGTAGATTAATTCATCAAAATACCCTCTGTTTTGATAATAATCACTAACTTTTTCCAAGCCATCCATCTGTATAATGATTTTAAGACCACGTATTAGACCACTGTCATAGTCTAAGAGCCTCTAGATGAAACGTTGGTTGACTCATAGCTTGCCCACCATACTGAGTATCCTTGAATCATTAATTTCTAGCTAACCACATCAAGAGGAACAAATATCTCCAGAGACAGTACCACCACTAGCTATAGCAGCTTGTGTTGGTTCAGAGAATTTAAATTGCTCTATCAAAGCAATCACCGTTGTGGTTCAGAGAATTTTATAGTGCTCTATCATTCTGAAAGCAATCTCCTTTGTGGTCTCTGGCAAATTCTGAAGCCAAGAGTGTATCAAAGAAAATTGGATGAGGATTCTCGTGGGGTTGTTGATCAGACGGTCAGGATCAGCTGATTGGTGATGGGGCTCCCAAGATGGACAATCCTGGATTCATGATCAAACCACCAAGATCTCCAATACACTTGTTTAGCACAAATAGCATATGATGCAAGTGAAAAGTAGGCAGAACTTGCTGTACTGGACAAAAGTAAGCACTGAATAAACACTTCCAACCTTTGAAGGTGTGACACTTGAAAAATAATTTCCTTCAATCGAAGACAGGCAAGCAGAACACCAGATGCAAACGATCTCGCCTCTAGTCTTTGATTAATTTCAGTTTAAGAAGCCTCAACAAGGCAAGTGTTAACTGAACATTAATATTGCAATCAGCATATGCATCTCTTAGCACTGACGTTGCATGTAGCACCCTTTCTTTGTGAAGTTATGTTGGCTTGCTTTCATTGATGCTGCTTTCTCACAAGAAGAATTTCCCCCCAAAATTCCAAAGGCAGTTTTCAAATCACCGTGCTGAGAACAACCACTATTCTCAAATCCCCTCTGTAATTACAAACAGTAAGCTTCTGACTCACAGGTTTCAGAGACATCCGAACAATTCAAGTCGGTGGAGGAATATGGAAAAGAGCTTCACTTGTTCAAAATAATGAAAGTAAAACATAGCTACAAATTTAAATTAAAGACCTAAAAAATAAAGATAAGAGAAAATACAATAAAAAATGCTAAGAAATAAGTAAATAGAGAATTTGTAATAAAATGCAAAGAACATTAAAAATGTAAAGTTGTAAGCCCAAGGGTTCCCATGGGATCAATCATTCACCTTTACATTTTTGTTTTGATGCTAGCAAACTCAAAATTGATTAGTCTTTATGGACTAATGTGTTGCTTTGTAGTGTTGTGGCTTAGACAGGAACTTCATATGTCATATCGCCATTACACAACACAACTCAACACATGGCTAGCGGATCCACATACACAATGAACCAAGGAGCTTGCACAATGTACATTGGAGACATCATCCCTGGAAGATGTTCAAGTCAAGAGCTCAAGTCAAAGATCCCACAAGCATGCCTTGCAAGTGCCAGTAGAAGCTTGGAGATGAACTAGCATTGGTGGCTTTCTCATGCAACATTGAAGATGTTCCAAGAAATGGAAGAAGTCACATGACTCGAAGAAAGTCGAAGAGTTCTCTCGCAAGTTGAAGATGTCCAAGAAAGTGCGGAGGAGCCAAGACATAAAGAAGACTCAAGGTTTTACATTTTTTTTTTAGATTGTATTGGAGTCCTCTTGTTTTAAATGTATTTGCACTTTCAAAGGTTTTCAAAATGGTTTTCTTAAAACAAACTTGATATCTTTAGAAACCATTCACACTCCCCAAAATATGTTTGAAAACCATGGACAAAAGCCCAAAGACCATGGCCCAAGTCCCTGAGATTTTTAACTTTAAAATGAAATTTTAAACAGGGCCGGTCGACCGGGGTATCCCGGGCGACTGCGGTAAGGTGGCTGGAAATCCAGCACCTACCGAAATTTAGCGGGGCGGTCGACCGGGGCCTCCTCGGGCGATCGCTGATGTGTTTTTGGAAATCCAGAAACAATTCAGCATGGTCGGGGCGGTCGACCGCCATAGGGCCGGGCTACCGCGGATAGGGGTCTGAACAAAAATAAAAAGTCCAGGTTGCTCTCGGCGGGCGACTGCGATAGGCTCGGTCGACCTCGGCGATAAAAATTTCAAAATAAAAAAAGAGAGTGCCCTATAGGGCGGGCGACCGCGACGCCAAGGTCGACTGCGCCGGTATCGAAAAGTAGCCGTTGGGGCTCAAACAGCTAGTTCTTTTTTGGCCAATTATTTACTGTTTTGCCCCCAAACGGTCATATCTTTGTATGGGCTATTTATACCCTATCCATGACCAACTAAACAACCTTTTGCAAGATCATTGAACATCTATTTGAACCTACACTTTCAAATCCAAGGTTAATCCTCTTCTATGCTTTGACTTTTGTATTTTACATTCAAACAAGAGGATCTCCATAGTGCTTTTACATTTGTTATTCTTTTGGAGAGTTTTGTGAGCTACCACCTTTGTAATCTGCTTATCTAGAGGCTTTGAGAGTTTTTCATCATTTGTTCTTCATTGTATTGAGGGTCTTTGATTCGGCCGGTAAGAAAGGAGAATCAAGTTTGTGAAGAGGGTTTTACGCTTCGGCCCTTAAGAAAGGAGAAGTTTGAAGTTGTAAGAGGGTCTACGAATCGGCCCGGTAACAAAGGTGAATCCGGAGCGAAGAGGGTTTGTTCCCTCGGAGGCGGAGAAGGCATTTGTAAAGCTTGGAGATTTGGGGTGTAGAATCTCATCTTTAGTGGAGTACCCAAGGAGCAAAACTTGGAAGAGTGGAGTAGGTCTTGTTGATAGACCGAACAACTATAAATCTTGTGTTCCTTGTGGTGTGATTCTTCTTCTCCTTCCCTTGCACTTGGTGATTGGTAATCTCTAACCCTTCATTTGTATTTATGCTTAATTGAACAAGGGTTAAATATAAAAATTGCTTAAACTTGTAAATTGATTTTAATCTTCCATTTAATTAAGACAAAAAGTTTTAAATCAACCAATTCACCCCCTCTTGGGTTGCCCTACTTGTATTTCAAAAGTAAAGGAAAATAAAATAACAAAGAACCCGAATGTAAAGTTTTAGAATAATGAACACAAAAACATCTCTAAAAAATTAAAAAAAATGCAACAAAAAAAAGAAAAAAAAATTAAAATAAAAGGCCAAAATAACAATATATGCAATGAAAATTAGAAAATGTAAACCAAAAAAATTAGAAAATCAAAATATAATTGAAAGAAAAAGCACATGGCCCTGAAAACATTACAATATTCAAAAATATCAAAAAAGGAAAAACAAAAATAATAGAATAAAAAAAGAAAGACATTATAATACTCAAAAATATCATAAAAAGGAAAAACAAAAATAATAGAATAAAAAATTGAACGTAAATATGTAAAAATAAAGAAAACTAAAACACCTCTATAAATTTAAATAAAAGGCTACTAATATTGGCACTACCATGTTTTAATATTTGCACAAATTCATCTTGTCTATTTTTATTAGTATTTGAGAGCCTTTTGGGAACTGTAATAACTTTTGACAGCTATTTAAATAATAAACGACGTGATGATTTTTCACAATTATCAAACATAGTAGTGTAAATATCAGTTCCATAAAATAGAGAATTTGTTATAAAATGCAAAGAGCATTAAAAATGTAAAGTAAAGGAAAATAAAACAAGAAAGAACCCGAACCTAAAGTTTTAGAATAATGAAAACAAAAACATCTCTAAGAAAATTTTAAAATGCAACAAAAAAATTAAAAGAAAAAAATGAAAATAAAAGGCCAAAATAACAATATATAAAATGAAAATTAGAATATGCAAACCAAAAAAATTAGAATATCATAATGTAATTGAAAGAAAAAGCACATGGCCCTGAAAACATTATAATATTAAAAAATATCATAAAAAGGAAAAACAAAAATAATAGAATAAAAAAGAAAAATTATTAAAAAAATGCAAAGTATGCTAAATTGTGAATAAAAGGTAGATATTTAAATTTTGTAAAAAAAGGGCTGTCAGGTGAGAGAGTATGAGTTTTAGGACAAATATACCCCCACTTTCATTTTCCCACCATTTTTTATGCTCTAATCCCTATGTTTTTTTCAGCTACCCACTTCACGTTTTTCTTTCTTCTTCCCCACCCATCCAACGTGAAAAACACCCAGTGCAGCCATTGCCATCCTTTGGAAGCTCCAATCCCATTGTATTTTGTTAAAAAAAAACACCATTACTTGTGACAAATTTGAAATTGGGTGATAAACATAGCTCCAAGTAGGTTCATGCTCCTCTACTTGAATAGGGTTTAACATTTTATGAAGGTTTTCATATTTTGTTGGGTTTTAACATTTTATGAATGTTTTCATGTTTTGTTCGGTTTTAACATTTTATGAAGGTTTTCATTGTTTTCTGTTGAAAAAAACAGAGAAATCACCCAAGTTGTTCTATGTTGGTTGTATAATTGTTTTCATTGTTTTCTTGGGTTTTAAAAGAAAGTTAGAATCACCATTTTCTTTGTTGGAAAAAGACCATTACTTGTTTCTACCCAATTTGGTTCGTACTGGTTCCGGGGTAGAAAATGTCGATCCGTACTGGTTCCGGCGTATAAATTGTGGTTCCCCAGTGGTTCCGAGGTATAAAATTTGGTTCCGTACTAATTTCGAGGGTATAAAATGTGGTTCCCTAGTGGTTTTGGGGTATGAAATGTGGTTCCCTAGTGGTTCCGGCGTATAAAATGTGGTTCCAAGTGGTTCCGGGGTTGAAAATGTGGTTCCCTAGTGGTTCCAGGGTATAAAATGTGGTTCCCTAGTGGCTACGAGGTATACAATGTGGTTCCGTAATGGTTGCAGAGTATGAAATGTGGTTCCCTAGTGGTTCCGGGGTATAAAATGTGGTTCCCTAGTGGTTACGAGGTATAAAATGTGGTTCCGTAGTGGTTGCGGGGTATAAAATGTGGTTCCCTAGTGGTTCCGGGGTATAAAATGTGGTTCCCTAGTGGTTTCGAGGTATAAAATGTGGTTCCATAGTGGTTCAGGGGTATAAAATATGGTTTCCTAGTGGTTCCGGGGTATGAAATGTGGTTCCCTAGTGATTCCGGTGTATAAAATGTGGTTCCCAAGTGGTTCCGGGGTATAAAATGTTGTTCCGTACTAGGTTCACGGGTATAAAATGTGGTTCCCTAGTGGTTCCGGGGTATGACATGTGGATCCCTAGTGGTTCCGGTGTATAAAATGTGGTTTTCAAGTGGTTCCGGGGTATAAGATGTGGTTCACTAGTGGTTCCGGTGTATAAAATGTGGTTCCGATGTATAAAATGTGGTTCCGTAGTGGTTCAGGGGTATAAAATATGGTTCCCTAGTGGTTCCGGGGTATGAAATGTGGATCCCTAGTGGTTCCGGTGTATAAAATGTGGTTTTCAAGTGGTTCCGGGGTATAAGATGTGGTTCCCTAGTGGTTCCGGTGTATAAAATGTGGTTCCCTAGTGGTTCCAGGGTAGAAAATATGGTTCCCTAGTGGTTCTGACGTATAAAATGTGTTTCCCTAGTGGTTACGATGTATAAAATGTGGTTCTGTAGTGGTTGCGGGGTATAAAATGTGGTTCCGTAGTGGTTCAGGGGTACAAAATATGTTTCCCTAGTGGTTCCGGGGTATGAAATGTGGTTCCCTAGTGGTTCCGATGTATAAAATGTGGGTTTCAAGTGGTTCTGGGGTATAAGATGTGGTTCCTTAGTGGTTCCGGTGTATAAAATGTGGTTCCCTAGTGGTTCTAGGGTAGAAAATATGGTTCCCTAGTGGTTCCGAGGTATAAAATGTGTTTCCCTAGTGGTTACGAGGTATAAAATGTGGTTCCGTAGTGGTTGTGGGGTATAAAATGTGGTTCCGTAGTGGTTCCCGGGTATAAAATGTGGTTCCGTAGTGGTTCAGGGGTATAAAATATGGCTCCCTAGTGGTTCCGAGGTATGAAATGTTGTTCCCTAGTGGTTCCGGTGTATAAAATGTGGTTTTCAAGTGGTTCGGGGGTGGTATAAGATGTGGTTCCCTAGTGGTTCCGGTGTATAAAATGTGGTTCCTTAGTGGTTCCAGGGTAGAAAATATGGTTCCCTAATGGTTCTGAGGTATAAAATGTGTTTCCCTAGTGGTCCGGGGTATAAAATGTGTTTTCCTAGTGGTTCTGGGGTATAAAATGTGGTTCCCGAGTGGTCCCGGGGTAAAATATGTGGTTCCCTGGTGGTTCCGGGGTAGAAAATGTGGTTCCTTAGTGGTTCCGATGTATAAAATGTGGTTCTGTAGTGGTTGTGGGGTATAAAATGTGGTTCCCTAGTGGTTCCGGGGTATGAAATGTGGTTCCCTAAGTCGTTACGGGATATTTCACCTAACCCATCGATTGGCTGAAAATTGGAGCTATGAGTAAGTCTGATGGGTCATTAAAAAATATTTCATCAAGCCCATCGATTAAGGGAGTATCGAAAATTAGTAGTAACGACGATAGGTCCCTATGAGATAATTAGTCGAAGACCTTCTGAAATAATCTAGACCGACCGATGTTATTTGATAGATAAGAGTCAAGAAGATTTTCCAATGAACTGCCTACCACTCCCTTATCTCTAGCTCCTAGTTTCCCAAGGGTGGATCTTACAGGTGCCTCATTTCTTTCCACCATTCCTCATCTCAATCCTCTCCTCATATTGGTTTCAATTGTTGTTACTGTAACTTCTCACCTCCATACCCATTTTCCTCCTCTAGATGTCTGACTGAGAAGCATGATGGTCTATTTGTTTCGCCACTTGTTTAATAGTTGTTCCATCAGTCCTTCACCTCATTTTATTATCCTCTTATGTATCAAATTGCAGCCTCCACTTCTCCTCAATCTTTCCCATTGTCACATTATATTTTCCCCCAATCCAACCCCTAATTTTCTCACCTGAACTCTCTCTTGTGGCTGGAACAGTCCTTTTGCCGACCAGTGCTGCATTTATTTCTCTAACATCTCTTGGACACTCCTCAACCAAGAGGTCGTTACATGGCCAAAACTTGCACGATCGAGCTAGGGGTTGCAATACATCTTTACTTCATTGCAACCAACCCAATTTCTATCAAATTTATATAACACCAATTTGCCTATACCAATCCCCATCTTTATCACCCTTAGCTCCATACCCTCCAACAAACATCTATTAAACATACAAATCACAACCTCTACCTTTATTGGCATAGATAAGTATTTTACATTGAATTGTGATTTGTTTGACACGATAAAATACTTACATATGTCCAAGAAAGCTAGGGGTTGTGGCTTGAGTGTGTCGATGTATGGAGAGTATGGGAGTGAGGGTGATGAAGATGGATGGGGCTGGTAAAAGCAAATAAGTGTAGAAAGTATCAATTATGAAAGTAGGTTTCCAAGAATGAAATAACGATGAAGGGGAACCCGTACTTTGATCGTGCAAGCTTCGACCATGGTCTTCTTCGTGAAGGAATTTGAAAGATATGCAAAAGAAATAGCTACAATAATGATTGGAAAACGGATACTTCAGCAACAAGATAAAAATTTCAGATAGGGAAATTAGGAGTGAGATTAGGGGAAAATATAGGGATAAAAGACAAGGAGACAGAGGGAAAATATTAGGCTAATGATCAATGTTCTGAGCAACGTCATTAGGTAGATATTTCATCCTGCCCATAGATTACCTAAGAATCTGAGTTCCAAAAAAGGCATATAGTTCCTTACTAGATATTTTATCAAGCCCATCAATTACCCGAGGATCTAAATTGTTAGTAAGGCTTATAGGTAGTAATGAAATATTTTACCTAGCGCATGGATCACATTTAGTATATGAGTTATGAGTAAGGTCGATAGGTCGTTACGTGATATTTTACTCATCTCATCAATTACTTGAGGATCGTAATTCTTAGTAAGCTGATCAAAGACAAGAAAACCGCTGTGAATGATTCAGACCGATTGATCTAATTTGATTGATATGAGTCAAGGAAATAGCCCGGCGAATGGTTTTGGATTTGAGTTGAGAAAATTTACCTTGATTAGCTTAACCATCCTTAAGCTGTAAACAAGTAAGCTAAATAAGGAGAAATTAGTGAGAATAAGCACCCTAAAACTACTTTAAAAGCTTAGAATTTCTCCCATGGTATAAGACGTGGCTTAGGTATTGTGGCGACTACTCAGTGTGTTGGGTCCAAGTGCTCAGCCTAAAGAATTTGGATGTGCCATCGAATACCTAAGGATTTGAGTAATGACATAGCCGATAGGTCGTTACGGGATATTTCACCCAGCCTATCGATTACCTTGGTATCTGAATTCTAGGGCCAACAAGTCGTTACGGGATATTTCACCTTACCCATCCGTTGGATGAAAATCTGAGCTATGAGTAAGTCTGACGGGTCATTATAAAATATTTCACAAAGCCCATCGATTAAGGGAGGATCGAAAATTATTAGTAAGGATGATAGGTCCCTACGAGATAATTAGTAGAAGACCTTCTGAAATAATCTAGACCGATCGATCTTATTTGACAGATAAGAGTAAAGAAAATTTTACAATGTTCGACCTACCACTCCCCTATCTCTAGCTCCTAGTTTGCCAAGGCTAGATCTCACAGGCGCCTCCTTTCTGTCCACCGTTCCCCTCATCTAAATCCTCTCCTCATATTTGTTTCAATTGATGTTACAGTAACTTCTCACCTCCTTACCCATTTTCCTCCTCGAGATCTCTGGCTGAGAAGCTTGTTGTTCTCTCTGTTTTGCCACTTATTTAATAGTTGTCACATCAGTCCTTCACTCCATTTTATTATCCTCTTATGCACCGAATTGCAGCCTGCACTTCTCCTCAATCTTTGTCTTTGCCACATTATATTTTCCCCCAATCCAACCCCTGATTTTCTCACCTGAACTCTCTCTTGTGGCTGGAACAGTCCCTTTGCCAATCAGTGCTGCATTTATTTCTCTAGCATCTCTTGGACACTCCTCGACCAAGAGGTCGTTTCATGGTCAAAGCATGCACGATCGAGCTAGGGGTTCCAATACAGGTTTACTTCATTGCAACCAACCCAATTTCTAACAAATCTACATAACACCAATTTGCCTATACAAGTCCCCATCTTTATCAGCCTTAGCTCCATACCCTACAACAAACATCTATTAAACATACAAATCACAACCCCTACCTTTCTTGGCATAGATAAGTATTTTACATTGAAGAGTGATTTGTTTGACACAATAAAATACCTACATATGTCCAAGAAAGCTAGGGGTTGTGGCTTGAGTGTGTCGATGTACGGAGAGTATAGGATTGAGGGTGATGAAGATGGGGCTGGTAAAAGCAAATAAGTGTAAAAAGTATCAAATATGAAAGCAGGTTTCCAAGAATGAAATAAAGATGAAGGGGAACCTGTACCTTGATCGTGCAAGTGTCGACCATGGTCTTCTTCGTGAAGGAGTTTCAAAGAGATGTAAAAGAAATAGCTACAACAATGATTGGAAAAGGAACTCTTCAGCAACAAGAGAAAATTTTCAGATAGGGAAATTAAGACTGAGATAAGGGAAAAAGATAGAGATGAAAGACAAGGAGACAGAGGGGAGATATTGGGCTAAAGATCCAAGTTTTGAGAAAGGTCATTAGGTAATTACGGGATATTTCATCCAGCCCATACATTACCTAAGAATCTGAGTTCCAAGCAAGGCATATAGTTCGTTTCAAGATATTTTATCCAGCCCATCAATTACGACCAAAATTGTTAGTATGGCTTGTACGTAGTAATGAAATATTTCACCTAGCCCATGGATCACATTAAGTATATGACTTATGAGTAAGGTCGATAGGCCGTTACACGATATTTAAGTCATCTCATCGATTGCTTGAGGTTAGTAATTCTTAGTAAGCTGATCAAAGACATGAAGACCGTTGTGAATGATTTAGACCGATTGATCTAATTTGATTGATATGAGTCAAGGAAATAGCCCGACGATTGGTTTTGGACGAAGATGTTAGTTTGAGTTGAGAAAATTTACCTTGATTAGCTGAACCATCCTTAAGCTATAAACGTGTAAGCTAAATAAGGAGAAATTAGGGGAGAATAAATACTCTATAACTACTTTAAGAGGTTGGAATTTCTCCCATGGTAAAAGGCAGGGCTTAGGTATCGTTGGGACTCCTCAGTGTGTGTTGGGTCCACGTGCTCAGCCTAAAGAAGTTGGATGGACCATCGAATACCTAAGGATTTCAGCCATGACCATAGCAGATAGGTCGTAACGGGATAGTTCACCTAGCCCATCGATTACCTTAGTATCTGAATTGTAGGGAAAATAAGTCGTTACGAGATATTTCTCCTAACCCATCGATTGGCTGAAAATCTGAGCTATGAGTAAGTCTAACGGGTCATTAAAAAATATTTCACCAAGCCCATTGATTAAAGGAGGATCGAAAATTATTAGTAAGGGCGATAGGCCCCTAAGAGATAATTAGTCGAAGACCTTCTGAAATAATCTAGACCGAACGATCTTATTTGATAGATAAGTGTCTAAAACATTTTCCAATGATCGGCCTACCACTCCCCTATCTCTAGCTCCTAGTTTCCCATGGCTAGATCTTACAAGCGCCTCCTTTCTCTCCACCGTTCCTCATCTCAATGCTCTCATCATATTTGTTTCAATTGTTGTTACAGTAACATCTCACCTCCTTACCCATTTTCCTCCCCCAGATCTCTGGCTGAGAAAGCTTGTTGTTCTCTCTGTTTTATCGTTTATTTAATAGTTGTCAGATCGGTCCTTCACCCCATTTTATTATCCTCTTATGCTTCAAATTGCAGCCTCCACTTCTCCTCAATCTTTCCCCTTGCCACATTATATTTTCCCCCAACCAACCCTTAATTTTTTCACCTGAACTCTCTCTGGTGGCTGGAATAGTCCCTTTGCCAATCAGTCCTGCATTCATTTCTCTAGCATCACTTGGACACTCAACGACCAAGAGGTCGTTACATGGTCAAAACTTGCACGATCGAGCTAGGGGATCCAATACATCTTTACTTCATTGCAACTAACCCAATTTCTATCAAATTTATATAACACCAATTTGCCTATACCGGTCCCCATTTTTATCACCCTTAGCTCCATACCCTACAACAAACATCTATTAAACATACAAATCACAACCCCTACCTTTCTTGCAATAGATAAGTATTTTACATTGAATTGTGATTTGTTTGGCACGACAAAATACCTACATATGTCCAAGAAAGCTAGGGGTTGTGGCTTGAGTGTGTCGATGTATGGAGAGTATAGGACTGAGGGTGATGAAGATGGGGCTGGTAAAAGCAAATAAGTGTAGAAAGTATCAAATCTGAAACTAGGTTTCCAAGAATGAAATAAAGACGAAGGGGAACCCGTAGCTTGATCGTGCAAGCTTCGACCATGGTCTTCTTCGTGAAGGAGTTTCAAAGAGATGCAAAAGAAATAGCTACAACAACGATTGGAAAAGGGAAACTTCAGCAACAAGAGAAAAATTTCAGATAGAGAAATTACGAGTGAGATTAGGGGAAAAGCTAGGGATAAAGGACAAGGAGACAGAGGGGAAATATTAGGCAAATGATGAATGTTCTGACCAAGGTCATTATGTAGATATTTCATCCAGCCCATTGATTACCTAAGAATCAGAGTTCCAAAAAAGGCATATTCCAAAAAAGGCATATAGTTCCTTACTAAATATTTTATCAAGCCCATCAATTACCTGAGGATATAAATTGTTAGTAATGCTTGTAAGAAGTAATAAAATATTTTACCAAGCCCATGGATCACATTTAGTATATGAGTTATGAGTAAGGTTGATAGGTGGTTACGCGATATTTCACTCATCTCATCGATTACTTGAGGATCGTAATTCTTAGTAAGCTAATCAAATACATGAAGACCGTTGTGAATGATTTAGACCGATTGATCAAATTTGATTGATATGAGTCGAGGAAATAGCCCGGCGATTGGTTTTGGACGAAGATGTTAGTTTGAGTTGAGAAAATTTACCTTGATTAGCTTAACCATCCTTAAGCTATAAACGAGTAAGCTAAATAAGGAGAAATTAGTAAGAATAACCACTCTAAAACTACTTTAAAATGTTGGAATTTCTCAAATCGTAAAAGGCGGGGCTTAGGTATCGTGGCGACTCCTTAGTGTGTTGGGTCCACGTGCTCAGCCTAAAGAAGTTGGATGGGCCATCGAATACGTAAGGACTTGAGTCATGACTATAGCCGATAGGTCGTTACGGGATATTTCACCTAGCCCATCGATTACGTTAGTATATGAATACTAGGGCCAATAAGTCGTTATGAGATATTTCACCTAACCCATCGATTGGCTGAAAATCTGAGCTATGAGTAAGTCTGACGGGTCATTAAAAAATATTTCACCAAGCCCATCGATTAGGGGAGGATCGAAAATTAGTAGTAACGACGAAAGGTCCCTATGAGATAATTAGTCGAAGACCTTCTGAAATAATCTAGACCTGACCGATCTTATTTGATAGATAAGAGTCTAGAAGATTTTCCAATGATCGGCCTACCACTCCCCTATCTCTAGCTCCTAGTTTCCCAAGGGTGGATCTTATAGGCGCCTCCTTTCTCTCTACCGTTCCTCATCTCAATCCTCTCATCATATTGGTTTCAATTGTTGTTACAGTAGGTATCCAAGAATGAAATAAAGATGAAGGGGAACTCGTACCATGATCGTGCAAGTTTCGACCATGGTCTTCTTCGTGAAGGAGTTTCAAACAGATGCAAAAGAAATAGCTACAACAACGATTGGAAAAGGGACTCTTCAGCAACAAGAGAAAAATTTCAGATAGGGAAATTAGGAGTGAGATTAGGGGAAAAGATAGGGAAGAAAGACAAGGAGACAGAGGGGAAATATTGGGCTAATGATCTAAGTTTTGAGCAAGGTCAGTAGGTAGTTACGGGATATTTCATCCAGCCCATAGATTACCTAAGAATCTGAGTTCCAAGCAAGGCATAAAGTTCGTTACAAGATATTTTATCATGCCCATCAATTACCTGGGGACCTAAATTGTTAGTAAGGCTTGTACGTAGTAATGAAATATTTCACCTTGCCCATGGATCACATTGAGTATAAGAGTTATAAGTAAAGTCAACAGGTCGTTACACGATATTTAATGCATCTCATCGATTACTTCATGATAGTAATTCTTAGTAAGCTGATCAAAGACATGAAGACCGTTGTGAATGATTTAGACCGATTGATCTAATTTGATTGATATGAGTCGAGGAAATAGCCCGACGATTGGTTTTGGACGAAGATGTTAGTTTGAGTTGAGAAAATTTACCTTGATTAGCTTAACCATCCTTAAGCTATAAACGAGTAAGCTAAATAAGGAGAAATTAGATTGCAGCCTTCACTTCGCCTCAATCTTTCCCCTTGCCACATTATATTTTCCCCTTGAGTTCCAGCCACAGTCCCTTTGCCAATCAGTGCTGCATTTATTTCTCCAGCATCACTTGGACACTCATAGACCAAGAGGTCGTTACATGGTAAAAACTTGCACGATCGAGCTAGGGGTTCCAATACATCTTTACTTCATTACAACCAACCCAATTTCTATCAAATTTATATAACACCAATTTGCCTATACCGGTCCCCTTTTTTTATCACCCTTAGCTCCATACCCTACAACAAACATCTATTAAACATACAAACCACAACCCCTACCTTTCTTGGCATAGATAAGTATTTTACATTGAATTGTGATTTGTTTGGCACGACAAAATACCTACATATGTCCAAGAAAGCTAGGGGTTGTGGCTATAGGACTGAGGTGATGAAGATGGGGCTGGTAAAAGAAAAATAAGTGTAGAAAGTATGAAATATGAAAGTAAGTTTCCAAGAATGAAATAAAGATGAAGGGGAACCCGTATCTTGATCGTGCAAGTTTCGATCATGGTCTTCATCGTGAAGGAGTTTCAAAGAGATGGAAAAGAAATAGCTACAACAACGATTGGAAAAGTGACTCTTCAGCAACAAGAGAAAAATTTCAGATAGGAAAATTATGAGTGAGATTAGGGGAAAAGATAAGGGATAAAAGAGAAGGAGACAGAGGGGAAATATTGGGCTAATTATCGAAGTTTTGAGAAAGGTCATTTGGGAGTTACGGGATAATTCATCCAGCCCATAGATTACCTAAGAATCTCAGTTCCAAGCAAGGCAAATAGTTCGTTACAAGATATTTTATCCAGCCCATCAATTACCTGAGGATCAAAATTGTTAATAAGGCTTGTAGGTAGTAATGAAATGCTTTACCTAGCCCATGGATCACATTGAGCATATGAGTTATGAGTAAGGTTGATAGGTCGTTACGCGATATTTCACTCATCTCATCGATTACTTGATGATCGTAATTCTTAGTAAGCTGATCAAAGACATGAAGACCGTTGTTAATGATTTAGACCGACTGATCCAATTTGATTGATATGAGTCGAGGAAATAGCCCAACGATTGGTTTTGGACAAAGAAGTTACTTTGAGCTAAGAAAATTTACCTTGATTAGCTTAACCATCCTTAAGCTGTAAACGAGTAAGCTAAATAAAGAGAAATTAGTGAGAATAAACACTCTAAAACAACTTTAAAAGGTTGGAATTTCTCCCATGGTAAAAGGCGGCGCTTAGGTATTGTGGCGACTCCTCAGTGTGTTGGGTCCACAAGCTCAGCCTAAAGAAGTTGGATTGGTCATCGAATAACTGAGGATTTGAGTCATGACCATAGCCAATAGGTCATAACGGGATATTTCACCCAGCCCATTAATTACCTTAGTATCTGAATTCTAGGGCTAATAAGTCGTTATGAGATATTTCACCTAACCCATCGATTGGGTGAAAATCTGAGCTATGAGTAATTCTTACGGGTCAATAAAAAATATTTCACTAAGCCCATCGATTAAGGGGGATCGAAAATTATTAGTAAGAGCGGTAGGTCCCTATGAAACAATTAGTCGAAGACCTTCTTAAATAATCTAGACTAATCGATCTTATTTGATAGTTATAAGTCTAGAACATTTTCCAATGATCGGCCTACCACTCCCATATCTCTCTGTTTCATCACTTATTTAATAGTTGTCATATCGGTACTTCACCCCATGTCATTATCCTCTTATGCATCGAATTGCAGCCTCCACTTCTCCTCAATCTTTCCCTTTGCCACATTATATTTTCCCCCAATCCAACCCCAAATTTTCTCACCTGAACTCTCACTTGTGGCTGGAACAGTCCCTTTGCCAATCAATGCTGCATTTATTTCTCTGCATCTCTTGGACACTCCTCGACCAAGAGGTCGTTACATGGTCAAAACTTTCACGTTCGAGCTAGGGGTTCCAATACATCTTTACTTCATTGCAACCAAAGCAATTTCTATCAAATTTACATAACACTAATTTGCCTATACCGGTCCCCATCTTTATCACCCTTAGCCCCAAACCCTACAACAAACATCTATAAAACATACAACTCAGAACCTCTACCTTTCTTAGCATAGATAAGTACTTTACATTGAATTGTGATTTGTTTGACACGATCAAATACCTACATATGTCCAAGGACCCGTACTTTGATCATGCAAGCTTCGACCATGGTCTTCTTCGTGAAGGAGTTTCAAAGAGATGCAAAAGAAATAGCTACAACAACGATTGGAAAAAGGGACTCTTCAACAACAAGAGAAAAATTTCAGATAGGGAAATTAGGAATGAGATTAGGGGAAAAGATAGGGATAAAAGACAGGGAGACAGAGGGAAAATATTGAGCTAATGATCCAAGTTTTGTGCATGGTCATTAGGTAGTTACGGGATATTTCATCCAGCCAATAGATTACATCTTAGTTCCAAGCAAGGCATACAGTTCATTACAAGATATTTTATCAAGCCCATCAATTACCTGAGGACCTCAATTGTTAGCAAGGCTTGTACGTAGTAAAGAAATATTTCACCTAGCCCATGGATCACATTGAGTAGGTCTTAGTAAGCTGATCAAAGACATGAAGACCGTTGTGAATGATTTCGATCGATTAATCTAATTTGATTGAATGAATCGACGAAATAGCCCTGCGATTGGTTTTGGACGATGAGGTTAGTTTGAGTTGAGAAAATTTACCTTAGTAAGCTGATCAAAGACAAGAAGACCATTGTGAATGATTTTGATCGATTAATCTAATTTGATTGAATGAATCGACGAATTAGCCCAGTGATTGGTTTTGGACGATGAGGTTAGTTTGAGTTGAGAAAATTTACCTTGATTAGCTTAACCATCCTTAAGCTGTAAACGAGGAAGCTAAATAAGGAGAAATTAGTGAGAATAAACACTCTAAAACTACTTAAACAAGGATGGTATTTCTCCCATGGTAAAAGGCGGGGCTTAGGTATCGGGGCGACTCCTCAATGTGTTGGGTTCACGTGCTCAGCTAAAATAAGTTGGATGGGCCATCAAATACCTAAGGATTTGAGTCATGAGCAAAGCCGATAGGTCGTTATGGGATATTTCACCCAGCCCCTCAATTACCTTAGTATCTGAATTCTAGGGCCAATAAGTCGTTACGGGGTATTTTACCAAACCCATCGATGGGCAGAAAATCTGAGCTATGAGTAAGTCTGACCGTTAAAAAATATTTCACCAAGCCCATCGATTAAGGGAAGATCAAAATTATTAGTAAGGGCGAAAGGTCCCTATGAGATAATTAGACAAAGACGAAGTGAAATAATCTAGACCGATCGATCTTATTTGATAGATAAGAGTCTAGAAGATTTTCCAATCAACGGCCTACCACTCCCCTATCTCTAGCTTCTAGTTTCCCAAGGCTGGATCTTACAGGCGCCTCCTTTCTCTCCACAGTTCCTTCATCTCAATCCTCTCCTCATATTTGTTTCAATTGTTGTTACAGTAACTTCTCACCTCCTTACCAATTTTCCTCTTCCAGATCTCTGGCTGAGAAGCTTGTTGTTCTCTCTGTTATGCCACATATTTAATAGTTGTCACTTAGTCCTTCACCCCATTTTATTATCCTCTTATGCATCGAATTGCCGCCTCTACTTCAGTCTTTTCCTTGGTCATATTATATTTTCCCCCAATCCAACCCCTAATTTTGTCACCTGAACTCTGTTGTGGCTGGCACAGTCCCTTTGCTAAACAGAGCGGCATTTATTTCTCTACCATCTCTTGGACACTCCTCGACCAGGAGGTCGTTACATGGTCAAAACATCCACAATCGAGCGAGGGGTTCCGATACATCTTTACTTCATTGCAACCAACCCAATTTCTATTTTTTTGAATGGTAACCAACCCAATTTCTATTAAATATATATAAGACCAATTTGCCTATACCGGCCCCCATCTTTATCACCCTTAGCTCCATACCCTACAACAAACATCTATTAAACATACAAATCACAACACCTTTCTTAGCATAGATAAGTATTTCACATTGAATTGTGATTTGTTTGACACGATAAAATACCTACATATGTCCAAGAAAGCTAGGGGTTGTGGCTTGAGTACCCAAGGCTGAATCTTACAGGCACCTCCTTTCTCTCAACCGTTCCTCATCTCAACCCTCTCCTCATATTTATTTCAATTGTCGTTATAGTAACTTCTCACCTCCTCACCCATTTTCCTCCTCCAGATCTCTGGCTGAGAAGCTTGTTGTTCTCTCTGTTTCACCACTTATTTAATAGTTGTTACATCAGTCCTTTACCCCGTTTTATTATCCTCTTATGAATCGAATTGCAACCTCCACTTCTCCTCAATCTTTCTCTTTGCCACATTATATTTTTCCCCAATCCAACTCCTAATTTTCTCACCTAAACTCTCTCTTGTGGCTAGAACAGTCCCTTTACCAATCTGTGCTGCATTTATTTCTCTAGCATCTCTTGGACACTCCTCGACCAAGAGACATGGTCGAAACTTGCACGATCGACCTAGGGGTTCCAATACATCTTTTCTTCTTTGCAACCAACCCAATTTCTATCAAATTTACTTAACACCAATCTGCCTATACCAGCCCCCATCTTTATCACCCTTAGCTCCATACCCTACAACAAACATCTATTAAACATACAAATCACAACCCCTACCTTTCTTAGCATAGATAAGTATTTCACATTGAATTAGGATTTGTTTGACACGATAAAATACCTAAATATGTCCAAGAAAGCTAAGGGTTGTGGCTTGAGTGTGTCGATGTAGGGAGAGAGTATGGGACTAAGGTTGATGAAGATGGGGCTGGTAAATGCAAATAAGTGTAGAAAGTATCAAATATGAAAGTAGGTTTCCAAGAATGAAATAAAGATGAAGGGGAACCCATACCTTGATCGTGCAAGCTTCGACCATGGTCTTCGTGAAGAAGTTTCAAAGAGGTGCAAAAGAAATAGCTACAATAACGATTGGAAAAGGGATTCTTCAGCAACAAGAGAAAAATTTCAGATTGGTAAATTAGGAGTGAGATTAGGGAAAAAGATAGGGATAAAAGACAAGGAGACAGAAGGGAAACATTGGGCTAATGATCCAAGTTTTGAGCAAGGTCATTAGGTAATTACGGGATATTCCATCCAGCCATTAGATTACCTAAGAATCTAAGTTCCAAGCAAGGCATATAGTTTGTTACAAGATATTTTATCAAGCCCAACAATTACCTGAGGATCTAAATTGTTTGTAAGGCTTGTAGGTAGTAATGAAATATTTTACCGACCCCAAGGATCACATTGAGTATATGAGTTATGAGTAAGGTCGATAGGTCGTTACGCGATATTTCACTCATCTCATCGATTACTTACTTGAGGATCGTAATTCTTAGTAAGCTGATCAACGACATGAAGACCGTTGTGAATGATTTAGACTGATTGATCTAATTTGATTGATATGAGTCGACGAAATAGCCCGGCGATTGGTTTTAGATGAAGAGGTTAGTTTGAGTTTAGAAAATTTACCTTGATTAGCTTAACCATCCTTAAGCTGTAGACGAGTAAGCTAAATAAGGAGAAATTAGTGAGAATAAAAACTCTAAAACTACTTAAAAAGGATGAAATTTCTCTCATGGTAAAAGGCGGGGCTTAGGTATCATGGCGACTCCTCAGTGTGTTGGGTCCACGTGCTCAGCTAAAAGAAGTTGGATGGGCCCTCGAATACCTAAGGATTAGAGTCATGAGCAAAGCCGGTAGGACTTTATGGGATATTTCACCCAGCCCATCAATTACCTTAGTATCTGAATTCTAGGGCTAATATGTCGTTTCGGGATACTTCACCAAACCCATCGATTGGCAAAAAATCTGAGCTATGGGTAAGTCTGACCATTAAAAAATATTTCACCAAGCCCATCGATTAAGGGAAGATCGAAAATTGTTCGTAAGGGCCATAGTTCTCTATGAGATAATTAATCAAAGACCTTCTGAAATAATCTAGACCGATTGATCTTATTTAATAGATGAGAGTCTAGAAGATTTTCCAATCATCGGCCTACCACTCCCCTATCTCTAGCTCCTAGATTCCCAAGGCTAGATCTTCCAGGCGTCTCCTATCTCTCCACCATTCCTCATCTCAATCCTTTCCACATATTTGTTTCAATTGTTGTTACAGCAACTTCTCAGCTCCTATACCCATTTTCCACCTCCAGATCTCTGCTGAGAAGCTTGTTGTTCTCTCTGTTTCGCCACTTATTCAATAGTTGTCACATCAGTCCATCACCCAATTTTATAATCATCTTATGCATCGAATTGCAGCCTCCAATTCTCTTTGTATTTCCCTTTGCCACAATCTATTTTCCCCCAATCCAACCCCTAATTTTATCTCCCGAACTCTCTGTTGTGGCTAGAACAGTCCCATTGCCAATCAGTGCTCCATTTATTTCTCTAGCATCTCTTCGACACTCCTCGACCAAGAGGTCGTTACATGGTCAAAACTTGCACAACCGAGCTAGGGGTTCCAATACATCTTTACTTCATTGCAACCAACCCAATTTCGACCAAATTTATATAACATAAATTTGCCTATACCACTCCCCATCTTTATCACCCTTAGCTCCATACCCTACAACAAACATCTCTTAAACATACAAATCACAACCCCTACCTTTCTTGGCATAGATAAGTATTTTACGTTGAAATGGGATTTGTTTGACACGATAAAATACCCACATATGTCCAAGAAAGCTAGGGGTTGGGGCTTGAGTGTATGGATGTATCGAGAGTATGGGACTGAGGGTGATGAAGATGTGCCTGGTAAAAGAAAATAAGTGTAGAAAGTATCAAATATGAAAGCAGGTTTCCAAGAATGAAATAAAGATGAAGGGGAACCCGTATCTTGATCGTGCAAGTTTCGATCATGGCCTTCCTCGTGAAGGAGTTTCAAAGAGATGCAAAAGAAATACCTACAACAACGATTGGAAAAGAGACTCTTCAGCAATAAGACAAAAACTACAGATAGGGAAATTAGGACTGAGATTAGGGGAAAAGATAGGGATAAAAGACAAGGACATAGAAGGCAAATATTGGGCTAATGACCCAAATTTTGAGCAAGCTCATTAGGTATTTACGGGATATTTCATCCAGCCCATAGATTACCTAAGAATCCGAGTTCCAAGCAATGCATCTAGTTCGTTAGAAGATATTTTATCAAGCCCATCAATTACCTGAGGATTTAAATTGTTACTAAGGCTTGTAGGTAGTAATGAAATATTTTACCAAGCCCATGGGTCACATTTAGTATATGAGTTATGAGTAAGGTCGATTGGTCGTTACGCGATATTTCACACATCTCATCGATTACTTGAGGATCGTAATTCTTCGTAAGCTGATAAAAGACATGAGGACCGTTGGGAATTATTTAGACCGACTGATCTAATTTGATTGATATGAATGTCGAGGAAATAGCCCGGCGATTGGTTTTGGACTAAGAGGTTAGTTTGAGTTGAGAAAATTTACCTTGATTAGCTTAACCATCATTTAGCTGTAAACGAGTAACCTAAATAAGGCGAAATTAGTGAGAATAAACATTCTAAAACTATTTTAAAAGGTTGGAATTTCTCCCATGGTAAAAGGCGGCGCTTAGATATCGTGGCAGCTCCTCAGTATGTTGGGTCCTCGTGCTCAGCCTAAAGAAGTTCGATGGGCCCTCGAATACCTAAGTATTCGAGTCATGACAATAGCCGATGGTCGTTATGGGATATTTCACCTAACCCATCGATTGGCTGAAAATCTGAGCTATGAGTAAGTCTGACGGGTCACTAAAAAATATTTCACCAAGCCCATCGATTAAGGGAGGATCGAAAATTACTAGTAAGGGCGATAGGTCCCTATGAGATAATTAGTCAGAGACCTACTGAAATAATCTAGACCGATCGATCTTATTTGATAGATAAAAG
Organism: Tasmannia lanceolata; assembly: GCF_043159265.1. Taxonomy (NCBI): domain Eukaryota; kingdom Viridiplantae; phylum Streptophyta; class Magnoliopsida; order Canellales; family Winteraceae; genus Tasmannia; species Tasmannia lanceolata. The sequence continues at coordinate 12,558,537 of NW_027518681.1, forward strand.
TCTAGAAGATATTCCAATGATCGGCCTACCACTCCCCTAACTCTAGCTCCTAGTTTCCCAAGGCTGGATCTTACAGGCGCCTCCTTTCTCTCCACCGTTCCTCATCTTAACCAACATTTAGCTGGAAACGAGTAAGCTAAATATTAGTGAGAATAAACATTCTAAAACTATTTAAAAAGGTTGGAATTTCTCCCATGGTAAAAGGCGGCGCTTAGGTATCGTGGCGACTCCGCAGTATGTTGGGTCCACGTGCTCAGCCTAAAGAAGTTGGATGGGCCGTCGAATACCTAAGTATTTGAGTCATGACAATAGCCGATGGTCGTTATGGGATATTTCACTCAGCCCCATCGATTACCTTAGTATTTGAATTCCAGGGCCAATAAGTCGTTACGAGATATTCCACCTAACCCATCGATTGGCTGAAAATCTGAGCTATGAGTAACTCTGACGGGTCATTATAAAATATTTCACCAAGCCCATCGATTAAGGGTGGATCGAAAATTACTAGTAAGGGTGATAGCTCCCTATGAGATAATTAGTCGGAGACCTTCTGAAATAATCTAGACCGATCGATCTTATTTGATAGATAAGAGTCTATAAGATTTTCCAATGATCGGCCTACCACTCCCCTATCTCTAGCTCCTAGTTTCCCAAGGCTGGATCTTACAGGCGCTTCCTTTCTCTCCACCGTTCCTCATCTCCATCCTCTCCTCATATTTGTTTCAATTGTTGTTACAGCAACATCTCAGCTCCTAACCCAATTTTCACCTCTAGATCTCTTGCTGGGAAGCTTGTTGTTCTCTCTGTTTCGCCACTTATTTAATAGTTGTCACATCAGTCCTTCACCCCATTTTATAATCATCTTATCCATCGAATTGCAGCCGCCACTTCTCCTTTGTATTTCCCTTTGCCACATTCTATTTTCCCCCAACCCAACGCCTAATTTTCTCGCCCGAACTCTCTGTTGTGGCTAGAACAGTCCCATTGCCATTCAGCGCTCCATTTATTTCCCTAGCATCTCTTCGACACTCCTCGACCAAGAGGTCGTTACATGGTCAAAACTTGCACAATCGAGCTAGGGGTTCCAATACATCTTTACTTCATTGCAACCAACCCAATTTCGACCAAATTTATATAACATAAATTTGCCTATACCAGTCCCCATCTTTATCACCCTTAGCTCCATACCCTACAACAAAAGCCTCTTAAACATACAAATCACAACCACTACCTTTCATGGCATAGATCAGTATTTTACGTTGAAATGGGATTTGTTTGACACGATAAAATACCCACATATGTCCAAGAAAGCTAGGGGTTGGGGCTTGAGTGTATGGATGTATCGAGAGTATGGGACTGAGGGTGATGAAGATGTGGCTGGTAAAAGCAAATAAGTGTAAGAAGTATCAAATATGAAAGCAGGTTTCCAAGAACGAAATAAAGATGAAGGGGAACCCGTATCTTGATCGTGCAAGTTTCGAACATGGTCTTCCTCGTGAAGGATTTTCAAAGAAATGCAATAGAAATAGCTACAACAACGATTGGAAAAGCGACTCTTGAGCAACAAGAGAAAATTTTCAGATAGGGAAATAAGGAGTGAGATTAGGGGAAAAGAGAGGGATAAAAGACAAGGAGATAGAAGGCAAATATTGGGCTAATGATCCAAATTTTGAGCAAGGTCATTAGGTATTTACGGGATATTTCATCTAGCCCATAGATTACCTAAGAATCTGAGTTCCAAGCAATGCAGCTAGTTCGTTACAAGATATTTTATCAAGCCCATCAATTACCTGAGGATTTAAATTGTTACTAAGGCTTGTAGGTAGTAATGAAATATTTTACCTAGCCCATGGATCACATTTAGTATATGAGTTATGAGTAAGGTTGATAAGTCGTTACGCGATATTTCACTCATCTCATCGAATACTTGAGGATCGTAATTCTTGGTAAGCTAATAAAAGACATGAAGACCGTTGTGAATGATTTAGACCGACTGATCTAATTTGATTGATATGAATGTCCCGGAAATAGCCCGGCGATTGGTTTTGGACTAAGAGGTTAGTTTGAGTTGAGAAAATTTACCTTGATTAGCTTAACCATCATTTAGCTGTAAATGAGTAAGCTAAATAAGGCAAAATTAGTGAGAATAAACATTCTAAAACTATTTAAAAAGGTTGGAATTTCTCCCATGGTAAAAGGCGGCACTTAGATAACGTGGCAGCTCCTCAGTATGTTGGGTCCACGTGCTCAGCCTAAAGAAGTTGGATGGGCCCTCAAATACCTAAGTATTTGAGTCATGACAATAGCCGATGGTCGTTATGGGATATTTCACCCATCCCATCGATTACCTTCGGATTTGAATTCCAGTTCCACTAAGTTGTTACGAGATATTTCACCTAACCCATCGATTGGCGGAAAATCTGAGCTATGAGTAAGTCTGACAGGTCACTAACAATTTTTCACCAAGCCCATCGATTAAGGGAGGATCGAAAATTACTAGTAAGGGCGATAGGTCCCTATGAGATAATTAGTCGGAGACCTACTGAAATAATCTAGACCGATCGATCTTATTTGATAGATAAAAGTCTAGAAGATTTTCCAATGATCGGCCTACCACTCCCCTAACTCTAGCTCCTAGTTTCCCAAGGCTGGATCTTACAGGCGCCTTCTTTCTCTCCACCGTTCCTCATCTTAACCATCATTTAGCTGGAAACGAGTAAGCTAAATAAGGCAAAATTAGTGAGAATAAACATTCTAAAACTATTTAAAAAGGTTGGAATTTCTCCCATGGTAAAAGGCGGCGCTTAGGTATCCTGGCGACTCCGCAGTATGTTGGGTCCACGTGCTCAGCCTAAAGAAGTTGGATGGGCCCTCGAATACCTAAGTATTTGAGTCAAGACAATAGCCGATGGTCGTTATGGGATATTTCCCTCAGCCCATCGATTACCTTAGTATTTGAATTCCAGGGCCAATAAGTCGTTACGAGATATTTCACCTAACCCATCGATTGGCTGAAAATCTGAGCTATGAGTAACTCTGACGGGTCATTATAAAATATTTCACCAAGCCCATCGATTAAGGGAGGATCGAAAATTACTAGTAAGGGCGATAGCTCCCTATAAGATAATTAGTCGGAGACCTTCAGAAATAATCTAGACCGATCGATCTTATTTGATAGATAAGAGTCTATAAGATTTTCCAATGATCGGCCTACCACTCCCCTATCTCTGGCTCCTAATTTCCCAAGGCTGGATCTTATAGGCGCCTCCTTTCTCTCCACCGTTCCTCATCTCCATCCTCTCCTCATATTTGTTTCAATTGTTGTTACAGCAACTTTTCAGCTCCTAACCCAAGTTCCACCTCTAGATCTCTGACTGAGAAGCTTGTTGTTCTCTCTGTTTCGCCACTTATTTAATAGTTGTCACATCAGTCCTTCACCCCATTTTATAATCATCTTATCCATCGAATTGCAGCCGCCACTTCTCCTTTGTATTTCCCTTTGCCACATTATATTTTCCCCCAACCCAACCCTTAATTTTCTAGCCCGAACTCTCTGTTGTGGCTAGAACAGTCCCATTGCCATTCAGCGCTCCATTTATTTCCCTAGCATCTCTTCGACACTCCTCGACCAAGAGGTCGTTACATGGTCAAAACTTGCACAACCGAGCTAGGGGTTCCAATACATCTTTACTTCATTGCAACCAACCCAATTTTGACCAAATTTATATAACATAAATTTGCCTATACCAGTCCCCATCTTTATCACCCTTAGCTCCATACCCTACAACAAACATCTCTTAAACATACAAATCAAAAACCCCTACCTTTCTTGGCATAGATAAGTATTTTACATTGCAATGCCATTTTTTTGACACGATAAAATACCTCCATATGTCCAAGAAAGCTAGGGGTTGGGGCTTGAGTGTATGGATGTATGGAGAGTATGGGACTGTGAGTGATGAAGATGTGGCTGGTAAAAGCAAATAAGTGTAGAAAGTATCAAATATGAAAGTAGGTTTCAAAGAATGAAATAAAGATGAAGGGGAACCCGTATCTTGATCGTGCAAGTTTCGATCATGGTCTTCCTCGTGAAGGAGTTTCAAAGAGATGCAAAAGAAATACCTACAACAACGATTGGAAAAGAGACTCTTCAGCAACAAGAGAAAAACTACAGATAGGGAAATTAGGACTGAGATTAGGGGAAAAGATAGGGATAAAAGACAAGGAGATAGAAGGCAAATATTGGGCTAATGATCCAAATTTTGAGCAAGGTCATTAGGTCGTTACGGGATATTTCATCCAGCCCATATATTACCTAAGAATCTGAGTTCCAAGCAATGCATCTAGTTCGTTACAAGATATTTTATCAAGTCCATCAATTACCTGGGGATTTAAATTGTTACTAAGGCTTGTAGGTAGTAATTAAATATTTTACCTAGCCCATGCATCACATTTAGTATATGAGTTATGAATAAGGACAATAGGTCGTTACACGATATTTCACTCATCTCATCGATTACTTGAGGATCGTAATTCTTCGTAAGATGATAAAAGACATGAAGGCCGTTGTGAATGATTTAGACCGACTGATCCAATTTGATTGATATGAAAGTCGAGGAAATAGCCCGACGATTGGTTTTGGACTAAGAGGTTAGTTTGAGTTGAGAAAATTTACCTTGATTAGCTTAACCAGTATTTAGCTGTAAACGAGTAAGCTAAATAAGGCGAAATTAGTGAGAATAAACATTCTAAAACTATTTACAAAGGTTGGAATTTCTCCCATGGTAAAAGGCGGCGCTTAGGTATCGTGGCTACTCCTTAGCACGTTGGCTCCACGTGCTCAGCCTAAAGAAGTTGGATGGGCCCTCGAATACCTAAGTATTTGAGTCATGACAATAGCCGATGGTCGTTATGGGATATTTCACCCAGCCCATCAATTACCTTAGTATTTGAATTCCATGGCCAATAAGTCGTTACGAGATATTTCACCTAACCCATCGATTGGCTGAAAATCTGAGCTATGAGTAAGTCTGACGGGTCATTAAAAAATATTTCACCAAGCCCATCGATTAAGGAAGGATCGAAAATTACCAGTAAGGGCGATAGGTCCCTATGAGATAATTAGTCGGAGACCTTCTGAAATAATCTAGACCGATCGATCTTATTTGATAGATAAGAGTCTAGAAGATTTTCCAATGATCGGCCTACCACTCCCCTATCTCTAGCTCCTAGTTTCCAGGATCTTACAGACGCCTCCTTTCTCTCCACCGTTCCTCATCTGAATCCTCTCCCCATATTTGTTTCAATTGTTGTTACAGCAACTTCTCAGTTCCTAACCCATTTTCCACCTCTAGAACTCTGGCTGAGAAGCTTGTTGCTGTTTCGCCACTTATTTAATAGTTGTCACATCAGTCCTTCACCCCATTTTATAATCATCTTATCCATCGAATTGCAGCCTCCACTTCTCCTTTGTATTTCCTTTTGCCACATTCTATTTTCCCCCAACCCAACCCTTAATTTTCTCGCCCGAACTCTCTGTTGTGGCTAGAACAGTCCCATTGCCATTCAGCGCTCCATTTATTTCCCTAGCATCTCTTCGACACTCCTCGACCAAGAGGTCATTACTTGGTCAAAACTTACACGACCGAGCTAGGGGTTCCAATACATCTTTACTTCATTGCAACCAACCCAATTTCGATCAAATTTGTACAACATAAATTTGCCAATACCAGTCCCCATCTTTATCACCCTTAGCTCCATACCCTACAACCAACATCTCTTAAACATACAAATCACAACCCCTACCTTTCTTGGCATAGATAAGTATTTTACATTGCAATGGGGTTTTTTTCACACGATAAAATACCTAGATATGTCCAAGAAAGCTAGGGGTTGGGGCTTGAGTGTATGGATGGATGGAGAGTATGGGACTGTGGGTAATGAAGACGTGGCTGGTAAAAGCAAATAAGTGTAGAAAGTATCAAATATGAAAGTAGGTTTCCAAGAATGAAATAAAGATGAAGGGGAGAACCCGTATCTTGATCGTGTAAGTTTCGATCATGGTCTTCCTCGTGAAGGAGTTTTAAAGAAATGCAAAAGAAATAGCTGCAACAACGATTGGAAAATGGACTAATCAGCAACAAGAGAAAAACTTCAGATAGGGAAATTAGGAGTGAGATTAGGGTAAAACATAGAAAGACAAGGAGATAGAAGGCAAATATTGGGCTGATGATCCAAATTTTGAGCAAGGTCATTAGGTCGTTACGGGATATTTCATCCAGCCCATAGATTACCTAAGAATTTGAGTTCCAAGCAATACATCTAGTTCGTTACAAGATATTTTATCAGGCCCATCACCTGGGGATTTAAATTGTTACTAAGGCTTGTAGGTAGTAATGAAATATTTTACCTAGCCCATGCATCACATTTAGTATATGAGTTATGAGTAAGGTCAATAGGTCGTTACACGATATTTCACTCAACTCATCGATTACTTGAGGATCGTAATTCTTCGTAAGCTGATAAAAGAGATGAAGACCATTGTGAATGATTTAGAGAGACTGATCTAATTTGATTGAAATGAATGTCGAGGAAATAGCGCGGCGATTGGTTTTGGACTAAGAGGTTAGTTTGAGTTGAGAAAATTTACCTTTATTACCTTAACCACCATTTAGCTGTAAACGAGTAAGCTAAATAAGGCGAAATTAGTAAGAATAAACATTCTAAAACTATTTACAAAGGTTGGAATTTCTCGCATGGTAAAAGGCGGCGCTTAGGTATCGTGGCTACTCCCCAGCATGTTGGCTCCACGTGCTCAGCCTAAAGAAGTTTGATGGGCCCTCGAATACCTAAGTATTTGAGTCATGACAATAGCCGATGGTCGTTATGGGATATTTCACCCAGCCCATCGATTACCTTAGTATTTGAATTCCAGGGCCAATAAGTCGTTATGAGATATTTCACCTAACCCATCGATTGGCTGAAAATCTGAGCTATGAGTAAGTCTGACGCGTCATTAAAAAATACTTCACCAAGCCCATCGATTAAGGGAGGATCGAAAATTACTAGAAAGGGCGATAGGTCCCTATGAGATAATTAGTAGGAGACCTTCTGAAATAATCTAGACCGATCGATCTTATTTGATAGATAAGAGTCTAGAAGATTTTCCAATGATCGGCCTACCACTCCCGTATCTCTAGCTCCTAGTTTCACAAGGCTGGATCTTACAGACGCCTCCTTTCTCTCCACCGTTCCTCATCTCAATCCTCTCCCCATATTTGCTTCAATTGTTGTTACAACAACTTCTCAGCTCCTAACCCATTTTCCACCTCTAGATCTCTGGCTGAGAAGCTTGTTGTTCTCTCTGTTTCGCCACTTATTTAATAGTTGTCACATCAGTCCTTCACCCCATTTTATATTCATCTTATCCATCGAATTGAAGCCTCCACTTCTCCTTTGTATTTCCTTTTGCCACATTCTATTTTCCCCCAACCCAACCCTTAATTTTCTCGCCCGAACTCTCTGTTGTGGCTAGAACAGTCCCATTGCCATTCAGCGCTCCATTTATTTCCCTAGCATCTCTTCGACACTCCTCGACCAAGAGGTCGTTACTTGGTCAAAACTTGCACGACCGAGCTAGGGGTTCCAATACATCTTTACTTCATTGCAACCAACCCAATTTCGATCAAATTTGTATAACATAAATTTGCCAATACCAGTCCCCATCTTTATCACCCTTAGCTCCATACCCTACAACAAACATCTCTTAAACATACAAATCACAACCCCTACCTTTCTTGGCATAGATAAGTATTTTACATTGAAATGGGATTTGTACGACAAGATAAAATACCTACATATGTCCTAGAAAGCTAGGGGTTGGGGCTTGAGTGTATGGATGTATGTATGGAGAGTATGGGACTCAGGGTGATGAAGATGTGGCTGGTAAAAGCAAATAAGTGTAGAAAGTATCAAATATGAAAGTAGGTTTCCAGTATGAAATAAAGATGAAGGGGAACCGGTATCTTGATCGTGCAAGTTTTGATCATGGTCTTCCTCGTGAAGGAGTTTCAAAGAGATGCAAAAGAAATAGCTACAACAACGATTGGAAAAATGACTCATCAGCAACAATAGAAAAACTTCAGATAGGGAAATTAAGACTGAGATTAGGGGAAAAGATAGAAAGACAAGGAGATAGAAGACAAATATTGGGCTAATGATCCAAAGTTGGGGCAAGGTCATTAGGTAGTTACGGGATATTTCATCCAGTCCATAGATTACCTAAGAATCTGAGTTCCAAGCAATGCATCTAGTTCGTTACAAGATATTTTATCAAGCCCATCAATTACCTGAGGATTTAAATTGTTAGTAAGGCTTCTAGGTAGTAATGCAATATTTTACCTAGCCCATGGATCATATTTAGTTTATGAGTTATGAGTAAGGTCGATAGGTCATTACGCGATATTTCACTCATCTCATCGATTACTTGAGGATCGTAATTCTTCGTAAGCTGATAAAAGACATGAAGACCGTTGCGAATGATTTAGATTGACGGATCCAATTTTCATTGATATGAATGTCGAGAAAATAGCCCGGCGATTGTTTTTGGACTAAGAGGTTAGTTTGAGTTGAGAAAATTTACCTTGATTAGCTTAGCCATCATTTAGCAGTAAACGAGTAAGCTAAATAAGGCGAAATTAGTGAGAATAAACATTCTAAAACTATTTAAAAAGGTTGGAATTTCTCCCATGGTAAAAGGCGGCGCTTAGGTATCATGGCGACTCCTCAGTATGTTAGGTCCACGTGCTCAGCCTAAACAAGTTGGATGGGCCCTCGAATACCTAAGTATTTGAGTCATGACAATAGCCGATGGTCGTTATAGGATATTTCACCCAGCCCATCGATTACCTTAGTATTTGAATTCCAGGGCCAATAAGCCGTTACGAGATATTTCACCTAACCAATCAATTGGCTGAAAATCTGAGCTATGAGTAAGTCTGACGGCTCATTAAAAAATATTTCACCAAGCCCATCAATTAAGGGAGGATCAAAAATTACTAGTAAGGGCGATAGGTCCCTATGAGGTAATTAGTCGGAGACCTTCTGAAATAATCTAGACCGATCAACTTATTTGATAGATAAGAGTCTAGAGGATTTTTCAATGATCGGCCTACCACTCCCTTATCTCTAGCTCCAAGTTTCCCCAGGCTGGATCTTACAGGCGCCTCCTTTCTCTCCACCCTTCCTCATCTCAATCCTCTCCCCATATTAGTTTCAATTGTTGTTACAGCAACTTCTCAGCTCCTAACCCATTTTCCACCTCTAGATCTCTGGCTGAGAAGCTTGTTGTTTTCTCTGTTTCGCCACTTATTTAATTGTCACATCAGTCCTTCAGCCCATTTTATAATCATCTTATCCATCGAATTGCAGCCTCCACTTCTCCTTTGTATTTCCCTTTGCCACATTCTATTTTCCCCCAACCCAACCCTTAATTTTCTCGCCCGAACTATCTGTTGTGGCTAGAACACTCCCATTGCCAATCAGTGTTCCATTTCTTTCTCTAGCATCTCTTCGCACTCCTCGACCAAGAGGTCGTTACATGGTCAAAACTTGCACGACCGAGCAAGGGGTTCCAATACATCTTTACTTCATTGCAACCAACCCAATTTCGATCAAATTTGTATAACATAAATTTGCCTATATCAGTCCCCATCTTTATCACCCTTAGCTGCATACCCTACAACAAACATCTCTTAAACATACAAATCACAACCCCTACCATTCTTGGCATAGATAAGTATTTTACATTGAAATGGGATTTGTTTGACACGATAAAATACCTACATCTGTCCAAGAAATCTAGGGGTTGGGGGTTGAGTGTATGGATGTATGGAGAGTATGGGACTGAGGGTGATGAAGATGTGGCTGGTAAAAGCAAATAAGTGTAGAAAGTATCAAATATGAAAGTAGGTTTCCAAGAATGAAATAAAGATGAAGGGGAACCCGTGTCTTGATCGTGCAAGTTCCGATTATGGTCTTCCTCGTGAAAGAGTTTCAAAGAGATGCAAAAGAAATAGCTACAACAACGATCGCAAAAGGTACTCTTCAGCAACAAGAGAAAAACTTCAGATAGGGAAATTAGGACTGCGATTAGGGGAAAAGATAGGGATAAAAGACAAGGAGATAGAAGGCAAATATTGGGCTAATGATCCAAATTTTGAGCAAGGTCATTAGGTAGTTACGGGATATTTCATCCAGCCCATAGATTACCTAAGAATCTGAGTTCCAAGCAATGCATCTAGTTCGCTACAAGATATTTTATCAAGCCCACCAATTACCTGACGATTTAAATTTTTAGTAAGGCTTGTAGGTAGGAATGAAATATTTTAGCTAGCCCATGGATCACATTTAGTATATGAGTTATGAGTAAGGTCGATAGGTCGTTACGTGATATTTCACTCATGTCATCGATTACTTGAGGATTGTAATTCTTCGTAAGCTGATAAAAGACATGAAGACCGTTGTGAATGATTTAGACCGACTGATCTAATTTGATTGATATGAATGTCGAGGAAATAGCCCCGCGATTGGTTTTGGACTTAGAGGTTAGTTTGAGTTGAGAAAATTTACCTTGATTAGCTTAACCATCATTTAGCTATAAACGAGTAAGCTAAATAAGGCAAAATTAGTGAGAATAAACAATCTAAAACTATTTAAAAAGGTTGGAATTCCTCCATTGGTAAAAGGCGGCGCTTAGGTATTGTGGCGACTCCGCAGTATGTTGGGTCCACGTGCTCAGCCTAAAGAAGTTAGATGGGCCCTCGAATACATAAGTATTTGAGTCATGACAATAGCCGATGGTCGTTATGGGATATTTCACCAAGCCCATCGATTACCTTAGTATTTGAATTCCAGGGCCAATAAGTCGTTACGAGATATTTCACCTAACCCATCGATTGGCTGAAAATCTGAGCTATGAGAAAGTCTGACAGGTCATTAAAAAATATTTCACCAAGCCCATCGATTAAGGGAGGATCGAAAATTACTAGTAAGTGTGGTAGGTCCCAATGAGATAATAAGTCGGAGACCTACTGAAATAATCTAGACCGATCGATCTTATTTGATAGATAAAAGTCTAGAAGATTTTCCAATGATCGGCCTACCACTCCCCTAACTCTAGCTCCTAGTTTCCCAAGGCTGGAACTTACAGGCGCCTCCTTTCTCTCCACCGTTCCTCATCTCAATCCTCTCCCCATATTTGCTTCAATTGTTGTTACAACAACTTCTCAGCTCCTAACCTATTTTCCACCTCTAGATCTCTGGCTGAGAAGCTTGTTGTTCTCTCTGTTTCGCCACTTATTTAATAGTTGTCACATCAGTCCTTCACCCCATTTTATAATCATCTTATCCATCGAATTGAAGCCTCCACTTCTCCTTTGTATTTCCTTTTGCCACATTCTATTTTTCCCCCAACCCAACCCTTAATTTTCTCGCCCGAACTCTCTGTTGTGGCTAGAACAGTCCCATTGCCATTCAACGCTCCATTTATTTCCCTAGTCCTCGACCAAGAGGTCGTTACTTGGTCAAAACTTGCACGACCGAGCTAGGGGTTCCAATACATCTTTACTTCATTGCTACCAACCCAATTTCGATCAAATTTGTATAACATAAATTTGCCTATGCCACTCCCCATCTTTATCACCCTTAGCTCCATACCCTACAACAAACATCTCTTAAACATACAAATCACAACCCCTACCATTCTTGGCATAGATAAGTATTTTACATTGAAATGGGATTTGTTTGACACGATAAAATACCTACATATGTCCAAGAAAGCTAGGGGTTGGGGCTTTAGTGTATGGATGTATGGAGAGTATGGGACTGAGGGTGATGAAGATGTGGCTGGTAAAAGCAAATAAGTGTAGAAAGTATCAAATATGAAAGTAGGTTTCCTAGAATGAAATAAAGATGAAGGGGAACCCGTATCTTGATCGAGCAAGTTTCGATCATGGTCTTCCTCGTGAAGGAGTTTCAAAGAGATGCAAAAGAAATAGCTACAACAACGATTGGAAAAGGGACTCTTCAGCAATTAGAGAAAAACTTCAGATAGGGAAATTAGGAGTGAGATTAGGGGAAAAGATAGGGATAAAAGACAAGGAGATAGAAGTCAAATATTGGGCTAATGATCCAAGTTTTGAGCAAGGTCATTAGGTAGTTACGGGATATTTCATCCAGCCCATAGATTATTTAAGAATCTGAGTTCCAAGCAATGCATCTAGTTCGTTACAAGATATTTTATCAAGCCCATCAATTACCTGAGGATTTAAATTGTTAGTAAGACTTGTAGGTAGAAATGAAATATTTTACCTAGCCCATGGATCACATTTAGCATATGAGTTATGAGTAAGGTCGATAGGTCGTTACGCGATATTTCACTCATCTCATCGATTACTTGAGGATCGTAATTTTTCGTAAGCTCATAAAAGACATGAAGACCGTTGTGAATGATTTAGACCTACTGATCTAATTTGATTGATATGAATGTCGTGGAAATAGCCCAGCGATTGGTTTTGGAGTAAGAGGTTAGTTTGAGTTGAGAAAATTAACTTTGATTAGCTTAACCATCCTTAAGCTATAAACGAGACAGCTAAATAAGGATAAATTAGTGAGAAAAAACATTCTAAAACTATTTGAAAAGGTTGGAATTTCTTCCATGGTAAAAGGCGGCACTTAGGTATCGTGGCGACTCCTCAGTGTGTTGGGTCTACGTGCTCAGCCTAAAGAAGTTGGATGGGCCATCGAATACCTAAGCATTTGGGTCAATGAAAATAGCCGATGGTCGTTATGGGATATTTCACCCAGCCCATCGATTACCTTAGTATTTGATTTCCAGGGCCAATAAGTCGTTACGGGATATTTCACCTAACCCATCGATTGCCTGAAAATCTGAGGTATGAGTAAGTCTGACGGGTCATTAAAAAATATTTCACCAACCCATCGATTAAGGGAGGACCGAAAATTATTAGTAAGGGCGATAGGTCCCTATGATAAAATTAGTCGAAGACCTTCTGAAATAACCTAGACTGATCGATCTTATTTAATAGATAAGAGTGTAGAAGATTTTCCAATGATCGGGCTACCACTCCCCTATCTCTAGCACCTAGATTCCCAAGGCTAGATCTTACAGGCATCTCCTTTCTCTCCACCGTTCCTTGTCTCAATCCTCTCCACATAATTGTTCCAATTGTTGTTACAGCAACTTCTCAGCTCCTTACCCATTTTCCACCTCCAGATCTCTGGCTGAGAAGCTTGTTGTTCTCTCTGTTTCGCCACTTAATTAATAGTTGTCACATCAGTCCTTCACCCCATTTTATTATCATCTTATGCATCGAATTGCAGCCTCCACTTCTCTTCGTATTTCCCTTTGCCACATTCTGTTTTGCCCCAAACCAACCCCTAATTTTCTCACCCGAACTCTCTGTTGTGGCTAGAACAGTCCCATTGCCAATCAGTGCTCCAATTGTTTCTCTAGCATCTCTTCGACACTCCTCGACCAAGAGGTCGTTACATGGTCAAAACTTGCACGACCGAGCTAGGGGTTCCAATACATCTTTACTTCATTGCAACCAACCCAATTTCGATCAATTTTATATAACATAAATTTGCCTATACCAGTCCCCATCTTTATCACCCTTAGCTTCATACCCTACAACAAACATGTCTTAAACATACAAATCACAACCCCTACCTTTTTTGGCATAGATAAGTATTTTACGTTGAAATGGGATTTGTTTGACACGATAAAATACCTACATATGTCCAAGAAAGCTAGGGGTTGGGGCTTGAGCGTATGGATGTATGGAGAGTATGGGACTGAGGTCGATGAAGATGTGGCTGGTAAAAGCAAATAAGTTTAGAAAGTATCAAATATGAAAGTAGGTTTCCAAAAATGAAATAAAGATGAAGGGGAACCCGTATCTTGATCGTGCAAGTTTTAATGATGGTCTTCCTCGTGAAGGGTTTCAAAGATATGCAAAAGAAATAGCTACAACAACGATTGGAAAAGGGACTCTTCAGCAACAAGAGAAAAACTTCAGATAGGGAAATTAGGAGTGAGATTATGGGAAAAGATAGGGATAAAAGACAAGGAGATAGAAGGCAAATATTGGGCTAATGATCCAAATTTTGAGCAAGGTCATTAGGTAGTAACGGGATATTTCATCCAGCCCATAAATTACCTAAGAATCTGAGTTCCAAGCAATGCATCTAGTTCGTTACAAGATATTTTATCAACCCCATCCATTACCTAAGGATTTAAATTGTTAGTAAGGCTTGTAGGTAGTAATGAAATATTCTACCTAGCCCATGGATCACATTTAGTATATGAGTTATGAGTAAGGTCGATAGGTCGTTACGCGATATTTCACTCATCTCATCGATTACTTGAGGATCGTAATTCTTCGTAAGCTGATAAAAGTCATGAAGACCGTTGTGAATAATTTAGACCGACTGATCTAATTTGATTGATATGAATGTCGAGAAAATAGCCCGGCGATTGGTTTTGGAGTAAGAGGTTAGTTTGAGTTGAGAAAATTTACTTTGATTAGCTTAACCATCATTTAGCTGTAAACGAGTGAGCTAAATAAGGCGAAATTAGTGAGAATAAACATTCTAAAACTATTTAAAAAGGTTGGAATTTCTCCCATGGTAAAAGGCGGTGCTTAGGTATCGTCGCGACTCCTCAGTATGTTGGGTCCACGTGCTCAGCCTAAAGAAGTTGGATGGGCCCTCGAATACCTAAGTATTTGAGTCAAGACAATAGCCGATGGTCGTTATGGGATATTTCCCTCAGCCCATCGATTACCTTAGTATTTGAATTCCAGGGCCAATAAGTCGTTACGAGATATTTCACCTAACCCATCGATTGGCTGAAAATCTGAGCTATGAGTAACTCTGACGGGTCATTATAAAATATTTCACCAAGCCCATCGATTAAGGGAGGATCGAAAATTACTAGTAAGGGCGATAGCTCCCTATAAGATAATTAGTCGGAGACCTTCTGAAATAATCTAGACCGATCGATCTTATTTGATAGATAAGAGTCTATAAGATTTTCCAATGATCGGCCTACCACTCCCCTATCTCTGGCTCCTAATTTCCCAAGGCTGGATCTTATAGGCGCCTCCTTTCTCTCCATCGTTCCTCATCTCAATCCTCTCCTCTTATTTGTTTCAATTGTTGTTACAGGAACTTCTCAGCTCCTTACCCATTTTCCACCTCTAGATCTCTGGCTGAGAAGCCTATTGTTCTCTCTGTTTCGCCACTTATTTAATAGTTGTCACTTCAGGCTTTCACCCCATTTTATAATCATCTTATGCATCGAATTGCAGCCTCCACTTCTCCTTTGTATTTCCCTTTGACACATTCTATTTTCCCCCAATCCAACCCTTAATTTTCTAGCCTGAACTCTCTGTTGTGGCTAGAACAGTCCCATTGCCAATCAGTGCTGCATTTATTTCTCTAGCATCTCTTCGACACTCCTCGACCAAGAGGTCGTTACATGGTCAAAACTTGGACGACCGAGCTAGGGGTTTCCAATACAGCTTTACTTCATCGCAACCAACCCAAATTTCGATCAATTTTATATAACATAAATTTGCCTATACCAGTCCCCATCTTTATAACAAACATCTCTTAAGCATACAAATCACAACCCCTACCTTTCTTGGCATAGATAAGTATTTTACATTGAAATGGGATTTGTTTGACACGATAAAATACGTACATATGTCCAAGAAAGCTAGGGGTTGGGGCTTGAGTGTATGGATGTATGGAGAGTATGGGACTGAAGGTGATGAAGATGTGGCTGGTAAAAGCAAATAAGTGTAGAAAGTATCAAATATGAAAGTAGGTTTCGAAGAATGAAATAAAGATGAAGGAGAACTTGTATCTTGATCGTGCAAGTTTCGATCATGGTCTTCCTCGTGAAGGAGTTTCAAAGAGATGCAAAAGAAATAACTACAACAACGATTGGAAAAGGGACTCTTAAGCAATAAGAGAAAAACTTCAGATAGGGAAATTAGGAATGAGATTAGGGAAAAAGATAGGGATAAAAGACAAGGAGATAGAAGTCAAATATTGGGCTAATGATCCAAGTTTTGAGCAAGGTCATTAGGTAGTTACGGGATATTTCATCCAGCCCATAGATTACCTAAGAATCTGAGTTCCAAGCAATGCATCTAGTTCGTTACAAGATATTTTATCAAGCCCATCAATTACCTGAGGATTTAAATTGTTAATAAGGCTTGTAGGTAGTAATGAAATATTTCTCCTAGCCCATGGATCACATTTACAATATGATTTATGAGTAAGGACGATAGGTCGTTACGCGATATTTCACTCATCTCATCGAATACTTGAGGATCGTAATTCTTGGTAAGCTGATAAAAGACATGAAGACCGCTCTGAATGATTTAGACCGACTGATCTAATTTGATTGATATGAATGTCGAGGAAATAGCCCGGCGATTGGTTTTGAACTAAGAGGTTAGTTTGAGTTGAGAAAATTTACCTTGATTAGCTTAACCATCCTTAAGCTGTAAACGAGTAAGCTAAATAAGGAGAAATTAGTGAGAATAAACATTCTAAAAGTATTTAAAAAGGTTGGAATTTCTCCCATGGTAAAAGGCGGCGCTTAGGTATCGTGGCGAATCCTCAGTATGTTGGGTCCACGTGCTCAGCCTAAAGAAGTTGGATGGGCCCTCGAATACCTAAGGATTTGAGTCATGATAATAGCCGATGGTCGTTATGGGATATTTCACCCAGCCCATCGATTACCTTAGTATTTGAATTCCAGGGCCAATAAGTTGTTACGGGATCTTTCACCTATCCCATCGATTGGCTGAAAATCTGAGCTTATGAGTAAGTCTGACGGGTCATTAAAAAATATTTCACCAAGCCCATCGAATAAGGGAGGATTGAAAATTACTAGTAAGGGCGATAGGTCCCTATGAGATAATTAGTCGGAGACCTTCTGAAATAATCTAGACCGATAGATCTTATTTGATAGATAAGAGTCTAGAAGATTTTCCAATGATCGGCCTACCAGTCCCCTATCTCTAGCTCCTAGTTTCCCAAGGCTGGATCTTACAGGTGCCTCCTTTCTCTCCACCGTTCCTCATCTCAATCATCTCCTCTTATTTGTTTCAATTGTTGTTACAGCAACTGCTCAGCTCCTTCCCCATTTTCCAAGCAATGCATTATGGATCAGATTGAGTATATGAGTTATGAGTAAGGTCGATAGGTCGTTACGCGATATTTCACTCATCTCATCGATTACTTGAGGATCGTAATTCTTAGTAAGCTGATCAAAGACATGAAGACCGTTGTGAACGATTTAGACCGGTTGATCTAATTTGATTGATATGAGTCGAGGAAATAGCCCGACGATTGGTTTTGGACGAAGAGGTTAGTTTGAGTTGAGAAAATTTACCTTGATTAGCTTAACCATCCTTAAGCTGTAAACGAGTAAGCTAAATAAGGATAAATTAGTGAGAATAAACACTTTAAAACTACTTAAAAGGCAGGGCTATGATATCGTGGAGACTTCTCAGTGTGTTGGGTCCAAGGTTGCCAGAGCGGGAATCAAAGCAGGATTCGAACGCTCCTAGGGAAGAATCCTGCTCAAGGTTGCCAGAGCAAGAATCGAAAGCGGGAATCAAAGGCTCTTAGGGAAGAATCCTGCTTCCTTGGTAAGGTCCACGTGCTCAGCCTAAAGAAGTTGGATGGGCCATCGAATACCTAAGGATTTGGGTCATTACGATAGCCGATAGGTCGCTACGGGATATTTCACCCACCCCATCATTACCTTAGTATCTGAATTCTACGGCCAATAAGTCGTTACGGGATATTTCACCTAACCCATCGATTGGCAGAAAATCTGAGCTATGAGTAAGTCTGAGGGGTCATTAAAAAATATTTCACCAAGCCCATCGATTAAGGGAGGATCGAAAATTATTAGTAAGGGCGATAGGTCTCTATGAGATAATTAGTCGAAGACCTTCTGAAGTAATCTAGACAGATCGATCTTATTTGATAGATAAGAGTCTAGAGCATTTTCCAATGATCGGCCTACCACTCCCCTATCTCTAGCTCCTAGTTTCCCAAGGCTGGATCTTACAGGTGCCTCCTTTCTCTCCACCATTCCTCATCTCAATCCTCTCCTCATATTTGTTTCAATTGTTGTTACAGTACCTTCTCACCTCCTTACCCATTTTTATCCTCTAGATCTCTGGCTAACAAGCCTGTTGTTCTCTTTGTTTCACCACTTATTTAATAGTTGTCACATTAGTCCTTCACCCCATTTTATTATCCACTTATGCATCGAATTGCATCCTCCACTTCTCCTCAATCTTTCCCTTTGCCACATTATATTTTCTCTGAATCAACCCCTAATTTTCACACCTGAACTCTCTCTTGTAGCTGGAACAGTCCCTTTGGCAATCAATGCTGCATTTATTTCTCTAGGATCTCTTGGACACTCTTCGACCAAGAGGTCATTACATGGTCAAAACTTACACGATCGAGCTAGGGTTTCCAATACATCTTTACTTCATTGCAAGCAACCCAATTTCTATCAAATTTATATAACACCAATTTGCCTATACCAGTCCCCATGTAACAGAGAGAACCGTGTTTTGATATTTGCGCTAACCTATGTTGTCTTTTAGTATTTAAAGACCTGTCAAAAGGTTATTACAGTTACCATAAAGCTCTCACAAGCCACTTAAAAAAGAATAGACAAACTAGAACCTCGCAGCAAATAACAAAACATGGTCGTGCCGATATCATTTCCCTTAAAAAAGTAAAACAAAAATAACAGAATAAAGAAATTTAATGTAAATATTTAAAATATTTAAAAAAAAATCCATATAAAAATTCAGCATTAAACAGTAAATAAAGATGAAATCATATATGTTGAACAGTTGAACTCAATGAGTACTTTTCAAAGTCCACCAAATTTTTCTATGAAAATCTTTTACTTTCCAGATAACAAGAGATCTGAGACTGTAAAAAGAAGTATGGCTCTTTCCTTCATGCACGATCATCGGTCGGCAACATGGTGGCCGATAGAATGGCTAGGCTAGGACTATCCAAAGAAGAGTTGGATCTTTTATATTCTTCCACCCCATAGTCCTATTTGGTTTTTCATATTTTTCTTTCCTGTATATCTTATGTTTGTACTTCGACCATCTTGGCCCCCCCTTTTTTCAATAAATTGGCAATCATTCAAAAAAAAACAGAGAGAATCATGTATAAATACACAATGCATACATGCATACATATGTACGTAAGTAGTGTGTACCTGTGTGTGTGTACTAGTAGAAAACCCTGTGCATTGACAAAAATGCATTAGCAATTGAACAATCATATAAATTTCTAAATGACAGTCATCTACATATTGCATGAAATATTTACTTCTAAAGTAAAACAATTATCAGAATTAAAATCAAATCTAAACAGAGTACAATGCCTTTTTAAACTGCATAATGGTCCGATGCCTTAATGAGCTATAATTGACTATTGATCTATTTCCCTCTGCACATTCTCATAAATCTGAAAAGTGAGACGAAATGTTACACATCAAAGAGAGATTTTACGAAAAGAAAAAATTAATGGTTAATTCAAAGAAGCATTTAAAGTATTTTGGGTAGAAAAATTAAATAAGCGATATCATTGTATATTGATTGATATGTTATAAACGAAGAAAAAATGCAATACCCATCATGGTTAGAAGAAAAAATAATTTATGGGGTATAATGAGAAGACTCATTTCTTCTTTTATTTCAATTAGTGAGAAGAATTCAAGTCTTCAAGAAGTTTTTGTAGAAAAAAGAGTAGTACAGAAATGGAAAATAAGCCCAGGTGAAAAAGAAATGTAAAAGCTTGCTGAAACCTCTCATTTCCAACACTGAGTAAGTTACCTATACTGAATGAGAATAAGAAACAAAACAAAGTGTAAAAGCTTTTACAAAGGAGAAAAGCGGTGAAGTGTAAAAGTTTTCTGAAATTTCCCATTTCCGAGACTCAGTAAGCTACCTATACTCCATGAGAATAAGGAAAAAACAAAGAAGGATAAAAGCTTTTACATAGGAGAAAAGCAAAGACATGTGACTGGGTAAACGAAGTGTAAAAGAAATGTAAAAGCAAAGAAGTGTTGCAGAAATGTAAAAGAACTGTAAAAGAAATGTAAAAACAAAGAAGAGCAGAGGAAGTGTAAAAGAAAGTACAAGCAACAAAGAAATGTAAAAGCCTTCTGAAAGTAAAAGCTTGCTGAATTGGGTAAAAGTAAGAAATGTAGAAACAAAGGAGTGTAAAAGAAATGTAAAATCAAAGAAGAGTAAAAGCTTCCAACAGTGAGTAAGATACCAATACTGAATGAGAATAGAAAAAAAGCTTCCAACAGTGTGTAAAAGAAATGTAAAAGCAGAGAAATGTAAAAGTTTTCTGAAATTTCCCATTTCCAACACTCGTGGCATGTTTGGCTACCATGATTTTTTTCCTGGAATATTAGCTTACCCAATGGTGGGGGAAGGTGGGAGATGGATAAGTAGGAGAGGGTACGAATGAGGAGTAGGCAAGAAAAGCCTAAAAAACCAGGAAACAAAAAACTCCCCTCAGAATACGACCAACTTTTTCCTGATTTTTTAGCCACTTCTCACACTCAAATCATCCGAGCCCTCGCAAGCCTCCCCTTCTCCTACCAGCCATACCCCTCTTCTCACCACTTGGAGACACTAATTTACCATGAAAAAAACTCCTAGTGGCCAGACGTGGCCTCAATAAAGTACCTATACTCCATGAGAATAAGAAAAAAAAAACATAGAAGTGTAAAAGCATATGAGAAAAGCAAAGACAGGTGACTGGGTAAAAGATACGAAAAGAAACGTAAAAGCAAAGAAGTATTAGAGAAATGTAAAAGAACTGTAAAAGAAATGTAAAAACAAAGAAGTGTAGAGAAAGTGTAAAAGAAAGTGTAAAAGAAAGCGAAAGCAAGAAAGAAGTGTAAAAACAAAGAAATGTAAAAGCCTTCTGGCAGTAAAAGCTTTCTGAATTGTGTAAAATTAAAGAAACGTAAAAACAAAGAAGTTTAAAAGAAATGTAAAGGCAGAGAAGGGTAAAAGCTATCTGAAATTCCCCATTTCCAACAGTAACTATACTCCATGAGAAGAAGGAAAAAAACAAAGTGTAAAAGATTTTACAAAGGAGAAAAGCAAAGAAGTGATGATGTAGGGAAGGGCAAAGAGATTTCAGAACTTCTTTGGGATCTTGACTTTAAATTGTCCTGTAAGCATTCGTGAGGGAAAGGGAATCAGGGGTTACCGCATCCGGGCTTCTGGGCTGCAATACATTGCTGTGGGTTTCCAGTGCACTCAGCAAGCAGATAGGCTAAAGCAAGCAGTATGGCAAACAAAATCAAAATTCAGATACGAAGCTACTGAAAGAAAAGCTCTACATGCTCTAACAACATGAATCACAGAAAGAGTTTATTAATCTAAACTAACACAAAAATACATAAACTACTATTCTAAGACTAAAAAAATCAAAGAAAAATACCTGAGTTAAAACATGCTGGTGAAAGTTCGTCAATTACTCTCCCAAAAACTCCAGAACAAAGGGAAATATCTACATTTGGTAATGCAATTATACTCAAATCAATGAAGTTTTTGCTCACTGTCAACATTGGTGAGTGGGGCATCAGAAATACATTTGGTAATGAAATTATACTCAATAAAAAAAAGGGCCAGGATTATCACGAGGTTTATTATATGTAAATAAACATTGGTAATTGTGATTGTAACCACTAATTGTTTTGGAAAATGGGGTGTTGTGGCAGGTAATCAAACGAAAGCTTTAAAATAGACTCGGAAAATGGGGTGGCAATATTATAGCCCACATAAAATATGAAAGAACAATAATTTTATAAAGTAAGGGCCTTGAGAAAGCAAAAGTAAATTCTATTTTTATATGAGCGTACCTTGAGAAGGCGGCCTTGGATCCTGGTGCTGGAAAGAGGAATCGTTGTACAGTGAGAGAAAATCATGGGTAGGTTTTTTTCCCTGTAATCACGTGATAACCCAGTAACTTCAAATCAAATATTCTTTCGCTTCACTACACCATAACTAAATAAAATAGGAGAAATATAAAGTGAAAAACGCTCACTTTTTAATTAATGGATACCTTCGGTTCTAAACGGTCTAGGTTGAGGAAGCTCCATACACCCAAAAGAAATTTTCTTTTCTTTTTCCTCCCTCTTAATTCCTAGTCTCAGCTTCTTGGTATTTCCAAATCGCCGAATATCCGAATCTCTTTTTTCCAGGGAAATGAAGAGGATTTTAATCCGAGGCTGAAAATTCGAAAATCTCTGCTTACTCTCACTACCCTGATCGAAATAGCCAATTGAATTTTGCAACACTTTGACCGAAATTCGCTCTCTAAATGCAGCAAAACTGAAACTTCTAAATTCCTCAAATTCTCTTCCTTTTTGCGAATTTCGTGAGTCCCGCTGAGAAAATCTGAGATAAGAACTTGAATTCTAACCCTGTAGACAAACCTGAATGTGAAATCGGTTCAAAGAGATCTTCGGACCTCAATCTGGAAAAACTTCTCCAAAATGAATGCAAGGGGTCAACCAATTGAGGTGAATTCACCTTATCCAATTCAAGATTTTAGATGCTTTATAACTCAATCCACATTCATCTTCTTACACCGAAAAGTATCACAAATGAAATTTTTGATTTGAAGCTTCGGATAAGTTTATTCACTCTGTTAAAAAAAATGTAAAAGCAAAACAGTGTTAGAGAAATGTGAAAGAAATGTAAAAACAAAGAAGTGTAGAGGAAGTGTAAAAGAAAGTGAAAGCAACAAAGAAGTGTAAAAAACAAAGAAATGTAAAAGCCTTCTGAAAGTAAAAGCTTTATGAATTGGGTAATGTGAAACAACCAGTTACTCCAAAAGCTTAAGCTGTTGGAGAAGGCGTTATTTATTCGTTTATACTTTAACACTCCCCCTCATGTGTGGTCCCCCTCTTTCTTTGGGTTGGCCTCTACACGTGGCACATGTGGCCCCTCTATTGGGTTTGGCCATTGCATGTGGATTTCTGCTATCGAGGAGGTTTGAACCCAGGCATTTTGCTCTGATGCCATGTGAAACAACCAGTTACTCCAAAAGCTTAAGCTGTTGGAGAAGGCGTTATTTATTCGTTTATACTTTAACAGGTAAAATTAAAGAAATGTAAAAACAAATAAGTTTAAAAGAAATGTAAAGGCAAAGAAGTGTAAAAGCTATCTGAAATTCCCCATACAATAACTATACTCTATGAGAAGAAGGGAAAAAACGAAGTGTAAAAGATTTTACAAAGGAGAAAAGAAAAGAAGTGTAAAAGCTTTTGAGACAGGGTTTTCCATTTGGTCTTTTCAGTAGTGGGAGAAAAAAAAAAGAAAAAAAAAAGGAAAAGAGAGAAGCAGTAGAATAAATTACAAAAGGAGAAAAAGAGGATACATGTATATAAAATTGGCAAGCATTCAGGGTTTGGATTCGATTTTCATTTGGGGTTTGATTTACCCATTCACAGAGGATACCAAGACTGATGATGTAGGTAAAGAGAGAGGCAGTAGAATAGATTACAAAGGAGAAAAAGAGGATACATGTATATAAAATTGGCAAGTATTCAAGGTTTGGATATTATTTTCATTTGGGATTTGATTTACCCATTCACAGAGGATACCAAGACTGATGATGTAGGGAAGGGCAAAGACAATTCCCAACTTCTTTGGGATCTTCACTTTAAATCGTCCTGTAAGCATTCGTGAGGAAAAGGGAATCAGGGGTTACCGCATCCGGGCTTTTGGGCTGCAATACATTGCTGTGGGTTTCCAGTGCACTCAGCAAGCAGATAGGCTAAAGCAAGCAGTATGGCAAACAAAATCAAAATTCAGATACGAAGCTACTGAAAGAAAAGCTCTACATGCTCTAACAACATGAATCACAGAAAGAGTTTATTAATCTAAACTAACATAAACTACTATTCTAAGACTAAAAAAATCAAAGAAAAATACCTGAGTTAAAACATGCTGGTGAAAGTTCGTCAATTACTCTCCCAAAAACTCCAGAACAAAGGGAAATATCTACATTTGGTAATGAAATTATACTCAATCAATGAAGTTTTTGCTCACTATCAACATTGGTGAGTGGGGCATCAGAAATACATATGGTAATGAAATTATACTCAATAAAAAAAAGGGCCAGGATTATCACGAGGTTTATTATATGTAAATAAACATTGGTAATTGTGATTGTAACCACTAATTGTTTTGGAAAATGGGGTGTTGTGGCAGGTAATCAAACAAAAGCTTTAAAATAGACTCGGAAAATGGGGTGGCAATATTATAGCCCACATAAAATATGAAAGAACAAACATTTTATAAAGTAAGGGCATTGAGAAAGCAAAAGTAAATTCTATTGTTATATGAGTGTACCTTGAGAAGGCGGCCTTGGATCCTGGCGCTGGAAAGAGGAATCGTTGTATAGTGAGAGAAAATCATGGGTAGGTTTTTTTCCCTGTAATCACATGATAACCCAGTAACTTCAAATCAAATATTGTTTCGCTTCACAACACCATAACTAAATAAAATAGGAGAAATATAAAGTGAAAAACGCTCACTTTTTAATTAATGGATACCTTCGGTTCTAAACGGTCTAGGTTGAGGAAGCTCCATACACCCAAAAGAAATTTTCTTTTCTTTTTCCTCCCTCTTAATTCCGAGTCTCAGCTTCTTGGTATTTCCAAATTGCCGAATATCCGAATCTCTTTTTTCCAGGGAAATGAAGAGGATTTTAATCCGAGGCTGAAAATTCGAAAATCTCTGCTTACTCTCACTACCCTGATCGAAATAGCCAATTGAATTTTGCAACACTTTGACCGAAATTCGCTCTCTAAATGCAGCAAAACTGAAACTTCTAAATTCCTCAAATTCTCTTCCTTTTTGCGAATTTCGTGAGTCCCGGTGACAAAATCTGAGATAAGAACCTGAATTCTAACCCTGTAGACAAACCTGAATGTGAAATCGGTTCAAAGAGATCTTCGGACCTCAATCTGGAAAAACTTCTCCAAAATGAATGCAAGGGGTAAACCAATTGAGGTGAATTCACCTTATCCAATTCAAGATTTTAGATGCTTTATAACTCAATCCACATTCATCTTCTTACACCGAAAAGTATCACAAATGAAAATTTTGATTTGAAGCTTCGGATAAGTTTGATTTGAAGCAAACAAGAAGAAAATAAAGAAAAAATAGGAACAAAATAAAATCCTAACTCACTTTCGTAGGAATCACGATTGCACTTAGCACGTGCAACAAGCCTTTAAACGCCTAGGTTACCCTAGTGGACGAGTTGTGTCTCGTGAGTGTTTGCAGTGAATATGCACACAAAATTCTGAAAACAAACTTTTCTTTTCAAATCCCACTATAAAGTAAAGCCAAAAATTTCTAATCCTGTTTCTTTAATATATTGCTCAAAATAGAAGAACAAGAATACCCCCATACTAAAACTTTGCATTATATCCCAAGTTGGAAAAATTAGAAAAATATTTTAATCAAGGAATCCTCTTTTGAATTTGTCCTACTTTGCTCCCTTAAACTTGCCTCTAATGTAATCGGACCATAAAAGAAATTTGATTTTTGAAACTTAATAGAAAAATTGCAATCTTATATGGTCCACCATCCTTTACACTTTTCCATTACTTTCTAAGAATAGAACTCACTTTTGTAATCCTCTACTGCTTTTGGCGTGAATGACATGCAGGGCATGCACCAGACACCCAGGCTACTAAGCAGTGTCCGACTAATCTTTGATTTGCATATATCATAGACATTGATGCATATGAGTTCAAGCTTTACTTTTGATTACGTGCAATGCTTTGATTTATTAAGCTTTCTAATTGACCCATGTATGGAGTTTTCAGTCAGTTGCTCTCAAGCCAGATGGCTTTAAGGAACTAGGCATAAAAACCCTTCAGACTTAATAGCTCAAGTCAAAAAGGCTACAAATCAAAACTATAATCAAAAGGTAAACTTTCTAAAAATATTTTTTTTTTCAACCTTTCTTTCCTTTTTCACCATACCATATAAAAAGCAAGTTTCTATTTCTATTTCTTATTCAAATCCTTTTAAAAGAAAGATTCCAAAAGAAAAACAAAACTAAGAAAGGAAAGTATTCTTTCTAATTTTTCAAATTCCAAAATTAAAATATCCACTAACTTTCTTTCTTAAAATAGGAACACAACTTTCCTTTTAAGAATACCAAGTTCTTTCTAATTTGAGAAAAATACCAAAAACAAAAGGAAAAGAAAATTTCTAACTTTAACTATAGAAAAGATTAGAAAAGAAAGTTTCCAAAAATAACCCAGTAACTTCAAATCAAATATTCTTTCGCTTCACAACACCATAACTAAATAAAATAGGAGAAATATAAAGTGAAAAACGCTCACGTTTTAATTAATGGATACCTTCGGTTCTAAACGGTCTAGGTTGAGGAAGCTCCATACACCCAAAAGAAATTTTCTTTTCTTTTTCCTCCCTCTTAATTCCGAGTCTCAGCTTCTTGGTATTTCCAAATCGCCGAATATCCGAATCTCTTTTTTCCAGGGAAATGAAGAGGATTTTAATCCGAGGCTGAAAATTCGAAAATCTCTGCTTACTCTCACTACCCTGATCGAAATAGCCAATTGAATTTTGCAACACTTTGACCGAAATTCGCTCTCTAAATGCAGCAAAACTGAAACTTCTAAATTCCTCAAATTCTCTTCCTTTTTGCGAATTTCGTGAGTCCCGGTGACAAAATCTGAGATAAGAACCTGAATTCTAACCCTGTAGACAAACCTGAATGTGAAATCGGTTCAAAGAGATCTTCGGACCTCAATCTGGAAACACTTCTCCAAAATGAATGCAAGGGGTAAACCAATTGAGGTGAATTCACCTTATCCAATTCAAGATTTTAGATGCTTTATAACTCAATCCACATTCATCTTCTTACACCGAAAAGTATCACAAATGAAAATTTTGATTTGAAGCTTCGGATAAGTTTATTCACTCTGTTAAAAAAAAATGTAAAAGCAAAAAAGTGTTAGAGAAATGTGAAAGAAATGTAAAAACAAAGAAGTGTAGAGGAAGTGTAAAAGAAAGTGAAAGCAACAAAGAAGTGTAAAAAACAAAGAAATGTAAAAGCCTTCTGAAAGTAAAAGCTTTATGAATTGGGTAATGTGAAACAACCAGTTACTCCAAAAGCTTAAGCTGTTGGAGAAGGCGTTATTTATTCGTTTATACTTTAACACTCCCCCTCATGTGTGGTCCCCCTCTTTCTTTGGGTTGGCCTCTACACGTGGCACATGTGGCCCCTCTATTGGGTTTGGCCATTGCATGTGGATTTCTGCTATCGAGGAGGTTTGAACCCAGGCATTTTGCTCTGATGCCATGTGAAACAACCAGTTACTCCAAAAGCTTAAGCTGTTGGAGAAGGCGTTATTTATTCGTTTATACTTTAACAGGTAAAATTAAAGAAATGTAAAAACAAATAAGTTTAAAAGAAATGTAAAGGCAAAGAAGTGTAAAAGCTATCTGAAATTCCCCATACAATAACTATACTCTATGAGAAGAAGGGAAAAAACGAAGTGTAAAAGATTTTACAAAGGAGAAAAGAAAAGAAGTGTAAAAGCTTTTGAGACAGGGTTTTCCATTTGGTCTTTTCAGTAGTGGGAGAAAAAAAAAAGAAAAAAAAAAGGAAAAGAGAGAAGCAGTAGAATAAATTACAAAAGGAGAAAAAGAGGATACATGTATATAAAATTGGCAAGCATTCAGGGTTTGGATTCGATTTTCATTTGGGGTTTGATTTACCCATTCACAGAGGATACCAAGACTGATGATGTAGGTAAAGAGAGAGGCAGTAGAATAGATTACAAAGGAGAAAAAGAGGATACATGTATATAAAATTGGCAAGTATTCAAGGTTTGGATATTATTTTCATTTGGGATTTGATTTACCCATTCACAGAGGATACCAAGACTGATGATGTAGGGAAGGGCAAAGACAATTCCCAACTTCTTTGGGATCTTCACTTTAAATCGTCCTGTAAGCATTCGTGAGGAAAAGGGAATCAGGGGTTACCGCATCCGGGCTTTTGGGCTGCAATACATTGCTGTGGGTTTCCAGTGCACTCAGCAAGCAGATAGGCTAAAGCAAGCAGTATGGCAAACAAAATCAAAATTCAGATACGAAGCTACTGAAAGAAAAGCTCTACATGCTCTAACAACATGAATCACAGAAAGAGTTTATTAATCTAAACTAACATAAACTACTATTCTAAGACTAAAAAAATCAAAGAAAAATACCTGAGTTAAAACATGCTGGTGAAAGTTCGTCAATTACTCTCCCAAAAACTCCAGAACAAAGGGAAATATCTACATTTGGTAATGAAATTATACTCAATCAATGAAGTTTTTGCTCACTATCAACATTGGTGAGTGGGGCATCAGAAATACATATGGTAATGAAATTATACTCAATAAAAAAAAGGGCCAGGATTATCACGAGGTTTATTATATGTAAATAAACATTGGTAATTGTGATTGTAACCACTAATTGTTTTGGAAAATGGGGTGTTGTGGCAGGTAATCAAACAAAAGCTTTAAAATAGACTCGGAAAATGGGGTGGCAATATTATAGCCCACATAAAATATGAAAGAACAAACATTTTATAAAGTAAGGGCATTGAGAAAGCAAAAGTAAATTCTATTGTTATATGAGTGTACCTTGAGAAGGCGGCCTTGGATCCTGGCGCTGGAAAGAGGAATCGTTGTATAGTGAGAGAAAATCATGGGTAGGTTTTTTTCCCTGTAATCACATGATAACCCAGTAACTTCAAATCAAATATTGTTTCGCTTCACAACACCATAACTAAATAAAATAGGAGAAATATAAAGTGAAAAACGCTCACTTTTTAATTAATGGATACCTTCGGTTCTAAACGGTCTAGGTTGAGGAAGCTCCATACACCCAAAAGAAATTTTCTTTTCTTTTTCCTCCCTCTTAATTCCGAGTCTCAGCTTCTTGGTATTTCCAAATTGCCGAATATCCGAATCTCTTTTTTCCAGGGAAATGAAGAGGATTTTAATCCGAGGCTGAAAATTCGAAAATCTCTGCTTACTCTCACTACCCTGATCGAAATAGCCAATTGAATTTTGCAACACTTTGACCGAAATTCGCTCTCTAAATGCAGCAAAACTGAAACTTCTAAATTCCTCAAATTCTCTTCCTTTTTGCGAATTTCGTGAGTCCCGGTGACAAAATCTGAGATAAGAACCTGAATTCTAACCCTGTAGACAAACCTGAATGTGAAATCGGTTCAAAGAGATCTTCGGACCTCAATCTGGAAAAACTTCTCCAAAATGAATGCAAGGGGTAAACCAATTGAGGTGAATTCACCTTATCCAATTCAAGATTTTAGATGCTTTATAACTCAATCCACATTCATCTTCTTACACCGAAAAGTATCACAAATGAAAATTTTGATTTGAAGCTTCGGATAAGTTTGATTTGAAGCAAACAAGAAGAAAATAAAGAAAAAATAGGAACAAAATAAAATCCTAACTCACTTTCGTAGGAATCACGATTGCACTTAGCACGTGCAACAAGCCTTTAAACGCCTAGGTTACCCTAGTGGACGAGTTGTGTCTCGTGAGTGTTTGCAGTGAATATGCACACAAAATTCTGAAAACAAACTTTTCTTTTCAAATCCCACTATAAAGTAAAGCCAAAAATTTCTAATCCTGTTTCTTTAATATATTGCTCAAAATAGAAGAACAAGAATACCCCCATACTAAAACTTTGCATTATATCCCAAGTTGGAAAAATTAGAAAAATATTTTAATCAAGGAATCCTCTTTTGAATTTGTCCTACTTTGCTCCCTTAAACTTGCCTCTAATGTAATCGGACCATAAAAGAAATTTGATTTTTGAAACTTAATAGAAAAATTGCAATCTTATATGGTCCACCATCCTTTACACTTTTCCATTACTTTCTAAGAATAGAACTCACTTTTGTAATCCTCTACTGCTTTTGGCGTGAATGACATGCAGGGCATGCACCAGACACCCAGGCTACTAAGCAGTGTCCGACTAATCTTTGATTTGCATATATCATAGACATTGATGCATATGAGTTCAAGCTTTACTTTTGATTACGTGCAATGCTTTGATTTATTAAGCTTTCTAATTGACCCATGTATGGAGTTTTCAGTCAGTTGCTCTCAAGCCAGATGGCTTTAAGGAACTAGGCATAAAAACCCTTCAGACTTAATAGCTCAAGTCAAAAAGGCTACAAATCAAAACTATAATCAAAAGGTAAACTTTCTAAAAATATTTTTTTTTTCAACCTTTCTTTCCTTTTTCACCATACCATATAAAAAGCAAGTTTCTATTTCTATTTCTTATTCAAATCCTTTTAAAAGAAAGATTCCAAAAGAAAAACAAAACTAAGAAAGGAAAGTATTCTTTCTAATTTTTCAAATTCCAAAATTAAAATATCCACTAACTTTCTTTCTTAAAATAGGAACACAACTTTCCTTTTAAGAATACCAAGTTCTTTCTAATTTGAGAAAAATACCAAAAACAAAAGGAAAAGAAAATTTCTAACTTTAACTATAGAAAAGATTAGAAAAGAAAGTTTCCAAAAATAACCCAGTAACTTCAAATCAAATATTCTTTCGCTTCACAACACCATAACTAAATAAAATAGGAGAAATATTAAGTGAAAAACGCTCACGTTTTAATTAATGGATACCTTCGGTTCTAAACGGTCTAGGTTGAGGAAGCTCCATACACCCAAAAGAAATTTTCTTTTCTTTTTCCTCCCTCTTAATTCCGAGTCTCAGCTTCTTGGTATTTCCAAATCGCCGAATATCCGAATCTCTTTTTTCCAGGGAAATGAAGAGGATTTTAATCCGAGGCTGAAAATTCGAAAATCTCTGCTTACTCTCACTACCCTGATCGAAATAGCCAATTGAATTTTGCAACACTTTGACCGAAATTCGCTCTCTAAATGCAGCAAAACTGAAACTTCTAAATTCCTCAAATTCTCTTCCTTTTTGCGAATTTCGTGAGTCCCGGTGACAAAATCTGAGATAAGAACCTGAATTCTAACCCTGTAGACAAACCTGAATGTGAAATCGGTTCAAAGAGATCTTCGGACCTCAATCTGGAAACACTTCTCCAAAATGAATGCAAGGGGTAAACCAATTGAGGTGAATTCACCTTATCCAATTCAAGATTTTAGATGCTTTATAACTCAATCCACATTCATCTTCTTACACCGAAAAGTATCACAAATGAAAATTTTGATTTGAAGCTTCGGATAAGTTTATTCACTCTGTTAAAAAAAAATGTAAAAGCAAAAAAGTGTTAGAGAAATGTGAAAGAAATGTAAAAACAAAGAAGTGTAGAGGAAGTGTAAAAGAAAGTGAAAGCAACAAAGAAGTGTAAAAAACAAAGAAATGTAAAAGCCTTCTGAAAGTAAAAGCTTTATGAATTGGGTAATGTGAAACAACCAGTTACTCCAAAAGCTTAAGCTGTTGGAGAAGGCGTTATTTATTCGTTTATACTTTAACACTCCCCCTCATGTGTGGTCCCCCTCTTTCTTTGGGTTGGCCTCTACACGTGGCACATGTGGCCCCTCTATTGGGTTTGGCCATTGCATGTGGATTTCTGCTATCGAGGAGGTTTGAACCCAGGCATTTTGCTCTGATGCCATGTGAAACAACCAGTTACTCCAAAAGCTTAAGCTGTTGGAGAAGGCGTTATTTATTCGTTTATACTTTAACAGGTAAAATTAAAGAAATGTAAAAACAAATAAGTTTAAAAGAAATGTAAAGGCAAAGAAGTGTAAAAGCTATCTGAAATTCCCCATACAATAACTATACTCTATGAGAAGAAGGGAAAAAACGAAGTGTAAAAGATTTTACAAAGGAGAAAAGAAAAGAAGTGTAAAAGCTTTTGAGACAGGGTTTTCCATTTGGTCTTTTCAGTAGTGGGAGAAAAAAAAAAGAAAAAAAAAAGGAAAAGAGAGAAGCAGTAGAATAAATTACAAAAGGAGAAAAAGAGGATACATGTATATAAAATTGGCAAGCATTCAGGGTTTGGATTCGATTTTCATTTGGGGTTTGATTTACCCATTCACAGAGGATACCAAGACTGATGATGTAGGTAAAGAGAGAGGCAGTAGAATAGATTACAAAGGAGAAAAAGAGGATACATGTATATAAAATTGGCAAGTATTCAAGGTTTGGATATTATTTTCATTTGGGATTTGATTTACCCATTCACAGAGGATACCAAGACTGATGATGTAGGGAAGGGCAAAGACAATTCCCAACTTCTTTGGGATCTTCACTTTAAATCGTCCTGTAAGCATTCGTGAGGAAAAGGGAATCAGGGGTTACCGCATCCGGGCTTTTGGGCTGCAATACATTGCTGTGGGTTTCCAGTGCACTCAGCAAGCAGATAGGCTAAAGCAAGCAGTATGGCAAACAAAATCAAAATTCAGATACGAAGCTACTGAAAGAAAAGCTCTACATGCTCTAACAACATGAATCACAGAAAGAGTTTATTAATCTAAACTAACATAAACTACTATTCTAAGACTAAAAAAATCAAAGAAAAATACCTGAGTTAAAACATGCTGGTGAAAGTTCGTCAATTACTCTCCCAAAAACTCCAGAACAAAGGGAAATATCTACATTTGGTAATGAAATTATACTCAATCAATGAAGTTTTTGCTCACTATCAACATTGGTGAGTGGGGCATCAGAAATACATATGGTAATGAAATTATACTCAATAAAAAAAAGGGCCAGGATTATCACGAGGTTTATTATATGTAAATAAACATTGGTAATTGTGATTGTAACCACTAATTGTTTTGGAAAATGGGGTGTTGTGGCAGGTAATCAAACAAAAGCTTTAAAATAGACTCGGAAAATGGGGTGGCAATATTATAGCCCACATAAAATATGAAAGAACAAACATTTTATAAAGTAAGGGCATTGAGAAAGCAAAAGTAAATTCTATTGTTATATGAGTGTACCTTGAGAAGGCGGCCTTGGATCCTGGCGCTGGAAAGAGGAATCGTTGTATAGTGAGAGAAAATCATGGGTAGGTTTTTTTCCCTGTAATCACATGATAACCCAGTAACTTCAAATCAAATATTGTTTCGCTTCACAACACCATAACTAAATAAAATAGGAGAAATATAAAGTGAAAAACGCTCACTTTTTAATTAATGGATACCTTCGGTTCTAAACGGTCTAGGTTGAGGAAGCTCCATACACCCAAAAGAAATTTTCTTTTCTTTTTCCTCCCTCTTAATTCCGAGTCTCAGCTTCTTGGTATTTCCAAATTGCCGAATATCCGAATCTCTTTTTTCCAGGGAAATGAAGAGGATTTTAATCCGAGGCTGAAAATTCGAAAATCTCTGCTTACTCTCACTACCCTGATCGAAATAGCCAATTGAATTTTGCAACACTTTGACCGAAATTCGCTCTCTAAATGCAGCAAAACTGAAACTTCTAAATTCCTCAAATTCTCTTCCTTTTTGCGAATTTCGTGAGTCCCGGTGACAAAATCTGAGATAAGAACCTGAATTCTAACCCTGTAGACAAACCTGAATGTGAAATCGGTTCAAAGAGATCTTCGGACCTCAATCTGGAAAAACTTCTCCAAAATGAATGCAAGGGGTAAACCAATTGAGGTGAATTCACCTTATCCAATTCAAGATTTTAGATGCTTTATAACTCAATCCACATTCATCTTCTTACACCGAAAAGTATCACAAATGAAAATTTTGATTTGAAGCTTCGGATAAGTTTGATTTGAAGCAAACAAGAAGAAAATAAAGAAAAAATAGGAACAAAATAAAATCCTAACTCACTTTCGTAGGAATCACGATTGCACTTAGCACGTGCAACAAGCCTTTAAACGCCTAGGTTACCCTAGTGGACGAGTTGTGTCTCGTGAGTGTTTGCAGTGAATATGCACACAAAATTCTGAAAACAAACTTTTCTTTTCAAATCCCACTATAAAGTAAAGCCAAAAATTTCTAATCCTGTTTCTTTAATATATTGCTCAAAATAGAAGAACAAGAATACCCCCATACTAAAACTTTGCATTATATCCCAAGTTGGAAAAATTAGAAAAATATTTTAATCAAGGAATCCTCTTTTGAATTTGTCCTACTTTGCTCCCTTAAACTTGCCTCTAATGTAATCGGACCATAAAAGAAATTTGATTTTTGAAACTTAATAGAAAAATTGCAATCTTATATGGTCCACCATCCTTTACACTTTTCCATTACTTTCTAAGAATAGAACTCACTTTTGTAATCCTCTACTGCTTTTGGCGTGAATGACATGCAGGGCATGCACCAGACACCCAGGCTACTAAGCAGTGTCCGACTAATCTTTGATTTGCATATATCATAGACATTGATGCATATGAGTTCAAGCTTTACTTTTGATTACGTGCAATGCTTTGATTTATTAAGCTTTCTAATTGACCCATGTATGGAGTTTTCAGTCAGTTGCTCTCAAGCCAGATGGCTTTAAGGAACTAGGCATAAAAACCCTTCAGACTTAATAGCTCAAGTCAAAAAGGCTACAAATCAAAACTATAATCAAAAGGTAAACTTTCTAAAAATATTTTTTTTTTCAACCTTTCTTTCCTTTTTCACCATACCATATAAAAAGCAAGTTTCTATTTCTATTTCTTATTCAAATCCTTTTAAAAGAAAGATTCCAAAAGAAAAACAAAACTAAGAAAGGAAAGTATTCTTTCTAATTTTTCAAATTCCAAAATTAAAATATCCACTAACTTTCTTTCTTAAAATAGGAACACAACTTTCCTTTTAAGAATACCAAGTTCTTTCTAATTTGAGAAAAATACCAAAAACAAAAGGAAAAGAAAATTTCTAACTTTAACTATAGAAAAGATTAGAAAAGAAAGTTTCCAAAAATAACCCAGTAACTTCAAATCAAATATTCTTTCGCTTCACAACACCATAACTAAATAAAATAGGAGAAATATTAAGTGAAAAACGCTCACGTTTTAATTAATGGATACCTTCGGTTCTAAACGGTCTAGGTTGAGGAAGCTCCATACACCCAAAAGAAATTTTCTTTTCTTTTTCCTCCCTCTTAATTCCGAGTCTCAGCTTCTTGGTATTTCCAAATCGCCGAATATCCGAATCTCTTTTTTCCAGGGAAATGAAGAGGATTTTAATCCGAGGCTGAAAATTCGAAAATCTCTGCTTACTCTCACTACCCTGATCGAAATAGCCAATTGAATTTTGCAACACTTTGACCGAAATTCGCTCTCTAAATGCAGCAAAACTGAAACTTCTAAATTCCTCAAATTCTCTTCCTTTTTGCGAATTTCGTGAGTCCCGGTGACAAAATCTGAGATAAGAACCTGAATTCTAACCCTGTAGACAAACCTGAATGTGAAATCGGTTCAAAGAGATCTTCGGACCTCAATCTGGAAACACTTCTCCAAAATGAATGCAAGGGGTAAACCAATTGAGGTGAATTCACCTTATCCAATTCAAGATTTTAGATGCTTTATAACTCAATCCACATTCATCTTCTTACACCGAAAAGTATCACAAATGAAAATTTTGATTTGAAGCTTCGGATAAGTTTATTCACTCTGTTAAAAAAAAATGTAAAAGCAAAAAAGTGTTAGAGAAATGTGAAAGAAATGTAAAAACAAAGAAGTGTAGAGGAAGTGTAAAAGAAAGTGAAAGCAACAAAGAAGTGTAAAAAACAAAGAAATGTAAAAGCCTTCTGAAAGTAAAAGCTTTATGAATTGGGTAATGTGAAACAACCAGTTACTCCAAAAGCTTAAGCTGTTGGAGAAGGCGTTATTTATTCGTTTATACTTTAACACTCCCCCTCATGTGTGGTCCCCCTCTTTCTTTGGGTTGGCCTCTACACGTGGCACATGTGGCCCCTCTATTGGGTTTGGCCATTGCATGTGGATTTCTGCTATCGAGGAGGTTTGAACCCAGGCATTTTGCTCTGATGCCATGTGAAACAACCAGTTACTCCAAAAGCTTAAGCTGTTGGAGAAGGCGTTATTTATTCGTTTATACTTTAACAGGTAAAATTAAAGAAATGTAAAAACAAATAAGTTTAAAAGAAATGTAAAGGCAAAGAAGTGTAAAAGCTATCTGAAATTCCCCATACAATAACTATACTCTATGAGAAGAAGGGAAAAAACGAAGTGTAAAAGATTTTACAAAGGAGAAAAGAAAAGAAGTGTAAAAGCTTTTGAGACAGGGTTTTCCATTTGGTCTTTTCAGTAGTGGGAGAAAAAAAAAAGAAAAAAAAAAGGAAAAGAGAGAAGCAGTAGAATAAATTACAAAAGGAGAAAAAGAGGATACATGTATATAAAATTGGCAAGCATTCAGGGTTTGGATTCGATTTTCATTTGGGGTTTGATTTACCCATTCACAGAGGATACCAAGACTGATGATGTAGGTAAAGAGAGAGGCAGTAGAATAGATTACAAAGGAGAAAAAGAGGATACATGTATATAAAATTGGCAAGTATTCAAGGTTTGGATATTATTTTCATTTGGGATTTGATTTACCCATTCACAGAGGATACCAAGACTGATGATGTAGGGAAGGGCAAAGACAATTCCCAACTTCTTTGGGATCTTCACTTTAAATCGTCCTGTAAGCATTCGTGAGGAAAAGGGAATCAGGGGTTACCGCATCCGGGCTTTTGGGCTGCAATACATTGCTGTGGGTTTCCAGTGCACTCAGCAAGCAGATAGGCTAAAGCAAGCAGTATGGCAAACAAAATCAAAATTCAGATACGAAGCTACTGAAAGAAAAGCTCTACATGCTCTAACAACATGAATCACAGAAAGAGTTTATTAATCTAAACTAACATAAACTACTATTCTAAGACTAAAAAAATCAAAGAAAAATACCTGAGTTAAAACATGCTGGTGAAAGTTCGTCAATTACTCTCCCAAAAACTCCAGAACAAAGGGAAATATCTACATTTGGTAATGAAATTATACTCAATCAATGAAGTTTTTGCTCACTATCAACATTGGTGAGTGGGGCATCAGAAATACATATGGTAATGAAATTATACTCAATAAAAAAAAGGGCCAGGATTATCACGAGGTTTATTATATGTAAATAAACATTGGTAATTGTGATTGTAACCACTAATTGTTTTGGAAAATGGGGTGTTGTGGCAGGTAATCAAACAAAAGCTTTAAAATAGACTCGGAAAATGGGGTGGCAATATTATAGCCCACATAAAATATGAAAGAACAAACATTTTATAAAGTAAGGGCATTGAGAAAGCAAAAGTAAATTCTATTGTTATATGAGTGTACCTTGAGAAGGCGGCCTTGGATCCTGGCGCTGGAAAGAGGAATCGTTGTATAGTGAGAGAAAATCATGGGTAGGTTTTTTTCCCTGTAATCACATGATAACCCAGTAACTTCAAATCAAATATTGTTTCGCTTCACAACACCATAACTAAATAAAATAGGAGAAATATAAAGTGAAAAACGCTCACTTTTTAATTAATGGATACCTTCGGTTCTAAACGGTCTAGGTTGAGGAAGCTCCATACACCCAAAAGAAATTTTCTTTTCTTTTTCCTCCCTCTTAATTCCGAGTCTCAGCTTCTTGGTATTTCCAAATTGCCGAATATCCGAATCTCTTTTTTCCAGGGAAATGAAGAGGATTTTAATCCGAGGCTGAAAATTCGAAAATCTCTGCTTACTCTCACTACCCTGATCGAAATAGCCAATTGAATTTTGCAACACTTTGACCGAAATTCGCTCTCTAAATGCAGCAAAACTGAAACTTCTAAATTCCTCAAATTCTCTTCCTTTTTGCGAATTTCGTGAGTCCCGGTGACAAAATCTGAGATAAGAACCTGAATTCTAACCCTGTAGACAAACCTGAATGTGAAATCGGTTCAAAGAGATCTTCGGACCTCAATCTGGAAAAACTTCTCCAAAATGAATGCAAGGGGTAAACCAATTGAGGTGAATTCACCTTATCCAATTCAAGATTTTAGATGCTTTATAACTCAATCCACATTCATCTTCTTACACCGAAAAGTATCACAAATGAAAATTTTGATTTGAAGCTTCGGATAAGTTTGATTTGAAGCAAACAAGAAGAAAATAAAGAAAAAATAGGAACAAAATAAAATCCTAACTCACTTTCGTAGGAATCACGATTGCACTTAGCACGTGCAACAAGCCTTTAAACGCCTAGGTTACCCTAGTGGACGAGTTGTGTCTCGTGAGTGTTTGCAGTGAATATGCACACAAAATTCTGAAAACAAACTTTTCTTTTCAAATCCCACTATAAAGTAAAGCCAAAAATTTCTAATCCTGTTTCTTTAATATATTGCTCAAAATAGAAGAACAAGAATACCCCCATACTAAAACTTTGCATTATATCCCAAGTTGGAAAAATTAGAAAAATATTTTAATCAAGGAATCCTCTTTTGAATTTGTCCTACTTTGCTCCCTTAAACTTGCCTCTAATGTAATCGGACCATAAAAGAAATTTGATTTTTGAAACTTAATAGAAAAATTGCAATCTTATATGGTCCACCATCCTTTACACTTTTCCATTACTTTCTAAGAATAGAACTCACTTTTGTAATCCTCTACTGCTTTTGGCGTGAATGACATGCAGGGCATGCACCAGACACCCAGGCTACTAAGCAGTGTCCGACTAATCTTTGATTTGCATATATCATAGACATTGATGCATATGAGTTCAAGCTTTACTTTTGATTACGTGCAATGCTTTGATTTATTAAGCTTTCTAATTGACCCATGTATGGAGTTTTCAGTCAGTTGCTCTCAAGCCAGATGGCTTTAAGGAACTAGGCATAAAAACCCTTCAGACTTAATAGCTCAAGTCAAAAAGGCTACAAATCAAAACTATAATCAAAAGGTAAACTTTCTAAAAATATTTTTTTTTTCAACCTTTCTTTCCTTTTTCACCATACCATATAAAAAGCAAGTTTCTATTTCTATTTCTTATTCAAATCCTTTTAAAAGAAAGATTCCAAAAGAAAAACAAAACTAAGAAAGGAAAGTATTCTTTCTAATTTTTCAAATTCCAAAATTAAAATATCCACTAACTTTCTTTCTTAAAATAGGAACACAACTTTCCTTTTAAGAATACCAAGTTCTTTCTAATTTGAGAAAAATACCAAAAACAAAAGGAAAAGAAAATTTCTAACTTTAACTATAGAAAAGATTAGAAAAGAAAGTTTCCAAAAATAACCCAGTAACTTCAAATCAAATATTCTTTCGCTTCACAACACCATAACTAAATAAAATAGGAGAAATATTAAGTGAAAAACGCTCACGTTTTAATTAATGGATACCTTCGGTTCTAAACGGTCTAGGTTGAGGAAGCTCCATACACCCAAAAGAAATTTTCTTTTCTTTTTCCTCCCTCTTAATTCCGAGTCTCAGCTTCTTGGTATTTCCAAATCGCCGAATATCCGAATCTCTTTTTTCCAGGGAAATGAAGAGGATTTTAATCCGAGGCTGAAAATTCGAAAATCTCTGCTTACTCTCACTACCCTGATCGAAATAGCCAATTGAATTTTGCAACACTTTGACCGAAATTCGCTCTCTAAATGCAGCAAAACTGAAACTTCTAAATTCCTCAAATTCTCTTCCTTTTTGCGAATTTCGTGAGTCCCGGTGACAAAATCTGAGATAAGAACCTGAATTCTAACCCTGTAGACAAACCTGAATGTGAAATCGGTTCAAAGAGATCTTCGGACCTCAATCTGGAAACACTTCTCCAAAATGAATGCAAGGGGTAAACCAATTGAGGTGAATTCACCTTATCCAATTCAAGATTTTAGATGCTTTATAACTCAATCCACATTCATCTTCTTACACCGAAAAGTATCACAAATGAAAATTTTGATTTGAAGCTTCGGATAAGTTTATTCACTCTGTTAAAAAAAAATGTAAAAGCAAAAAAGTGTTAGAGAAATGTGAAAGAAATGTAAAAACAAAGAAGTGTAGAGGAAGTGTAAAAGAAAGTGAAAGCAACAAAGAAGTGTAAAAAACAAAGAAATGTAAAAGCCTTCTGAAAGTAAAAGCTTTATGAATTGGGTAATGTGAAACAACCAGTTACTCCAAAAGCTTAAGCTGTTGGAGAAGGCGTTATTTATTCGTTTATACTTTAACACTCCCCCTCATGTGTGGTCCCCCTCTTTCTTTGGGTTGGCCTCTACACGTGGCACATGTGGCCCCTCTATTGGGTTTGGCCATTGCATGTGGATTTCTGCTATCGAGGAGGTTTGAACCCAGGCATTTTGCTCTGATGCCATGTGAAACAACCAGTTACTCCAAAAGCTTAAGCTGTTGGAGAAGGCGTTATTTATTCGTTTATACTTTAACAGGTAAAATTAAAGAAATGTAAAAACAAATAAGTTTAAAAGAAATGTAAAGGCAAAGAAGTGTAAAAGCTATCTGAAATTCCCCATACAGTAACTATACTCCATGAGAAGAAGGGAAAAAACGAAGTGTAAAAGATTTTACAAAGGAGAAAAGAAAAGAAGTGTAAAAGCTTTTGAGACAGGGTTTTCCATTTGGTCTTTTCAGTAGTGGGAGAAAAAAAAAAGAAAAAAAAAGGAAAAGAGAGAAGCAGTAGAATAGATTACAAAGGAGAAAAAGAGGATACATGTATATAAAATTGGCAAGCATTCAGGGTTTGGATTCGATTTTCATTTGGGGTTTGATTTACCCATTCACAGAGGATACCAAGACTGATGATGTAGGAAAAGAGAGAGGCAGTAGAATAGATTACAGAGGAGAAAAAGAGGATACATGTATATAAAATTGGCAAGTATTCAGGGTTTGGGTATGATTTTCATTTGGGATTTGATTTACCCATTCACAGAGGATACCAAGACTGATGATGTAGGGAAGGGCAAAGACAGTTCCCAACTTCTTTGGGATCTTCACTTTAAATCGTCCTGTAAGCATTCATGAGGAAAAGGGAATCATGGGTTACCGCATCTGGGCTTTTGGGCTGCGATACATTGCTGTG
The DNA here is from genome assembly GCF_043159265.1 of Tasmannia lanceolata. Lineage (NCBI taxonomy): Eukaryota > Viridiplantae > Streptophyta > Magnoliopsida > Canellales > Winteraceae > Tasmannia > Tasmannia lanceolata. The sequence goes on from NW_027518681.1 coordinate 12,599,778, forward strand.
GGTTTCCAGTGCACTCAGCAAGCAGATAGGCTAAAGCAAGCAGTATGGCAAACAAAATCAAAATTGAAAAATACGAAGCTACTGAAAGAAAAGCTCTACATGCTAACACAATGAATCACAGAAAGTGTATATTAATCTAAACTAACATAAAAATACATAAACTACTATTTTAAGACTAAAAAAATCAAAGCAAAATACCCGAGTTAAAATATGCTGGTGAAAGTTCCTCAATTACTCTCCCAAATACTCCAGACCAAATGGAGAAATCTACATTTGGTAATGAAATTATACTCAATCAGTGAATTTTTTGCTCACTGTCATCATTGGTGAGTGGGGCATCAGAAATATATATAGATATCATCGTTGGGGCTTCTTCTTTGTCAGATTTCAAGTGAAATGTTTGTCAACTATCACCCTGTATTTTTGTATGTTTAGTGAGATAAGTATATGGAAAACTGATCCCTAAGGCAACCAAAACACACCTTTAGATACATGCCCATATAAAAATGACCTTTCTATCCCCAAGACAATGCAAAACCCCAGTACTATAATTTATTGCTGGTGAATGGCACAAAGCTTGTAATGTGTATAACGAATATTAACAGATAAGATGCAGTAAGAAACGAACTCCTCCTAATATCGAGACAAATTCGTAATAGAAAATCATTGACTTGTTGTTGATGATTTTAGAAGGAAGAAAATCTGACGCCGAAGCGTCAAAATCAAGCAATTGAATCTAATAATGCAAAGTCTAGGAATGCAAAATTGCAAAGTGTTCTGAATTTGAGAAACTAAATCCTCAAAAATTTCAGAGTTATGATTTCAAGTGAATCAAATTACAAAAAAAAAAAAAAATCGTATACAGGTATTCGAAATTTTTCATAGAGAGAGCGATAGAGAGATTCAGAAACATCCATTTGAAAAAAAATAAAAGTGAGGAAAAACCAAATAGGAAATGAAATCTTGATCGTCAAAAACACCAAATAGAAAGGAAAAAAACCTGGATTCTGCACGGTTGGTAGGAAATCCGTTGATCTGCTTCACCTGAGTGTGGAGGGAGTTCGACTTTTGAGGATGAAAATGGGAAATCCATTCAAATCCAGTGCTCGGGTAGGGTTTCGACAGTCGGAGGGCTAGAATAGAAATCTCCGATTTTGAGAGAGAAAAATTCAGCTAAGCGAATGAAAACTAAAAACCCAGATGGGGAAACGAGAATAGAAACCTTTTCTGAACCTAAATTGCCAGCTCAGCAGGTAGCAAACGGAAACGGTAAAATTTAACAGAGAGCGTGTGCAAAACTTTCCTTTTAAGCGCCAGCTCAGCAACAACGGTTACGAAACGGTAAAATTTAACGGCAAAAAACTGTTAGACTTCTGTCCGTTGGATGTCTAATGGGCCCTCGATGAACGGTCTTTAATACTCCGCGTGACAGAAACTTTCTTTTCACGCAAGTGCCAGCTCAGCTAAGAATCTGAAGCCCACACGCTCAAGTGGCTATGACAATCAACCGTCAACTGATGATGGTCCATCATAATTCTGATGATCCTAGCCCTTAAATTTGAAAAGATCCTATCTTGTAGATTCGAGGGTTAGGATCATACTATGGGTAGGGTTAGGATCAATCCTATGGAGAAGATTTTTGGGTGCACAATCTATTTACTTGGAGGCCCAATAAATGAAGGGTTTAGATCACCTAATTGTGTTGGCTCCACTGTAAATACTATTAATTATTATGGCCCGTACACAAATGGGCCCGGGCACATACATTCTAGACCATAGGCCTTTTACAGTGACGTGGGCCCGCTACAGCATGCTGTATCCAATTTTAAATGATCTGACCCTTCCATTTCATCGGCTCTAGGATCGTTATCTATATTTTTTATTAGACCTGGCAAAAGGGTGGGTCGGGTCGGGTTGACCCGCGGGTTGCGGGTCAAAATGACCCGCATTCCTACAGGTCAGCAACTAGTGACCCATACCTGTGCGGGCGGGTCGGGTCGACCCGCAATTTTTTCCAAAACAGTGATTTTTTGGCTGGCGATAAATTCAATCCCTAATTTTCAAGATAGACGGTACAACCTACACCATAGGATGATCCAAACCGTCCATTTGATGGGCCACAACGTAAATAGATCGTGCCTCAACTGTTTGATCTATAGAAGTTTCCATATTGTGAGTCCCTCTTTAGATCGGAGGGTTAGAATCATCCTATGCTAATGATTTTTTAGGCACAACCTATTTACGTTATGGCCCATCAAATGCACGGTTTGGAATTTGGATCATCCAAAGCATATATAACATTGGGGTCAGAGTTTCAAACTTTCAGTTCAAAGCACAACCTAATAACATTGGGGTCACGGTTTGGAATTTGGATCATCCAAAGCACAACCTATTTTCAGACTTTCAGCATATATAACAGTGGAATCTGAAAGTTTAAGAGTGGAATTTAGATCTATTTTCAAACTTTCAGCATATTATAATTTGGGTCAACCAGGGGGCACCCGCGGGTTGACCCGACCCGACCCGTGTTTTTGCGGGTTGGGTCACCCGTGGATTGATTTTGGTGGGTCACTAAAACCCCGACCCGTGCCCTCAAATTTGCCAGTGGGTTGGGTCGACCCGTGGGCATGGGTCGTGTTTGCCAGGTCTATTTTTTATACCTTACATTCACTTCCAGTAGGGCCTATCAACAGACCCAAATTCGAATTAGATCCACCTATATCTGTGTCACATTCTTTTTTAATATCGCGTCCTACTCAGTCAGAGATGCCAATCCACTCGTTTCAGCTCCATGGATCTTACTTTGTGTGTGTGTGTCTGTGTCCTGACGCAGATCCATGGATCTTATTTAGTGGGTGTGTGTGTGTCCCGACCCATTAAGGATCATTTGTTACAATTGTTATCAGGTCCTTCATTTGGTTTTTAAAAAAAAAAACTAATATAAAAGGTTGTCCAAATTAAATTGTGATGTTGAGTAAACTCCATGGAGCCTAGAATGTTGTTTCACCAATGGAGATCCAAACGGGTGTTAGCAGTACAACAATTTGTGGCAGATGTGACAAAAGAAGGAAGATCAAAAGTACAATCAAGCTTCTTAAATGTTGATATTTTCTTTCATTACCTCCCCATCTATTTTAATCGTCTAATCTAACTAGGTATAGACAAAGAAAAAAAGATAAGATTTGGGAAAGATAATCCTAATAAATGTCTCATCTAAGTAGGTAGCCTAATCTTACCCTCTAATGATCCGATGATTAGATCTTACCATATAAGATTTGATCTATCTTAAAAATTACAGTTGAAATGGTTAAAAAAGGTCAAGATGGTAAACACAAGAAAAGTTTTAAAACATCAACTCAAGTGAGGGGAGAGTTGTAATTATCAGCAATAAATATTTTTTAATCAAAACATAAAAAATTCTTACAATAACTAAAAATATTGAATTAGCTTCATCACATAAAGCTACCATTAACTGTAGATAGATATAATGATGTTGAGAACATGCCCAAAAGCAGGACAACTAAAACAATTTTCAATACATAAAAACCATGTAAAAGGATACCCAGAACTCAGTTTCTTGCAGCAAATCAAAGAGAAATTTTCTCAGCACTCAATAGAACATCCTAGTTCTGAGTCAATGCTAAGCTTTGGGAGACAGAGAAACTATTTGATAGTTCCCAATCCAATGAAGCAGACAAAATCTTTGAAAGGGACTGCACAATTTCATCCATGCTCGACCGACTTGATGGATCTTTCCCTAGGCTGCGCTCGATTAATCTGGCCACCATCATAGCTAAATCCAGAGGATAATTCCCTTGCAGAGAAGGATCAATAAAGTCAGTAACCTTCTCTTTTGCATTTTCTTTACTGAGTATGGCTATTAAGACCTCTGGTAATGGCATGTCTTTCCCTTCCCATATAATACTACCTTCTTTACCAGTAATGCTCTCCAACATCACAATCCCATAAGCATAAACATCAAGTTTCACCGAAACAAGACCATTCTCCAAGTACTCAGGTGCCATATAACCTTTAGTCCCTATAATGTGCCTTGTCAATGCAAAGCCACCTTCATTTCCTTCACCAGACCTTGCGCTTCCAAAATTAGCAATCTTGGCCCTAAAATTACCATCCAAAAGAATGTTGCCGCTTTTTATGTCCATGTGCACAATGCCTGGTTCAGCATAGCTGTGGAGATAGTTCAAACCATTGGCTACATCCAAAGCAATCTGCATCCTTTGCACCCAACTCAAAACCTTTGAATCATTTCCATTAAATATCCAGTCACTCAGAGGCCCATTTTCAGCATACTCGTAAACAAGATACCATTGGCCTTCACTGAAACAAACACCCGAAAGCTTGATCAAGTTCAAATGGTTAATCCTTTTGAGTAACTCAATCTCCTTTGGAACGTCTCCGTTGATCCTCTTAATTGCAGCTACATCCCCCTTAATGACCCCTCGATAAACAGACCCTTTGATATTACAATTGGGGACAAAATCCTCCGTCGCCAATTTCAATTCCTTAAATGTATACACTTTCAGGCTGTGACCTATATCAGATATACCTACAATAAGATCTTTAGTTACATCTGACTTAGACTGTTTCTCATCCTTCTTCCATTCATCTGAAATGAGAATTGCTGGTATTTCATTGCTGTCCAAGTCATTTGAAATGGGAATTTGATTGGATTTCCTCTTATTTCTTACGACATAGAAAAGAACAATTGAGGCAACCAAGACAAAAGCACCCACTGCAACTCCAATAACCACATACACCCAAGTTTTTGTGGAATTGTTATCTGATGGAGGGGAAGGGGGTGGTTGTGATGGTGGTGGTGGTGGTGGTGGTGGTGTGATGGTCTGATTAATTGTAGGCTGATTTTGCAGAGGAATAAGAAGTGTTGTAAAAGGATAGATAACAGAATTTACCCCAGAAAGTCCATTAGCAAGGAGAAGTTTCTGCACATCCACACCAAACCTCTGGCTTATTGTAGGAAGATCATCTCCCTCTCCTACCAAGTAACTTTCTAGATAATTCACACCATCCCTACTTTGATTCCCTGTTGGACAAGCACACCTAAGAGGGACAGTTATATTAACTCCAACATCTAAGGTGGTAGCTGAATAGTTGTTCTGATTCTGTAGAGCTTGGCAAGTTGACAGACCCTGATATGTGTTGTTTGCAACAATAAAATAATTATCTCCACTTTCAATAGTATAAGATGAATTTGCTTGATAATACTCACCAGAACAAGAGCAGATCACTGGAACAATCACCTGCTGGTTTGCTCCAAATGTTTCATTGATAGAAACTGAATTTGCTTGAGAAAGCTGTGATGGGTCTGAATCCAAAAGAGCTGAAATTGAGGCAACAGAATTATATGGGGTTATTGACCTGAAAATCAGAAAAGCTTGGCAACTTTGGTTTTGACCATTGCAGGTGTATCCAAGAATAGAGGAGGAATTATCTGTTCTTGCACATTGTGTTATTAAATTTCCTACATATGGCTGTTGAGCAAGAACAAAAGGAGAGGAGATGAAACAGAGGATGTAGAAAAAAATGAGAGATTGAGAACCCATATGGAGGAATGAAAGTGGGTGTTGGAGATTATGGTGGTATTAAAAGGTGGGATGGAAGAAAGGGGCTTCTAATAAAATGGGTGCCTTAGAAATGGATCTGTAAATGTGGAATTATTCTAAGTTTCGTGTCTGATGCTGTTTCTTTTGATAGGCTGAATGTGAAAGGAGAGCATACAATGGTTGACTATCTCTGTCACAGTTGAATTTGCAAAAAAAAAGGCAATATTTGACCATGACCAAATGTGAGAGAGAGGGGGAGGGCGGCGGGCTTTTTTAATTTAAGGTGCTGCTATTAAATTGCACAAACTCAGCTTGTCTCTTTGGTTTTAATTGGCTTGTGAGAGCTTTTTGGGAAATGTAATAGCGTTTGACCTCAGTTTAAATAATGAAAGACAGGATGAGTCAGTGCAATTATTAAAGGGAACTGATAAATCGACCCCCATATATCTTAAATCAACCCCTGTGTGTCTTTCTCTCTCCTCTTTCTCTCTCTAACCCAGAGGAGAGAGAAAGACTCATACGTTTGGTTGCCAGTTAAATTTTCTCTCTTTAAGATATTTGGGGGTTGATTTATCACTTCCTTTTTAAAAATATGGTAGTGCGGTTACATGGATAATATTATTACAACCCTACCTTCTGTGCCATTGGTCGAACACTATCATATGTAGGGGTGCAATTCGGGTGGGCTCAACTTGAACCCGATGGGTTCAACCCGATTTTTTTCCCCGGTTGGGTTGCCACTCGCTCGGGTTCGGATTCGGGTTGGGAAAAGTGAACCCAAGGTAATTTCGGGTTGGGTTAGGGTTGAGGCATGGAACAACCTGAAACTTGACAATTCTGTAACATACGGATAAAAAAGTGAACAATTTTGAAAATTATTATTATGTACAGCTATTAAAATTCAGTAAAGCAATGGCACACTCTCTTTCCATTGAAGGGGGTGCTGAAGGCAAGAAAAACCAGTAGTTTTGGCTGGAGCATCTCAACATGCACCACACAAGACCAAAATCGGGTCTGGTTCGGGTTGATGAAACGGTTCCTCGGGTTGGGTTGGGTTGAACCCCATCGGGTTGGGTGGGGTTAGGGTTGAGCATATGGTTCCTCGGGTTGGGTTCAGGTTGGCCTCAACCCGACCCAGCCCGACCCGAGTTGCACCGATTCATATGGCTATCTTTTCATGATACGAATACCTGTATGGGTTGTGATTGGATTACCTGAATCAGGAATCTAATTCAAAATCAGAGTGGATCCTATTCCGATTCCTATTCTGATTCCCCATGAAATGAGATGGAAAATATTAAAATAAAAAATTTAGGGAGACGATTTTTTTGCCCCCCTGTAGGATAATACACCCCACTGTTAAAGTGAATTGTTGGCGGACTTTAACACTTCTTGACGTCAAATCACGTGAAAAGGGGGGTGTATTATCCTAAAGGGGGGGGGGCGAAAAAATCACCTCCCAAAATTTAATTGAAGAAAAAGTTCATTCCAGCTGTCAGAATCAGAATACCACCTCTTTGGGCGAGAAACAGATTCCAGCATTTCCTCCTTTAATTCCACCCCTCGTTCCTGAATCCTGCCCCAGGTCCGTTTATTTATTTATTTTTTTGAACCAAATGCTGGAATCAGTGTATTATTGTTTTCCAAACAAATACCCGGTCAAAAAAATATGAGAAGAAGACTCATTCGGTACACCAAGAGGCTGTTTTATGGCAGAATAGATTGTTCCAGAGAAGACATATCCCAAGAAAAGACTTATCCATTGTTTCTGGCACAACTGTCCATTATAAGATCTATTTTGAAAAACTACTCTCCTACAAAAAACAAGGGCAAGAATAATTACTACCAGAGGGTGAAAATAGTACTTACAATATCACGTGGATAGAACTTATATAAAAAAAACCTATTCTGGAATACAAAGAAACCCAAGATAAGGTGTTATCCATCCTGCAATTACAGCCCCAAAGTTTTCTGCAACTACCTTTGTTGGGGGCCTTTGAGCCCGATATGGGCTGAGAAGGTCCGGTTCAGATCGGGTAAAAAGAACACCCTTTTTTCCTTGGGCTTAAAATAGCAATAAAACCCAACCCAAATTGAATAAGGGATAGCCAATCTCAGGGGTTTTTATTCGAGATAAAACTATCTAAGCAGGGTACCCAATCCAAGGAATAGCTTATCCAAGGTTTCTATCCCCTTGTAGAAACAGCCCCATTAGACCACATCAGACATGAGAAACAAGAAGTGAATAGTAAATTCAAGATGTTGAAATGTCCAAAACAAATAAAAAATAATTCATAAATGAAAGTCTTACCAAACTGCAAAAATAATTAATAAATGAAAGTCTTACCAAACTACTTTTCATGGCTGATCAACATCCTTAATAAGCATCACCCCACTTACAGTTATTTTTCCCACATCAAATATCCAAAATAGCAAATAATTGAGAAGAGAAAAGGAGATAAAAGAAAAAAAAAACAAGACACTGTAAATTATCCAAGCATATCTACCAAAAAAAAAACATCACAAAAAAAAAAGACGACAAAAACTCGGAACCTTCACCATTGTTCGATTTCCAATAGCTTGAAACTCGAAAATCGACTTGATACTCAGCCGAGAAAACTTGGTTTCGCTGCACGAGACCAAAACATGATTTTCTATTCAAATTGTGGGGTTTTCACTGTCTCAGCCTAGTCAAACTGGGAATCAGAAGATCGACTGCGAAGTTGGGCTGAAGTTTTTTTACACTAATTGAACATTGAATTCTTTTGGGAACTTCAATTTATAGCCTGAAAACAAAGCTTAAAAACTTAATATTTCTTTCTCAAGATTGGATGTACAAATTTTGCAGAGAACTGTTGAGACATATGAGACAGGAGAAAGCACCAGAAATTACCAACAAGTTTGTTGACAAAGCTAACATTTCATGAAGCACCTTATCAAGCTCCCATGGAAAGATCCAATATGGGAAAGAATAACAGAAAAGATATACCCACAAAATAAGAAAAGTAGTGCAAATCTAACCAACAATTGCCACAACCTCCAGTTCCTCGAATGTGCTCGATTAAAATAAAGACCCCAATTATAGTACCCAAAATGCAAACAATGACGCCGCTGCGTAGTTCATGAGCCACCAAACTAGGCGTGACGACGAACAGGGGGAAGCGAGAAGCTGCAGACATGGTAATGATGCAGATTATCAGTGGCCAAAAAAAATTCCATAATTGTTAAAAGAAGCACTATCCTATTGTAATTTCAGGAAAACTAACATAATTCTTTTCACTAGCCAAGGGGTGAAATATTCCACCCGATAGTAATGCACTATCCTATTTAGACAATCTTCATGCAACAAATTGTGTGGGTTTTATAGCTGCTCTCTGCTACATTTATTTAGCATTTCTATCATTAGAAGCAGAACTTAAACTCGATTAGCCATTGTTTGATTAATGAAAAGGACGAAAAGGAGATATGATAAGAAAAAGAAAGAAGGGATTGTTACAATATTTTTTCATGAAAATATTAAAGAGGAGAAAATGACCAGTTGTTCTCTATGTTTTATTCTATCATCAGGTTGTCAAATTTGGGCGATCAAACTAGGTTTCTTTTGTCCGTATTGATCCTGACATGGGAGCCCACAAAAAACCTCTACAAACTTGATGACTCGACTCTTAATGGTGAATTGAAAACCACAATTAGCTTTTAAATAAATCACTAAGCAGTCAGCTATTCTATAGTACCCTTTTCATTTAATAGTAAGACTGAGGAGATCTAAAGCCAAAAAGTAAAAAGGATTGCAGAAAGCAAAAAAATAAAAACCAATAAATGTATAAATATGGTAAATCTCCTCAGGGAGGGAGATTATCGGAAGTCATAAAGTCATTTCTATCAATATCAAACTGAGCAACAATCAAGCGAAATGTGACGAATCTCAATATTGTGACCAACTATCACATGACCAACTATATTGACGAATCTCAATATTGTGACCAACTATCACCCAATTAGCCACATTGAGAGTTTCCCTCCATAATGAGATGATCAACCAAATGTTTAGTAACAGGCCAAATTTCTCCAAGGAGCAGTAAGACCTTTGCCTTGTTAAAATCATTCTCTCAGATAAGCCCAACTAACTTCGATCTTGGAGTTTCTAAGAAGGCCTTGAATACCAGCCGGATCCAGATTGCTAAGACTCGACAAGTCGAAATGAAGCTTCCAAAACCTAGGAGGGGGAGGGCCCACCTAGAGCAAAGACCCTCCTTTTTACACCTGCTCATATGGATTTTCTCCCAAGGAAGTCTCAGAAATTCCATGGGAACTCAGAATAGTAGTAGCCCCATGAAAAACAGTAGAGACGATTTGTCTTTGAATGCTATTAATACCTCTAAAACACCTTTAAAGACTCCATTGTTCCTTTTCTTGGAGACCAGCCAAAGCACTACAGCAAAACATATGCTGCAGAGAGTTCTACCTCAAGATGGCCATAAAGCGAAAGTCCAAGAGTCAATATGAACTATGAAATTGCAATGGAGCAACGGATAGTCAACAAACTCTGCATCTTTTAAACATAAATCACAATTATTCATAATGAGCATATTTCTATCGCGAAGATGATCAATTATAAGAATCTTATTAAAACACGTCATCGAATAAAAGGCCACAACACTATGAAGGGCAGGGGAGCATCAGGCTCTCTGGGCAGGAGAAGATCCATAATGAGTTCACAAATATTTGTGCTCAACCACAAGTCTATACCAGAGTATAGAGTAAACACAAACAATCCAAACCTGGGAAGCTTTGAGGATAGAAGAGATTGAATACAACTGCAAGAAAGGAAACCCAACTTCCAAACTGTCCTCTGCAATGTGATAAACAAAGTTCAGCTACACTGACAAGCCCAATCATATAAAGTCTATAGTAATTTTGGGAGGAGAAATAGTGCATACCGTAAAACTTTGAACAGCGCAGGTGGCAAACTCAAAAAGATATAAGATACTAAAAGAGAAGTCTGCATGTGTGATTTCCGTCTCACATGGTTCAAGATCAATAAAAAACTGAACAAAGAGAGATCAAAATATATATGTGATTCAGTGTAGGGCCCAAGAAATTTGGTCATGCACCATGCCTCCATGAATTGAAAACATTGCAATGCCAAAGCAACACTTAGAAGCTTTGGACTTGTTCAATATCTAACAACATAAATGGCATATTGAGAAAATCTAAACTATTATACACCTGAAAATCAAATATAGTGAGTTCGAATGCCCGCAGAATTTAGTGATGCCTGAACTGTAAACTTGAGAGCATAAGGTTTGAATTATGCTTGCATCAACTTGATCTAAGGGGTTCACTCAAATGTATAATATTTCAATTGTCAAAAATAAAAACAAAAAAAAGAAGTCAGAAACTTCCCTAAATACATTAAACTACCCAAAATAAAGAGAATATACAACTATCTCATGAGAGGAATAGTATACATAAAAACACAAACTCATTTGAATTACTCAAGCAATATAAATACTAAAACGGAGGGACAAGCTGAAAATACAAAAAAATCAAGAACAATTGATCGTATTGTCATCAAAAGATATGAAACTAAACTTTCCCTTTACGTATGCATGGTACTTTTAAGAAGCATCGAATTTGATACCTGGAAATAGTGGCAAAGGCAACATAAATGCTGAAATACAGTGTCCATGAGTCTGTCATGGATAGGCTAATGAAGCAGCTGATTCAGAAGCTAAATGTTATTCGAAGGCTGTAATTGCATATTGGGATTTAGGGAGCCATTGACCTTTTATGGATCTGTATTTTCTTGTATCCATTATCTTCCTTCAGTAAATTTGATAATTATTAAAAAAATACCTCCACCAGATATGGGAAGAAAACAACCTTTAAGCCTATGCTTATTGGTGGGTGACTCTCTTTAACTTTGCTTTCTAGTACACCTTGAAAATAGCCTGGAAAGTAATAGCCTAAAGACTAGGAACATACACCCATTTCCCTTAATTGTCTTTGAGGCAACTAAGTAATCCAGAAGAGACAACGAAGAAATCAAGAGGCAGCATTCTGCAAAAGAACCGCTGGTGGAGGAGGCAACATTCCCTCTTCCACCAGAAATGCCAAGATTACCCTATGAGCCTCCATCAGTTTTTAGCTTTATTTCATCTCTCGTGGGTTTAAAGTTTAAACCACTTCAGTAGGAAAACTCTCAACCTTCTAGTCAGATTAGGGATGATGGGAATTTCAAGCGCTCAGGCTTCAATAAAACAATCAGGAGCGAAATATTTAGCGAGCACCTTAGTCTCACACCATAGCAGCCCTGGTAATGCAGTTTACAGGTTCTGTTTTACCTTCCATACGTTGAGTGCATCTCTCCTTCCATATCTCCCAGGTGATGAGAGAAAAAATAATTTTCAAAGCAAACCAAAGGACATCTACTTTTCCTCCTTGAAAGATCAAACCATTGGACCAGTCTAGCAATAATGGATTGGTTTTCAATTTTCAAAGGAACTTCTAAGTAGGTAAGGAAATGATTCCATATTGCTCTAATGCTCTCGCCATATCACTATTCGCAACCAAATGATCAATATCTTCTTCCTTCGGTGTTGAGCAGCTTGCACACTTGGACGGAAAGGGGATCAAAATATCATGTAAGCTACTATCGACAAGCATGGCTTTCATGAAGATATTCCATATAAAGCAGGAAGTGTGTGTGTGTGTGTGTGTGTGTGTGTGTGAGAGAGAGAGAGAGAGAGAGAGAGAGAGAGAGAGTCCTTCCAACCAAAAAACGGCCATCTTTTCTTAGGATATTTATTTCTCACCAAATCCCAAGCAGATTTCATGGAAAAGTAACCAGATTTGTTAGGGGTCCAAACGAGCTCATCATCATGATCAAAGATCTTCACTGTAGAGGTCTTGATCAGTGTTTAAAAACGCGGATGCGGGTAAAAATGCCGTCAAGAAAAATCCTTGTTGACTCGGGATGGACGCAGCCAAGAATGTGGTTGGTGCGGCTGAATACTCAGTTGACGCAGTCATAACTCGGGAGAGTCAAAGGAGTTTTTATTGACTTTGTAGGGAAAAACGCGGAACGTGGTGGCAAAACACGGAACGCAGCCAAGGGGAAAGGGAGTTGACTCGGGGGAGTTCACGATGACGCGGGGGAGTTTTAAAACTATGGTTTTGATAGCATTAAGAACCCTATTTGAAATATTATTGTCCACACATGAGAGATTCTGTCTACATGTATCATTAATCAAATCCTTGACTAAAAGATTCACATTCTGGTTAGCCCTATTACTAGCTTGATTAATAAAGGGAGAAGTACCAAACCAAGTATCACACCATAAGGCAACATTACCTTTGCCAATAATCCATCGATGTAAGCATATACATCATATATAAGAGTTTACTAAAATTAAGAGTTTACAATATTACAACATCAAATTAGAAGAACATATACTTTGAGCGAAGAATCGATTGAACTGCAATTACGAAAAGACATCAATGCATGTATTTACTTCTATGAAACTATGGGAAATTTAGAAATTGTGGGTTCGATCCAACAATGCTTCTTTAGCATCAAATTACAACACACAGGTATCAATTATTCTGAAAATACAAGAAAATGGCTGCTGAATTACAACTCCACATTCCTTCCAAATTCAATTTTAGTTCTGAAATCTACCAAATTTGGGTGAAAACCCATATGAGAATGGGATTTTCAGATCCACCAAATGCACATGCAGTCAACAGTTCATGAAAGCTGTAAGGGCAGAAGCTCCATGGGATCTATAAACCATAAATACAAATACCAATATTAGCTTTTCTTAAACAGAGCAGAAACTTGCAAACCACAATCAGATATAAAGAGGTACAGCAAAAAAAAATTAGGTAGTTCAGTAAAAATTAAAAGAAAAAATTCATGAACACATGACAAAAGGGAGAGAAGGGAATCTCACATGGCAGCAAAGGTCCCTCCCCAGTGAAAATAGTTGAGACCCCTCTCTGAAAAGGTTGGGGTTGAGGGATGATTTTCCATTCTTCACCAAAACAACGGTCTTCTTTTTTCTTGGATCGGTGTTTGGGTCATGGGAAGATAAATGGAACGTTTTTAAAAGAGAGTGGTTTGATATTCTAAGAAAAAGTAAAAAAGAAGTGGAGCATCGCGACTTTTCTAGCCAAGTGGATCACACAGTAACATGTGATGATTAGCATATAAAATCTGTGGGCTACAGCCTACGGGTCCCATGAGAATAAATGATCTTAGCCGCTCAATCGTGGTAATTAGAATCATATAATTAGTAAGGGATTTGCTACCGTCCAAAATGTACAGGAATTCTACCAATCAATCTCTACTATCTATAGATGTGGCAGATAATACAGGATGATCAAGCCAGTGATCATGATGAACAATGCTTTAGCCTAACTTGAAAGAACAATTTTTATCTATTTATTCTTTTAGGGAAATGTGATGATCGCACTCCTCACTTTATTAAAAAGTACAGTATGGCCTGCACCATAAGATGATCCAGACCATTCATTAGATGGGCCACAGCCTAAATAGGTTGTGCCCCAAAAATCATCTCCGTAGGTTGATCCTAACCCTCCAATCTATAGAGGGTTAGAATCAACCCTCTAATATTCAGTCCCTCTATAGATCGGAGGGTTAGGATCAGCCTATGGAGATGATGTTTGGGGCACAACCTATTTAGGTTGTCGCCCATGTAATGGACGGTTTGGACCATCCTATGGTGCGGGCTATACCGTACTTTTTAATGAAGTGAGGAGTGCGATCATCAAAATACGGGAGTGCTGATAACATTTCCCTTCTTTTACTGTGAAACATTGTTCCTTTTGTTTTTTTTGGACAAAGTACTAGGGGTGCAACTCTGGACCCTTTTCGGGGATTTTTGTTGAGCTTTTACCATGAAATCGGGTCTAGTTAAGTTGACTCCAATTCATTTTTTAGCAAAATCTCAACACAACCGGGGTGCAACTCAATTCTAGTTTAGCCCAACCCAAGATAGCATTACCTCAACTCTAACCCAGCCCAACCCAACCTGAGCCTTGGGTAGAGGATGGTCAACCCTAACCCAACCCATCTATCTAATCTGTTTTTTTCCAAACCGACTCGGGTTGAGTTGGTGGGTTCAGGTTAACCTACGGCTAAACAGAAAAATACAAAGTATTCACGATAAATTAGAAGATGGAGGCCGGGTCGGGTTCCCAAAGTCTCAACCCTAACCCAACCTGAAATCAAATGGCTTTTCCCAACCCTAACCCAATCCAAAATCAGGTTGAACCCATCGGGTTCGGATTGAGCCCAACCCAAGCTGCACCTAGGGGTGTATATGGATATTCGAAAATTCGATTACCGTCCGCATCCGAATCCGTTTAAAGCGAATATTATCCGAATCCGTCTCAAGCAGATATTATCCGAATCCGTTTATGAGATATCCGGCTCTTAGCGGATGCGAATCTGGTAAATGGTATATCCGATCCGTTTAACATCCAAATCCGAGAAGTAAATCCTTTTTATTTATTATTAATAATATCATTAATATTTATTTTTAGTAATCACACACTATCTTTTGTTTCTAAAAGAAAAGTGAATTTTCATTTTAGAAAAAAAAACAAAAACAAAAATGGCCCAAACCCATTCCATCAAAATAGCCCAAACCCATTCCATCATATACAAAAGAAAAAGAAGGAAAAACCCAAAAACCACTACCAACACCATCATCCATCCCCACCGCCTCCCTCTTTCTCTCTGCCTTTGTTTTAAAAGGAAGAAGAGGATCTCATATATTTTAGGGTTTAAGAGTTAATTTTGTGAAGTGAATATAGAGGCCTAGTATTAGGGTTTGGAAAATTCATTCGAGTAAGAAGGAGAAAAAGGATAAAGTGCCACAATAAAATGTTCGAATTTACCGAATAAACGGATACGGATAATATCCGAATTCGAACAAAGGTATTGTTTCCTCTCTTTCTACGATTTTCTTCTTTCCAAACAACTGTCATTATCTCTCATATGGACATTTTGGTTTCCTATCTGGAAAGGATAAACCACATGTCTGGAAGTACTGTCCATCTATGGGAAAATATTTCATAAACTTCAAACCCTCCTAGAAATTGTCTATTCATTTTGGATATGCTATTCCCATTCATTAATTTTAAAACTTCAACATTAACTAGTTCTCATTGAAAATATAAAGTTTGGAATACAATTGTTCCACTGTACTTATATTTGAAATAACATACATAGATAACTCTTTTGCCCCCATGTCTAGGGACTCAAATTATAGCACTAGTAAGATAATTGACATTCATTCATATCCAAATGCATAATATATGATATATAGAAAGGTATATATCAAGCAGCCATCATCTGGTGAAACTCCTGGAAATCGAGCACCCCATTACCATCCAGATCGAAAACCCGAATCATGGCCTCGCACTCCTCCACTGACCTTTCGTCCCCTAGCCGATTCAACGTCCGCTGCAACCCTTTGGGTGTTATGCATCCCGATCCCTTCTCGACCTCAAACATCTCGAACGCCCTCCTTAGATCATCAACATCCCCACTGTCCCTTTCCATCAACTTCGCAAAGTCTTGGAAGTCCAACAAACCATCGGAATCGGAATCAAACTCGGCAATCACAGCTTTGGCCTCATCACTAGACATGTCCTCCCCTATCGACACGAAGAAGGATCTTAGTTCCTCAATCGATATGTTCCCATCACCATCACCATCAAAGTAACGGAATGATTCTTGAAGGTCTCGCGTCCTCTCATTGGCTTGAATTGAGGGAGAAAATACGGGTGGGCTCGAAGATCCGCCAGATTTTGGGCTCCGGGAATCAGATTTTTGGCGAGGCCGAGGGCGCGGGAGGCTTACTTTGACACTCTTATTAGAGAAGCATTTAGAAGCCATTGGAAGAGAATTTGGTGTAGAGACATGGAAGGCTAAGCTTAGTATATATATTACTAGGTATTAGGCTAGGAATGGAAATTTGGATGGGGGAAGAGTAAAAGAGTCATGAAGAGTCTGCCCGATTAAGACGTGGAAGTTGCCTGGACATTACAGAATACGTGGGAATTAGGTATAAGGAAAGTGCATGGGAGCTTCCTGGCACCCAAAGTGGGCTGATGACAAACTTTAGTGCTGTATACACTTTATTGTTTTCCGTATAGGATAGAAAGAATTTTTATAATGTGCCTATGATTTTGCTGGTTGATAGTTAAGGCTGTTACTGAATTGGAGACCTAATGGGTTTTTAAGGCCCGGCCCATATTGGGTCTGGATTTGTTCATGATATTTGGATAGTTGGGCCTGGTTCTGGTTTTGTACACTTTGTGGGCCAAAGGGAAGGGTAAGTCCACTAAAAGTCACTTTTAGGATCAGCGGTAAAAGCCATCTTAAAAATGTGTTTAAGCCGTCAATATTTTCATGCCTCAAATCTCGTCATTAGGATCACTGTTTGGGAATAGTAAGATGGGCCAAGTTTTTATTAGTTGGGCTTCACTTGACCATAGAAGCCCATTACAACTTTGGCCTGGTTCTTGTGTCCAAGAGCCCAGTCAAATCTATTTTTAAACTTTGTCGGCAGAAAAGGTAAAGTCCAGTTCACCTCTTTCTTGATTGTGTGAAATATCTCTCTTCTTTCTTTTACTTTGTCTTTTGCTTTTTTATTTTTTGACATTGCTAGTTCTATGTGGTCATGGGCCTGTGTTCTGTTATAGATGTATATTGTGGGCCACATATATCATTCTTTTCTTTTTCTTTGATTATTTGATGACGTGTTTCTCACGCCCTTTATCAGTAATGACAAAACCATGGATTACCATACGATGCTTCTTGGAACATGCTATTGAGTTAGAAAAAAAAAACAACTCATTATTTTATTAAAGCGACTGATATCAGCAGTAACATATTTTGATATTTGCACTGCACACTTTGTTTTACACTTTTTTTTAGTTTTTTCCTTAGTTTTCACGGCTACAAGATGCTAATCAGCATTCAATTAGAAAAAGTGTAGAACCAAAGGGCCATTGTTAAAATATAGTAGTCCTGATGATATCAGCCCCCTTATTTTATTAAAGTCTTATGGAATATTGAGATAGGAAAAAATCATTGGCTTAAATACATATTAAAGGACATCTTTTCCATCATGATTAATCAATGGTCTAAAATTATATGAATAGAGTAGGACAAGGTCAATAGATTGGATTTGTGATGACCAACAATATCTATGGGCCAAATCCCAATACAGGTGGCCATGATGTTGGGTATATAATATAACCCTATTATGTTATAATATAAGCCCAATAAGATAATGGACCGGTGTAGTGGAGCCTATTTGGGCTAGAGCCCATTAACCTCTTATAACCCTAGTGTATCTATATATTTAAGGGCTGGAGGCAACAAACTTGGTATTCCAAACTAGATACCTTGGGTGTAATGCTTCAAGCAACCTTTTCCTTACGCTCCATTTCTTTCAGAGTAAAATGGGTTTTCCGCCAATTTTACATAGGATGTAACAGAGGAGCCTCAACGAAAATAATGTTTGTCACAAAAGATTTATTGATTATATTTAAGTCTAACAACTATTGTATTTGATAATTGGTTAGGTCAACAGTCACCTATTCAAGTTCTCACTCACCTAAACAAAAAAGTATCTTATAAGTTTTCTTATCTTAGCAATAAATTGAAAAAGAAATGCTATCTTAGCACGCCAACCATGTCGACATGCTTTTGCATGTTGATAACGTTGGCCCATGCAATGGGCCCACTCTACCTGGAGTGTTCATCAAGCGGTTATTTTTTTGTTTTTGTCCAGTAGACGGTTTATTACACCCATGCAGAGAGGGGGGAGAAGGAAAGAGACGAAAAAGAAAGGGAAAAGGTAATGGGAAGGGAAGAGAAGGAAATGGGGGAGAAATGCGATATTTAGGTCTATATTTTCAGACAAGGGATTTATTAGGGTCCATCACAAAAGGCATTTCGCGGAACTTCTGTTGCATGAGAGAGCAGCCACCCACCTTTAAAATAAAAATAAAAATAAAAATAAAAAAGAGAGAGCAGCCACCTCATGAATAATGACAAAATCTTTTGGAAAGTGAGCCTATGGCTGCTCTCTCATGCAATAGACCTTCTGCGAAATGCCTTTTGCGATGGACCCTAGCTAGCAAATCCCATCAAAAAATGAAAAGAAAGAGATGATAAATGCGCCCTTTTTCATCACTTGGGACACCTAACCACATCGTATGTAGCAATCAGGTCACTTCATTCCTTAAATGTGAAGTAAAACAGCCCCCTTTGCAGTCATAGATACAATGCAGCTGGGTGTCCTAAGTAATGAAAAGGGGCGCATTTATCATTTCCCAAAAAAAATCGGGAGTGATAAATCGACCCCTATGTGTGTGTGTCTCTCTCTCTCTAACCCAGAGGAGAGAGAAAGACACATAGGGGTCAATTTAAGATATTGGGGGGTCGATTTATCACTGCCCAAAAAATTTCAATATCTTTTAATTTGATAACGGGTCAACTTGCCAAAATAAACCGAACGAGCAAGGTTGTTGCACGATTGATGTTTTGTTTATGAAATAAAGAATTTCCTTCTTCCTTGGTTAGAGAAGTGGTAATTTACTCGTTCTTCATGGACTAGTCGAACATCCCTTCATGGATTTGAAGGTTTATTCCGACCGGTGTTGATATTAATCAACCTCGACTCGTTCTTTGTGCTTTCGGCTACGCCAAATGATATCAACAGTACCATGATTTGATATTTTCATTAAAGCATCTTGTTTTTTAGTAATTAAAGAGCTGCGAAAGGGTATTAAAGTTCCCAAAAAGCTCTCACAAGCCAATTAAAAGAGAAAAGACAAGCTGGGACCGTGCAACTATTAAAACATGGTTGTGCTGATATCATTTCCTTTTTTAGATACGTAAGCTGGGATTGAACATCCTATCTTGAGGTTAAAGAACAAAGCCTTGACCATTGAGCTAGAGGTTTAATCCCTAAATCTCAATATCTTGGCAGGAGGAGGAAGTCACTCGTCGCCCCTTCCGTGATTCAATGCACGACGTGCTGGCTGGTCTAATACCAAATTTTAAGTACCTAACCAATACGCCAAAAAAGCCCTAGAGCTAATGAAATGCGTTAAGTTAAACTCTTTAAACTTGTCCCATACCGGGTTGGGTCCCACCTAGTCCCATACCTAGGCAGACGCCACTCAGGACCTTAACATAAGCTTGCTGACAGAATAGTTCAAGTTAATTATCTAGTTGGCTTCTCCAACGATCTGGGAATGTAATTTTTCCATAAGGATCTTTGGTCGGAATGGTTTGGATCTTGCGCGTATATGTATAACAACTGTGTTTGAATCACTTGAATTGAAGGAGATGGATGGACTGAATTAATAAACCATGATTTTCGAGGGTGATTGATAACCGATACATGGGAAATGATATTTCACCCCTTCTGCAACATTTCTATTTTCTAATGCTTCTTGCCTGGCTTTTCTTAAAATTGACTTCATTTTTATACTCTTTTGTTTGTTTTTCCCTTGATGTATTATTACTTTTATCTTTTCTAAATTTTAATTAGCATGACACCCACATCTCACATTAAAAAATAAATAGCAATGCACTAGAAAACATAAAACAATAAAACATTCAACACATGCATCATTAAGAGAAGGGTATATATATATGAGGAAAAGGATTGTGAGCTTGAGCGTTGGAACATATTCGTGAGCTTGAGCTCTCAAACCAATGAGGCCCACATTGTTAGGATGATCCAAAGCATTCACTAGAAAGGGCCTTACATAGATAGGGTGTGTACAAAAAATCAGCTCCATAGGATCATCCTAACCCATCCATTTGTGGAGGTCAAAATGGACAGACCACAAATCTGCCCATTTTGCCCTCCACTTTTGGAGGGGTTAGGATGATTCAATGGAGCTGATTTTTGGTACACACCCTATCTATGATAGGCCCTTGCAAATGAATGGTTTGGATCCTCACAGAAATTGTGGGACCCATGTGATTGGTGCACTCAAGCGCACCATTCCTTATTAGAGCTTGAGGGCACGAACATATTCCTCTGTATATATATTCCTCTATATATATATATGCCCCTTTTCTTCCCCGGCCACCCCCTCTAGTGTATTTGTGACCCAGGGAAGAAAAGGTGGAGAATAAATCATTTCCGGGTAGCTAAACAAGAAAAGACTAGGGAAATTAACGACACATCCTTTCTTTATAAGAACACCCATGTGCTTGGTCTTACCATAGAAATGATTGGAGTTTGAATGCATACACTCGATCCTACTCTATGGGTCTGTTTAGATGCAATGTAAATGAATGGATAAGTAGTTTTCAGGGAGGAGTCAAGGTGGCAAACGTGCCGTGCCGGCGGCCTGGCACGACCAAATGAGGCCCGGATAGGCCCGCACTGATTACTGATAGGTTCGGGTCATTGATTTGATTTATCAATAGAATCAAATCAATAGTCAAATTCAATTGTGAGGAACATGTCGTGCACCTTCGCACCATCTTTCGGATCTTACGTGAGAACCATCTATATGTGAAGAAAGAGAAATCTTCCTTGGCCCAGGAGGAGATCATGTTCTTGGGACATAGTATTGTGGGAGGGGAGATTGGTCTGGACCATATTTTTTTGTACATAATTCTTGATACAATCCCGTATTTTTTCATCTTCCTAGAGACACCTGGAATAACTTTTGGGTTGTGTGAAACAAGGGAACGATGACTTTGGTTTGCACCAAGTCGGAAACCAAGTGGATTTATTTTTTTTCCCATATCATATTTATCCTGATCTCTTGCCTGGTAACGCACTACGGAAATGAAGCGCAATTGAAATTCCTGGGGAGTTATACATTTGTGTATTGATAAGATCATTCACTATTTCTTGAAGCTCGATTTCTCACCCGGATGAACCATATAGCCAAGAGAAACCATGAACCAGAATAGAAGAGCTTTCCTTATGTAGCTATTTCCCTACGACGATGGTAGGATATCCGGAGTATAGTGAAAGAGGAAGGGCTGGCTTACTTGAAATTGTTTTGGGACACCACCTAATGAGATCTTTCCATCTTGTTCGGCTATAGCTGAAACCCCCGAATCTAGAGCCGCTTGGGGTTCCAACCCAGTTCCAACAATGCACTTCTCGGACTGAGAAAGCGGAACTGCTTGACATTACATATTCGAACTCATTAAAGCTGGATTCATGTCATTGGATCGTAGGTGCGATGATTTACTTCACGGGCAAGGTCTCTGGTTCAAGTCCAAGATGGCCCAGCTGCGCTAGGGAAAAGAATCGAAGAAGCATCTGACTCCTTCATGAATGCTCCACTTGGCTCGGCGGGATATAGCTCAGTTGGTAGAGCTCCGCGGGCCGGGCACGTCACGGCACGGAAGCATGGGCTGTGCCGGGCCGGGCCGAAATCCTCGAGGCTAGGCACGGCCCGCAGCTTGTGGCCAGCAGTGCCGGGCCGGGCCGTGTTTTTTTTTTCTTTGAAAATATATGTTTTGGACGAAAATACCCCCCCCCCCCCCAAACTAGCAGTTCGAAACAACTTTGGGGGGTATTTTTTGGGTTTTTTTAAAAAAAATACATTTTATAAAGGGGGAACCAGGCTCACGGGCCGTGCCGTGACGGCCCGCCAGGCCACCCAACCAAGCCCGGCATGCACGGCACGCGTCACTGTAGCTATCTGTGCCGTGCCGGGCCGCAGGCAGCACGGCCCGTTTGCCACCTTGAGGGAGGAGACAAGAATTGGAGATCCCTCGGACTTACCTAGGGTTTTCGCTGTTTGTTTAGGAGTAAAAGGTAACGATAAGAATAAAAAAGGGCGATGATAAGGCTAAATATGAATATAAATTGGGTCCTAAATGTGAATCTAATCCTGAGATATTGAAGTCTAGCTTGGCACTTAAGTCAGTTTTTGGCTATGTCTGTGGTTTTTAGTCTCTGGCTCTCTGATTGTGTAAAGTGAAGGAGATAAGTTAAGCTCTCAGTAGTACAGAAAACCTGCAACTTCCTAAAGTACAACTGCCCCTAGTGTTCTTTCATGATCTCCAAATCCTTCCTTGATCCACGCCATTGCTCACATACATCATCAAAAGGTGTAAACCAGAACTGGACTGAAAGTGGCATGCTTTATCGTTATTTATCACAGAACTGTTCCTTTTTTGGGGGTCTTGAGCAATAATCTGGCCATTTCTTTCTAAGTTTTTTCCCAAAACAGCAAAGATTAAACATGATGCAACTATGGATTCACACATCATTCAGCTACTTTAATCCAAGCATGCTTAGAACAAGCACGGTAACTAAGTGGATATAAATGAGAAAATGGAGCTACAGAAAACCAATATAGATGCTCAAACTTTAATGAGAATTTACAATCCCAAACAATATGAAGTTCCCCCTATCCTTCTCCATAATCCTTCATAGTTACCCAAGAACAGCCCGCAATCATTTTTAAATCAAGTTTAGGGTGAATTGGGACAAGTGGGAATAAAAAAGAGTAGTCTCACATGAAGCTAAATGCGACAGTATGAAAAAATACAACCCGACCCAACCCAAGAAACTCCCTTGGTAGACCTGCAGTGACGGAGCCAAGATTTATACATAAGGGGGGGAGGCTTATACATAAGGGATCGGGCCAGTTTCAAATTTTAAAGGGGATTGGGTCCAATTGAGTTGGGCCTATTAAGGAGTTTGGCCCACCCAACTCAACAGGGCAGCTGCCTCCCTTACGCTACATGTAGCTCCACCCCTGTACACCCGATTTATGAATCATGGGTTTTCAAGAACAAAAACCCAACCCAAGATTGTTTCTCGGGTAGTGTAGGACTGTAGGGTTCTTCAAAACATGACCCGCTCGACCCAAGTTGCGACCCTCCCTAAATCCCAGGGCAATCCCAATGAATGCCAAGTTTGTTGCATCCAAACAGACCTCAATGCACGTCATTTACTGCGGTTACGAGGCATAACTTGTGGGCCCAACAAACTCAACAATCGCTGGATCCATCATTGGATTGCCAGCAGAGATGATCCACCGTTGACCATTTTGCTTGATGTCAATCTATGGTAGATACTGTAAAGGAGAGAAGTCCTCATATAAAAAAATCCTCAGCTATAGTCTACTAATGAAAAATTTGTTATTTAATTAAAACCCTCCAAATTGCACTGAAAAAGACAAAGGTCGGGAAAAAATAAGGAATCTTGAGGAAATGTATGCTAACCACCGGCCTAACTGCCAAAACCATTTTAGAGGGTATCTTGAAGCATCCAACAAATAGTATAGTTATATGGGATTTGCTAGGGACCATCGCAGATGGTAGGGAGCTGCCATCTCATATGAATTAAATGAATGAGACAAAAATCTGAGCCTATGTGGCTGCTTTCTCATGCAACAGCTGGTCCGCAAAATACCTCTGCTATGGTCCCTAGAAGCGGTCAAGCGGGAGCTGTAACGCGTGGAAGGCCCCACTCAATATCTCTCACCAACCAGAGGAGCACGAAAATCACGAGAAAGACGATGTTGATTGATCCAACGGCTGGTAAAAACTTTCCTGGCGAGATATAGAGAATCACGAAGATCACGATGTCACGTGTTTTGTCATCCTCACCCAAGAAAACATTTTCCTAATACATGCAGTCATCAAATTCACCCAAAATACACCTCAAAATCACTAATATTGCCATCAAGCGTGCATCACGCAATTTTGCCTCTTGTTTAGGTTTCAATCCAACGGTTAGGATCATCTGATCAGAACATTTTAGCCCTAATAAGGGTGGGACCACCACCATACGGTAGGCTTAAGGCCCGTCTGCTTAGCATTTCTATTTCAGAAAATTCGGGCTCTCTCGTTGAGGGTATAAAACTTTGTCGCTTTCAGCACATGCAAAACGCCAGACAATAACCAAAGAGTGGGTAGGAAAAATTAATAATAACTAAAAAAGGACGTAATGTTTTCGCCCCCACTTCAGGATAATGCGCCTCCTTGTGGACAGCCTTCAACGCTTTTTGACGTCAAAGACTCAAATCTCACATTATCAGTGGGGCGCATAATCCTCTACAGGGGAGGCGAAAATATCATCACCCTTAAAAAAAATGAGAAAGAGATAAAAACGGCACTTTGGACAAAGATCCATCGTCTCTCTCTCTCTCTCTCTCTCTCTCTCTCTCTCTCTTCATTCCACTTCATGGCGATATCTCTGCAATTTTGCCGATTCTCGACCCGGCCGGAACTCCATCTGCCGGAAAATCCAGCCGGAATCCGATTAGGATGCCGGAAAAATTTCTCCGTCCGGTGCGGTGGCAGCGACTCTGCCGCTCCGGCCGTGGAATCGGATTTTGATGCGAAAACGTTTCGCAAAAACCTAACGAGAAGCAAGAATTACAATCGCAGGGGTTTCGGACATAAAGAAGAAACCCTAGAACTCATGAATCGGGAGTACACAAGTAGGTTCTTTGATTCCTCGATGAAATTATTGTTCAATTGATTCTTGAATTCTCCATTGATTCGTTGTTTTTGCTCGGTAAAGACCCTAGAACTCATGTTTTTCTTCTAGAATTCAAATGATTCTGAATTCTCCATTGATTCGATGTTTTTGCTAGATAAAAACCCTAGAACTCATGTTTTTGTTCGGTAAAAACCCTAGAACTCATGTTTTTGCTCGGTGGAAGGTTTGAATTATTCATTTTCCTTTTGCGGAATTTGAGTTCCAGGTTTCATTTGCTTCTTTTTTTTGAGGAAATTTATCGAAATTAAGGGGAATTGAGTTAGGTCGATGTTAGAATTTGGTTTGTAATTTTGGTTTCGGTTTGGAGATTTTTAGGTGATGTGATAAAGACATTGAAGGAGAACGGATACGAGTATACATGGGGTAATGTTAGAGTGAGATTAGCACAGGCATACGGGTTTTGCTGGGGCGTGGAACGAGCTGTGCAGATTGCCTATGAAGCGAGGAAGCAATTTCCAGAAGAGAAGATTTGGATTACGAATGAAATTATTCACAATCCGACTGTTAACGAGGTTTGGTGAATCTAATCCCTACTTTGTTTGTTGCATGGAGCTTTTTTTCACCTTTTAGTTTGTGAAATGTTATCAGCACAACCATATTTTGATATTTGCGCAAACCCAGCTGTTTTTTCTTCTTAAATTGGCTTGTGAGAGCATTTTGGGAAATTTAATAAACTTTTAAGAGCTCTTTATATACTAAAAGACAAGATGGTTTGTGAAAATATCAAAATATGGTATTTTCTGTGATATTCGATGCCTATCAGCATGTGTATGTGTAAACTTTCGTGTGATTGATTCGTATGTGTGAAACAACTAGTTACTCTAAAAGCTTAAGCTGTTAGAGTTGGTGTTATTTAATCATTTATACTTTAACAGTATGATTCTGGGAAAATCTTACAGGCTAGAGGGAAAAAAAAAACTTTGGGCACTGTTGAACTATTGTTAACTGTGTAGGCAATTACTATTCATAAAATAAAAATGAATAGAAAAAAGTTGGGTGGGAAGTGGGAACTTAGAAGTGTTAAGAACTGCATTCTTTTCTAATCGAGAATTGCGTATTTTTTTTTTCCATTTTAGTGATGATGTGTGATGTAATTTTGATCTGGAGAGCATTTAGAAGTCAGATCCTGCAACTAATATGTGTTCCCTAGTGCACTCCTAACCGTGAACCCTTTGAAGGCTAACCTTTATTCTGGCTCTACTTCCGTTCCTCTGCTCACTTCTCCTTTCAAGCTTTTGCAAACTTCATTTTAATTCCTCCTACGTAAAGAGTTAGGAAATTGTTATATTTGAGAATCAGATTTCAGAAATGATTTTTGGTGCCATACTAAAAGCAAGAACCACACTGTTCCATATTTTGGGAGGGTAGTCATTTTCCTTCACTTAATTAATACTTGTAGGGAAGAGGGTTGTCATTCTGTTAAGATGAAGCATTACCTGTAAGCTTATGATGTATTTCCAAAATCACTGGCTAAAACCTCCCCAAGTCATTGACTTGCACGAGTTGATGAGTTGACTCGGTTTTGACTATTAGCAAACTCATTTGACTCACTTGAGTCAATAAAAAACTCGCAGCTTCAATTGTTGACTCAGCTAAGTTGACTCGGTTTAACCTTTGGGAGTTCCCACCAGTATCACGCTAACGAAAGAAGTAGTGCACGATATCTGCTCGGCAAGCTTTATGCTTTATCTCGGTAGGCGGAGCTCTCTAACCCCCGTGTTAAGCAAATACCCAAAAGAGATTTGTGCTTACCGGCTTCATATGATTCAGGACCTATTTGGAACTAACCTAACCAAGAACATTATTCAACAGGCCAAATGATTGAATACAGTTTTGAAACCGCACATGTGCGTGAATAGATCCCAGTAAATATATCTTCCTTTCTGGACATTGTGGGGTACCCGATGAAGGGCTTTTTCTTTAGCTGTATAGGAACACTTTTTAGTATGTATCCTGTAATTCGCACTTTGGATACCGTTTTTTTGATGTTTAGAGCTAGATTTATTGAGTGGGACACATTGCTCGAACAATGCTGAGCAAATCGTCTCTAAATTCCTGGCTATTTTATGTGTCCCAAATTCCAAAGAAAGGTGTCGCCCAGGTCCTTGGAGGTTGGCACATATTATAGTCTGTGGATAACACTCGTGACATGTATAATGAAAGGATTTCTCTATCTCAAATGTTCCCAGATATAATGAATGAGCAACTTACTTGCTAAGATTGGGATCCATATCAAGTTACAGCATATATGCTAGCTACATGTGGTTATGGGTCGACCAAGGTGTGCTATAGAATGGTCCCCTTAAAGATGGATTTCTTTTGCCTTCGAAGGCCCCATATTCAAGATACCATGACAAGTCAATGCTATCACTGGACAGTAGGTAAGTAGGATAGACTCCATTAATCTTCAATTTCAACTGGGTTGCTTGAAATGTTATTAGTATCTGCACCTTGTAGTAACATATATTTAAGTATTGAATCAACCACTCGCTACAGATATGGAGACAATTTCGTCATGGTGGTCAGTAATACTATGATTGCATACACGATACAGCAACACAATCTGTTTATTTTCTTGAAAATTGTTTTTTTTTTCTGCTTATTTTCATATGAAGAATTTAAGTGTGTATCAAATTGACTGGTACATTATTAAATTGTTAACCGAACTTGCTTTCTTACAGATTCGCATACTCTGGTGTGCTTAGTTGAATCTTCAAGGCCCATGAATATATTGGAAGTCCGTGATATTTTTATGAATTTTCATAGCTCAGGGTTCATAATTGAGATATTTAATTAAGTGCCTCTGTATCATTTAGTTTATACCTATGAAGTTATTTTATATTTTAAATTTGTAGAGGTTGACGGAGATGGGAGTGCAGAATATTCCCATTGCGGATGGGAAGAAACAATTTGATCTTGTCGAAAAGGGTGATGTAGTGGTTTTGCCTGCTTTTGGAGCTGCTGTAGATGAGATGTTGACGTTGAGTGAAAAGAACGTACAAATAGTCGACACAACTTGCCCGTGGGTGTCTAAGGTACATTAATCAATGAAGTTTTTGCTCACTATCAACATTGGTGAGTGGGGCATCAGAAATACATATGGTAATGAAATTATACTCAATAAAAAAAAGGGCCAGGATTATCACGAGGTTTATTATATGTAAATAAACATTGGTAATTGTGATTGTAACCACTAATTGTTTTGGAAAATGGGGTGTTGTGGCAGGTAATCAAACAAAAGCTTTAAAATAGACTCGGAAAATGGGGTGGCATATTATAGCCCACATAAAATATGAAAGAACAAACATTTTATAAAGTAAGGGCATTGAGAAAGCAAAAGTAAATTCTATTGTTATATGAGTGTACCTTGAGAAGGCGGCCTTGGATCCTGGTGCTGGAAAGAGGAATCATTGTATAGTGAGAGAAAATCATGGGTAGGTTTTTTTCCCTGTAATCACATGATAACCCAGTAACTTCAAATCAAATATTGTTTCGCTTCACAACACCATAACTAAATAAAATAGGAGAAATATTAAGTGAAAAACGCTCACTTTTTAATTAATGGATACCTTCGGTTCTAAACGGTCTAGGTTGAGGAAGCTCCATACACCCAAAAGAAATTTTCTTTTCTTTTTCCTCCCTCTTAATTCCGAGTCTCAGCTTCTTGGTATTTCCAAATCGCCGAATATCCGAATCTCTTTTTTCCAGGGAAATGAAGAGGATTTTAATCCGAGGCTGAAAATTCGAAAATCTCTGCTTACTCTCACTACCCTGATCGAAATAGCCAATTGAATTTTGCAACACTTTGACCGAAATTCGCTCTATAAATGCAGCAAAACTGAAAACTTCTAAATTCCTCAAATTCTCTTCCTTTTTGCGAATTTCGTGAGTCCCGGTGACAAAATCTGAGATAAGAACCTGAATTCTAACCCTGTAGACAAACCTGAATGTGAAATCGGTTCAAAGAGATCTTCGGACCTCAATCTGGAAAAACTTCTCCAAAATGAATGCAAGGGGTAAACCAATTGAGGTGAATTCACCTTATCCAATTCAAGATTTTAGATGCTTTATAACTCAATCCACATTCATCTTCTTACACCGAAAAGTATCACAAATGAAAATTTTGATTTGAAGCTTCGGATAAGTTTGATTTGAAGCAAACAAGAAGAAAATAAAGAAAAAATAGGAACAAAATAAAATCCTAACTCACTTTCGTAGGAATCACGATTGCACTTAGCACGTGCAACAAGCCTTTAAACGCCTAGGTTACCCTAGTGGACGAGTTGTGTCTCGTGAGTGTTGGCAGTGAATATGCACACAAAATTCTGGAAAAAAACTTTTCTTTTCAAATCCCACTATAGAGTAAAGCCAAAAATTTCTAATCCTGTTTCTTTAATATATTGCTCAAAATAGAAGAACAAGAATACCCCCATACTAAAACTTTGCATTATATCCCAAGTTGGAAAAATTAGAAAAATATTTTAATCAAGGAATCCTCTTTTGAATTTGTCCTACTTTGCTCCCTTAAACTTGCCTCTAATGTAATCGGACCATAAAAGAAATTTGATTTTTGAAACTTAATAGAAAAATTGCAATCTTATATGGTCCACCATCCTTTACACTTTTCCATTACTTTCTAAGAATAGAACTCACTTTTGTAATCCTCTACTGCTTTTGGCGTGAATGACATGCAGGGCATGCACCAGACACCCAGGCTACTAAGCAGTGTCCGACTAATCTTTGATTTGCATATATCATAGACATTGATGCATATGAGTTCAAGCTTTACTTTTGATTACGTGCAATGCTTTGATTTATTAAGCTTTCTAATTGACCCATGTATGGAGTTTTCAGTCAGTTGCTCTCAAGCCAGATGGCTTTAAGGAACTAGGCATAAAAACCCTTCAGACTTAATAGCTCAAGTCAAAAAGGCTACAAATCAAAACTATAATCAAAAGGTAAACTTTCTAAAAATATATTTTTTTTCAACCTTTCTTTCCCTTTTCACCATACCATATAAAAAGCAAGTTTCTATTTCTATTTCTTATTCAAATCCTTTTAAAAGAAAGATTCCAAAAGAAAAACAAAACTAAGAAAGGAAAGTATTCTTTCTAATTTTTCAAATTCCAAAATTAAAATATCCACTAACTTTCTTTCTTAAAATAGGAACACAACTTTCCTTTTAAGAATACCAAGTTCTTTCTAATTTGAGAAAAATACCAAAAACAAAAGGAAAATAAAATTTCTAACTTTAACTATAGAAAAGATTAGAAAAGAAAGTTTCCAAAAATAACCCAGTAACTTCAAATCAAATATTCTTTCGCTTCACAACACCATAACTAAATAAAATAGGAGAAATATTAAGTGAAAAACGCTCACGTTTTAATTAATGGATACCTTCGGTTCTAAACGGTCTAGGTTGAGGAAGCTCCATACACCCAAAAGAAATTTTCTTTTCTTTTTCCTCCCTCTTAATTCCGAGTCTCAGCTTCTTGGTATTTCCAAATCGCCGAATATCCGAATCTCTTTTTTCCAGGGAAATGAAGAGGATTTTAATCCGAGGCTGAAAATTCGAAAATCTCTGCTTACTCTCACTACCCTGATCGAAATAGCCAATTGAATTTTGCAACACTTTGACCGAAATTCGCTCTCTAAATGCAGCAAAACTGAAACTTCTAAATTCCTCAAATTCTCTTCCTTTTTGCGAATTTCGTGAGTCCCGGTGACAAAATCTGAGATAAGAACCTGAATTCTAACCCTGTAGACAAACCTGAATGTGAAATCGGTTCAAAGAGATCTTCGGACCTCAATCTGGAAAAACTTCTCCAAAATGAATGCAAGGGGTAAACCAATTGAGGTGAATTCACCTTATCCAATTCAAGATTTTAGATGCTTTATAACTCAATCCACATTCATCTTCTTACACCGAAAAGTATCACAAATGAAAATTTTGATTTGAAGCTTCGGATAAGTTTGATTTGAAGCAAACAAGAAGAAAATAAAGAAAAAATAGGAACAAAATAAAATCCTAACTCACTTTCGTAGGAATCACGATTGCACTTAGCACGTGCAACAAGCCTTTAAACGCCTAGATTACCCTAGTGGACGAGTTGTGTCTCGTGAGTGTTGGCAGTGAATATGCACACAAAATTCTGGAAAAAAACTTTTCTTTTCAAATCCCACTATAGAGTAAAGCCAAAAATTTCTAATCCTGTTTCTTTAATATATTGCTCAAAATAGAAGAACAAGAATACCCCCATACTAAAACTTTGCATTATATCCCAAGTTGGAAAAATTAGAAAAATATTTTAATCAAGGAATCCTCTTTTGAATTTGTCCTACTTTGCTCCCTTAAACTTGCCTCTAATGTAATCGGACCATAAAAGAAATTTGATTTTTGAAACTTAATAGAAAAATTGCAATCTTATATGGTCCACCATCCTTTACACTTTTCCATTACTTTCTAAGAATAGAACTCACTTTTGTAATCCTCTACTGCTTTTGGCGTGAATGACATGCAGGGCATGCACCAGACACCCAGGCTACTAAGCAGTGTCCGACTAATCTTTGATTTGCATATATCATAGACATTGATGCATATGAGTTCAAGCTTTACTTTTGATTACGTGCAATGCTTTGATTTATTAAGCTTTCTAATTGACCCATGTATGGAGTTTTCAGTCAGTTGCTCTCAAGCCAGATGGCTTTAAGGAACTAGGCATAAAAACCCTTCAGACTTAATAGCTCAAGTCAAAAAGGCTACAAATCAAAACTATAATCAAAAGGTAAACTTTCTAAAAATATATTTTTTTTCAACCTTTCTTTCCCTTTTCACCATACCATATAAAAAGCAAGTTTCTATTTCTATTTCTTATTCAAATCCTTTTAAAAGAAAGATTCCAAAAGAAAAACAAAACTAAGAAAGGAAAGTATTCTTTCTAATTTTTCAAATTCCAAAATTAAAATATCCACTAACTTTCTTTCTTAAAATAGGAACACAACTTTCCTTTTAAGAATACCAAGTTCTTTCTAATTTGAGAAAAATACCAAAAACAAAAGGAAAATAAAATTTCTAACTTTAACTATAGAAAAGATTAGAAAAGAAAGTTTCCAAAAATAACCCAGTAACTTCAAATCAAATATTCTTTCGCTTCACAACACCATAACTAAATAAAATAGGAGAAATATTAAGTGAAAAACGCTCACGTTTTAATTAATGGATACCTTCGGTTCTAAACGGTCTAGGTTGAGGAAGCTCCATACACCCAAAAGAAATTTTCTTTTCTTTTTCCTCCCTCTTAATTCCGAGTCTCAGCTTCTTGGTATTTCCAAATCGCCGAATATCCGAATCTCTTTTTTCCAGGGAAATGAAGAGGATTTTAATCCGAGGCTGAAAATTCGAAAATCTCTGCTTACTCTCACTACCCTGATCGAAATAGCCAATTGAATTTTGCAACACTTTGACCGAAATTCGCTCTCTAAATGCAGCAAAACTGAAACTTCTAAATTCCTCAAATTCTCTTCCTTTTTGCGAATTTCGTGAGTCCCGGTGACAAAATCTGAGATAAGAACCTGAATTCTAACCCTGTAGACAAACCTGAATGTGAAATCGGTTCAAAGAGATCTTCGGACCTCAATCTGGAAAAACTTCTCCAAAATGAATGCAAGGGGTAAACCAATTGAGGTGAATTCACCTTATCCAATTCAAGATTTTAGATGCTTTATAACTCAATCCACATTCATCTTCTTACACCGAAAAGTATCACAAATGAAAATTTTGATTTGAAGCTTTGGATAAGTTTATTCACTCTGTTAAAAAAAAATGTAAAAGCAAAAAAGTGTTAGAGAAATGTGAAAGAAATGTAAAAACAAAGAAGTGTAGAGGAAGTGTAAAAGAAAGTGAAAGCAACAAAGAAGTGTAAAAAACAAAGAAATGTAAAAGCCTTCTGAAAGTAAAAGCTTTCTGAATTGGGTAATGTGAAACAACCAGTTACTCCAAAAGCTTAAGCTGTTGGAGAAGGCGTTATTTATTCGTTTATACTTTAACACTCCCCCTCATGTGTGGTCCCCCTCTTTCTTTGGGTTGGCCTACATGTGGCCCCTCTATTGGGTTTGGCCATTGCATGTGGATTTCTGCTATCGAGGAGGTTTGAACCCAGGCATTTTGCTCTGATGCCATGTGAAACAACCAGTTACTCCAAAAGCTTAAGCTGTTGGAGAAGGCATTATTTATTCGTTTATACTTTAACAGGTAAAATTAAAGAAAAGTAAAACAAATAAGTTTAAAAGAAATGTAAAGGCAAAGAAGTGTAAAAGCTATCTGAAATTCCCCATACAGTAACTATACTCCATGAGAAGAAGGGAAAAAACGAAGTGTAAAAGATTTTACAAAGGAGAAAAGAAAAGAAGTGTAAAAGCTTTTGAGACAGGGTTTTCCATTTGGTCTTTTCAGTAGTGGGAGAAAAAAAAAGAAAAAAAAAAGGAAAAGAGAGAAGCAGTAGAATAGATTACAAAGGAGAAAAAGAGGATACATGTATATAAAATTGGCAAGCATTCAGGGTTTGGATTCGATTTTCATTTGGGGTTTGATTTACCCATTCACAGAGGATACCAAGACTGATGATGTAGGAAAAGAGAGAGGCAGTAGAATAGATTACAGAGGAGAAAAAGAGGATACATGTATATAAAATTGGCAAGTATTCAGGGTTTGGGTATGATTTTCATTTGGGATTTGATTTACCCATTCACAGAGGATACCAAGACTGATGATGTAGGGAAGGGCAAAGACAGTTCCCAACTTCTTTGGGATCTTCACTTTAAATCGTCCTGTAAGCATTCATGAGGAAAAGGGAATCATGGGTTACCGCATCTGGGCTTTTGGGCTGCGATACATTGCTTTGGGTTTCCAGTGCACTCAGCAAGCAGATAGGCTAAAGCAAGCAGTATGGCAAACAAAATCAAAATTGAAAAATACGAAGCTACTGAAAGAAAAGCTCTACATGCTAACACAATGAATCACAGAAAGTGTATATTAATCTAAACTAACATAAAAATACATAAACTACTATTTTAAGACTAAAAAAATCAAAGCAAAATACCCGAGTTAAAATATGCTGGTGAAAGTTCCTCAATTACTCTCCCAAATACTCCAGAACAAATGGAGAAATCTACATTTGGTAATGAAATTATACTCAATCAGTGAAGTTTTTGCTCACTGTCATCATTGGTGAGTGGGGCATCAGAAATATATATAGATATCATCGTTGGGGCTTCTTCTTTGTCAGATTTCAAGTGAAATGTTTGTCAACTATCACCCTGTATTTTTGTATGTTTAGTGAGATAAATATATGGAAAACTGATCCCTAAAGCAACCAAAACACACCTTTAGATACATGCCCATATAAAAATGACCTTTCTATCCCCAAGACAATGCAAAACCCCAGTACTATAATTTATTGCTGGTGAATGGCACAAAGCTTGTAATGTGTATAACGAATATTAACAGATAAGATGCAGTAAGAAACGAACTCCTCCTAATATCGAGACAAATTCGTAATAGAAAATCATTGATTTGTTGTTGATGATTTTAGAAGGAAGAAAATCTGACGCCGAAGCGTCAAAATCAAGCAATTGAATCTAATAATGCAAAGTCTAGGAATGCAAAATTGCAAAGTGTTCTGAATTTGAGAAACTAAATCCTCAAAAATTTCAGAGTTATGATTTCAAGTGAATCAAATTACAAAAAAAAAAAAAAAAAAAAAAATCGTATACAGGAATTCGAAATTTTTCATAGAGAGAGCGAGAGAGAGATTCAGAAACATCCATTTGAAATAAAAAAAAAAGTGAGGAAAAACCAAATAGGAAATGAAATATTGATCGTCAAAAACACCAAATAGAAAGGAAAAAAAAACCTGGATTCTGCACGGTTGGTAGGAAATCCGTTGGATCTGCTTCACCTGAGTGTGGAGGGAGTTCGACTTTTGAGGATGAAAATGGGAAATCCATTCAAATCCAGTGCTCGGGTAGGGTTTCGACAGTCGGAGGGCTAGAATAGAAATCTCCGATTTTGAGAGAGAAAAATTCAGCTAAGCGAATGAAAACTAAAAACCCAGATGGGGAAACGAGAATAGAAACCTTTTCTGAACCTAAATTGCCAGCTCAACAGGTAGCAAAACTTAAGCGCCAAAACTTTCCTTTTAAGCGCCAGCTCAGCAACAACGGTTACAAACGGAAACGGTAAAATTTAACGGCAAAAAACTGTTAGACTTCTGTCCGTTGGATGTCTAATGGGCCATCGATGAACGGTCTTTAATACTCCGCGTGACAGAAACTTTCCTTTCACGCAAGTGCCAGCTCAGCTAAGAATCTGAAGCCCACACGCTCAAGTGGCTATGACAATCAACCGTCAACTGATGATGGCCCATCATAATTCTGATGA
This sequence comes from Tasmannia lanceolata, assembly GCF_043159265.1. NCBI lineage: Eukaryota > Viridiplantae > Streptophyta > Magnoliopsida > Canellales > Winteraceae > Tasmannia > Tasmannia lanceolata. Next base: position 12,635,357 of record NW_027518681.1, read on the forward strand.
TCCTAGCCCTTAAATTTGAAAAGATCCTATCTTGTAGATTCGAGGGTTAGGATCATACTATGGGTAGGGTTAGGATCAATCCTATGGAGAAGATTTTTGGGTGCACAATCTATTTACTTGGAGGCCCAATAAATGAAGGGTTTAGATCACCTAATTGTGTTGGCTCCACTGTAAATGCTATTAATTATTATGGCCCGTACACAAATGAGCCCGGGCACATACATTCTAGACCATAGGCCTTTTACAGTGACGTGGGCCCGCTACAGCATGCTGTATCCAATTTTAAATGATCTGACCCTTCCATTTCATCGGCTCTAGGATCGTTATCTATATTTTTTATTAGACCTGGCAAAAGGGTGGGTGGGGTCGGGTTGACCCGCGGGTTGCGGGTCAAAATGACCCGCATTCCTACAGGTCAGCAACTAGTGACCCATACCTGTGCGGGCGGGGCGGGTCGACCCGCATTTTTTTCCAAAACAGTGATTTTTTGGCTGGCGATAAATTCAATCCCTAATTTTCAAGATGGACGGTACAACCTACACCATAGGATGATCCAAACCGTCCATTTGATGGGCCACAACGTAAATAGATCGTGCCTCAACGGTTCGATCTATAGAAGTTTCCATATTGTGAGTCCCTCTTTAGATCGGAGGGTTAGAATCATCCTATGCTAATGATTTTTTAGGCACAACCTATTTACATTATGGCCCATCAAATGCACGGTTTGGAATTTGGATCATCCAAAGCATATATAACATTGGGGTCAGAGTTTCAAACTTTCAGTTCAAAGCACAACCTAATAACATTGGGGTCACGGTTTGGAATTTGGATCATCCAAAGCACAACCTATTTTCAGACTTTCAGCATATATAACAGTGGAATCTGAAAGTTTAAGAGTGGAATTTAGATCTATTTTCAAACTTTCAGCATATTATAATTTGGGTCAACCAGGGGGCACCCGCGGGTTGACCCGACCCGACCCGTGTTTTTGCGGGTTGGGTCACCCGTGGATTGATTTTGGTGGGTCACTAAAACCCCGACCCGTGCCCTCAAATTTGCCAGTGGGTTGGGTCGACCCGTGGGCATGGGTCGTGTTTGCCAGGTCTATTTTTTATACGGTCCACGACCTTACATTCACTTCCAGTAGGGCCTATCAACAGACCCAAATTCGAATTAGATCCACCTATATCTGTGTCACATTCTTTTTTAATATCGCGTCCTACTCAGTCAGAGATGCCAATCCACTCGTTTCAGCTCCATGGATCTTACTTTGTGTGTGTGTGTCTGTGTCCTGACGCAGATCCATGGATCTTATTTAGTGGGTGTGTGTGTGTCCCGACCCATTAAGGATCATTTGTTACAATTGTTATCAGGTCCTTCATTTGGTTTTTTTTAAAAAAAAACTAATATAAAAGGTTGTCCAAATTAAATTGTGATGTTGAGTAAACTCCATGGAGCCTAGAATGTTGTTTCACCAATGGAGATCCAAACGGGTGTTAGCAGTACAACAATTTGTGGCAGATGTGACAAAAGAAGGAAGATCAAAAGTACAATCAAGCTTCTTAAATGTTGATATTTTCTTTCATTACCTCCCCATCTATTTTAATCGTCTAATCTAACTAGGTATAGATAAAGAAAAAAAGATAAGATTTGGGAAAGATAATCCTAATAAATGTCTCATCTAAGTAGGTAGCCTAATCTTACCCTCTAATGATCCGATGATTAGATCTTACCATATAAGATTTGATCTATCTTAAAAATTACAGTTGAAATGGTTAAAAAAGGTCAAGATGGTAAACACAAGAAAAGTTTTAAAACATCAACTCAAGTGAGGGGAGAGTTGTAATTATCAGCAATAAATATTTTTTAATCAAAACATCAAAAATTCTTACAATAACTAAAAATATTGAATTAGCTTCATCACATAAAGCTACCATTAACTGTAGATAGATATAATGATGTTGAGAACATGCCCAAAAGCAGGACAACTAAAACAATTTTCAATACATAAAAACCATGTAAAAGGATACCCAGAACTCAGTTTCTTGCAGCAAATCAAAGAGAAATTTTCTCAGCACTCAATAGAACATCCTAGTTCTGAGTCAATGCTAAGCTTTGGGAGACAGAGAAACTATTTGATAGTTCCCAATCCAATGAAGCAGATAAAATCTTTGAAAGGGACTGCACAATTTCATCCATGCTCGACCGACTTGATGGATCTTTCCCTAGGCTGCGCTCGATTAATCTGGCCACCATCATAGCTAAATCCAGAGGATAATTCCCTTGCAGAGAAGGATCAATAAAGTCAGTAACCTTCTCTTTTGCATTTTCTTTACTGAGTATGGCTATTAAGACCTCTGGTAATGGCATGTCTTTCCCTTCCCATATAATACTACCTTCTTTACCAGTAATGCTCTCCAACATCACAATCCCATAAGCATAAACATCAAGTTTCACCGAAACAAGACCATTCTCCAAGTACTCAGGTGCCATATAACCTTTAGTCCCTATAATGTGCCTTGTCAATGCAAAGCCACCTTCATTTCCTTCACCAGACCTTGCGCTTCCAAAATTAGCAATCTTGGCCCTAAAATTACCATCCAAAAGAATGTTGCCGCTTTTTATGTCCATGTGCACAATGCCTGGTTCAGCATAGCTGTGGAGATAGTTCAAACCATTGGCTACATCCAAAGCAATCTGCATCCTTTGCACCCAACTCAAAACCTTTGAATCATTTCCATTAAATATCCAGTCACTCAGAGGCCCATTTTCAGCATACTCGTAAACAAGATACCATTGGCCTTCACTGAAACAAACACCCGAAAGCTTGATCAAGTTCAAATGGTTAATCCTTTTGAGTAACTCAATCTCCTTTGGAACGTCTCCGTTGATCCTCTTAATTGCAGCTACATCCCCCTTAATGACCCCTCGATAAACAGACCCTTTGATATTACAATTGGGGACAAAATCCTCCGTCGCCAATTTCAATTCCTTAAATGTATACACTTTCAGGCTGTGACCTATATCAGATATACCTACAATAAGATCTTTAGTTACATCTGACTTAGACTGTTTCTCATCCTTCTTCCATTCATCTGAAATGAGAATTGCTGGTATTTCATTGCTGTCCAAGTCATTTGAAATGGGAATTTGATTGGATTTCCTCTTATTTCTTACGACATAGAAAAGAACAATTGAGGCAACCAAGACAAAAGCACCCACTGCAACTCCAATAACCACATACACCCAAGTTTTTGTGGAATTGTTATCTGATGGAGGGGAAGGGGGTGGTTGTGATGGTGGTGGTGGTGGTGGTGGTGGTGTGATGGTCTGATTAATTGTAGGCTGATTTTGCAGAGGAATAAGAAGTGTTGTAAAAGGATAGATAACAGTATTTACCCCAGAAAGTCCATTAGCAAGGAGAAGTTTCTGCACATCCACACCAAACCTCTGGCTTATTGTAGGAAGATCATCTCCCTCTCCTACCAAGTAACTTTCTAGATAATTCACACCATCCCTACTTTGATTCCCTGTTGGACAAGCACACCTAAGAGGGACAGTTATATTAACTCCAACATCTAAGGTGGTAGCTGAATAGTTGTTCTGATTCTGTAGAGCTTGGCAAGTTGACAGACCCTGATATGTGTTGTTTGCAACAATAAAATAATTATCTCCACTTTCAATAGTATAAGATGAATTTGCTTGATAATACTCACCAGAACAAGAGCAGATCACTGGAACAATCACCTGCTGGTTTGCTCCAAATGTTTCATTGATAGAAACTGAATTTGCTTGAGAAAGCTGTGATGGGTCTGAATCCAAAAGAGCTGAAATTGAGGCAACAGAATTATATGGGGTTATTGACCTGAAAATCAGAAAAGCTTGGCAACTTTGGTTTTGACCATTGCAGGTGTATCCAAGAATAGAGGAGGAATTATCTGTTCTTGCACATTGTGTTATTAAATTTCCTACATATGGCTGTTGAGCAAGAACAAAAGGAGAGGAGATGAAACAGAGGATGTAGAAAAAAATGAGAGATTGAGAACCCATATGGAGGAATGAAAGTGGGTGTTGGAGATTATGGTGGTATTAAAAGGTGGGATGGAAGAAAGGGGCTTCTAATAAAATGGGTGCCTTAGAAATGGATCTGTAAATGTGGAATTATTCTAAGTTTCGTGTCTGATGCTGTTTCTTTTGATAGGCTGAATGTGAAAGGAGAGCATACAATGGTTGACTATCTCTGTCACAGTTGAATTTACAAAAAAAAAGGCAATATTTGACCATGACCAAGAGAGAGGGGTAGGGCGGCGGGCTTTTTTAATTTAAGGTGCTGCTATTAAATTGCACAAACTCAGCTTGTCTCTTTGGTTTTAATTGGCTTGTGAGAGCTTTTTGGGAAATGTAATAGCGTTTGACCTCAGTTTAAATAATGAAAGACAGGATGAGTCAGTGCAATTATTAAAGGGAACTGATAAATCGACCCCCATATATCTTAAATCAACCCCTGTGTGTCTTTCTCTCTCCTCTTTCTCTCTCTAACCCAGAGGAGAGAGAAAGACTCATACGTTTGGTTGCCAGTTAAATTTTCTCTCTTTAAGATATCTGGGGGTTGATTTATCACTTCCTTTTTAAAAATATGGTAGTGCGGTTACATGGATAATATTATTACAACCCTACCTTCTGTGCCATTGGTCGAACACTATCATATGTAGGGGTGCAATTCGGGTGGGCTCAACTTGAACCCGATGGGTTCAACCCGATGGGTTCAACCCGATTTTTTTCCCCGGTTGGGTTGCCACTCGCTCGGGTTCGGATTCGGGTTGGGAAAAGTGAACCCAAGGTAATTTCGGGTTGGGTTAGGGTTGAGGCATGGAACAACCTGAAACTTGACAATTCTGTAACATACGGATAAAAAAGTGAACAATTTTGAAAATTATTATTATGTACAGCTATTAAAATTCAGTAAAGCAATGGCACACTCTCTTTCCATTGAAGGGGGTGCTGAAGGCAAGAAAAACCAGTAGTTTTGGCTGGAGCATCTCAACATGCACCACACAAGACCAAAATCGGGTCTGGTTCGGGTTGATGAAACAGTTCCTCGGGTTGGGTTGGGTTGAACCCCATCGGGTTGGGTGGGGTTAGGGTTGAGCATATGGTTCCTCGGGTTGGGTTCAGGTTGGCCTCAACCCGACCCAGCCCTACCCGAGTTGCACCGATTCATATGGCTATCTTTTCATGATACGAATACCTGTATGGGTTGTGATTGGATTACCTGAATCAGGAATCTAATTCAAAATCAGAGTGGATCCTATTCCGATTCCTATTCTGATTCCCCATGAAATGAGATGGAAAATATTAAAATAAAAAATTTAGGGAGACGATTTTTTTGCCCCCCTGTAGGATAATACACCCCACTGTTAAAGTGAATTGTTGGCGGACTTTAACACTTCTTGACGTCAAATCACGTGAAAAGGGAGGTGGCGAAAAAATCATCTCCCAAAATTTAATTGAAGAAAAAGTTCATTCCAGCTTTCAGAATCAGAATACCACCTCTTGGGGCGAGAAACAGATTCCAGCATTTCCTCCTTTAATTCCACCCCTCGTTCCTGAATCCTGCCCCAGGTCCGTTTATTTATTTATTTTTTTGAACCAAATGCTGGAATCAGTGTATTATTGTTTTCCAAACAAATACCCGGTCAAAACATATGAGAAGAAGACTCATTCGGTACACCAAGAGGCTGTTTTATGGCAGAATAGATAGTTCTAGAGAAGACATATCCCAAGAAAAGACTTATCCATTGTTTCTGGCACAACTGTCCATTATAAGATCTATTTTGAAAAACTACTCTCCTACAAAAAACAAGGGCAAGAATAATTACTACCAGAGGGTGAAAATAGTACTTACAATATCACGTGGATAGAACTTATATAAAAAAACCTATTCTGGAATACAAAGAAACCCAAGATAAGGTGTTATCCATCCTGCAATTACAGCCCCAAAGTTTTCTGCAACTACCTTTGTTGGGGGCCTTTGAGCCCGATATGGGCTGAGAAGGTCCGGTTCAGATCGGGTAAAAAGAACACCCTTTTTTCCTTGGGCTTAAAATAGCAATAAAACCCAACCCAAATTGAATAAGGGATAGCCAATCTCAGGGGTTTATTCGAGATAAAATTATCTAAGCAGGGTACCCAATCCAAGGAATAGCTTATCCAAGGCTTCTATCCCCTTGGAGAAACAGCCCCATTAGACCACATCAGACATGAGAAACAAGAAGTGAATAGTAAATTCAAGATGTTGAAATGTCCAAAACAAATAAAAAATAATTAATAAATGAAAGTCTTACCAAACTGCAAAAATAATTAATAAATGAAAGTCTTACCAAACTACTTTTCATGGCTGATCAACATCCTTAATAAGCATCACCCCACTTACAGTTATTTTTCCCACATCAAATATCCAAAATAGCAAATAATTGAGAAGAGAAAAGGAGATAAAAGAAAAAAAAAAACAAGACACTGTAAATTATCCAAGCATATCTACCAAAAAAAAAAAACATCACAAAAAAAAAGACGACAAAAACTCGGAACCTTCACCATTGTTCGATTTCCAATAGCTTGAAACTCGAAAATCGACTTGATACTCAGCCGAGAAAACTTGGTTTCGCTGCACGAGACCAAAACATGATTTTCTATTCAAATTGTGGGGTTTTCACTGTCTCAGCCTAGTCAAACTGGGAATCAGAAGATCGACTGCGAAGTTGAGCTGAAGTTTTTTTACACTAATTGAACATTGAATTCTTTTGGGAACTTCAATTTATAGCCTGAAAACAAAGCTTAAAAACTTAATATTTCTTTCTCAAGATTGGATGTACAAATTTTGCAGAGAACTGTTGAGACATATGAGACAGGAGAAAGCACCAGAAATTACCAACAAGTTTGTTGACAAAGCTAACATTTCATGAAGCACCTTATCAAGCTCCCATGGAAAGATCCAATATGGGAAAGAATAACAGAAAAGATACACCCACAAAATAAGAAAAATAGTGCAAATCTAACCAACAATTGCCACAACCTCCAGTTCCTCGAATGTGCTCGATTAAAATAAAGACCCCAATTATAGTACACAAAATGCAACCAATGATGCCACTGCGTAGTTCATGAGCCACCAAACTAGGCGTGACGACGAACAGGGGGAAGCGAGAAGCTGCAGACATGGTAATGATGCAGATTATCAGTGGCCAAAAAAAATTACATAATTGTTAAAAGAAGCACTATCCTATTGTAATTTCAGGAAAACTTACATAATTCTTTTCACTAGCCAAGGGGTGAAATATTCCACCCAATAGTAATGCACTATCCTATTTAGACAATCTTCATGCAACAAATTGTGTGGGTTTTATAGCTGCTCTCTGCTACATTTATTTAGCATTTGTATCATTAGAAGCAGAACTTAAACTCGATTAGCCATTGTTTGATTAATGAAAAGGACGAAAAGGAGATATGATAAGAAAAAGAAAGAAGGGATTGTTACAATATTTTTTCATGAAAATATTAAAGAGCGAGAAAATGACCAGTTGTTCTCTATGTTTTATGTTATCATCAGGTTGTCAAATTTGGGCGATCAAACTAGGTTTCTTTTGTCCGTATTGATCCTAACATGAGAACCCACAAAAAACCTCTACGAACTTGATGACTCGACTCTTAATGGTGAATTGAAAACCACAATTACCTTTTAAATAAATCACTAAGCAGTCAGCTATTCTATAGTACCCTTTTCATTTAATAGTAAGACTGAGGAGATCTAAAGCAAAAAAGTAAAAAGGATTGCAGAAAGCAAAAAAATAAAAAACCAATAAATGTATAAATATGGCAAATCTCCTCAGGGAGGGAGATTATCGGAAGTCATAAAGTCATCTCTATCAATATCAAACTGAGCAACAATCAAGCGAAATGTGACGAATCTCAATATTGTGACCAACTATCACATGACCAACTATATTGACGAATCTCAATATTGTGACCAACTATCACCCAATTAGCCACATTGAGAGTTTCCCTCCATAATGAGATGATCAATCAAATGTTTAGTAACAGGCCAAATTTCTCCAAGGAGCAGTAGGACCTTTGCCTTGTTAAAATCATTCTCTCAGATAAGCCCAACTAACTTCGATCTTGGAGTTTCTAAGAAGGCCTTGAATACCAGCCGGATCCAGATTGCTAAGACTCGACAAGTCGAAATGAAGCTTCCAAAACCTAGGAGGGGGAGGGCCCACCTAGAGCAAAGACCCTCCTTTTTACACCTGCTCATATGGATTTTCTCCCAAGGAAGTCTCAGAAATTCCATGGGAACTCAGAATAGTAGTAGCCCCATGAAAAACAGTAGAGATGATTTGTCTTTGAATGCTATTAATACCTCTAAAACACCTTTAAAGACTCCATTGTTCCTTTTCTTGGAGACCAGCCAAAGCACTACAGCAAAACATATGCTGCAGAGAGTTCTACCTCAAGATGGCCATAAAGCGAAAGTCCAAGAGTCAATATGAACTATGAAATTGCAATGGAGCAAAGGGTAGTCAACAAACTCTGCATCTTTTAAACATAAATCACAATTATTCATAATGAGCATATTTCTATCGCGAAGATGATCAATTATAAGAATCTTATTAAAACACGTCATCGAATAAAAGGCCACAACACTATGAAGGGCAGGGGAGCATCAGGCTCTCTGGGCAGGAGAAGATCCATAATGAGTTCACAAATATTTGTGCTCAACCACAAGTCTATACCAGAGTATAGAGTAAACACAAACAATCCAAACCTGGGAAGCTTTGAGGATAGAAGAGATTGAATACAACTGCAAGAAAGGAAACCCAACTTCCAAACTGTCCTCTGCAATGTGATAAACAAAGTTCAGCTACACTGACAAGCCCATACTAAAGTCTATAGTAATTTTGGGAGGAGAAATAGTGCATACCGTAAAACTTTGAACAGCGCAGGTGGCAAACTCAAGAAGATATAAGATACTAAAAGAGAAGTCTGCATGTGTGATTTCCGTCTCGCATGGTTCAAGATCAATAAAAAACTGAACAAAGAGGGATCAAAATATATATGTGATTCAGTGTAGGGCCCAAGAAATTTGGTCATGCACCATGCCTCCATGAATTGAAAACATTGCAATGCCAAAGCAACACTTAGAAGCTTTGGACTTGTTCAATATCTAACAACATAAATGGCATATTGAGAAAATCTAAACTATTATACACCTGAAAATCAAATATAGTGAATTCGAATGCCCGTAGAATCTAGTGATGCCTGAACTGTAAACTTGAGAGCATAAGGTTTGAATTATGCTTGCATCAACTTGATCTAAGGGGTTCACTCAAATATATAATATTTTAATTGTCAAAAATAAAAACAAAAAAAAGAAGTCAGAAACTTCCCTAAATACATAAAACTACCCAAAATAAAGAGAATATACAACTATCTCATGAGAGGAATAGTATACATAAAAACACAAACTCATTTGAATTACTCAAGCAATATGAATACTAAAACGGAGGGACAAGCTGAAAATACAAAAAAATCAAGAACAATTGATCGTATTGTCATCAAAAGATATGAAACTAAACTTCCCCTTTACGTATGCATGGTACTTTTAAGAAGCATCGAATTTGATACCTGGAAATAGTGGCAAAGGCAACATAAATGCTGAAATACAGTGTCCATGAGTCTGTCATGGATAGGCTAATGAAGCAGCTGATTCAGAAGCTAGATGTTATTCGAAGGCTGTAATTGCATATTGGGATTTAGGGAGCCATTGACCTTTTATGGATCTGTATTTTCTTGTATCCATTATCTTCCTTCAGTAAATTTGATAATTATTAAAAAAATACCTCCACCAGATATGGGAAGAAAACAACCTTTAAGCCTCTGCTTATTGGTGGGTGACTCTCTTTAACTTTGCTTTCTAGTACACCTTGAAAATAGCCTGGAAAGTAATAGCCTAAAGACTAGGAACATACACCCATTTCCCTTAATTGTCTTTGAGGCAACTAAGTAATCCAGAAGAGACAACGAAGAAATCAAGAGGCAACATTCTGCAAAAGAACCGCTGGTGGAGGAGGCAACATTCCCTCCTCCACCAGAAATGCCAAGATTACCCTATGAGCCTCCATCAGTTTTTAGCTTTATTTCATCTCTCGTGGGTTTAAAGTTTAAACCACTTCACTAGGAAAATTCTCAACCTTCTAGTCAGATTAGGGATGATGGGAATTTCAAGCGCTCAGGCTTCAATAAAACAATCGGGAGCGAAATATTTAGCGAGCACCTTAGTCTCACACCATAGCAGCCCTGGTAATGCAGTTTACAGGTTCTGTTTTACCTTCCATACGTTGAGTGCATCTCTCCTTCCATATCTCCCAGGTGATGAGAGAAAAAATAATTTTCAAAGCAAACCAAAGGACATCTACTTTTCCTCCTTGAAAGATCAAACCATTGGACCAATCTAGCAATAATGGATTGGTTTTCAATTTTCAAAGGAACTTCTAAGTAGGTGAGGAAATGATTCCATATTGCTTTAATGCTCTCGCCATATCACTATTCGCAACCAAATGATCAATATCTTCTTCCTTCGGTGTTGAGCAGCTTGTACACTTGGACGGAAAGGGGATCAAAATATCATGTAAGCTACTATCGACAAGCATGGCTTTCATGAAGATATTCCATATAAAGCAGGAAGTGTGTGTGTGTGTGTGTGTGTGTGTGTGTGTGAGAGAGAGAGAGAGAGAGAGAGAGAGAGAGAGAGAGAGAGAGAGAGGGTCCTTCCAACCAAAAAACGGCCATCTTTTCTTAGGATATTTATTTCTCACCAAATCCCAAGCAGATTTCATGGAAAAGTAACCAGATTTGTTAGGGGTCCAAACTAGCTCATCATCATGATGAAAGATCTTCACTGTAGAGGTCTTGATCAGTGTTTAAAAATGCGGATGCGGGTAAAAATGCCGTCAAGAAAAATCCTTGTTGACTCGGGATGGACGCAGCCAAGAATGTGGTTGGTGCGGCTGAATACTCAGTTGACGCAGTCATAACTCGGGAGAGTCAAAGGAGTTTTTATTGACTTTGTAGGGAAAAACGCGGAACGTGGCGGCAAAACACGGAACGCAGCCAAGGGGAAAGGGAGTTGACTCGGGGGAGTCCACGATGACGTGGGGGAGTTTTAAAACTATGGTTTTGATAGCATTAAGAACCCTATTTGAAATATTATTGTCCACACATGAGAGATTCTGTCTACATGTATCATTAATCAAATCCTTGACTAAAGGATTCACATTCTGGTTAGCCCTATTACTAGCTTGATTAATAAAGGGAGAAGTACCAAACCAAGTATTACACCATAAGGCAACATTACCTTTGCCAATAATCCATCGATGTAGGCATATACATCATATATAAGAGTTTACTAAAATTAAGAGTTTACAAGATTACAACATCAAATTAGAAGAACATATACTTTGAGCGAAGAATCGATTGAACTCCAATTACGAAAAGCCATCAATGCATGTATTTACTTCTATGAAACTGTGGGAAATTTAGAAATTGTGGGTTCGATCCAACAATGCTTCTTTAGCATCAAATTACAACAAAACAGGTATCAATTATTCTGAAAATACAAGAAAATGGCTGCTGAATTACAACTCCACATTCCTTCCAAATTCAATTTTAGTTCTGAAATCTACCAAATTTGGGTGAAAACCCATATGAGAATGGGATTTTCAGATCCACCAAATGCACATGCAGTCAACAGTTCATGAAAGGTGTAAGGGCAGAAGCTCCATGGGATCTATAAACCATAAATACAAATACCAATATTATCTTTTCTTAAACAGAGCAGAAACTTGCAAACCACAATCAGATATAAAGAGGTACAGCAAAAAAAATTAGGGAGTTCAGTAAAAATTAAAAGAAAAAATTCATGAACATATGACAAAAGGGAGAGAAGGGAATCTCACATGGCAGCAAAGGTCCCTCCCCAGTGAAAATAGTTGAGACCCCTCTCTGAAAAAGTTGGGGTTGAGGGATGATTTTCCATTCCTCACCAAAACAACGGTCTTCTTTTTTCTTGGATCGGTGTTTGGGTCATGGGAAGATAAATGGAACGTTTTTAAAAGAGAGTGCTTTGATATTCTAAGAAAAAGTAAAAAAGAAGTGGAGCATCGCGACTTTTCTAGCCAAGTGGATCGCACAGTAACATGTGGCACACATGTGATGATTAGCATATAAAATCTGTGGGCTACAGCCTACGGGTCCCATGAGAATAAATGATCTTAGCCGCTCAATCGTGGTAATTAGAATCATATAATTAGTAAGGGATTTGCTACCGTCCAAAATGTAGAGGAATTCTACCAATCAATCTCTACTATCTATAGATGTGGCAGATAATACAGGATGATCAAGCCAGTGATCATGATGAACAATGCTTTAGCCTAACTTGAAAGAACAATTTTTATCTATTTAGTCTTTTAGGGAAATGTGATCAGCTGTCCCGTATTTTGATGATCGCACTCCTCACTTTATTAAAAAGTACAGTATGGCCTGCACCATAAGATGATCCAGGCCATTCATTAGATGGGCCACAGCCTAAATAGGTTGTGCCCCAAAAATCATCTCCGTAGGTTGATCCTAACCCTCCAATCTATAGAGGGTTAGGATCAACCCTCTAATATTCCGTCCCTCTATAGATCGGAGGGTTAGGATCAGCCTATGGAGATGATGTTTGGGGCACAACCTATTTAGGTTGTCACCCATGTAATGGACGGTTTGGACCATCCTATGGTGCGGGCTATACCGTACTTTTTAATGAAGTGAGGAGTGCGATCATCAAAATACGGGAGTGCTGATAATATTTCCCTTCTTTTACTGTGAAACATTGTTCCTTTTGTTTTTTTTGGACAAAGTACTAGGGGTGCAACTCTGGACCCTTTTCGGGGATTTTTGTTGAGCTTTTACCATGAAATCGGGTTTAGTTAAGTTGACTCCAATTCATTTTTTAGCAAAATCTCAACACAACCGGGGTGCAACTCAATTCTAGTTTAGCCCAACCCTAGCCCAACCCAAGATAGCATTACCTCAACTCTAACCCAGCCCAACCCAACCTGAGCCTTGGGTAGAGGATGGTCAACCCTAACCCAACCCATCTATCTAATATGTTTTTTTCCAAACCGACTCGGGTTGAGTTGGTGGGTTCAGGTTAACCTAGGGCTAAACAGAAAAATACAAAGTATTCACGATAAATTAGAAGATGGAGGCTGGGTCGGGTTCCCAAAGTCTCAACCCTAACCCAACCTGAAATCAAATGGCTTTTCCCAACCCCAACCCAATCCAAAATCAGGTTCAACCCATCGGGTTCGGATTGAGCCCAACCCAAGCTGCACCTAGGGGTGTATATGGATATTCGAAAATTCGATTACTGTCCGCATCCGAATCCGTTTAAAGCGAATATTATCCGAATCCGTCTCAAGCGGATATTATCCGAATTCGTTTATGAGATATCCGGCTCTTAGCGGATGCGAATCTGGTAAATGGTATATCCGATCCGTTTAACATCCGAATCCGAGAAGTAAATCCTTTTTATTTATTATTAATAATATCATTAATATTTATTTTTAGTAATCACACACTATCTTTTGTTTCTAAAAGAAAAGTGAATTTTCATTTTAGAAAAAAAAACAAAAACAAAAATGGCCCAAACCCATTCCATCAAAATAGCCCAAACCCATTCCATCATATACAAAAAAAAAAAAGAAGGAAAAACTCAAAAACCACTACCAACACCATCATCCATCCCCACCGCCTCCCTCTTTCTCTCTCTGCCTTTGTTTTAAAAGGAAGAAGAGGATCTCATATATTTTAGGGTTTGAGAGTTAATTTTGTGAAGAGAATATAGAGGCCTAGTTTTAGGGTTTGGAAAATTCATTCGAGTAAGAAGGAGAAAAAAGATAAAGTGCCGCAATAAAATGTTTGAATTTACCGAATAAACGGATACGGATAATATCCGAATTCGAACAAAGGTATTGTTTCCTCTCTTTCTACGATTTTCTTCTTTCCAAACAACTGTCATTATCTCTCATATGGACATTTTGGTTTCCTATCTGGGAAGGATAAACCACATGTCTGGAAGTACTGTCCATCTATGGGAAAATATTTCATAAACTTCAAACCCTCCTAGAAATTATCTATTCATTTTGGATATGCTATTCCCATTCATTAATTTTAAAACTTCAACATTAACTAGTTCTCATTGAAAATATAAAGTTTGGAATACAATTGTTCCACTGTACTTATATTTGAAATAACATACATAGATAACTCTTTTGCCCCCATGTCTAGGGACTCAAATTATAGCACTAGTAAGATAATTGACATTCATTCATATCCAAATGCATAATATATGATATATAGAAAGGTATATATCAAGCAGCCATCATCTGGTGAAACTCCTGGAAATCGAGCACCCCATTACCATCCAGATCGAAAACCCGAATCATGGCCTCGCACTCCTCCACTGACCTTTCGTCCCCTAGCCGATTCAACGTCCGTTGCAACCCTTTGGGTGTTATGCATCCCGATCCCTTCTCGACCTCAAACATCTCGAACGCCCTCCTTAGATCATCAACATCCCCACTGTCCCTTTCCATCAACTTCGCAAAGTCTTGGAAGTCCAACAAACCATCGGAATCGGAATCAAACTCGGCAATCACAGCTTTGGCCTCATCACTAGACATGTCCTCCCCTATCGACACGAAGAAGGATCTTAGTTCCTCAATCGATATGTTCCCATCACCATCACCATCAAAGTAACGGAATGATTCTTGAAGGTCTCGCGTCCTCTCATTGGCTTGAATTGAGGGAGAAAATACGGGTGGGCTCGAAGATCCGCCGGATTTTGGGCTCCGGGAATCAGATTTTTGGCGAGGCCGAGGGCGCGGGAGGCTTACTTTGACACTCTTATTAGAGAAGCATTTAGAAGCCATTGGAAGAGAATTTGGTGTAGAGACATGGAAGGCTAAGCTTAGTATATATATTACTAGGTATTAGGCTAGGAATGGAAATTTGGATGGGGGAAGAGTAAAAGAGTCATGAAGAGTCTGCCCGATTAAGACGTGGAAGTTGCCTGGACATTACAGAATACGTGGGAATTAGGTATAAGGAAAGTGCATGGGAGCTTCCTCGCACCCAAAGTGGGCTGATGACAAACTTTAGTGCTGTATACACTTTATTTTTTTCCGTATAGGATAGAAAGAATTTTTATAATGTGCCTATGATTTTGCTGGTTGATAGTTAAGGCTGTTACTGAATTGGAGACCTAATGGGCTTTTAAGGCCCGGCCCATATTGGGTCTGGATTTGTTCATGATATTTGGATAGTTGGGCCTGGTTCTGGTTTTGTACACTTTGTGGGCCAAAGGGAAGGGTAAGTCCACTAAAAGTCACTTTTAGGATCAGCGGTAAAAGCCATCTTAAAAATGTGTTTAAGCCGTCAATATTTTCATGCCTCAAATCTCGTCATTAGGATCACTGTTTGGGAATAGTAAGATGGGCCAAGTTTTTATTAGTTGGGCTTCACTTGACCATAGAAGCCCATTACAACTTTGGCCTGGTTCTTGTGTCCAAGAGCCCAGTCAAATCTATTTTTAAACTTTGTCGGCAGAAAAGGTAAAGTCCAGTTCACCTCTTTCTTGATTGTGTGAAATATCTCTCTTCTTTCTTTTACTTTGTCTTTTGCTTTTTTATTTTTTGACATTGCTAGTTCTATGTGGTCATGGGCCTGTGTTCTGTTATAGATGTATATTGTGGGCCACATATATCATTCTTTTCTTTTTCTTTGATTATTTGATGACGTGTTTCTCACGCCCTTTATCAGTAATGACAAAACCATGGATTAACATACGATGCTTCTTGGAACATGCTATTGCCTGAAAAAAAAAAAAAACAATTCATTATTTTATTAAAGCGACTGATATCAGCAGTAACATATTTTGATATTTGCACTGCACACTTTGTTTTACACTTTTTTGTAGTTTTTTACTTGTTTTCACGGCTACAAGATGCTATCAGCATTCAATTAGAAAAGTGTAGAACCAAAGGGCCATTGTTAAAATATAGTAGTCCTGATGATATCAGCCCCCTTATTTTATTCAAGTCTTATGGAATATTGAGATGGGGAAAAATCATTGGCTTAAATACATATTAAAGGACATCTTTTCCATCATGATTAATCAACGGTCTAAAATTATATGAATAGAGTAGGACAAGGTCAATAGATTGGATTTGTGATGACCAACAATATCTATGGGCCAAATCCCAATACAGGTGGCCATGATGTTGGGTATATAATATAACCCTATTATGTTATAATATAAGCCCAATAAGATAATGGACCGGTGTAGTGGGGCCTATTTGGGCTAGAGCCCATTAACCTCTTATAACCCTAGTGTATCTATATATTTAAGGGCTGGAGGCAACAAACTTGGTATTCCAAACTAGATACCTTGGGTGTAATGCTTCAAGCAACCTTTTCCTTACGCTCCATTTCTTTCAGAGTAAAATGGGTTTTCCGCCAATTTTACATAGGATGTAACAGAGGAGCCTCAACGAAAATAATGTTTGTCACAAAAGATTTATTGATTATATTTAAGTCTAACAACTGTTGTATATGATAATTGGTTAGGTCAACAGTCACCTATTCAAGTTCTCACTCACCTAAACAAAAAAGTATCTTATAAGTTTTCTTATCTTAGCAATAAATTGAAAAAGAAATGCTATCTTAGCACGCCAACCATGTCGACATGCTTTTGCATGTTGATAACGTTGGCCCATGCATTGGGCCCACTCTACCTGGAGTCTTCATCAAGCGGTTATTTTTTTGTTTTTGTCCAGTAGACGGTTTATTACACCCATGCAGAGAGGGGGGAGAAGGAAAGAGACGAAAAAGCAAGGGGAAAAGGTAACGGGAAGGGAAAAGAAGGAAATGGGGGAGGAATGCGATATTGAGGTCTATGTTTTCAGACAAGGGATTTATTAGGGTCCATCACAAAAGGCATTTCGCGGAACTTCTGTTGCATGAGAGAGCAGCCACCCACCTTTAAAAAAAAATAAAAAATTGAGAGAGCAGCCACCTCATGAATAATGACAAAATCTTTTGTAAAGTGAGCCTATGTGGCTGCTCTCTCATGCAATAGACGTTCTGCGAAATGCCTTTTGCGATGGACCCTAGCTAGCAAATCCCATCAAAAATAAAAAGAAAGAGATGATAAATGCGCCCCTTTTATCACTTGGGACACCTAACCGCATTGTATGTAGCAGTCACTTCATTCCTTAAATGTGAAGTAAAACAGCCCCCTTTGCAGTCATAGATACAATGCAGCTGGGTGTCCTAAGTAATGAAAAGAGGCGCATTTATCATTTCCCAAAAAAAATTGGGAGTGATAAATCGACCCCCTATGTGTGTGTCTCTCTCTCTCTAACCCAGAGGAGAGAAAGACACATAGGGGTCAATTTAAGATATTGGGGGGTCGATTTATCACTGCCCAAAAAATCTCAATATCTTTTAATTTGATAACGGGTCAACTTGCCAAAATAAACCGAATGAGCAAGGTTGTTGCACGATTGATGTTTTGTTTATGAAATAAAGAATTTCCTTCTTCCTTGGTTAGAGAAAGTGGTAATTTACTCGTTTTTCATGGACTAGTCGAACATCCCTTCATGGATTTGAAGGTTTATTCCGACCGGTGTTGATATTAATTAACCTCGACTCGTTCTTTGTGCTTTCGGCTACGCCAAATGATATCAGCAGTACCATGATTTGATATTTTCATTAAAGCATCTTGTTTTTTAGTAATTAAAGAGCTGCGAAAGGTTATTAAAGTTCCCAAAAAGCTCTCACAAGCCAATTAAAAGAGAAAAGACAAGTTGGGACCGTGCAACTATTAAAACATGGTATTGCTGATACCATTTCCTTTTTTAGATACGTAAGCTGGGATTGAACATCCTATCTTGAGGTTAAAGAACAAAGCCTTGACCATTGAGCTAGAGGCTTAATCCCTAAATCTCAATATCTTGGCAGGGGGAGGAAGTCACTCTATCAACTTACCAAGTAGTTTTCTCTGTAGGTCGCCCCTTCCGTGATTCAATACACGACGTGTTGGCTGGTCTAATACCAAATTTTAAGTACCTAACCAATACGCCAAAAAAGCCCTAAAGCTAATGAAATGCATTAAGTTAAACCATTTAAACTTGTCCCATACCGGGTTGGGTCCCACCTAGTCCCATACCTAGGCAGACGCCACTCAGGACCTTAACATAAGCTTGCTGACAGAATAGTTCAAGTTAATTATCTAGTTGGCTTCTCCAACGATCTGGGAATGTAATTTTTCCATAAGGATCTTTGGTCGGAATGGTTTGGATCTTGCTCGTATATGTATAACAACTGTGTTTGAATCACTTGAATTGAAGGAGATGGATGCATGATAAGGACTGAATTAATAAACCATGATTTTCGAGGCTGATTGATACCCGATACATGGGAAATGATATTTCACCCCTTCTGCAACATTTCTATTTTCTAATACTTCTTGCCTGGCTTTTCTTAAAATTGACTTCATTTTTATACTCTTTTGTTTGTTTTTCCCTTGATGTATTATTACTTTTATCTTTTTCTAAATTTTAATTACCATGACACCCACATCTCACATTAAAAAATAAATAGCAATGCACTAGAAAACATAAAACAATAAAACATTCAACACATGCATCATTAAGAGAAGGGAAATGATATATATATGCCCCTTTTCTTCCCCGGCCACCCCCTCTAGTGTATTTGTGACCCCGGGAAGAAAAGGTGGAGAATAAATCATTTCCGGGTAGCTAAATAAGAAAAGACGAGTGAAATTAACGACACATCCTTTCTTTATAAGAACACCCATGTGCTTGGTCTTACCATAGAAATGATTGGAGTTTGAATGCATACACTCGATCCTACTCTATGGGTCTGTTTAGATGCAATGTAAATGAATGGATAAGTAGTTTTCAGGGAGGAGTCAAGGTGGCAAACGTGTCGTGCCGGCGGCCCGGCACGACCAAATGAGGCCCGGATAGGCCCGCACTGATTACTGATAGGTTCGGGTCATTGATTTGATTTATCAATAGAATCAAATCAATAGTCAAATTCAATTGTGAGGAACATGTCGTGCACCTTCGCACCATCTTTCGGATCTTACGTGAGAACCATCTCTATGTGAAGAAAGAGAAATCTTCCTTGGCCCAGGAGGAGATCATGTTCTTGGGACATAGTATTGTGGGAGGGGAGATTGGTTTGGACCATATTTTTTTGTACATAATTCTTGATACAATCCCGTATTTTTTCTTCTTCCTAGAGACCCATGGAATAACTTTTGGGTTGTGTGAAACAAGGGAACGATGACTTTGGTTTGCACCAAGTCGGAAACCAAGTGGATTTTGTTTCCCATATCATATTTATCCCGATCTCTTGCATGGTAACGCACTACGGAAATGAAGCGCAATTGAAATTCCTGGGGAGTTATACATTTGTGTATTGATAAGACCATTCACTATTTCTTGAAGCTCAATTTCTCTCCCGGATGAACCATATAGCCAAGAGAAACCATGAACCAGAATAGAAGAGCTTTCCTTATGTAGCTATTTCCCTACGACGATGGTAGGATATCCGGGGTATAGTGAAAGAGGAAGGGCTGGCTTACTTGAAATTGTTTTGGGACGCCACCTAATGAGATCTTTCCATCTTGTTCGGCTATAGCTGAAACCCCCGAATCTAGAGCCGTTTGGCGTTCCAACCCAGTTCCAACAATGCACTTCTCGGACCGAGAAAGCGGAACTGCTTGACGTTACATATTCGAACTCATTAAAGCTCGATTCATGTCATTGGATCGTAGGTGCGATGATTTACTTCACGGGCAAGCTCTCTGGTTCAAGTCCAGGATGGCCCAGCTGCGCTAGGGAAAAGAATCGAAGAAGCATCTGACTCCTTCATGAATGCTCCACTTGGCTCGGTGGGATATAGCTCAGTTGGTAGAGATCTGCGGGCCGGGCACGTCACGGCACGGAAGGGGTCATGGGCTGTGCTGGGCCAGGCCGAAATCCTCGAGGCTAGGCACGGCCCGCAGCTTGTGGCCAGCAGTGCCGGGTCGGGCCGTGTTTTTTTTTTTCTTTGAAAATATATGTTTTGGACGAATATACCCCCCCAAACTAGCAGTTCAAAACAACTTTGGGGGGTATTTTTGGGGTTTTTTAAAAAAAATACATTTTATAAAGGGGGAACCAGGCTTGCGGGCCGTGCCGTGACGGCCCGCCGGGCCACCCAACCAAGCCCAGCATGCACGGCATTGGAGATCCCTCGGACTTACCTAGGGTTTTCGCTGTTTGTCTAGGAGTAAAAGGTAACGATAAGAATAAAAAAGGGCGATGATAAGGCTAAATATGAATATAAATTGGGTCCTAAATGTGAATCTAATCATGAGATATTGAAGTCTAGCTTGGCACTTAAGTCAGTTTTTGGCTATGTCTGTGGTTTTTAGTCTCTGGCTCTCTGATTGTGTAAAGTGAAGGAGATAAGTTAAGCTCTCAGTAGTACAGAAAACCTGCAACTTCCTAAAGTACAACTGCCCGTAGTGTTCCTCCATGATCTCCAAATCCTTCCTTGATCCACGCCATTGCTCACATACATCATCAAAAGGTGTAAACCAGAACTGGACTGAAAGTGGCATGCTTTATCGTTATTTATCACAGAACTGTTCCTTTTTTGGGGGTCTTGAGCAATAATTTGGCCATTTCTTTCTAAGTTTTTTCCCAAAACAGTAAAGATTAAACATGATGCAACTATGGATTCACACATCATTCAGCTACTTTAATCCAAGCATGCTTAGAACAAGCACGGTAACTAAGTGGATATAAATGAGAAAATGGAGCTATAGAAAACCACTATAGATGCTCAAACTTTAATGAGAATTTACAATCCTGAACAATATGAAGTTCCCCCTATTCTTCTCCATAATCCTTCATAGTTACCCAAGAACAGCCCGCAATCATTTTTAAATCAAGTTTAGGGTGAATTGGGACCAGTGGGAATAAAAAAGAGTAGTCTCACATGAAGCTCAATGCGACAGTATGAAAAAATACAACCCGACCCAACCCAAGAAACTCCCTTGGTAGACCTGCAGTGGCGGAGCCAGGATTTATACATAAGGGGGGCAGGCTTACATAAGGGATCAGGCCAGCTTCAAATTTTAAAGGGGGTTGGGTCCAATTGAGTTGGGCCTATTAAGGAGTTTGGCCTACCCAACTCAACATGGGCAGCTGCCTCCCTTATGCTACATGTAGCTCCACCCCTGTACACCCGATTTATGAATCATGAGTTTTCAAGAACAAAAACCCAACCCAAGATTGTTTCTCGGGTAGTGTAGGACTGTAGGGTTCTTCAAAACATGACCCGCTCGACCCAAGTTGCGACCCTCCCTAAATCCCAGGGCAATCCCAATGAATGCCAAGTTTGTTGCATCCAAACAGACCTCAATGCACGTCATTTACTGCGGTTACGAGGCATAACTTGTGGGCCCAACAAACTCAACAATCGCTGGATCCATCATTGGATTGCCAGCAGAGATGATCCACCGTTGACCATTTTGCTTGATGTCAATCTATGGTAGATACTGTAAAGGAGAGAAGTCCTCATATAAAAAAATCCTCAGCTATAGTCTACTAATGAAAAATTTGTTATTTAATTAAAACCCTCCAAATTGCACTGAAAAAGACAAAGGTCGGGAAAAAATAAGGAATCTTGAGGAAATGTATGCTAACCACCGGCCTAACTGCCAAAACCATTTTAGAGGGTATCTTGAAGCATCCAACAAATAGTATAGTTATATGGGATTTGCTAGGGACCATCGCAGATGGTAGGGAGCTGCCATCTCATATGAATTAAATGAATGAGACAAAAATCTGAGCCTATGTGGCTGCTTTCTCATGCAACAGCTGGTCCGCAAAATACCTCTGCTATGGTCCCTAGAAGCGGTCAAGCGGGAGCTGTAACGCGTGGAAGGCCCCACTCAATATCTCTCACCAACCAGAGGAGCACGAAAATCACGAGAAAGACGATGTTGATTGATCCAACGGCTGGTAAAAACTTTCCTGGCGAGATATAGAGAATCACGAAGATCACGATGTCACGTGTTTTGTCATCCTCACCCAAGAAAACATTTTCCTAATACATGCAGTCATCAAATTCACCCAAAATACACCTCAAAATCACTAATATTGCCATCAAGCGTGCATCACGCAATTTTGCCTCTTGTTTAGGTTTCAATCCAACGGTTAGGATCATCTGATCAGAACATTTTAGCTCTAATAAGGGTGGGACCACCACCATACGGTAGGATTAAGGCCCGTCTGCTTAGCATTTCTATTTCAGAAAATTCGGGCTCTCTCGTTGAGGGTATAAAACTTTGTCGCTTTCAGCACATGCAAAACGCCAGACAATAACCAAAGAGTGGGTAGGAAAAATTAATAATAACTAAAAAAGGACATAATGTTTTCGCCCCCACTTCAGGATAATGCGCCTCCTTGTGGACAGCCTTCAACGCTTTTTGACGTCAAAGACTCAAATCTCACATTATCAGTGGGGCGCATAATCCTCTACAGGGGAGGCGAAAAAATCATCACCCTTAAAAGAAATGAGAAAGAGATAAAAACGGCACTTTGGACAAAGATCCATAGTCTCTCTCTCTCTCTCTCTTCGTTCCACTTCATGGCGATATCTCTGCAATTTTGCCGATTCTCGACCCGGCCGGAACTCCATCTGCCGGAAAATCCAGCCGGAATCCGATTAGGATGCCGGAAAAATTTCTCCGTCCGGTGCGGTGGCGGCGACTCTGCCGCTCCGGCCGTGGAATCGGATTTTGATGCGAAAACGTTTCGCAAAAACCTAACGAGAAGCAAGAATTACAATCGCAGGGGTTTCGGACATAAAGAAGAAACCCTAGAACTCATGAATCGGGAGTACACAAGTAGGTTCTTTGATTCCTCGATGAAATTATTGTTCAATTGATTCTTGAATTCTCCATTGATTCGTTGTTTTTGCTCGGTAAAGACCCTAGAACTCATGTTTTTCTTCTAGAATTCAAATGATTCTGAATTCTCCATTGATTCGATGTTTTTGCTAGATAAAAACCCTAGAACTCATGTTTTTGTTCGGTAAAAACCCTAGAACTCATGTTTTTGCTCGGTGGAAGGTTTGAATTATTCATTTTCCTTTTGCGGAATTTGAGTTCCAGGTTTCATTTGCTTCTTTTTTTTGAGGAAATTTATCGAAATTAAGGGGAATTGAGTTAGGTCGATGTTAGAATTTGGTTTGTAATTTTGGTTTCGGTTTGGAGATTTTTAGGTGATGTGATAAAGACATTGAAGGAGAACGGATACGAGTATACATGGGGTAATGTTAGAGTAAGATTAGCACAGGCATACGGGTTTTGCTGGGGCGTGGAACGAGCTGTGCAGATTGCCTATGAAGCGAGGAAGCAATTTCCAGAAGAAAAGATTTGGATTACGAATGAAATTATTCACAATCCGACTGTTAACGAGGTTTGGTGAATCTAATCCCTACTTTGTTTGTTGCATGGAGCTTTTTTTCCCCTTTTAGTTTGTGAAATGTTATCAGCACAACCATATTTTGATATTTGCGCAAACCCAGCTGTTTTTTCTAATCCCTACTTTGACTGTAGTCCCCCTTCTTGCTCGGCAAGCTTTATGCTTTATCTCGGTAGGCGGAGCTCTCTAACCCCCGTGTTAAGCAAATACCCAAAAGAGATTTGTGCTTACCGGCTTCATATGATTCAGGACCTATTTGGAACTAACCTAACCAAGAACATTATTCAACAGGCCAAATGATTGAATACAGTTTTGAAACCGCACATGTGCGTGAATAGATCCCAGTAAATATATCTTCCTTTCTGGACATTGTGGGGTACCCGATGAAGGGCTTTTTCTTTAGCTGTATAGGAACACTTTTTAGTATGTATCCTGTAATTCGCACTTTGGATACCGTTTTTTTGATGTTTAGAGCTAGATTTATTGAGTGGGACACATTGCTCGAACAATGCTGAGCAAATCGTCTCTAAATTCCTGGCTATTTTATGTGTCCCAAATTCCAAAGAAAGGTGTCGCCCAGGTCCTTGGAGGTTGGCACATATTATAGTCTGTGGATAACACTCGTGACATGTATAATGAAAGGATTTCTCTATCTCAAATGTTCCCAGATAAAATGAATGAGCAACTTACTTGCTAAGATTGGGATCCATATCAAGTTACAGCATATATGCTAGCTACATGTGGTTATGGGTCGACCAAGGTGTGCTATAGAATGGTCCCCTTAAAGATGGATTTCTTTTGCCTTCAAAGGCCCCATATTCAAGATACCATGACAAGTCAATGCTATCACTGGACAGTAGGTAAGTAGGATAGACTCCATTAATCTTCAATTTCAACTGGGTTGCTTGAAATGTTATTAGTATCTGCACCTTGTAGTAACATATATTTAAGTATTGAATCAACCACTCGCTACAGATATGGAGACAATTTCGTCATGGTGGTCAGTAATACTATGATTGCATACACGATACAGCAACACAATCTGTTTATTTTCTTGAAAATTGTTTTTTTTTTTCTGCTTATTTTCATATGAAGAATTTAAGTGTGTATCAAATTGACTGGTACATTATTAAATTGTTAACCGAACTTGCTTTCTTACAGATTCGCATACTCTGGTGTGCTTAGTTGAATCTTCAAGGCCCATGAATATATTGGAAGTCCGTGATATTTTTATGAATTTTCATAGCTCAGGGTTCATAATTGAGATATTTAATTGAGTGCCTCTGTATCATTTAGTTTATACCTATGAAGTTATTTTATATTTTAAATTTGTAGAGGTTGACGGAGATGGGAGTGCAGAATATTCCCATTGCGGATGGGAAGAAACAATTTGATCTTGTCGAAAAGGGTGATGTAGTGGTTTTGCCTGCTTTTGGAGCTGCTGTAGATGAGATGTTGACGTTGAGTGAAAAGAACGTACAAATAGTCGACACAACTTGCCCGTGGGTGTCTAAGGTACACATTTCAGAGAATGACATCTTGCGCTAGTCTAACAATGACATTACTGGACATCTTTTTTCATAGTTTTTTATCGCAAAATAATTTGTAATTTTTTGAATTTTTTTAAAGGTCTGGAACTCTGTTGAAAAACACAAGAAGGGGGACTACAGTTCAATCATTCACGGTAAATACTCTCATGAAGAGACTATTGCAACTGCATCTTTTGCAGGGAAATATATTATTGTGAAGAACATGGCAGAGGTATGTTTTTTTTTTTTTTTCATTTTCCCACTTTGTTGCTTGTGTTCTTCCTTCTGATGATTCAAATAATCAAATGTAGTTATACATGTTTAGTCACTATTGTTGGAATTGTTTAACTGAAACCAGGCAATGTACGTATGCGACTACATCCTTGGAGGCAAGCTCGATGGATCTAGTTCAACAAAAGTGGAGTTTATGACGGTACAGATTTGCTGTGTCTGTCACTGATAATTAAAAAAAATATTCTTGGAATGATTCAGTGAAATAATAGTCTGTATGTCTGCAGAAATTCAAGAATGCAGTTTCCCCAGGGTTTGACCCAGACGTTGATTTACTAAAAGTAGGCATTGCCAACCAAACTACAATGCTCAAAGGTGAAACCGAAGAAATTGGTGAGTCACGATTATACTATTATGGTGTATCTGCCATTTCCTTTTATCTTTCGGGGAAAAAACAAATCTTTCATTCCCTTGTTATTTTGTTCGTACAATGGAGCTTGTGATATTTAGGCTTTTACTTGTTCAACTTCCCAGGGAAATTGGTCGAGAGGACCATGATGCAGAAGCATGGAGTAGAAAATATCAACGAGCACTTCTTGAGCTTCAATACGATTTGCGACGCCACTCAGGTACTGTTCTCTTGACAGATTTTCTCAAGACATCGGGTCACTCTTACGAATTCTTGGCAATTAGAAAAGTTGGTATAGAAGGTAGTTGTGGTCAGTGTCAATGATTCTTCAATCTTTTGGAAACCTGTGCTAGTTTTGACCAGCATACTGTAACTGTAATTGTCAGTCTAGCATAACTATTCACTGTTTTTCTTTTATCTTTTTGAATGGCACATAACTATTCATTGTTCACACCAAGTTATAGCTTTCCCATGTGATTGTCCACAGAATTAAAAAAACACACACACAAGGAGGCTCTAGAGATGGTGATCAAACACGTCATGAAGTGGGGCCCATGGGCACCACCCACTTGATTTTGAAGAAATGTGAAGAAGAGTTCAGGTGGATTTCAGTTTTAAGCAAGACAATTCTACCACTTGTTCAACTTCAGACAAAGTGTCCAATATGACTTGTTGCTAGTCAAATAGGAGCTATTCCACCTGGGCCACATTAGAATAGTTTCTTTTATTATTCATTTTTTTTATTATTTAAGTTAGAAGTTTTTGCAGGATAAGTCATACAGTCCAGTTGCAGTGTTTGTTAGTTGTTTTAAATCAAATAGGACTGTTGTTTAGGGGAAGTGTATGTTGCTTGTCAATTGGTTCAAGCAATCAGACATTGGGTTTGATTAGAAGTCTAGGTGAAGAGGTCATGGTAGAGCCTAGTTATATAAAACCTTATGGCGATCAAAAGCATGATTGAATGAATGAAGAAAAGGGCTTCTCTGCAAACACCAAACCATCGGGAGTGTGAAGCCTCCATCCTCGAGGGCTTCTCTGCAAAGACCAAACCGTCGGGACTGTTAAGCCTCCATCCTCGAGGTGTGACACCTTGAACCTAGGTGTGATGCCTAGGGTTTTACTTGCATGGCTCTAACCTACCTAGTTTTCTTATTTATCTGGTTACAGATATTTAGATCTGCTACTCTCTAGTTAGTTCTTATGTTTTCCTGTTTTAAATCATACTGCCTTCTCTTTTCATATTCTACCATTCAGTCTCTATTTCTTCAACCATTCATCTAGAGCTGTTCGACATTCATTTCCAATCCCAAGACCAGTTTTATAAACCCGAAACTTTGATCCTTGTTAAAATTTCCACGCCAGCCATTCATCCAGATTTTGATCTTTTGTTGTTGAACCTGAACTATTACACCTTTTCCTGTCGCATTCATGATCCTGTTAGTAATTTTGTTACCAAACTGTCAGTCCAATTTTGTTTATTTCTTTTAAAGCTTGTAAAGTCTGAACGCAGTTGTTTATTTATTCTACTGTATTTAACAATTTTTATCCTAATCCAGTTATAAGGAGATCCGAACTTTCTTTCCTAGTTTCCTTCCCTTCCTGTCTGACATCATTATGAGTATACTTGAATTCAATTTCCAGTCCCAGAAAATCTACCTTATCTACTTGATATAGAGCTTGCAACATGTGAAGAAGGATTACCACATATCTAAAATGGAAAAAATAGTCCTTTTCATTACATTGATGACTTGCATGGAATTGTAACAAATTGGCAATAGTAAGAAACTTTGATGCTTACAAGGAACCAATCAAGGTGCTAGCATGTGAGTTACTGAATTTAACCTTTGATTCATTGTAGCAAATATCAATGATATTTTTTAAAAGCTTGTTTCTTGGGACTTTGGATAAAAATGAACGTCGAAAATATTCAGAGATTTTATGCTCTTGTGTGGGATTGAGCCCCTACCTCTATGGTAAAGGCTTTGGCCTTCCACCCTGTGGTCAGGGGTTCGATCCCAGCTTACCTATCAAGAAAAAAATTTATGCTTTTGTGTCCTCCTCCTCCATAAGGAAATGAACTTTTTCTATAATACAGTTTTGGCAATAGCTAGCGAGCAGAGTTTGAAGCCCTGTCTCAACCTTTTATGCCTCAAATTTCAACCAGAGAAAAAGAGTACATAGGAAATCCTAGCTGCATCCCAAACATCATAGCTTACATGAATGCTAAAACTTCATTTTCATGCTGATAAACCATCTCTCTACAACCAGAACCCATGAGTTGGTATACTCCTGTTTAGATGTCCTATAAACTTGTATGATCTTTCTTATTTTAAATTGTTAGTTGTCCAATTCTGAAAATGTCACATGGGGACCACCCCTTTCCTGCGGTATAGGGATCGATCCCTTGTGTTGAGAACTGAGAGTGTTCATTTTTTGGAGACCATCTCTTTAGAGGCATGGTTGTTTGTCTCCACCAAGTGTTTATTCATAAACCATAGACCTGTGTTCCTCACCTTTCAAATATGTTCGTTGTATTTCTTTATTCTGCGTATTACTCCTGTGTGTGTTTTTTTTATAAGACACAAAATGATTTTATCTTGTACCGCATGCTTCCCAATCTTTCCTAACTATAGAGCTTTTGTGCTGCTAACTTCGATTGAATAGAGAGTATCAATTCTACAAGTGTCCCCCTTAAACAATTGTTAGGTCTTTGCACATATAATCATGCTAATTGGATTGACCTTTCCTGTAAATTGAATTTGAAACTTATCTCAGGAGCGACAAGATGCAATGTATGAGCTGGTGAAGGACAAAGTTGATCTCATTTTAGTAATTGGTGGATGGAATTCAAGTAATACGTCACATCTACAAGAGATTGCAGAGGACAAAGGAATTCCGTCCTATTGGATTGACAGTGAGAGGAGGATAGGTCCTGGGAACAGAATAAGTTATAAGTTGAATGTAAGCTTGAAGAGGAAATCATTGGAAACTTGTTGTTTTCTTGCCTAGCCATTTGATTAATTTAGAATGATAGTAATGAAGCTGTTTTTTTATTTATTGTGTCAGCATGGAGAACTGGTTGAGAAAGAAAACTGGCTACCAGAGGGTCCAATCACCATAGGTGTAACTTCAGGTGCTTCTACTCCTGATAAGGTAATTTTCTTAAATAAGAAAATCTCTGCAAATAAATTCTTACAATCTTTGACTTTTGGGGCTTTCCTGTCCCTAATTGTAGCTTGGCTTGTTGGATATAAGTTCTGTTTGGGATTCACGACTCCATGGTATATGAGTGAAAGCTTGAATACTTGGATCTCCATAGTATATGAGGAAATCCGAGATTCTACAATTTTTCTTGAAAACTTGGCAGCTAGAAATTGGTATAGAAGGAAGACACGATCGATGACACTGATTCTTTAAGAATCAATGACATTTCAATCGTTGATTGACACCTACAAATGTTGATGTTGCATAACTATTCATTGGTTGACACCTAGTTTATAGGGAAAATAATGTGCTTGAATTTCCTTTTCCTAATCATGGAAAATCTAGCCTGCCCTACTTGCGATGCAGCTTGAGTTACTATATAATGGATAATTGAGCAATACCATAAAGTTGATGGAAGCAGGACATGCCCCTCATATTTAAACTGAATTTACCAATCATCTACGTAGTAGAAAACTAAAACACAACGCTACTAATCATAGGATTCATAGGTTCTTCAACTGAAAAATCCTATGGACGAACTTGGGTTGAGGATGTCCGATTTCCATATTAGTAACTGAAAAATCCTGTCTCAGGAGAACTTAGCTATGGTAAATTATATCCGATTTCCAGTAGCTGATCATTGGTTCTATCTAAATTTGTACCTTTTCTTGACTTTTTATAGATTCTAATTCTTATGTGATTGGCTCGAACAGGTTGTTGAGGATGTCCTTATCAAGGTGTTTGACGTGAAACGTGAAGAAGCTTTGCAGGTAGCTTGACTTGGGGCATCACAGAAACTTCAAGACATGAGTAGGCATTCAAATATTGCCGGTTGGTTATGTGCCTTGTTATTTATAATACTTATAAAGTAGGGGCTGTGGAGAACATTGTATTAGCTATGTAATTGTTATTTTTCATATGTAAAAGTTCAACAGAAGTCCCACGAAGAATAACTCAAGATGGGTATGGATCGAAATACTCTTATGTTGCCAGTTCTAGAACTCTGAATGTGTATTGCTCGCAGAAAAAATTCGATGAAGCATCATATATTCTCCTGTTCAATCATTTGTATTGGCCTTTACTCATTTCTCAGAAAACAAAGCAAAAAAAAATTCACTTATATTGGACTTAAAACAGGGAAGATAACTTGGCAAAACAAAAGAGTCATGGCAAAGGAGAGAAATCTAGTCAATCTACTGCCGTATTTTCTGAAGAGAATTATGTCTGTTGTTTGACAAACACATCAAAAGAACCAAAGCGAGACTCCATCCATGTTTAGTTGAAGATAGATTGAAGAGCCAAGGCAAAGTTTTGCTTTTGTGCCTCTAAGGAGACGACCATGGAGTTTAAAAGCAGCATGCTTTGGGGGCTGAAAAGGAAGAGAGATGGGCCCCTGCAGGAGCCTAATATACATAACAATGTTTTTTCATCTTGCATACAGGTCATTCAAAGTACTCAAACTGAGAATTACGTCAGTGTCGACAACAAATTTCGCGTAATTCACTAACACGAAAATTCGATGACAAATTACAGAGAAATTATAATTAAATGAAAAGTGGTACAACTTTCTACAATCCTCTGATTAACGATAAAATTGTGAAGACAACAATCGGTATGTTGAAGATGAGGGCTTTCGCAGCTTGATTCTCGTTCTTCGGTTTTTGAAGATGTGTAAACTTCACCATTTCAAAAAAGATGTGCAAGCTTCACTCCGGGCTTCGCACTTTATCGGTTGTGAAGATATTTTAATTTTCTTCTAGTGAAGGGCTTTTTGTGGTGGCTTGTTCTTTCGTAGGAGAGAATTCTTAAGTACTTGATTGCTTCGTTGAGGTAGAATTTTTCTTGATAGTCTTAGTGAGGGAGAGCTTTCCTTGTGTTGAAGTAGCTTTATCTGTGGATCCTTCCTTTTCTTCTTAGTCTTCCCTTTTTGCTCTCTTTGCTTTGCTTTTTGGTTTTTTTTTCTCCCCCTCTAAAAAGAGAGGAAAAATCATTATATACTACTCCCACATGCAATAACTACTCACAACCACTAGCATAGTGGTGCAAGTGGTTGTGGGACCCACTACCTCTTTGTTTTGGTTTTGGTGGTGGTGGTGAGTTGTACTTGAAATGGTGGCCATTTAGTGGGCCTCCCATTTGGGCTCAAGTGAGACCACCTACATTTAGACACCTAAGCTATATATACACTGAATCAAGATACATACCCTTAAGTTACATATTGATCTGCCCACGGCCTAGCATAAAAACGTCAAAATATTGTGCTAATACGATTGAGACTTTAATAAAAAAGTAAAAATGCACGTGCAAGCGGTTTCTCTACTTAAAAAAAATAAAATAAGAGATCATATGTTGTTTGTCAAAAGGGTTCGATGTGGAAACAAGTTTAGAAGCTTCTATACATAAGGAAATACGCAAGAGGTGTAAAGTCTTAGTTTAATTTACAGAACATCTTCACTTGTAATACTCTTTACATGTAAGGTGTATACAAAATTTGCAAAAAACAAAACCGGAATTACTTTTATATGATCATACGGTCCTTTATGCAAATCCAAATTGAGCACAAAAGTAGCTGAGAGTCTTTCTTTGTAGAGTTTTGTGGATGGGCAGTGGGAAAGAAAAGACAGCAGCTGTAGGATGATCCAAACCGTCCATGTGATAGGCATACCGTAGGATGATCCAAACTGTCCATTCGATGGGCGCCAATATCATTGGTAATTAATTAATTGTGGATTTTTTGGTGGTTTCTTAAGAGGAAATGAGGACATGAGGAAGTGGGGGAAAGAGAGAAGAGACTTTGCGATTAAAAACAAAGGGCATGGGTGTGGCAGCCTAATGGCAATATTTGTTTGAATGGGCATACGGTGGAGAGGTAAAGAGGGAGGGTGATAAAACATTTGTGGGAAGCGGAGATTGGTGCTTGGAAAAGCAAAAGCTGATGGGATAGGCCACCAAATAGGCTTTGGACGAGATAGAAGGTTGGGTTTAGTGGATTGGCTCCAAGTGAGGCAAGTTTTGGCTGTTTTTTTAGGGGTAGAGTTCATAAGTCGAATGACAAGAATACCCTTACTCTAATAAGAAAAGGTCAAATAGGGAACAAGACCAGATAAGGGAAAGTTCATGGAATTTAGACTAAACTATGAAATAAATAAATAAGATAGCAAAAATAGCCTAAGGAATTTCATAAAGCTGTATCTTAAAGGACAGGCAGAATACATAGAGGACATAGTTGGAATTAAGGCTAAAGTGGGCATGAAAATAACCCGTGATTCTCGCTTTATATATAGTATAAGGATTTTAATAATTTGTTTTATTTATATTGGCATTTTTTGTCTTTTATAATAATGGTATGTTTATAAAGGGAAATGATACATGAGCTCATGTATCTTGTCTTTTAGCATTTAATTGTCATGTAAGTGCTTTTTGCGACCATAAAAACCCTTTTACTGCTCTTTAAATGTAAAAGACAAGAAACATGAGCGTCATGTATCAAAACATGTTTGTGTTGAAATCACTTCCCTATGTAAAAATCTTGAAATTGGAAAAAGTGTCATTTGCTAAAGAGTTCTTAGGAAACGTGAAGAATCCACATACTGCTTTAAAATTAGGATCAATTACCAATGGGGGACAAAAATTAGGTGAAATTATCAACATGACCCATGCTTTTCAGAAATTATCAATGGGGGACAAAATATATCTTGTCATTAAAAGCTGGACGAAAATGCCCTTTTTTTAAGCAACATGTTTTGCTTTCCCACTTTTCCCTCTTCTCTCTTCTTTCCCTCTTTTTTTTTTCACACATTCATTTTCAACTTTGTTTTTTTTTCTACATTACCAGTCATCTTCTTCATCATTTAGCCACCATTGGAGGTGGGAAAACTCAAAAATTTGAAACGTGAGTTCATTCCCATCTATCTTTCAATATCTAAGTTTTATTTTTCATTTGTTTTAG
Organism: Tasmannia lanceolata; assembly: GCF_043159265.1. Classification (NCBI taxonomy): domain Eukaryota; kingdom Viridiplantae; phylum Streptophyta; class Magnoliopsida; order Canellales; family Winteraceae; genus Tasmannia; species Tasmannia lanceolata. The sequence continues at coordinate 12,668,351 of NW_027518681.1, forward strand.
GGTTTTGCATTTCTCCTTCTCCCTTTCAATGGAGGATGAGGAAGATGAATCGTACGGTAGAAAGAAAAAAATGTGAAAATGAACGAGTGAAAAAAAACAGGAAGTAAAAACGTGTTCATAAGGGACTTGATAAGCCCATTCGGAATTTGGTAACCCCATTTTGATACTGGATAACCCTAACCCCAGAGACTTGAAAACCCCCTTCCAAAACTCCAGTACCCATGGGCAATTTTAAGGGATTTGATAAGCCCATTCGTAAATTGGTAACCCCATTTTGATACTAGATAACCCCAATCCCAAATACTTGAAAACCCCCTTCTAAAACTCTAGTACCCTCGGCCAATTTTCAGGGACTTGATAAGCCCATTCTGAAATTGGTAACCCCATTTTGATACCCGATAACCCCAATCCTAGAGACTTGAAAACCCCCTTCCAAAACTCCAGTACCCTCGGCCAATTTCCAAGGACTTGATAAGCCTATTCAGAAATTGGTAACCCCATTTTTATGCTAGATTACCCCAATCCCAGAGACTTGAAAACCCCCTTCCAAAACTCTAGTACGCTTGGCCAATTTTTAGGGACTTGATCACCCCATTCGGAAATTGGTGACCCCATTTTTTATACTAGATAACTCCAATCCTAGAAACTTAAAAACCCTCTTCCAAAACTTTAGTACCCTCTGCCAATTTTCAAGCACTTGATAAGCCCATTTTGATACTAGATAACCCCAATCTCAAATACTTGAAAGCCCCCTTCCAAAACTCTAGTACCCTCGGCCAATTTTCTGGGACTTGATAAGCCCATTCTGAAATTGGTAACCCCATTTTGATACCTGATAACCCCAATCGTAGAGACTTGAAAACCCCCTTCCAAAGTCAAAACGTGTTGTATATGCCAAAGGGTATTTTCGTCAAGCTTTTAGTGACAAGACCTCTTTTGTCCCCCGTTGATAATTTTTGAAAAGCATGGGTCTGTTGATAATTTTGCCTAATGTTTGTCCCCCATTGGTAATTGGTCCTAAAAATTAATCACAAAGCAGAGAATGATATTTAGAGAAGTTATCATGATGAGGAGAAGGGGTCTGCTAGTGACCATCACATAAGGCATTTCGAGGATGGTCTGTTGCATGTGATCGAGAGCCTCCACACAAGCTCAAATTTTGTCTTATTCATTTTATTCATCTGAGCTGGCTGCTCTCACATGCAACAGCCCATCCACGAAATGTCTTCTGCGACAGTCCCTAGCCATTCCTGCCCAAAATGATCTAGAGTAGTTCTACAAACTTCTCTGAGATCTAATCTATAAGGCTACTGATATTCCCCACCATGTTTTGATAATAAGACAAACTCACCTTGTCTTTTCTTTTTTAATTGGATGGTGACAGCTTTGTCGGAATTGTAATAACTTTTGGAGAAAAGTACGGAATGTGGGCTCATGTTTTGAGGAATTACGGATTACGGGTACCTTTTAAAAGAAGAATGAAACACGGGCAAATCTTCAAAATAGGGTGGTCAAAAGACCCTGATACCCTTCTGACATCGACAGAGTCTTCCTTTTTCATTACTGTCACTTAAATTGGTGTGCTTCACGATGCTTCTTTTGGTTCGTTCAAATGTGTATTTTAACCGACAAAACCTTGGGTTCGTTTCTATCTTGGCCATCGGAAATAATGGGTACGCCGGTGGAAATAGGGTGCAAGCCGAAAATGGTGTACACCGGTAGAATTCATGGGTATGCCGGAGTAAATAAAGGGGTACGCAGGGGGAAATAGGGTGCAAGCCGAAATAGTGTGTACGCCGACATAAATAATGGGGTACGCCTGCGGAAATAGGATGTAAGCGGAAATAGGGTGTACGCCGGCAGAATTCATGGGTACGCCGACATAAATAATAGGTACGCCGGCGTAAATAATGAGGACCAAAAGATAAGGGAAAAGATTCTAAGCCAAAAGAGACGTATTCAATAACGTTACCGTTCTAAGCCAAAAGATAAGTGAGAAAAGATAACGTTAGCGTTCCAAAAAGTATTCAATAACATCGGGGTTCCAAAAAGTTTTCCAACATGTGTCAAGCATCCATTCGTCTCTAGTTATTTCCGACGGCCAAGATAGAAACAAACCCAAAGCTTTGTCGGTTCAAATTCACATTCAAACGAACCAAAAGAAGCCTCGTGAAGCGTGCCAATTTAGAGGCAGTAATGAAAAAAGAGGACTCTGTCGATGTCAGAAGGGTAACAGGGTCTTCCCCCCCAGATTTTGAAGATTAGCCAGTGTTTCATTCTTGGTTTTGGTGGTGGTGGTGAGTTGTACTTGAAATGGTGGCCATTTAGTGGGCCTCCCATTTGGGCTCAAGTGAGACCACCTACATTTAGACCTCTTTTTAGGGTGTAGGGCCCACTTAAGAAAATTGGGGCGATTTTGTAATTTGAGATGGACAAATATATATATATTTTTTATGCCCACAGTCAGTTTGGTTATGCAACTCAATTGCTTTTTAGGGGCCACTTATTGTGTGTAATCTGCAATCTTAAAAACCTCTTATACTGCAGTTTGCACGTAGCAGCCAAAATGCAACTGATCTTTCTAGTCAAACCCTGGGTGGTCATAAATACACTAGGGGGGCTGTCCCATGTAAAAAGGGGATGAATATAAGACTTTCCTTAACTATTTAGAAAAGTAAACAATGGGGCAAAAACTGTTATTATTAAAGAAGTGTGATTATCATTTCAAATATTACCTAACAAGACTAGCCACGTGATGTTGATTTTTCCTCCAAATGAAAATACATTTTATAAAGGGGAACCAGGCTCGCGGGCCGTGCCACCCAACCAAGCCCGGCATGGCCCACTGCTTCGTGCCGTGCCTGCACGAGTCACTGTAGCTCTCCGTGCCGTGCCGGGCCTCAGGCGGCACGGCCCGTTTGCCACCTTGAGGGAGGAGACAAGAATTGGAGATCCCTCGGACTTACCTAGGGTTTTCGTTGTTTGTCTAGGAGTAAAAGGTAACGATAAGAATAAAAAAGGTCGATGATAAGGCTAAATATGAATATAAATTGGGTCCTAAATGTGAATCTAATCATGAGATATTGAAGTCTCGCTTGGCACTTAAGTCAGTTTTTGGCAATGTCTGTGGTTTTTAGTCTCTGGCTCTCTGATTGTGTAAAGTGAAGGAGATAAGTTAAGCTCTCAGTAGTACAGAAAACCTGCAACTTCCTAAAGTACAACTGCCCCTAGTGTTCTTTCATGATCTCCAAATCCTTCCTTGATCCACGCCATTGCTGACATACATCATCAAAAGGTGTAAACCAGAACTGGACTGAAAGTGGCATGCTTTATCGTTATTTATCACAGAACTGTTCCCTTTTTGGGGGTCTTGAGCAATAATCTGGCCATTTCTTTCTAAGTTTTTTCCCAAAACAGTAAAGATTGAACATGATGCAACTATGGATTCACACATCATTCACCTACTTTAATCCAAGCATGCTTAGAACAAGCACGGTAACTAAGTGGATATAAATGAGAAAATGGAGCTATAGAAAACCACTATAGATGCTCAAACTTTAATGAGAATTTACAATCCTGAACAATATGAAGTTCCCCCTATTCTTCTCCACAATCCTTCATAGTTACCCAAGAACAGCCCGCAATCATTTTTAAATCAAGTTTAGGGTGAATCGGGACAAGTGGGAATAAAAAAGAGTAGTCTCACATGACGCTCAATGCGATAGTATGAAAAAATACAACCCGACCCGACCCAAGAAACTCCCTTGGTAGACCTGCAGTGGCGGAGCCAGAATTTATACATAAGGGGGGCAGGCTTATACATAAGGGATCAGGCCAGCTTCAAATTTTAAAGGGGGTTGGGTCCATTTGAGTTGGGCCTATTAAGGAGTTTGGCCCACCCAACTCAACAGGGGCAGCTGCCTCCCTTATGCTACATGTAGCTCCGCCCCTGTAGACCCGATTTATGAATCATGGGTTTTCCAGAACAAAAACCCAACCCAAGATTGTTTCTCGGGTAGTGTAGAACTGTAAGGTTCTTCAAAACATGACCCGCTCGACCCAAGTTGCGACCCTCCCTAAATCCCAGGGCAATCCCAATGAATGCCAAGTTTGTTGCATCCAAACAGACCTCAATGCACTGAAAAAGACAAAGGTAGGGAAAAAATAAGGAATCTTGAGGAAATGTATGCTCACCACTGGCTTAACTGCCAAAACCATTTTAGAGGGTATCTTGAAGCATCCAACAAATAGTATAGCTTTAGACTATTATTATTATATGGGATTTGCTAGGGACCATCGCAGATGGTAGGGAGCTGCCATCTCATATGAATTAAATGAATGAGACAAAAATCTGAGCCTATGTGGCTGCTTTCTCATGCAACAGCTGGTCCGCAAAATACCTCTGCTATGGTCCCTAGAAGCGGTCAAGCAGGAGCTGTAACGCGTAGGGGTGTAAACGGATCGAATTCGGAGCGGATATGACTATATCCGAATTCGATTACAGTATACACTATCCGAATTCGGATTCGGATTCAGATTCGACGGATATTTAATATCTATTACCGAATTCGTATCCGTCGGATATTGTTCGAATTCGGATATTATCCGTATCCGTTTATCCGGTAAATTCGAACATTTTATTGCAACACTTTATCTTTTTTCTTCTACTTACTCGAATGAATTTTTCAAACCCTAAAACTAGACCTCTACATTCTCTTCACAAAATTAACTCTCAAACCCTAAAATATATGAGATCCTCTTCTTTCTTTTAAAACAAAGAGAGAGAGAGAGAGAGAGAGAGAGAGAGAGAGAGAGAGAGAGAGAGAGAGAGAGAGAGAGAGAGAGAGAGAGAGAGAGGCGATGGGGATGGATGATAGTGTTGGTAGTGGTCTTTGGGTTTTTTCTTTTTTTTTGTATATGATGGAATGAGTTTGGGTTATTTTGATGGAATGGGTTTGGGCTATTTTTGTTTTTATTTTATTTTTTCTAAAAAGAATATTCACTTTTCTTATAGAAACAAAAGATAGTGTATCATTACTAAAAATAAATATTAATGATATTATTAATAATAAATAAAAAGGATTTACTTCTCGGATTTGGATGTTAAACGGATCGGATAATATTCGCTTTAAACGGATTCGGATGCGGACGATAATCGAATTTTCGAATATCCATTTACACCTCTAGTAACGCGTGGAAGGCCCCACTCAATATCTCTCACCAACCAGAGGAGCACGAAAATCACGAGAAAGACGATGTTGATTGATCCAACGGCTGGTAAAAACTTTCCTGGCGAGATATAGAGAATCACGAAGATCACGATGTCACGTGTTTTGTCATCCTCACCCAAGAAAACATTTTCCTAATACATGCAGTCATCAAATTCACCCAAAATACACATCAAAATCACTAATATTGCCATCAAGGGTGCATCACGCAATTTTGCCTCTTGTTTAGGTTTCAATCCAACGGTTAGGATCATCTGATCAGAACATTTTAGCCCTAATAAGGGTGGGACCACCACCATACGGTAACGGTAGGCTTAAAGCCCGTCTGCTTAGCATTTCTATTTCAGAAAATTCGGGCTCTCTCGTTGAGGGTATAAAACTTTGTCGCTTTCAGCACATGCAAAACGCTACCAAAGAGTGGGTAGGAAAAATTAATAATAACTAAAAAAGGACGTAATGTTTTCGCCCCCACTTCAGGATAATGCGCCTCCTTGTGGACAGCCTTCAACGCTTTTTGACGTCAAAGACTCAAATCTCACATTATCAGTGGGGCGCATAATCCTCTACAGGGGAGGCGAAAATATCATCACCCTTAAAAAAAATGAGAAAGATATAAAAACGGCACTTTGGACAAAGATCCATCGTCTCTCGCTCTCTTTTTTTTGAAATAGTCTCGCTCTCTTCATTCCACTTCATGGCGATATCTCTGCAATTTTGCCGATTCTCGACCCGGCCGGAACTCCATCTGCCGGAAAATCCAGCCGGAATCCGATTAGGATGCCGGAAAAATTTGTCCGTCCGGTGCGGTGGCGGCGACTCTGCCGCTCCGGCCGTGGAATCGGATTTTGATGCGAAAACGTTTCGCAAAAACCTAAAGAGAAGCAAGAATTACAATCGCAGGGGTTTCGGACATAAAGAAGAAGTCCTAGAACTCATGAATCGGGAGTACAGAAGTAGGTTCTTTGATTCCTCGATGAAATTATTGTTCAATTGATTCTTGAATTCTCCATTGATTCGTTGTTTTCGCTCGGTAAAGACCCTAGAACTCTTCTGAATTCTCCATTGATTCGATGTTTTTGCTAGATAAAAACCCTAGAACTCATGTTTTGTTCGGTAAAAACCCTAGAACTCATGTTTTTGCTCGGTGGAAGGTTTAAATTATTCGTTTTCCTTTTGCGGAATTTGAGTTCCAGGTTTCATTTGCTTTTTTTTTTTGAGGAAATTTATCGAAATTAAGGGGAATTGAGTTAGGTCGATGTTAGAATTTGGTTTGTAATTTTGGTTTCGGTTTGGAGATTTTTAGGTGATGTGATAAAGACATTGAAGGAGAACGGATACGAGTATACATGGGGTAATGTTAGAGTGAGATTAGCACAGGCATTCGGGTTTTGCTGGGGCGTGGAACGAGCTGTGCAGATTGTCTATGAAGCGAGGAAGCAATTTCCAGAAGAGAAGATTTGGATTACGAAAGAACTTAGTCACAATCCGACTATTAACGGGGTTTGGTGAATCTAATCCCTACTTTGTTTGTTGCATGAAGCTTTTTTTCACCTTGTAGTTTGTGAAATGTTATCAGCACAACCATATTTTGATATTTGCGCAAACCCAGCTGTTTTTTCTTCTTAAATTGGCTTGTGAGAGCATTTTGGGAAATTTAGTAAACTTTTAAGAGCTCTTTAAATACTAAAAGACAAGATGGTTTGTGAAAATATCAAAATATGGTATTTTCTGTGATATTCGATGCCTATCAGCATGTGTATGTGTAAACTTTCGTGTGATTGATTCGTATGTGTGAAACAGCTAATTACTCTAAAAGCTTAAGCTGTTAGAGTTGGTGTTATTTAATCATTTATACTTTAACAGTATGATTCTGGGAAAATCTTACAGGCTAGAAGAAAAAATAAATAAATAAATTTGGGCACTATTGAATTATTGTTAACTGTGTAGGCAATTACTATTCATAAAATAAAAATGAATAGAAAAAAGTTGGGTGGGAAGTGGGAACTTAGAAGTGTTAAGAACTGCATTCTTTTCTAATCGAGAATTGCGTATTTTTTTTTTTCCATTTTAGTGATGATGTGTGATGTAATTTTGATCTGGAGAGCATTTAGAAGTCAGATCCTGCAACTAATATGTGTTCCCTAGTCCACTCCTAACCGTGAACCCTTTGAAGGCTAACCTTTATTCTGGCTCTACTTCCGTTCCTATGCTCACTTCTCCTTTCAAGCTTTTGCAAACTTCATTTTAATTCCTCCCACGTAAAGCGTTAGGAAATTGTTATATTTGAGAATCAGATTTCAGAAATGATTTTTGGTGCCATCCTAAAAGCAAGAACCACACTGTTCCATATTTTGGGACGGTAGTCATTTTCCTTCACTTAATTAATACTTGCTCCGTTCACTTGTTTTCCAGGGAAAGGAAAAGAAAAGGTTTCCCGAGAATCTGACGTGGCAAAAGGAAAAGAAATCCCGAGAAACTGTGAAGGAAAAGGTTTCCCACACCTGTTCACTTGCGCAGGAAATCCCGGGAAATTGTGCAGGAAATGGTTTCCCACGCCTGTTCACTTGCCAATTAAAGGAAACCTAAACATAAGAAATCATTTTAAAAATTTAATCATTTTTGTAAGATACATGTTCTCATTTGAATTACAACATAAATGGGTCAAACCTTTGAAATTTTGTTTTACACCCATATGATATTTACATTCCCAAGGCTCCATTTTTTACATTCAGATGGGTGTAAATAGTGTGTGTGTGTGTGTGAGAGAGAGAGAGAGAGATTACATTAAGATGTTAAGAGGGATATCAAGAGCATTAAACTCAGCAACAAATGCCCTGACAGATTTTAACGAGCTAAGATCAAGTTTCAATACATCCACACGAGCAGCTTTGTTTCCATTGACAATGAATTGTTTCGTATCGTTTGCAGCCTCAATGTTCCTTGCAGCAATAATAACATGTCTCTGCACCAATTCCACTTGCTCCTCCTGGAACAAAAAAATTTCGTTTGAAAGTAGTTTGGATTAGGGGTGCAAATTGGGCCAGGTTGGGTTGAGCTTTTGCTAAAAAGGGAATTTGAATCAACTCGAACCCGACTCCATTTTATGGTAAAAGCTCAACCTGAATTCTGAAAAATCGAACCGAGTTGCACCCCTAGTTTGGATGCATCTCGAAGCGGAAAGTAGCTAAACACCACTTGACAAAAACATCCAGTAGGAGAATATCAAATATAGCCACAATTAGTACACTTTAATTTGCAACATGGTATTTTGAAATACACTGTAAATTACAACCTAGACCGTCGCAATCTTGGGTGATTTGAAATACTTCTTTGGTACAGAACTTGCTAATTGTCATGAAAAGACATCTTTTGGTTAGCCATTACATACAATTGCTTTTACAGTTATATTGGTAATGAGGGGAATTGTTCGGGCATCAAAGGTCTACAACTGGGTGTTGTACATGCAAACTAAGTATTAGAAGAAATCCAATGCATCAGAAGTAAGAAACAGGACACTAGTACAAAATCTTGTATTTAAAACAGAGTAATATCCTCAAATAGATAATTTTCATAATGGATACCTAAATAATGTATAGAATTAAAAAAAGAAAAGAAAAGTAAATACAACCACTGGAGCTGAGTTCCTCTTATATTTTAAATGACCATGTTCAGGCCATAATCTAGTACTTAAGAGTGCCAATCCTGCTGAGGAATCACCATGCTTTCGATCGAAGTAACTTATTTTCTACAGCAATGTAGCTTCTTGGCGCTTCTATTTTATAAGAACAATATTTTTTGACCAGAATTTGGTCAGCTCTTAAACACATAATACCAGCAATATGACCAGAATTCCCCACATACAACCATTAACAAAAGAGATATAAACCTTAGAAGGATTCATTTAACTGAAGCATGAACTAGACCTGTGCTGCATTTCTGGCAAGACATGTTCATTCCTCAGAAATGCAGCATGAGAAAATATGATAAATTAGAGGCAAAATTAAATACAGATTTTTTTTAAAAGCATCTAATATCAGAAAATAAACCCAAAACTGAAACTGAAACAATAGAAAAGCTCATGAGAAAAAAAAAGAATGAAAGAAAAAAATCCATATAAAAAAAATCAGAATGAGGAGATGAAAGCAAAACATATCCCAAATTTATTGTAACTCATAAGCTTACCGCACTTCAAGAGTAGCTTCGACTAGCTTACACCACCACATTCTTCATGTAACATTACTTCAGAAAAAAAAGAAAAAAAAAAAGGTTACTACCCACGCGTTTCTGCAAAAATGGCCCAAAAAATCCAACAAACAAATTCGACCAAAAATGAAAAAAAAATGTCAATAACAGCTTCAAAACCAAAAAAAATGGCAAGCTTGCCTGGAAAGCCAAAAAACCCAAAAAAACTTCACTGTAATAGAGGGGAATAAGAAGAAGGGAAAACCCAAAAAAACAAAACAAAATAGAAATGAAGATAAGAGGAGAGAAACATACCTGGAAAGCCAACCTTGCCATCCGTTTGATGAAGACGAAATTTCAGATGGCTGCCATGGACGGACGAAGAAGGGAGGAAGAAGACTATTTAGGGTTTCTTTTTACAAGAACCTCTTTACTTTGAACAACCCACTTTACTATTTCATCTACCGTTTTTACTCCTCACCGAACGACTTTTAGTTTCCCGGGAAACCGAATCGCGCAATTTTATTGGGATTTCGTTTCCCACTCTGGTGAGAAAATCTTTCCCTCCATGTCATTTTATCAATTTCCACGTCATTTTTTTCAATATCCACCTAACCATTGCTATTTTCCCGAGAAGGCAAGTGAACACCGCTATTTTAGCTTTCTCGGGAAAAAAAGAGGTGTTTTCCCGGGATTTGGTCTCCCGGGAACGCAAGTGAACAGAGCCGTAGGGAAGAGGGTTGTCATTCTGTTAAGATGAAGCATTACCTGTATGCTTATGATGTATTTCCAAAATCACTGGCTAAAACCTCCCCAAGTCATTGACTCGCACGAGTTGATGAGTTGACTCGGTTTTGACTATTAGCAAACTCATTTGACTCACTTGAGTCAATAAAAAACTCGCAGCTTCAATTGTTGACTCAGCTAAGTTGACTCGGTTTAACCTACCAGTATCACGCTAACGAAAGAAGTAGTGCACGATATCTGCTCGGCAAGCTTTATGCTTTATCTCGGTAGGCGGAGCTCTCTAACCCCCTGTTAAGCAAATACCCAAAAGAGATTTGTGCTTACCGGCTTCATATGATTCAGGACCTATTTGGAACTAACCTAACCAAGAACATTATTCAACAGGCCAAATGATTGAATACAGTTTTGAAACCACACATGTGCGTGAATAGATCCCAGTAAATATATCTTCCTTTCTGGACATTGTGGGGTACCCGATGGAGGGCTTTTTCTTTAGCTGTATAGGAACACTTTTTAGTATGTATCCTGTAATTCGCACTTTGGATACCGTTTTTTTATGTTTAGAGCTAGATTTATTGAGTGGGAGACATTGCTCGAACAATACTGAGCAAATCGTCTCTAAATTCCTGGCTATTTTATGTGTCCCAAATTCCAAAGAAAGCTGTCGCCCAGGTGCTTGGAGGTTGGCACATATTATAGTCTGTGGATAACACTCGTGACGTGTATAATGAAAGGATTTCTCTATCTCAAATGTTCCCAGATATAATGAATGAGCAACTTACTTGCTAAGATTGGGATCCATATCAAGTTACAGCATATATGCTAGCTACATGTGGTTATGGGCCGACCAAGGTGTGCTATAGAATGGTCCCCTTAAAGATGGATTTCTTTTGCCTTCGAAGGCCCCATATTCAAGATACCATGACAAGTCAATGCTATCACTGGACAGTAGGTAAGTAGGATAGACTCCATTAATCTTCAATTTCAACTGGGTTGCTTGAAATGTTATTAGTATCTGCACCTTGTAGTAACATATATTTAAGTATTGAATCAACCACTCGCTACAGATATGGAGACAATTTCGTCATGGTGGTCAGTAATACTATGATTGCATACACGATACAGCAACACAATCTGTTTATTTTCTTGAAAATTGTTTTTTTTTCTGCTTATTCTCATATGAAGAATTTAAGTGTGTAACAAATTGACGGGTACATTATTAAATTGTTAACCGAACTTGCTTTCTTACAGATTCGCATACTCTGGTGTGCTTAGTTGAATCTTCAAGGCCCATGAATATATTGGAAGTCCGTGATATTTTTATGAATTTTCATAGCTAAGGGTTCATAATTGAGATATTTAATTGAGTGCCTCTGTATCATTTAGTTTATACCTATGAAGTTATTTTATATTTTAAATTTGTAGAGGTTGAGGGAGATGGGAGTGCAGAATATTCCCATTGCGGATGGGAAGAAACAATTTGATCTTGTCGAAAAGGGTGATGTAGTGGTTTTGTCTGCTTTTGGAGCTGCTGTAGATGAGATGTTGACGTTGAGTGAAAAGAACGTACAAATAGTCGACACAACTTGCCCGTGGGTATCTAAGGTACACATTTCAGAGAATGACATCTTGCGCTAGTCTAACAATGACATTACTGGACATCTTTTTTCATAGTTTTTTATCACAAAATAATTTGTAATGTTTTGAATTTTTTTTAAAGGTCTGGAACTCTGTTGAAAAACACAAGAAGGGGGACTACAGTTCAATCATTCACGGTAAATACTCTCATGAAGAGACTATTGCAACTGCATCTTTTGCAGGGAAATATATTATTGTGAAGAACATGGCAGAGGTATGTTTTTTTTTTTTTCGTTTTCCCACTTTGTTGCTTGTGTTCTTCCTTGTGATGATTCAAATAATCAAATGTAGTTATACATGTTTAGTCACTATTGTTGGAATTGTTTAACTGAAACCAGGCAATGTACGTATGCGACTACATCCTTGGAGGCAAGCTCGATGGATCTAGTTCAACAAAAGTGGAGTTTATGACGGTACAGATTTGCTGTGTCTGTCACTGATAATTAAAAAAAATATTCTTGGAATGATTCAGTGAAATAATAGTCTGTATGTCTGCAGAAATTCAAGAATGCAGTTTCCCCAGGGTTTGACCCAGACATTGATTTACTAAAAGTAGGCATTGCGAACCAAACTACAATGCTCAAAGGTGAAACCGAAGAAATTGGTGAGTCACGATTATACTATTATGGTGTATCTTCCATTCCCTTTTATCTTTCGGGGAAAAAACAAATCTGTCATTCCCTTGTTATTTTGTTCGTACAATGGAGCTTGTGATATTTAGGCTTTTACTTGTTCAACTTCCAAGGGAAATTGGTCGAGAGGACCATGATGCAGATGCATGGAGTAGAAAATATCAACGAGCACTTCTTGAGCTTCAATACGATTTGCGACGCCACTCAGGTACTGTTCTCTTGACAGATTTTCTCAAGACATCGGGTCACTCTTACGAATTCTTGGCAATTAGAAAAGTTGGTATAGAAGGTAGTTGTGGTCAGTGTCAATGATTCTTCAATCTTTTGGAAACCTGTGCTAGTTTTGACCAGCATACTGTAACTGTAATTGTCAGAATAGCATAACTATTCACTGTTTTATTTTTCTTTTTGAATGGCACATAACTATTCATTGTTAACACCAAGTTATAACTTTCCCATGTGATTGTCCACAGAATTAAAAAAACACACACACAAGGAGGCTCTAGAGATGGTGATCAAACACGTCATGAAGTGGGGCCCATGGGCACCACCCACTTGATTTTGAAGAAATGTGAAGAAGAGTTCAGGTGGATTTCAGTTTTAAGCAAGACAATTCTACCACTTGTTCGACTTCAGACAAAGTGTCCAATATGACTTGTTGCTAGTCAAATAGGAGCTATTCCACCTGGGCCACATTAGAATAGTTTCTTTTATTATTCATTTTTTTTTATTATTTAAGTTAGAAGTTTTTGCAGGATAAGTCATACAGTCCAGTTGCAGTGTTTGTTAGTTGTTTTAAATCAAATAGGACTGTTGTTTAGGGGAAGTGTATGTTGCTTGTCAATTGGTTCAAGCAATCAGACATTGGGTTTGATTAGAAGTCTAGGTGAAGAGGTCATGGTAGAGCCTAGTTATATAAAACCTTATGGCCATCAAAAGCTTGATTGAATGAATGAAGAAAAGGGCTTCTCTGCAAACACCAAACCATCGGGAGTGTGAAGCCTCCATCCTCGAGGGCTTCTCTGCAAAGACCAAACCATCGGGACTGTTAAGCCTCCATCCTCGAGGTGTGACACCTTGAACCTAGGTGTGATGCCTAGGGTTTTACTTGCATGGCTCTAACCTACCTATTTTTCTTATTTATCTGGTTACAGATATTTAGATCTGCTACTCTCTAGTTAGTTCTTATGTTTTCCTGTTTTAAATCATACTGCCTTCTCTTTTCATATTCTATCATTCAGTCTCTATTTCTTCAACCATTCATCTGGAACTGTTCGACATTCATTTCCAATCCCAAGACCAGTTTTATAAACCCGAAACTTTCATCCTTGTTAAAATTTCCACGCCAGCCATTCATCCAGATTTTGATCTTTTGTTGTTGAACCTGAACTATTACACCTTTTCCTGTCGCATTCATGATCCTGTTAGTAATTTTGTTACCAAACTGTCAGTCCAATTTTGTTTATTTCTTTTAAAACTTGTAAAGTCTGAACACAGTTGTTTATTTATTCTACTGTATTTAACAATTTTTATCCTAATCCAGTTATAAGGAGATCCGAACTTTCTTTCCTAGTTTCCTTCCCTTCCTGTCCGACATCATTATGAGTATACTTGAATTCAATTTCCAGTCCCAGAAAATCTACCTAATCTACTTGATATAGAGCTTGCAACATGTGAAGAAGGATTACCACATATCTAAAATGGAAAAAATAGTCCTTTTCATTACATTGATGACTTGCATGGATTTGTAACAAATTGGCAATAGTAAGAAACTTTGATGCTTACAAGGAACCAATCAAGGTGCTAGCATGTGAGTTACTGAATTTAACCTTTGATTCATTGTAGCAAATATCAATGATATTTTTTAAAAGCTTGTTTCTTGGGACTTTGGATAAAAATGAACGTCGAAAATATTCCTAGATTTTTATGCTCTTGTGTGGGATTGAGCCCCTAGCTCTATGGTAAAGGCTTTTTGGCCTTCCACCCTGAGGTCAGGGGTTCGATCCCAGCTTACCTATCAAAAAAAAAATTATGCTTTTGTGTCCTCCTCCTCCATAAGGAAATGAACTTTTTCTATAATACAGTTTTGGCAATAGCTAGCGAGCAGAGTTTGAAGCCCTGTCTCAACCTTTTATGCCTCAAATTTCAACCAGAGAAAAAGAGTACATAGGAAATCCTAGCTGCATCCCAAACATCATAGCTTACATGAATGCTAAAACTTCATTTTCATGCTGATAGACCATCTCTCTACAACCAGAACCCATGAGTTGGTATACTCCAGTTTAGATGTCTGATAAACTTGTATGATCTTTCTTATTTTAAATTGTTAGTTGTCCAATTCTGAAAATGTCACATGGGGACCACCCCTTTCCTGCGGTATACGGACCGATCCCTTGTGTTGAGAACTGAGAGTGTTCATTTTTTGGAGACCATCTCTTTAGAGGCATGGTTGTTTGTCTCCACCAAGTGTTTATTCATAAACCATAGCCCTGGTTCCTCACCTTTCAAATATGTTCGTTGTATTTCTTTATTCTGCTTATTACTCCTGTGTGTGTGTTTTTTTATAACACACAAAATGATTTTATCTTGTACCGCATGCTTCCCAATCTTTCCTAACTGCAGAGCTTTTGTGCGGCTAACTTCGATTGAATAGAGAGTATCAATTCTACAAGTGTCCCCCTTAAACAATTGTTAGGTCTTTGCACATATAATCATGCTAATTGGATTGACCTTTCCTGTAAATTGAATTTGAAACTTATCTCAGGAGCGACAAGATGCAATGTATGAGCTGGTGAAGGACAAAGTTGATCTCATTTTAGTAATTGGTGGATGGAATTCAAGTAATACGTCACATCTACAAGAGATTGCAGAGGACAAAGGAATTCCGTCCTATTGGATTGACAGTGAGAAGAGGATAGGTCCTGGGAACAGAATAAGTTATAAGTTGAATGTAAGCTTGAAGAGGAAATCATTGGAAACTTGTTGTTTTCTTGCTTAGCCATTTGATTAATTTAGAATGATAGTAATCAAGCTGTTTTTTTGTTTATTGTGTCAGCATGGAGGACTGGTTGAGAAAGAAAACTGGCTACCAGAGGGTCCAATCACCATAGGTGTAACTTCAGGTGCTTCTACTCCTGATAAGGTAATTTTCTTAAATAAGAAAATCTCTGCAAATAAATTCTTACAATCTTTGACTTTTGGGGCTTTCCTGTCCCTAATTGTAGTTTGGCTTGTTGGATATAAGTTCTGTTTGGGATTCACGACTCCATGGTATATGAGTGAAAGCTTGAATACTTGGATCTCCATAGTATATGAGGAAATCTGAGATTCTACAATTTTTCTTGAAAACTTGGCAGCTAGAAATTGGTATAGAAGGAAGACGCGATCGATGACACTGATTCTTTAAGAATCAATGACATTTCAATCGTTGATTGACACCTACAGATGTTGATGTTGCATAACTATTCATTGGTTGACACCTAGTTTATAGGGAAAATAATGTGCTTGAATTTCCTTTTCCTAATCATGGAAAATCTAGCCTGCCCTACTTGCGATGCAGCTTAAGTTACTATATAATGGATAATTGAGCAATACCATAAAGTTGATGGAAGCAGGACATGCCCCTCATATTTAAACTGAATTTACCAATCATCTACGTAATAGAAAACTAAAACACAACGCTACTAATCATAGGATTCATTGGTTCTTCAACTGAAAAATCCTATGGACGAACTTGGGTTGAGGATGTCCGATTTCCATATTAGTAACTGAAAAATCCTGTCTCAGGAGAACTTAGCTATGGTAAATTATATCCGATTTCCAGTAGCTGACCATTGGTTCTATCTAAATTTGTACCTTTTCTTGACTTTTTATAGATTCTAATTCTTATGTGATCGGCTCGAACAGGTTGTTGAGGATGTCCTTATCAAGGTGTTTGACGTGAAACGTGAAGAAGCTTTGCAGGTAGCTTGACTTGGGGCATCACAGAAACTTCAAGACATGAGTGCCGGTTGGTTATGTGCCTTGTTATTTATAATACTTATAAAGTAGGGGCTGTGGAGAACATTGTATTAGCTATGTAATTGTTCAACAGAAGTCCCACGAAGAATAACTCAAGATGGGTATGGATCGAAATACTCTTATCTTGCCAGTTCTAGAACTCTGAATGTGTATTGCTCGCAGAAAAAATTCGATGAAGCATCATATATTCTCCTGTTCAATCATTTGTATTGGCCTTTACTGTCATTTCTCAGAAAACAAAGCAAAAAAAAAATTCACTTATATTGGACTTAAAACAGGGAAGATAACTTGGCAAAACAAAAGAGTCATGGCAAAGGAGAGAAATCTAGTCAATCTACTGCCGTATTTTCTGAAGAGAATTATGTCTGTTGTTTGACAAACACATCAAAAGAACCAAAGCGAGACTCCATCCATGTTTAGTTGAAGATAGATTGAAGAGCCAAGGCAAAGTTTTGCTTTTGTGCCTCTAAGGAGACGACCATGGAGTTTAAAAGCAGCATGCTTTGGGGGCTGAAAAGGAAGAGAGATGGGCCCCTGCAGGAGCCTAATATACATAACAATGTTTTTTCATCTTGCATACAGGTCATTCAAAGTACTCAAACTGAGAATTACGTCAGTGTCGACAACAAATTTCGCGTAATTCACTAACACGAAAATTCGATGACAAATTACAGAGAAATTATAATTAAATGAAAAGTGGTACAACTTTCTACAATCCTCTGATTAACGATAAAATTGTGAAGACAACAATCGGTATGTTGAAGATGAGGGCTTTCGCAGCTTGATTCTCGTTCTTCGGTTTTTGAAGATGTGTAAACTTCACCATTTCAAAAAAGATGTGCAAGCTTCACTCCGGGCTTCGCACTTTATCGGTTGTGAAGATATTTTAATTTTCTTCTAGTGAAGGGCTTTTTGTGGTGGCTTGTTCTTTCGTAGGAGAGAATTCTTAAGTACTTGATTGCTTCGTTGAGGTAGAATTTTTCTTGATAGTCTTAGTGAGGGAGAGCTTTCCTTGTGTTGAAGTAGCTTTATCTGTGGATCCTTCCTTTTCTTCTTAGTCTTCCCTTTTTGCTCTCTTTGCTTTGCTTTTTGGTTTTTTTTTCTCCCCCTCTAAAAAGAGAGGAAAAATCATTATATACTACTCCCACATGCAATAACTACTCACAACCACTAGCATAGTGGTGCAAGTGGTTGTGGGACCCACTACCTCTTTGTTTTGGTTTTGGTGGTGGTGGTGAGTTGTACTTGAAATGGTGGCCATTTAGTGGGCCTCCCATTTGGGCTCAAGTGAGACCACCTACATTTAGACACCTAAGCTATATATACACTGAATCAAGATACATACCCTTAAGTCACATATTGATCTGCCCACGGCCTAGCATAAAAACGTCAAAATATTGTGCTAATACGATTGAGACTTTAATAGAAAAAGTAAAAATGCACGTGCAAGCAGTTTCTCTACTTAAATAAAATAAAATAAGAGATCATATGTTGTTTGTCAAAAGGGTTCGATGTGGAAACAAGTTTAGAAGCTTCTATACATCAGGCAATACGCAAGAGATGTAAAGCATTACTTAAATTTATATATATATATATATATATATATATATATATATATATATATATATATATATATATATATATATATCAGGCAGTACACATAAGGTGTAAAGTCTTAGTTTAATTTACAGAACATCTTCACTTGTAATACTCTTTACATGTAAGGTGTATACAAAATTTGCAAAAAACAAAACCAAAATTACTTTTATATGATCATACGGTCCTTTATGCAAATCCAAATTGAGCACAAAAGTAGCTGAGAGTCTTTCTTTCTAGAGTTTTGTGGATGGGCACTGGGAAGGGAAAGACAGCAGGTGTAGGATGATCCAAACCGTCCATGTGATAGGCATACCGTAGGATGATCCAAACTGTCCATTCGATGGGCGCCAATATCATTGGTAATTAATTAATTGTGGATTTTTTGGTGGTTTCTTAAGAGGAAATGAGGACATGAGGAAGTGGGGGAAAGAGAGAAGAGACTTTGCGATTAAAAACAAAGGGCATGGGTGTGGCAGCCTAATGGCAATATTTGTTTGAATGGGCATACGGTGGAGAGGTAAAGAGGGAGGGTGATAAAACATTTGTGGAAGCGGAGATTGGTGCTTGGAAAAGCAAAAGCTGATGGGATAGGCCACCAAATAGGCTTTGGACGAGATAGAAGGTTGGGTTTAGTGGATTGGCTCCAAGTGAGGCAAGTTTTGGCTGTTTTTTGAGGGGTAGAGTTCATAAGTCGAATGACAAGAATACCCTTACTCTAATAAGTAAAGGTCAAATAGAGAACAAGACCAGATAAGGGAAAGTTCATGGAATTTAGACTAAAGTATGAAAGAAATAAATAAGATAGCAAAAATAGCCTAAGGAATTTCATAAAGCTGTATCTTAAAGGACAGGCAGAATACATAGAGGACATAGTTGGAATTAAGGCTAAAGTGGGCATGAAAATAACCCGTGATTCTCGCTTTATATATAGTATAAGGATTTTAATAATTTGTTTTATTTATATTGGCATTTTTTGTCTTTTATAATAATGGTATGTTTATAAAGGGAAATGATACATGAGCTCATGTATCTTGTCTTTTAGCATTTAATTGTCACGTAAGTGCTTTTTGCGACCATAAAAACCCTTTTACTGCTCTTTAAATGTAAAAGACAAGAAACATGAGCGTCATGTATCAATACATGTTTGTGTTGAAATCATTTCCCTATGTAAAATCTTGAAATTGGAAAAAGTGTCATTTGCTAAAGAGTTCTTAGGAAACGTGAAGAATTCACGTACTGCTTTAAAATTAGGATCAATTACCAATGGGGGACAAAAATTAGGTGAAATTATCAACAGGACCCATGCTTTTCAGAAATTATCAACAGGGGACAAAATATGTCTTGTCATTAAAAGCTGGACGAAAATGCCCTTTTCTTAAGCAACACGTTTTGCTTTTCCACTTTTCCCTCTTCTCTCTTCTTTCCCTCTTTTTTTTCACTTTTTCATTTTCAACTTTGTTTTTTTCTACATTACCAGTCATCTTCTTCATCATTTAGCCACCATTGGAGGCGGGAAAACTCAAAAATTTGAAACGTGAGTTCATTCCCATCTATCTTTCAATATCTAGGTTTTATTTTTCATTTGTTTTAGGGTTTTGCATTTCTCCTTCTCCCTTTCAATGGAGGATGAGGAAGATGAATCGTACGGTAGAAAGAAAAAAAAGTGAAAATGAACGAGTGAAAAAAAACAGGAAGTAAAAACGTGTTCATAAGGGACTTGATAAGCCCATTCGAAATTTGGTAACCCCATTTTGATACTGGATAACCCTAACCCTAGAGACTTGAAAACCCCCTTCCAAAACTCCAGTACCCTTGGGCAATTTCAAGGGATTTGATAAGCCCATTCGTAAATTGGTAACCCCATTTTGATACTAGATAACCCCAATCCCAAATACTTGAAAACCCCCTTCCAAAACTCTAGTACCCTCGGCCAATTTTCAGGGACTTGATAAGTCCATTCTGAAATTGGTAACCCCATTTTGATACCCGATAACCCCAATCCTAGAGACTTGAAAACCCCCTTCCAAAACTCCAGTACCCTCGGCCAATTTTCAAGGACTTGATAAGCCCATTCAGAAATTGGTAACCCCATTTTTATGCTAGATAACCCCAATCCCAGAGACTTGAAAACCCCCTTCCAAAACTCTAGTACGCTTGGCCAATTTTTAGGAACTTGATCACCCCATTCGGAAATTGGTGACCCCATTTTTTATACTAGATAACTCCAATCCTAAAAACTTGAAAACCCTCTTCCAAAACTTTAGTACCCTCTGCCAATTTTCAAGCACTTGATAAGCCCATTTTGATACTAGATAACCCCAATCCCAAATACTTGAAAACCCCCTTCCAAAACTCTAGTACCCTCGGCCAATTTTCAGGGACTTGATAAGCCCATTCTGAAATTGGCAACCCCATTTTGATACCTGATAACCCCAATCGTAGAGACTTGAAAACCCCCTTCCAAAGTCAAAACGTGTTGTATATGCCAAAGGGTATTTTCGTCCAGCTTTTACTGACAAGACCTCTTTTGTCCCCCGTTGATAATTTTTGAAAAGCATGGGTCCTGTTGATAATTTTGCCTAATGTTTGTCCCCCATTGGTAATTGGTCCTAAAAATTAATCACAAAGCAGAGAATGATATTTAGAGAAGTTATCATGATGGGGAGAAGGGGTCTGCTAGTGACCATCGCATAAGGCATTTCGAGGATGGTCTGTTGCATGTGATCGAGAGCCTCCACACAAGCTCAAATTTTGTCTTATTCATTTTATTCATCTGAGCTGGCTGCTCTCACATGCAACAGCCCATCCACGAAATGTCTTCTGCGACAGTCCCTAGCCATTCCTGCCCAAAATGATCTAGAGTAGTTCTACAAACTTCTCTGAGATCTAATCTATAAGGCTACTGATATTCCCCACCATGTTTTGATAATAAGACAAACTCACCTTGTCTTTTCTTTTTTAATTGGATGGTGACAGCTTTGTCGGAATTGTAATAACTTTTGGAGAAAAGTACGGAATGTGGGCTCATGTTTCGAGGAATTACGGATTACGGGTACCTTTAAAAACAAGAATGAAACACGGGCTAATCTTCAAAATAGGGTGGTCAAATGACCCTGGTACCCTTCTGATATCGACAAAGTCTTCCTTTTTCATTACTGTCTCTTAAATTGGTGCGCTTCACGAGGCTTCTTTTGGTTCTTTCAAATGTGTATTTTAACCGACAAAACCTTGGGTTCGTTTCTATCTTGGCCATCGGAAATAATGGGTACGCCGGTGGAAATAGGGTGCAAGCCGAAATATGGTGTACATCGGTAGAATTCATGGGTACGCCGGAGTAAATAAAGGGGTACGCAGGCGGAAATAGGGTGCAAGCCGAAGTAGTGTGTACGCCGACATAAATAATGGGGTACGCCTGCGGAAATAGGATGTAAGCTGAAATAGGGTGTACGCCGGCAGAATTCATGGGTACGCCGACATAAATAATAGGTACGCCGGCGTAAATAATGAGGACCAAAAGATAAGGGAAAAGATTCTAAGCCAAAAGAGAAGTATTCAATAACGTTACCGTTCTAAGCCAAAAGATAACGTTAGCGTTCCAAAAAGTATTCAATAACATCGGGGTTCCAAAAAGTTTTCCAACATGTGTCAAGCATCCATTCGTCTCTAGTTATTTCCGACGGCCAAGATAGAAACAAACCCAAAGCTTTGTCGGTTCAAATTCACATTCAAACGAACCAAAAGAAGCCTCGTGAAGCGTGCCAATTTAGAGGCAGTAATGAAAGAAGAGGACTCTGTCGATGTCAGAAGGGTAACAGGGTCTTCCCCCCTAGATTTTGAAGATTAGCCAGTGTTTCATTCTTGTTTTAAAAGGTGCCCAAATCCATAATTTCTCGAAACATGAGCCCCCTTCCTTACTTTTCTCTAACTTTTGAGACCTGATTAAAAAATAAATGACCAGGTGAGCTCATCTTATGAAAACATGGTAAGAATTTTGTGGGAATTGTAACAACCTTAGAGAGTTGATTAAATAATAAAAGACAAGGTGAGTTCAACTTATTATAAAAAAATGGCAGTGCAAATACTAGTAGTCAATTTTTATTCGAACTACTGGGATTAAATTTTGGGAAATGATATCAGCACTGTAATGTTTTAATAGATGCGTGGTCCTAGCCAAGGTTTTAAATTTCGGTTTCGGTACTAATTTCGGACCCTACCGAAATCCGAAATTTCAGGCCGAAATTCCCCAAAATTCCAAAATTTTGTAACATTTTTTTGTAAATGATAATAAATTGAAATTTCAGAATTTCAGTCCAAAATATTGTAGAGGGGGGAATTTCGGTTTCGGTCCCCACCGAAATCCGAAATTTCGAAATTTAAAACCATGGTTCTAGCTTGTCATTTCGCTTTTAGTTGGCTTGTAAGAGCTTTTTGAGAAATGTAATTTCATGTCTTCTTGACAGCTCTTTAAATACTTAAGGACAAGATGTGATGTTATTTTCCTAAATTTTTTCTTTAAATATGATGCCGATTCAATCCCTAATTTCCCAATCCAAGCCGAGAGTGTAAAGTTGAATAGAAGGCGTTCCAACCTATTCACATAAATAGTATCATAAGTAGGCTCTTCTCTTCACATTAATTTTAGGAAGATGTTATTGCCTGACACGTTTTGCTAGCTAAAACTACAACTTCAATGACTCGTTGTGGATTCATTGTACGTAGACATTTAAGTCATGTAACCTAATAACCCGTCTCCATTCAGGGTGCCTCAAAATATCGTTTACAGCCCTTGGATCTCTCACCGATGATCCTACGGCTGAGATTGCTCTTTGCCGCGTCAGCGACAAAGATGCGGTGTTATCCTCGTCTTTGTAGTTTGTACTGCACTGCCATTGTTTTGTCCGCATCTGAGCCAGTTACATCAGTGGGACCAATATGACAGGTGGCACTCTCCAATGTTAACACGTGTCTCATACGGAACAAGACGCCACGTCTCATTTCGATGAGCACATCCAGGTGAAAGATATATATCAAAAATTTAATCGTTAGACGATTTTGCCCTTACTATCATGAAAATCCACCCAAATTCCATTTTACTAAGTAAGAATGCTACTGTTCATATTTCTTTATATTTTAGAGAAAATTACATTTACACCCCTCCAGTTTCCAACACATTCAACTCTAACCTTGACTTTCAAAATGTGACAAGTATACCTCCTGAGGTTTCAAAACGTGACAAGTACACCCCCTCCGTCAACGGTCCGTCTGTTTAATCTGATGGAAAGACTGAAAGTAACCGTGGTTAATATTAGGGTTTATGTGCAAATCATGATAATGGTGTGAATGAAGACAAATCAAACTTCTAAATCGAGAGTTTATATTGATAAATAAACAAGGGTTTGAATCAAACCCTAATTTTCAGTTTTAAAGTTTGAAAACCCTAATTTCAGAGGGTTAGGGTTTGAATCAAACGCCTCTCCGTCTACTCCGTCATGTTAAAAAAACTTCAAGAGGTGTACTTGTCACGTTTTGATAGTCAGGGTTAGAGTTGAATGTGTCAAAAACTAGAAGGGGTGTATATGTATTTTTCCCTATAATTTATAGTTGAACAGCTTCTCTAAGTATAGGGGTATAAATGGACCGAGACGGTCGAACGAAGGGGTCCAACAAAGACCCTACTCGAATCCATAACATAAGATCTGATATGAAGCTATTAATGTAAATAAAATGCCTTTCATTTTATAAATGAAATAGTATTTGTGAAGGGTATTTTTAACATATCAAATCACTAATCGAATTTTTTTTCTCTTCACTAATGAACAAAGTCATAGATTGATTCTGTCTATATAAATTGATTCTGTCTCTCTCACTCTCTTGTTTTTTTCTTCCTTCTTGACTTATCCCTTAACATAAATCCCCCAAAAGACCTTTTCGTTTTAGACTGTGACAAAGCGATTGTGAGCATCAAAATTATTAATTTTGAGTCCAACAATATAGGTTTGGAACTCGCAATCAATTGTCACAAACTAAAACGAACAGGGCCTAATCAATTAGGCGTTTACCTTATCCTAGAGGTTCAAAGCTTGTGTGTAGTTCATATTAAGCCCTTTGACAAGCATTATTTGCCTCATGTTTACATAAGTAACAAATAAGAGATTGATTCGACTGAATAAACTGCACACACACACACACATTAATAGTTAATAAAAATATGGGAGATGATAAATTCGCACCCAACTAATGTGATTTGACATCAAAAAGCGACAAAAAGAGGGTAAACGTGAATAGACTTTAATGTTTTTTGACGCCAAATCACCTTAAAGGGCGCTAATTGAATTTATCTTCTCCCTAAATATTTTTAATTTTTTTAAAAATTCTTACTGTATACAATGCAGGTAGGACCTATACTGCTCTGATAGACAATTCAACTCAAAATAGAGACAGTGAGTCATATTTTGGCGACTAAGGTTTGCACTGCCATGCTTTGATAATGGGGCGAACTCACTTTGACTCTTATTATCTAAACAATTGTCAAAGGCTATTGCAATTCTTAAAAAGCTAGCTCTTAGTAGCAAATTAAGGACGAAAAAAATATGGTGAATATGCCCCATTATAAAAACATGGTAGTGCGAATATCAGTGGCGTATATTTATTATTACCAAAGAATATTAATTCCCACCACCTGTTACAAGCATTTTCCTTTAATATATAGTTCATTTTGGAGAAAAGACAAACAAAAGGGGATGAGAATGCAGCCATTTCTAAGAAAAGATAAACAAAATTAAAGGAGGTAGAAATATCATTTCCATTATTAATATTAAAATAATTATCATCTGGACCCACCCAGATGATTTCAATAGGATCCGGGGGCATATTCTATGGGCACATTTCACATATGCTATAACTTGAAAACCACTTCAAGTGGGCAAATGAATATTTGAGCAATGACGTGCATTTTAAAATTTTAATTGCTCTAACTGAATGTTTAAAATCGTTTGATTATAGTGATTATGAAGATATGAAATTTCAAGGTCATTCCCTCTCAGATGTGGAGTCTGGAACGGATCAAGATATGAAATTTCAAGGTCATTTCCCCTTTTTCTAGGAAAAGTGAAAATGAGAATTTATATAATGCCTGACCGTTAAAATCACTAGGGTAGGGTGTCAAAACCCTGCTTAGATAAAAAAATTAAGGGGCAGAATTTTGACACCTTGCCCCTGTGGTCTGCGGGGCATCGAATAAAAACTCCGTGAAATTTACCTTCAATCAAATCACTTTTCACTTTTCCCATAAAAGGGGGGAATATAAGAAGAAAGGTCCATTGCTATTATTTTATAAAACTTAAGGGTAAATTCGTCTTTCTACCATACAATCATCAAAAATCGTACCGCCGCATCATGTCGTCATCTTTGCTAAAAAAACTTACGACTTGGTAGAAGATAAAACGGTACAAGAGGTCTATGTCAACCGGGAAAAACTGTATGAGAAGATCTTATAATGAGACGTGTCTAAGACGCTTGATAGGAGCCATCTACTGAAACCACAAACGTTTCTAACCGTTGGATCATGGTACTAGAAGTGGGAAACCACTTATTTTTCATAAGGGAGATGATATTTTAACTCCCCTGCATTAAATGCACGCTCCCCTTATAATGTGATTTGATGTGAAAAAGCATTAAAGTTGCCCACTTTTCAAATCAAATTATGTTATAAGGGGAGCGTACAGGTAATGCAGGGAGAGTGAAAAAGTCGTCGCCCTTTTCATAAAAGTGCATCTCGAATCGAATTTGATACCTTAACACGAGAAGCTTGACGGGGCCCTACCTTCATAACATTAGTGTGATCCAGGCCCTTCACTTTGTAGGAACTATTAAACGTACTCAAATGTTCCCAACTATCCAATCTATGGGTGAAAATGGACGGTTAAGATATCAACTTATATCATCTAATTGTTAGCTAGCCCTTGTTGAAGTATCCATAACATGCTCACCTGGTATTGGTGGGAGCAGTTTAAGCTTCTCATGTAAAGACGCTGTCATAGTATCACTCCCAAGAGGCAAAAAAAGGAACAAAAACAATATATAAAACTACAAAAAAAAAACGTATCTTTCTTCTTAATTTAAGAACTTAGTTGGTAGGAATATGCTCTGCATTTTCCAATGTCTCTTAATAAAAACTCTTGGCACATTCTTCAGTACTAGCAGTGAAATCAGGACTCATTCACCTCGCTTTTTTTTAATCGACCTCCGCCTATAAAACCCATATAGAGAGAGTGACAGAGCAAGAGAAACAGATGGGCAAAACCAAAAGCATGTCTGTTTCTTCACTTTCTTGCTCTAGAGAGAAGAAACAATGTGTTTATTGGGTGGAGAGGTATTTCAAAGATTGCCTTTGTAATCTGAAAGATGAGATCTCTTTCTCTCTTGGTCTCGTTAGTCTCGTCTGTTGGGGTGTTGCAGAAATCCCTCAAATCATCACAAACTTTCACAATAAATCAGGCCATGGTGTCTCTCTATCTTTTCTACTCACTTGGGTTGCTGGGTTTGTACTATTTCACCCATTAAAACTTGCTTCAAACCACATCTTTCTATAGATAGAATCAATTTCTTTTGCTTTCTTTTCTACTATGAAATTTCAATGGAAAAATATGTTCAGAGATTTGAGATTTTTCATGTTTTATTCGTGCAGAGACATTTTCAACTTGGTGGGTTGCCTTCTTGAACCAGCTACCGTAAGTCGTTTTTTTTTTCTCTCCTTGGTGCTGAATGCTCATGTTAACAGAACAAAATAGAGAAAATCTAACGTTAGCAGTGAGTTTTCTTCCTTGTCTGTATTTTACTGAAACTCATTTGTTTGGTGAATGCAGTTGCCGACCCAGTTCTACACAGCTTTGGTATTATCACAAACTCTTCTTTTCATTCAATATTTTATTTGAGTAAAAAAAAACACGTGTAACCGGTACGTGCTATGCGTCGAACATTCTTCATGGGACATTTAATAGCTATTCAGCAATTTTTGTTTATAAGATATTTAATAGTTAAAGGAAACTCTTCATTTATAAGGTTTTATATAACCTCAGGCCACCCATGCTTTTATAAAGTTTTAAGAGGAATGCTAGCATCAAGCGGCAAAATTGCCGCTTGAATGCACTAAGATTTCTATTGGTTAGTAAAATGCCCGATTGGCAAATATGAGTCGACTTTTAGTGCTCTTTTTTAGGCTGCTTTCATTGTGACTAAATTGCCCTTCTTCTATTCCACTTTCCTACTTTCATGCCTTTACCTTTCAAAACAACTTTCACTTACCAAATCTTCATCCCCAACAAAAAGCTATGGATAACTGTGACATTGGATAAGAAGAAGAAGGGGAAGGAGAAGAATAGAAGCGGATGGAGAAGAAGCAACCCAAGTACTTCCCTGTGACGCTAGATTGCCTTCTCACGATCCGTGAACCTCTTTGTGACCGGACTCTGGA
This sequence comes from Tasmannia lanceolata, assembly GCF_043159265.1. NCBI lineage: Eukaryota > Viridiplantae > Streptophyta > Magnoliopsida > Canellales > Winteraceae > Tasmannia > Tasmannia lanceolata. The sequence goes on from NW_027518681.1 coordinate 12,695,869, forward strand.
TCACCTCTCTCTCTCTCTCTCTCTCCAACATCATAAACTAAAAGGCCAAGAAGAAAAACCAAGTTCAATCCTGAATGTTTCCTTGTTGTTTGATTCCATAAGTCTTTCGACTAGCAGACATTATCAAGAATTCCAAATAATAGAAAAAGAATAGAAGAGACAGATAGAACTCTAGCAAGAAATCAGAGATGAGTTTTCTTTTCCCATTGTTGAGTTGTAGAATGTTCCAGCAATTGCAAAAGTCCAATTCCAGAAGATAGTAAATAATAAGGAAATAAGGCACCACTCGTAAAACCGGTCGGTTATGGCTCATTTCCATGTCTCATGTCAACATTCTCTCTTCTACCCATCTAAAGTTTCTGTTAGTATTCTTACATGACTTCTCTACTAGATTCCAAGAGTGTCTAGTAGCATTTACGATCTTCAATTTCAATCTTCTTGCAGCTTTTGAGGCTCACTTCTAAGTTTTGCTGTTGAATGCTCACTTTAGTTTTAGTGTTTTACAGTTGAGTAAGAAAGCCTATATATTCATTTTTCTGATCTCTTTGTGATTGATGGACCAATATAGCTTGTAGTGTGATTAAAATCTTTAATTATTGACAAAATCACATCTTGGTTAATGCCCATCTCAGTTCCACAACTAAATTCAACCTGCCTTTAAAACATCTTCTCTTTCTTAGTTCTTCTTGCTTAATACCAATGGCTTTTGTTCCTGCGTCCTTTTCCCGACTCAACTCTTTCCCTTTTGCAGACGTTAGCGAGGACAATATCTTAATGCGTGACCGTTGTGGAGTTGGGGTTCATCAACTCGTCATCCATGGCGCAAGGAAAATCCCACGACGAGAGAGAGAGAGAGAGAGAGAGGAGAGTCCAAATGTCATAATAAGAACCCGTCCATTGGCAAGGGAGCCCATAAAAGTAAGGAAAGAAAGTGAAAGAAGCCCAACTTAGCAGGGAAAGCCGAATGAAAGAAGGGTAATTTAGTCCCAATGAAAGCAGCCTAAAATAGCAGAAAAAGTCTACTCATCTTTGCCAGGCGGCCGTTTTATTAACCAATAGGAATCCTTGTGCATTCAGGTGGCAATTTTGCCACTTGAATAGGAATCCCTGTGCATTCCTCAAGTTTTAATAGAAAAACATTTGGCATTTGCACCTTGTTCGGGGCCACCTGGCCCACCCATATTTTTATAAGGTTATAATAGAAAAACATTTGGCATTTGCACCTTGTATTGTATACAATTTCTAGTGTATCTCTAAATATGTATGCGTATTGTCAATGTATTTTTTGCAGTTGTACACGATCACTACAATAGTGTTAGTCTTGCAGACCGTATACTACGATTACATCTGTAGATGGTGCAAGATCAGGGCTATTGATGCTAAGCCATTGGTATGCTTCTTTGTTTGTGCGTGTGTCACGTGTCTATATATGCATGTATGTATATAGGCTACTGATGCTGATGCTGGCACTATCATGTTTTGATATTTTCACAAACCGAGCTTTTTTTTCCTTTTTAATTTGCTCCTTAGAACTTTTGGGGGACTGCAATAACCTTGGACAACTGTTTTAATAATAAAAGACAAGCTAAGTTTGTACAATTATCAAAACATGGTAGTGCCAACATCAATAGCTTATATGTGTGTGTGTTTTGTTCATGTCACATTCTGTAAAGATTTAAAGGAAAGATAAATGTGGTTTATGTTATATAGGTTGAAGAGAACACGAAGTTTCTCAAACCCAAGCCACATAATGCAAACATGCTGACTCGAGCATCTCCGGTTAAAGTATCTAATTCTAGCAACAAATATTATACGTGAGTAAATGTGTACTTATTTCATATTATTTCTTCATTAACTAATAGCATTCTTCTTCTTCTACTTGTTCTTGTTGTTATTATTATTGTTAGGGAAATGATGTCTCTATCACTATTTTGGCACCTGCACCCATCTCCTTTAGGGGGGGGGGGGGGGGGGGGGGGGGGGCGTGTTTGGATTGCAAGAATTTTCTTGAAAAGTTTGGAGAAGAAAAAGTTTTCTAATATTTCATGCTTTTCCAATGTTTGATTACTCATTAAAAAAGTATACATTTCAAGTTTTATTTAGGGAAGTGATATATCCGCCCCTTTTGATCACCAGGAACACCCCCTGTCAGTGTTTGTGGCAATCAGGGACATTGAATTCTTCAGACATAAGTACAACAGCCCCTCTTTAGTCATTGATATACTTACTGGGGGTGTTCCTGTTGATCAAAAGGGGTGGATATATCATTTCCCTTTACTTATCAAGATCTTTAATTTATAATGATATCCCAAAAATTTATCATTTTTATATAAATTGAAGAAAAAAAAAATCCAAGGAAAAACACTTTCTTCAAGAAATGGTTTTCCTGCAATCCAATCCAAATAGGGCCTAAAGGAAATGAAACCCTCACTCTCTTATGTTTGATATTTGGTCTCTGCACCCCTATTTTTTTTTTTTGGGTGATAGCAGCTAATCGTGTAAAAAAAAAAATGTAAAATCAGGAAGTGCAGCACATGCACTTGTTATAAGTTGTACATGACATTGAAATTTTTTACGTAATAGACAAACTAGCATTACAACTTAGTAATATAGTGGTTATTAGGAGGCCATGTGACAGCCCTTAAAATTCGGCGTTGTACCCTTTTCAGTTTGTTTTACATGTAGATCGAATGTAAAAGCAAATAAGACATTTCAAAAAAAGAAGAAGAAGAAGCAAATAAGACAAACTAACAAAGTGCAAAATAAAGAAATTTATGGGTGTCATTACCAATTTTCTTCTTCTTCTTCTTCTTATTCTAATGATGATGAAGGAAATTCATGTTTTATAGGTCAGCAAGATCATTGGCTAGCAGTGCAACTCCTCCCTTTGGATCCTATCTTGGGATGCCTAAGAGCGGCCCTTCAGCTTTTACTTTACAACAAGACTCCTCTTCTGAAGATGAGAGCTTCTCAACTTACACCAAGCCTTCAAGCCAACCCATCAGAATTCCACGTCAGGTAATTAAGCATAGACATGGTTATACAGAGAATTAATGTTTCAGTAGGGAACGACCTTACTGTAAATACACAACGAGGTTCTCCCACTACGACAACTGGGTTGAATCTGAACCATCCATTTGGAAGGTCTTTGGACTAATCAGATCGTTCGATGATTGTGGTTCTGAGCTAAGGCCCACAAGATCAAAGACCCAATTAGCGTACATATCTGCAAAGTAGCCTTCTAGTGTAGGGCAGACAAAATTTGCTATTCTAACAAAGACGTAATGTCATTATTCAAATTTTGAGGCATGGGCCAATTAGTGACTAGTGCCACTGTCACCCATAAATTTAGACACTTCCACCCATGTTAGTGTTGGGTATATAATATAACTCTAATTATGTTCTAATATAAGCCCACATGGATAATGGACCGGTGTAGTGGGCCTACATGGGCTAGAGTCCATTAACCAGTCAATAACCCTAGTGTATATCTACATATAGGGGCTGGAGGCAACAAACTAGGTATTCCAAACCAAGGTTGCCAAGGCGGGAATCGAAAGTGGGATTTGATTCGGGATTCGAAAGCGGGAATCGAAGGCTCCTGGGATGGTTGGAAGCGGGAATCATGGGTTTGCAAGAGAGTCGACGGGGATTCATCGGGGATTCACCGGGGATTCGTCGGGGAATCGTCGGGGATTCGCCGGGGAATCGCTGAGAGTCGCCGGGGAATCGCTGAGAGTCGCTGGGGAGTTGGGATCGCTGGGGATTCGCCTGAGAATCGGGGTTCCTATAAAGTGAGAATCGGGGTTTTCATAAATTGGGAATCAGGGTTCCCCAGAATCGGGGATTCGAATCGAATCACGGTTCGGATTCGCGATTCGGGAATTCGTGAATCCCCAACTCCAGGTACGAATCCTGCTTCTCTGTTCCAAACTAGATACCTAGGTTGTAATGCTTCAAGCAATCCTTGCTGGACCTAACAGTTAGTTTGCCTTTTATGTTTTGTTGGGAAACCCAGCTGGGTCGGGTTGGTATAGGCTTGTGAGTGGGTCACTCTCACTCACCCGTGGTGACTATATTGGTTGATCAAGTGGCTAACCTTAATAAGTCATATGTAGTTGAAAATTTGCCTGGTTGATTCAAGCCTCTCCTGAGTCAACTGGTCAACTTGGTAACATCTCGTGGGGTTAGGGTTGAGCCAACTCAGGCCAGTCCCTAGTCAACTAGGTGGTTTTACTAGGCTTATATGTAAACTTAAAAAAGTCTAAAAGGATGACGGTTGTTAGGTTACTTCTAATTTGATCCACATGTGCCACTTAGATGTGATCAGAGCCGTTGATCTGATTATTGATCATAAGTCCAGCTCATTGTTGTTGACCCTAACTTGACGAGGTAATCCTAGACCATTTATCCATCAAGCCTTATTTAAGGTTCTACTAAGAAAAGCTAAACCTTTGATTTTTGTTGTCATTTAATTACCTTAATCACTGGAACTGATCGTGACAATGATCTCCTTTGGTTTCGCATTTTTGCCTTTGGCTTTTAGTTTAGGATTAAACTAAGCATAAACATAATTATAATACATATCAGGTGGGCTATGGAACCTTTGTCGTTAGTTCCGTCAACTTGCCCTTTCGAACCAAGGCTTTGATGGAAGGATACATTGGATTATCGGGGCGAAGATTATTGCAGGTATAATTAGTCTAAATCTCATATCATGGTGTTTTGATTAGTGTCATTTAATTTATGAGGTGTGTTTGTAATAGGATTATGGAACACAGAGCAATGTCTACGGGCTTTGCTTAGGATGGTTAATGGCAGCTATATATATGGGAGGCAGAATCCCTCAAATATGCCTAAATGTAAGTATTTTATTAAGAGAAGATTAAGAGTTCTTTAAGAAGGTAATTAGTGATTTGTATCATTTAGTATGTTGGTATGTGTCAGAGTGTGTGTGTGTGTGTGTGTGTGTGTGTGATATTTAGTTTGTAACTAATTTAATTATTTATTATGTGTTGATCAGATTAAACGAGGCAGTGTCGAGGTAATATATCTTTCTTCCTTTGATTTCTCAATATGCAAAGCTGATTTTTTATTGGAGGGCTGATTAGAACAGCCCTTGTTTTTAATAAGAATAGTTATTTTTGTGGTTTTTGCTATACTTTTGATGGGGCCCATACTTGCCAATTTATGCTTTTGATGATGCTTTTCACATAAGACAAAGAGGGAGGGTGCCCTTATAAAATAAGTGGGAACCCAATGGGCTCCGTTTTGATTGTTAAAGGCATTTTCCTGGAATTGTGTAGGGTTTGAATCCTCTCATGTTCATCTTTGCACTCATTGCCAATGCAACTTACGTGGGAAGGTTTGAAATCTCTCTCTCTCTCTCTCTCTCTCTCTCTCTCTCTCTCTCTCTGAACAAGTTCATGTTAATGTCAGCATACTTGTGAGGAGCACGGAATGGGGAAGGATAAAAGATAACATGCCATGGCTATTGGATGCTGTAGTTTGCGTGGCCCTCGACTTATTTGTATCCTTTGTTATCATGTGTACAAACAGCCTTCTTGTTCAATACCTACTAGAATTTGTTATCTTAACAGATCTCTTCACAGATCATCATACAGTTCATCTACTATACATTCTTGCAGAGGTCGAAAAGTAGCCATGGAGAGGATTGTGGAGACTATGTCGAAGCGAAGCGATCCCTCAAACATTCAGTTATTGAAAATTTAAATGACTAAACCATATGTTAGAATCTCTAAGGATCTGATGGGTGTATTGCTGCTAAAACGTGCATGTTGGGCTATCTGTGATTTGTGTTTTAGGAAAATATGTATGGATGGATGTATGTATGTGTATTAGCATCAGATTGGGTCAACAAGTATTGTTAAAATTAGCGCGAGCAATAAAATGGGAGTAATTGTAGGAGTTCATTTGTTAAGGAGTAGAGATTTTACTGATCTTAGATGATTATAATCAACCTTGAATAGTGCAGAACGACTTAATAGGACTCCACAGCAGATTCGCATACTCTGGTGTGCTTAGTTGAATCTTCAAGGCCCAAGAATATATTGGAAGTCTGCGATATTTTTATGAATTTTCATAGGGTTCACAATTGAGGTATTTAATTAAGTGCCTCCATATCATTTAGTTTATGCCTATGAAGTTATTTTATATTTTAAATTTGTAGAGGTTTACAGAGATGGGAGTGCAGAATATTCCCATTGCGGATGGGAAGAAACAATTTGATCTTGTCGAAAAGGGTGATGTAGTGGTTTTGCCTCCTTTTGGAGCTGCTGTAGATGAGATGTTGAGGTTGCAGGGAAATATATTATTGTGGAGAACATGGCAGAGGTTTTTTTTTTTTTTTCATTTTCCCACTTTGTTGCTTGTGTTCTTCCTTCCGATGATTCAAATAATCAAATGTAGTTATACATGTTTAGTCACTATTGTTGGAATTGTTTAACTGAAACCAGGGAATGTACGTATGTGACTATATCCTTGGAGGCAAGCTCGATGGATCTAGTTCAACAAAAGTGGAGTTTATGACGGTACAGATTTTCTGTCTCTGTCACTGATAATGTAAAAAAATTATTCTTGGAATTATTCAGTGAAATAATAGTCTGTATGTCTGCAGAAATTCAAGAATGCAGTTTTCCCAGGGTTTGAACCAGACATTGATTTACTAAAAGTAGGGATTGCGAACCAAACTACAATGCTCAAAGGTGAAACCGAAGAAATTGGTGAGTCACAATTATACTATTATGGTGTATCTGCCAATCCCTTCTTATCTTTCGGGAAAAAAACAAATCTGTCATTCCCTTGTTATTTTGTGGGTACAATGGAGCTTGTGATATTTAGGTTTTTACTTGATCGACTTCCCAGGGAAATTGGACAAGAGGACCATGATGCAGAAGCATGGAGTAGAAAATATCAACGAGCACTTATTGAGCTTCAATACGATTTGCGACGCCACTCAGGTACTGTTCTCTTGACAGATTTTCTCAAGGCATCGGGTCACTCTTACAAATTCATGACAGTTAGAAAAGTTGGTATAGAAGGAAGTTGTGGTCAGTGTCAATGATTCTTCAATCTTTTGGAAACCTGTGCTAGTTTTTGACCAGCATACTGTAACTGTAATTGTCAGTATAGCACAACTATTCACTGTTTTTTTCTTTTTGAATGGCACATAACTATTCATTGTTGACACCGAGTTTATAGCTGTCCCATGTGGTTGTCCACAGAATTATAAAAAAACACACACACACACAAAGAAGCTCTGGAGAATAGAGATGGTGATCCAACAGGTCATGAAGAGGGGCCCATGGGTACCACCCACTTGATTTTGAAGAAATGTGAAGAAAAGTTCAGGTGGATTGCAGTTTTAAGAAGGACATGCAATTCTACCACTTGTTTGACTTCAGACAAAGTGTCCAATATGACTTGTTGCTAGTCGAATAGGAGCCTATTCCACCTGGGCCACATTAGAATAGTTTCTTTTATTATTCATTGTTTTTTATTATTTAAGTCAGAAGTTTTTGCAGGATAAGTCATACAGTCCAGTTGCAGTGTTTGTTAGTTGTTTTAAATCAAATAGTACTGTTGTTTAGGGGAACCGTATGTTGCTTGTCGATTGGTTCAAGCAATCGGACATTGGGTTTGATTAGAAGTCTAGGTGAAGAGGTCATGGAAGAGCCTAGTTATATAAAACCTTATGGCCATCAAAAGCATGATTGAATGAATGAAGAAAAGGGCTTCTCTGCAAACACCAAACCATCGGGACTGTGAAGCCTCCATCCTCGAGGTGTGACACCTTGAACCTAGGTGTGATGCCTAGGGTTTTGCTTGCATGGCTCTAACCTACCTATTTTTCTTATTTATCTGGTTACAGATATTTAGATCCGCTACTCTCTAGTTAATTCTTATGTTTTCCTGTTATAAATCATACTGTCTTCTCTTTTCATATTCTACCATTCAGTCTCTATTTCTTCAACCTTTCATTTAGAACTGTTCGACATTCATTTCCAATCCCATGACCAGTTTTATAAACCTGAAACTTTCATCCTTGTTAAAATTTCCACGCCAGCCATTCATCCAGATTTTGATCTTTTGTTGTTGAACCTGAACTATTACACCTTATCCTGTCACATTCATGATCCTGTTAGTAATTTTGTTACAAAACTGTCAGTCCAAGTTTGTTTATTTCTTTTAAAACTTGTAAAGTCTGAACACAGTTGTTTATTTATTCTGTTGTACTCAACAATTTTTATCCTAATCCAGTTATAAGGAGATCTGAACTTTCATTCCTAGTTTCCTTCCCTTCCTGTCCGACATCTTTATGAGTATACTTGAATTCAATTTCCAGTCCCAGAAAATATACCCAATCTACTTGATATAGAGCTTGCAACATGTAAAGAAGGATTACCACATTTCTAAAATGGAAAAAATAGTCCTTTTCATTACACTGATGACTTGCATGGAATTGTAACAAATTGGCGACAGTAAGAAACTTTGATGCGTACAACTACAAGGAACCAATCAAGGTGCTAGCAGGTAAGTTACAGAAGTTAACCTTTGATTCATTGTGGCAAATATCAATGATATTTTTTAAAGCTTGTTTCTTGGGACTTTGGATAAAAATGAACATCCAAAATATTCAGAGATTTTTATGATCTTGTGTGGGATTGAGCCCCTAGCGCAATGGTAAAGGCTTTGGCCTTCCACCCTGAGGTCACGGGTTCGATCCCAGCTTACCTATCAAAAAAAATTTTATGCTTTTGTGTCCTCCTTAAGGAAATGAACTTTTTCTATAGTACAGTTTTGGCAATAGCTAGCGAGGAGAGTTTGAAGCCCTGTCTCAACCTTTTATGTCTCAAATTTCAACCAGAGAAAAAGAGTTCATAGGAAATCCTAGCTGCATCCCAAACATCATAGCTTACATGAATGCTAAAAATTCATTTGCAGGCTGATGAATCATCTCTCTATAACCAAAACCCATGAGTTGGTATACTCCAGTTTAGATGTCTTATAAACTTCTATGATCTTTCTTATTTTAAATTGTTAGTTGTCCAATTCTGAAAATGTCACATGGGGACCACCACTTTCCTGCAGTATACGGACCGATCCCTTGTGTTGAGAGTGTTCATTTTTTGGAGACCATCTCTTTTGAGGCATGGTTGTTTGTCTCCACCAAGTGTTCATTCATAGACCTTAGACCTGTGTTCCTCACCTTTATAATATGTTCATTGTATTTCTTTATTCTGCTTATTACTCCTGTGTGTTTTTTTTACAAAACACAAAATGATTTTATCTTGTACCGCATGCTTCCCAAGCTTTCCCAACTGCAAAGCTTTTGTGCTGCTAACTTCGATTGAATAGAGAGTATCAATTCTACAAGTGTACCCCTTAAACAATTGTTAGGTCTTTGCACATATAAGCATGCTAATTGGATTGACCTTTCCTGTAAATTGAATTTGAAACTTATCTCAGGAGCGACAAGATGCAATGTATGAGCTGGTGAAGGACAAAGTTGATCTCATTTTAGTAATTGGTGGATGGAATTCAAGTAATACGTCACATCTACAAGAGATTGCAGAGGAGAAAGGAATTCCGTCCTATTGGATTGACAGTGAGCAGAGGATAGGACCTGGGAACAGATTAAGTTATAAGTTGAATGTAAGCTTCAAGAGGAAATCATTGGAAACTTGTTAGCCATTTGATTAACTTAGAATGATAGTAATCAAGCTGTTTTTTGTTTATTGTGTCAGCATGGAGAACTGGTTGAGAAAGAAAACTGGCTACCAGAGGGTCCAATCACCATATGTGTAACCTCAGGTGCTTCTACTCCAGATAAGGTAATTTTCTTAAATATGAAAATCTCTGCAGTTAAATTCTTTCAATCTTTGACTTTTGAGGCTTCCCTGTCCCTAAATGTTGTTTGGCTTGTTGGATATAAGTTCTGTTCACGACTCCATAGTATATGAGTGAAAGCTTGAATACTTGGATCGCCATAGTATATGAGGAAATCCGAGATTCTACAATTTTTCTTGAAAACTTGGCAGCTAGAAATTGGTATAGAAGGAAGACGTGATCAATGACACTGATTCTTTAAGAATCAATGACATTTGAATCATTGATTGACACCTACAGATGTTGATGTTGCATGACTATTCATTGGTTGACACCTACTTTATATGGAAAATAATCTGCTTGAATGTCCTTTTCCTAATCATGGAAAATCTAGCTTGCCCTACTTGCCATGCAGCTTATAAAGTTACTATATAATGGATAATTGAGCAACACCATAAAGTTGGCGGAAGCAGGACATGCCCCTCATATTTATACTGAATTTACCAATCATCTACTAAATAGAAAAATAAAACACAAAGCTACTAATCATAGGTTCTTCAACTGAAAAATCCCACGATGAACTTCAGTTGAGGATGTCCGATTTCCATATTAGTAACTGAAAAATCCTGTGTCAGGAGAACATACCTTTGGTAAATTATATCCTATTTCCAGTAGCTGATCATTGGTTCTATCTAAATTTGTACCTTTTCTTGACTTTTTATAGATTCTAATTCTTATGTGATTGACTGGAACAGGTTGTTGAGGATGTCCTTATCAAGGTGTTTGACGTGAAACGTGAAGAAGCTCTGCAGGTAGCTTAACTTGGGGAGTCGCAGAAACTTCAAGGCATGAGTAGCATTCAAATATTGCCGGTTGGTTATGTGCCTCGTTATTTATAATACTCATAAAGTAGGGGCTGTGGAGAACATTGTATTAGCTATGTAATTGTTCTATTTCACATGTAAAAGATCAACAGAAACCCCCAGGAAGAATGACTCAAGATGGGTATGGATCGAAATGGAATTTTATTAGCTATGTTGCCAGTTCTAAAACTCTAAATGAGCATTGCTCGCAGGAAAAAATTCTATGGAGCGTATATTCTCCTCTTGAATCATTTGTATTGGTTTTTACTGTGATTTCTCAGAAAACAAAAACAAAAAATTGCTTGTACTGGACTTAAAACAGGGAAGATAACATGACAAAACAAAAGACTTATGGCAAAGGAGAGAAATCCTGTCAATCTAATGCCATATTTTTTTAAGAGGAAGAGAGATGGGCCCCTGCAGGAGCCCAATATACATAACAATGTTTTTTTTTTCCCATCTTGGATACAGTTCATTCAAAGTACTCAAAGTGAGAATTATAGTATGCAACTCCATTGCTTTTTGGATGCAACTTATTGTGTGTAATCTGCAATCTTAAAAACATCTTATACTGCAGTTTACAAGTAGCAGCCAAAATGCAACTGATGTTTCTAGCCAGACACTGGGTAGTCATAAATACACTAGAGGGGGCTGTCCCATTTAAAAAGGGGGCGAATATATCACTTTCTTGACTATTTAGAAAAGTGAACAATGGAGCAAAAATTGTTATTATTAAAGAAGTGTGATTATCATTTCAAATATCACTTAAGAAGATTAGCCTCGTGATGTTGATTTTTCCTCCAAATGAAAATACAGTGCACCTGATTTCTGTAAAAACATAGAAAATAGATGATCTTAAATAAACCTCTGATGCGGGGAGATGAGGCATGGACTAAGTAGTTTTCTTTAAATTGAATTTACGCCTCTGCCGAAGAACCTCCGAACGCAATCACCCTCAGGATACAATAGCTCGACGAATTGTTGATACCCAACAGAAATATAAAAGTGAGAAGGAAGAAAAATATAAAAAATAACTGTAACAAAAAGAGAAATCAGAGAGCCAGAACAGTCGTTTTCCTTGGTTTTAAAATATGGGGCACTCTTGGGTTTTTATAACGGAGAGATATCTCTTCAAGACACCCCTTAAATTCATAGTTACACCTTAAAAGTAAGGGAAAAAATCATTTTAGGAAAACCTCGGCCCTGCACCCGTGCCACGGCGCGTGCGTGCGTGCCTTTCTTTGTAAAAGTGGGCCACCCAACAAATTCCAAAGCCCTGCTCCATTGCTAGCTACCATCGCATAAGGCATTTCGCGGATGGTCTGCTGCATGTGAGAGCATCCACACATGCTCAAGTTTTGTCTTATTCATTTAATTCATCTGAGGTGGCTGGTCTCACATGCAACAGCCCATCCATGAAATGCCTTCTGCGATAGTCCTTAGCCATTCCCTGCGGAGAATGATCTAGAGTACTTCTAGAAACTTCTCTGAGATCTAATCTAAAAGGCTACTGATATTCCCTACCATGTTTTGATAATAAGACAAACTCACCTTGTCTTTTCTTTTTTAATTGGATGGGGCAGCTTTGTGAGAATTTTAATAACTTTTGAGACCTGAACAAATAATGAATGACAAGGTGAGGTCATCTTATGAAAACATGGTAATGGGAATTGTAATAACCTTAGAGAGTTGATTAAATAATAAAAGACAAGACGAGTTCAACTAATTATCAAAAAAATAGCAGTGCAAATACTAGCAATCAATTTTTATTCGAACTCCTGGGATTAATTGTTTGGGAAATGATATCAGCACTGCAATGTTTTAATAGATGTGTGGTCTTAGCTTGTCTTTTTGTTTTTAATTGGCTTGTAAGAGCTTTTTGAGAACTGTAATGTCCTCTTCACAGCTCTTTAATTACTAAACGACAAGATGCCCTATCATTTTCCTAAATTTTTTGTTTAAATCTTTTTTTCATTCCATTTACTGGGGAATCCAAATAGGATGCCGATTCTATGCCTAATTTCCCAATCCAAGCCAACAGTGTAAAGTTGAATAGAAGGAGTTCCAACTTATTCACATAAATAGTATCATAATTCATAAGCAGGCTCTTCACATTAATTTTAGGGAGATGATTTTTTCACCCCTAGGAGGGATGCACCCCTTTAACGTGAATTGTGGGCAACTTTAATGCTTTTTGACGTCAAATCATGTTAAAAGGTGGGGTGCATCCCACCTAAAGGGTTTTGTAAACGAGTGCCCCTGCCCCAGGGGCACTCGTTAAGGAAGCATTAAAAGCTATTTTTTCGCGTATTTTTTCACTCTTGCTTTAAGCTTCCTAGCTGGCATTAACTATTATTAATTAGGGAAATCAATCTTTACACCCTTGAAAATATGTTCAATTTATTATTACTTTATATTTTGTTTTTGGAAAATTGCCTAAAAGGATAACTTCGGCAGTTGGGAAATAAAGGGGTTTGGTGGTGCTAGTTTACTATAAAAAGACAAAATACCCTTTATTTTATTAATAGACAAGAATACCCTTTATGGTGTAAGATTGTGGGCATGTAAAGGGTGTGCCCCACTCTATTCGTGTGCTTAAGGGGAGTTGGTAGGGCCACCACATCAAAACATGGTTTAAAGTATGGAGATTTTATATTCTTTATGCCCGCCAAGTCTAGTATTTTTCAAAAAGTACTTTCGGGCCCACTTCATATGATGATCTAGACTGTTGAATTATTGGGCCAAAAATTAAATAGGTTGTATCCCGTAAATCATCTCCGCAGGAAGATCCTAACCCTCCTATCTGTAGAGAGATTGGACATTATAGAAACCTCATGGATCTGGGTTAGTATCATCCTATGCAGATGATTTACGCGGTACAGCCTTTTTTAAGTTGTGGCCCAACAAATGAATGGTTTGGATCATCATATTAAGCGGGCCACACATTACTTTTTGAAAAAATAACGAACTTCACGTGCGCACACCACATAAAACCTCTAAAGCTTGGAATTTATAATTTTTAAAAGAAAGAAATTACTATCTTTATTTTGAATTTTAAATGAATAGAAATCCAACCTAGAAAAAGGTGTACGTAAAAGCAACAGATTTACATAACAAAACCTTGCAAAAGAAAAAAAAAGGACCATGCATCTTCATCTTGCCTTATTACAGAAATGAAAACATATTATCTTACATTTTACAATAGAAGGGAAAGAAGAAACAAAACAGTAATCCAAGCCAGAAATGCATACTTTGGATAACAAGCCAACCTAGAAATAAAGATAAAAATGGAAACAAAACTTACAAAAGAAACCAAGCACATAACTTGTTCGACCAGCTACTCAACTTCAACCGGTTTCTAAAAACCAGGGGAGAGGAGCAGAGAGAACAGCTACCCAACTTCAACGAGACTTCTTTGTAGTTTCTAAAACAGGGGCGAGGTGAATGTCGTTTTTTCTTTGAACCGAAGAAGTCCTCCAAAGTCACACACCAATTGAGAGAGAGAAAGACAGAGGTAGCAGAACCCTTTTCTCCTCCTTCCAATTGCTAATCAAACTCCTACAAATCGGATGGTGAAAGAAAGCCTTCTCTTCTCACATGGCCTGTTCCCTAATTTTCTTCTCGTGGGATTCTTGCAAAAAGAGTCTCCACCTATGGCGTTATTGCAAGGAGGGTCCTCTGTTTGCAAAAAGTATTGTATAGCACACACCAAAGGATAATCCAAACCGTCCATTTGATGGGCCACAACATAAATTGGTTGTGACTTGTGACCTCAAAACCATAGGATAATCCCAACCCTCCAATCTATAGAGGTTTCCATAATACGCAGTTCCTCTGTACATGAGGGATAATCTATATACGTTGCGTTCCATAATATGCAGTTCCTCAATACTTTTTGATAGGTACTGGACTATAGGGGCTTCCTCAATACTTTTTGATAGGTACTGGACTATAGGGGCTTATACCATATAAAAACCCATACCCAATCCACGATCTGGGGAGCAGGGGTGCAACTCGGGCGGGCTCAACCCGAACCCGACAGGGTCTACCCGGAAAATAGTCAGATTGGGTTCGGGTTCGGGTTGAGGGCCTGGGCAACCCGACCCGAGTGAACCCAACATTTTTAATATTTTTTTATTTTTTAAGCTTAAATCTCAGCTTGGGCTGGGTTGAACTCAAGTCGGATCAGGTTCGGGTTGGCAAAAAGGGTTCCTCGGGTCGGGTCGGATTGAACCTCGTCGGGTTGGAACTCGGGTCAGTTCGGGTTCGGTTTGAGCAAATGGCTGCTCGGGTCGGGTTCGGGTTGCTGCTAAAACGTGCATGTAAATGGGCTATCTGTGCTTCGTGTGTTAGGAAAATATGTATGGATGTATGTATGTATGTATGTGTATTAGCATCAGATTGGATCAACAAGTATTGTTGAAATTAGCATGGCGAGCAATATAATGGGAGTAATTGTAGGAGTTTATTTGTGAAGGAATGGAGATTTTACTGATCTGAGATGATTATAACCAACCTTGAATAGTGCTTATATAGAGCACTTAGGGGATAAGCATGTAAAGAAAAAGATTATAAACATGAAAGGAGATATTCCTATTCCTAATCTAACTTAACTACCGAATATACCACCCAAACAATCCAAGGGTCAGATCTTACAAGATCTAATATATTCTAACATGCCCCTCAAACATATGTGAATTGAAAATTGATATAGGTTTTATTATAATAAAATGCCCTGATAAGAATTAACAGTAGAATCTGCCAATTTGATGCACACAGTTGAAGGTTGAGAACAGATTTCAGTTTTGGATTGTTTTTCTTTTTTAGACATTCTTTGAGTCTTTGTTTCAAAGAAGAGGAATAGGGATAAATGAAAATTTTCTGTGCACCAACTTTTCAGCACTCTTTTTACGCTCAGGAACTCAGTTGCATTGCATAAGGGAAATATTTTTGGGCCTAAAACTTGTAGGAATAAAAGATGGACTGCCCTACAAAAGTTTTGATAAAGAGAGTGGAAAGCCTGTCCTATTCGAAGGATGGCTGATTAGTCATAATCCATTTGGGCTTTCAAATCAGCTAGAAGGGTTCTAAGGAGGGGTAGAAGTTTCTGGATAGAAAATATATGATTTGGGAAGGTAGAGGATGGGAGGATTTGACTGAGGCATCTCACAAGGGAAAAGAGACATTAATGTTATGGGATTTTCAGAGGAGTTCTAGCAGGGTTTTTTGGGTGGTTTTACTGTGAGGTTCTCTTTCCTATTTTTGGGAATTTTGTCTCGATTTGATTCCTAGAACCATTTCTTATGTTAAATATTGTCCATTTTTTGTGATATTAATTGATGGGACAACATAAGCTTTGGTCTTGTCTATTTCTAGTGTTTGCTTTATTTGCTTTATATCAATGGGGTTGATAGTACTGATCTAATCAATTCCCTTTTATTGTGTGAAATATTTTTTGCTTGGATATCTATTCCATGTTGAGGCTGCAGCAACTAGCTTACACACACAACACATATCCATGTTAGGTACCAAAAGTGAAGGCTTCTGCTCTTGTTGTTCTCTTACCAGCCCCACTCCCAGATACCAAATGTTAGGTACCTAACCAATATGTCAAAAGCCCTAGGATTGATGGAAAGTGTTAGGATAGTCCTTTAAACCACTTAGGATCCTACCACGCTCACACACATACCTATGCGAACACATACACCAACCCACACAGACAAATACAGACAAAAACAGGGATAGTGATAATTATGGATGGAAATCGCCCTAATCTAACCTCATTGCCTATTCTATCTTGGTTACCTCATCTAACCTACCTGCTTAATCTACCACTCAAACAATCAAATGGCCAGATGTTACCAGTTCTGATGTATTCTGATAATATGTAAACGTATGTGAGGGATGTCAATTGTTTGTTCTCCGGGACCCATTACAAACGTATCATGACTAATCAAACAATTCTAATTCCATCGTTATATACACAATTAATTTCCTAACCGTCTATTTGTAACCCCACCATTATATATGACCAGTGCAATCTATGGGTTGTGGCTCATGCCAAGCAGTCAAGCACCATAAACACCCTCATGATCATTGTGGGCAAGACACTAAATGATCGTCCAGATTTCTGTTGAAGTGTATAAATGATTAAATGACACCAACTCTAACAGCTTAAGTTTTTGGAGTAATGGGTTGTTTCGCAGTTCTTACCTTATCTCTTCTCCTCATCCTTCTGTCTTTCTCCAATTTCGAGGAACACGACATTCAGAAACGTCATGGATTGTTTTGTGAGGCCATTTGCATTCCTATCAGCCAACACGGATTAAATTCATCCCAATCTCAAGTTTTAAAAAGTTGACTCTGGTCCATGGACAGACCCTTGTAGATCTGGAAATTTCATGTCGAGTTTGAAACCTACATCGCTTTATCATGAGTGTTGCTTGCAGCATTGGGGCAAGGTAGTCGAAGAAACCATCTTGGACCTGTAAATTATTCAACTTTGAGGAAGTTTCCATGAAGAGATAGCTCGAGAGACTTATGTCTTATAGAGGACAGCACTAAGAATTGTTACTAAGAAAGTAAGCAAAGAAACAGATTGAATCAGGTTGGATTGAGTTTCTTCTTAGAAATGAATCTGATATTCATCCCCATTCCTCATTTCAAGGTAAAAGCTGTATCCGAATTCCCGAAAAATTGACTGGAGTTGCACTCATCATAATACATACAAGCCTAAGCGGCTTCATGCGTTACTACTTACTAGTCTTTTTTTCTTTATTTACTGTCCCTTTCTCTGTTTTTCTTTATTTAGCGAAAGATAAACTATATTAAGAGAGAGAAAAGATTACGGGTGCAAGTCAACAGGCCGCCTAACATACAAGGAATCCCGCAAGGCCCCTGATTTTCTCCTTGTCTGTTTTACCATTGACTACTTGATTAGTAAATGGTTTTTTTTTCTTTGAATGGTAAGATATCCTTAATGATAGAAAAAACATACAAGCAGAGCAAAGCTGACCGAGATAGTCAACAAAAATAACAACAAACAAGTAACAACACAAAAGCTATTTTGCCTCTATTATGCTTCAATAGAGGCACTACTTGATTAATAAATGGTCTCTCAGGCAATTTTATCTTTTGTGCCTCTATTATGCTTCAATAAGAGAATCATGAGAGCGATAACTCTAGATTTTAATTCTCTCAAATCCTCTTCTTAACAACCCTCTTTTTTTCGCAGGCCTTAATATGACATGGGCCATGGTGTTTTGATGTTATATCAGTAAATTCTCTCATTATTCCTTAACAAATAAATAAGAATTTCACTCATAATGAGATTTGAATTTCACTGCGACCCCCTTTGTGAGGAAGCACCCCTTCTCCTGAAGTTAAGAGACTATTTTGCTGAGTTCCTTAGAGAGAGTAGTCTAACTCCCCTATGTATTCTCTACCTTCCCACCTAGGTATTCTCTACCTACTCACTTGTGTCTGTTTCGGGTATAGGTACCCTTTTGTTGAATGATGGAGCTTTTCGTGGGAGTATGGCATGGGTTACTTTAATGTCGTAGCGCCTGTTACTCTGACACTGGCTCAAAGGGAAAACAGATTAGTGTTCGAACTGTTAGGCCTGTTTTTTATGCATTTTTTTAATATTTTTTGAATGGTAACTGTTAGGCCTGTTTGATCCATGTGTTTTCTACATCTTTGCTATTCACAGTAAGGCGCACCACACATATGCTACATTATCCAGATCATCCATAGTTCAAAAATAGATCAGGCTAACAAGTCTCATTAGGACACCTCTTCCATTGATTGCGAACAGAAACTACAAAACATAAATACAACAAAAAAAAGTGGCGAAAGAATCTCTTAGTTTCCTGTAGTTTTGGTCTGGTATCCATCAACGACATCAAAAATGGGGTGTGACTTTCCTACTAATTCTTTAGGTATTGATCCTTTACACAAAATTTGAAAACATATAGAACAGAGTAGCAAAATTTCTTCCCAAAGTGGAAAAGATTTATGTTGCATGTATCCATGTTACAATCTTTTTTGTTGCAGGAAAGACTTCCCTCTGAACTTCCTCAACATTCTCCCATTATCCTTGTGAAGCCTGTTGAGTCTCAGATGGCCCGCCCCACGTTCTGATGCGCTCCTCAGCTCGCAAAGCCTGCAAGAGGACATTTCAGTACATATTTATGAACCAGTTGATGAGAGTGATCACATAATATGACAAACATACTATTCAATTTCCACTGATAAAACATGTTAAACCCAAACATAAGCTTTTTGTCTAATGATTTGACTTTTGTGTCTCTATTCTTGAAAAAGTTATATCCAGTATATCATTTTATGGTTTGAAATGAGCTAAAGTTTTCATAATTCTGCATACATGGAAGTCCTCTCAGGTCTAAACATCATATCTACTTTTCTAGCATGGTACCAGAGCAACTTACCTCCTTCTCCCAGTTAGTTCGGAATGAGATAAACAGCAAAATAATGGTCTGTGTCAATGTCCCCACAAGCATTCCAGACCAAATGCCCTGCATGGTGATGAAGAAACATGTGAGCTCTAAGACCTGTTGGTCTCTATGATTCGAACTGTGAATATTTGAATTGGGTCCTACCATTGTTCCTAGCTTGAACTTGTACCCAAGTATGGCACCAATTGGTACCCCAAATAGGTAGTAGCACCCTATATTTATGAAAGCAACCAAGGACTGCCACCCTGCACCTACTGCTACACCTGCAAATTCAAAAATAATAAAGTTTTTAAATTAGATATCATGGCATCTGAACGAAGGAATGATAATCCAATACTCATTAATATCATGGACTCAGTTCCCTTGTGATATGGTCATTATTGAACAATGTTAGAAGGAAAGTACCAGAGAGAACTGGTTGGATGCTGTTTAGAAGAATTGTAGCTGCCAGAAGATACCCAAGCTTGGATGTTTCACTAATAACCACAGGTTTGTCTGTGAACAACTTGGGGAAATCGCTCCTCGTGATGAGAACTACAGCCATGAAAAGAATTCCAATAAGGGCCGATGTAGAAACAGCCACTGCTACGGAAAACTTTGCAGCTTTTGGATGACCAGCTCCGAGTTCATTGGAAACCCGCACACTGCAAGATTGAAAATTCGAAAAAGAGCAAAAGGTTATTTAAGCCCATAGAAAGATATGTCCTAATAATCACGATTAATGCGAACTATTAGTAAACAGGAGTTACCAACCTGACGGCCGCATTGAAACCCAAAGCAATCATCAAGGTCCACAGTTGCAAGTTCATGCTATCAAATTTAGAAAGAAACAAATCGTTTAGGGGAAATGTTCAGAGAAAAAACTATCAGAGTCAAAATTAAACAAATTATCAAAGGGAGAATGTTGTTAAATGTTCAGAGAACTTTGCAAACTGTTAAATTTGAAATAAAAGAAAATTAATCAAGCAACATTCTTGTTAAAGTGTTACTTTAAAAAAAAAAAAACATTCTTGTTAAAGTGTTGGATCCACTAAAGAAATCAGAAGAACCCAAAAAGAAAAAAACAAAAGAAGAAGAAATTTGAACAGATAACTAATTTAGAAAAAATGTTTCAAGGTTCACACAACAAACAGCAACAATGATGGAACAGGAATGCAAAAGTAGTTTACCAAATAGAAATGGCATCCACAGCAATTTCTGGATTTTTCAAGAGACCCACTAGAAGGATCACTATGGTGTAATACCAGAGCTCCAAGCTGCAATCAAAGTGTCTTATGTTAGCAACAAAAAAAGAAAGATAAACTGAGATATTAACAGGGATTTTTTGTATAGCTGGGATCCGAGTACTAACCATAACATTATGGCTGATGAGAGGGAGAGTTTTACGAAGGCACCCAAAGATTGGAAAGCCATAAACGAAAAACCGGTCCATGCTTGGGGGAAATATCCAGATACCAGATAGATTATCTGAGCCACAATTACAACCCACCATGAAATGTTCCCAGCTATGGCAGCTCCGGCCAAGCCATGTCCGAGTTTGGTCACAAGAACCCAATTCAACAGAACATGAAAGGCCAATGCGGCCCCAGAGATAACGGCCATGACCCAAACTCTGCTCTGAGATTGGAAAAACTTTTGTATTGGGAAATTCACTGCATATGCAAACAATTGTGGGATCACCCATATACAATACCTGCCTGCAACTTCCGACATCTGGTCAGTCTGATGAAGGAGCTTTAGGATAGGTGATGTGAATATATAAACGGGTGTCAGAAGTAACGCCGTGACCCCAGTTATGATCCATGACCTTTGCATATAAATTCCAAGCATTTCAAATTGCCCAGCGCCAACGGCTTGACCACAAAGTGTTTCTAGGGCGCTTCCCATCCCTAGCTACACAAGAATGAATTGAGATTGAGATTTATCTGATAAACAAAATGAAATAAGAAAGATGACACAGTCATGACCTGATTACTAACATATTCCATCCACTTGCTCTTCTTTCTTTTTTTTGGTGGCTTTTCACTGACACATTTTCCCCACATCAAATGGACTCCATGGATTTTGTAATTTTAACTGAGACTTGACACAGTACGAAATCATTGAGGAAACTCTTAACATTAACACTTCACAGACACTCGATAAACTAGTGGATGCTATGTTCTGGTGGATGACAACAACTGATGAAGAACCAAGTTCTGCAACAGTACTAAGATATTCCAGCTTATTCATGTCTATCTAGTTATCATAAACTACTTATTAAAATGGGTCACAACCTCGTGTTTTTCATTTTGTCCTTGTAATAAGTGATAAGAACTTTGCATTTATGAGAAATACCTTCCATTTACTCTTGAGTGCAAATCAAGCCAAAGATCCTTCCTGGTCTAAGTATGTCAGATTATGTTTCTTCCTAATCTAAATGTCCTAGCTTAATCAGTAAAAGCATACAGTATAATCAAATTGACTAAAAGGAAGAAGAGCGCAGTAAATTACTAACAGAGAGATAAAACCCATGTCAGAAATATTTCAAACTCATACACAAAGCTATAAAATACAAAAAAGAAATCCTAGTATAGTCAAAAATCCATTAGAAAAACTCCAATCACATTGGAATCTCAAAGCATCGTTATACAACTAATGATGAAAGCCATATTATACAAGAAAACAAAAACTATAGGAAAAATGAAAAATCTAGGATAATAACACATATTCTACTACATATATGGTTCCCAAGAAAAAACAAGCAAGAAAAACAAATGGTATGCTGACCAGAATCCCGTAAGCAAAACCTTCAATCACATTCTGGGCAACTGAAACAGCAGCAAGCTCAACATCTCCCAAACGCCCAACAAAGGCCACAGTCACAAATCCAATAGAGAATTGCAAAACAGCAGTCAGTATTGCAGGCCCTGCTATGAACCACATCTTCTTTGATTCATCCAAACTTTTATCAGCCAACATCCTAAAACCAACATGCCGAAAAACCAATCTTCCCAATTGGTTTCCTTCCATTGGAGAAGCTCTACTCTTCCTCTCTCCACACAACCCTCAAGCTGCTTAAGAAATAGCATATGTTCACCAACCATGAAAGAACATCTCTCTCCATTCTTCCCCATTTGCCCCTCAGCTTCTCCAATTCAAAGTCAAAAAACCCAGTTCAGAAATAGCCTTCTGTTTACTATCTGGCCAGAGAATCTATTGTAGGCTTGCGTGAGTTGGAATGTGGTTTTTTCATTTCCAAATCCCAATCTCAAATGATTTTCTCTCTGTTATTATCGACTTTCTTATGTATGATTCAACCTAATTCTCTTGTTTTTTTCTTCAGAAACATTGGAAACTACTTAAAAAATTCTGTCTAACAAGAAAATGGCAGCAGGAAATAATAAAAAATCCATGCAATTTGACAGGCAACGAACACTAATGCACAAGGTGAAATTTGCTCTGTTACGAGAAGGGGCATTTTGGGAATAAATTTCTATACCTGCCAAAACAGGATTACAACTTAAAAATATAATACTTGGGGTGTCAACCGACCAGGGTCTAACTGAGACTCTGAGGCCGACCTAACCCACATATGGGCACTGATTTTGGTCCATTGGATCCAAATGGATCTCAGATAGTATCTAGACACATACAAAAGATCCGCAAATGGGCCATCATCCATTTGT
This sequence comes from Tasmannia lanceolata, assembly GCF_043159265.1. Lineage (NCBI taxonomy): Eukaryota > Viridiplantae > Streptophyta > Magnoliopsida > Canellales > Winteraceae > Tasmannia > Tasmannia lanceolata. The sequence goes on from NW_027518681.1 coordinate 12,718,726, forward strand.
ACATGGCTAGGCTTAGGGTTTATTTGGGAGCTCTAGCCAAACTTATTTGGATGGACTAAATGATCTTATGAAAAGTTCTTAGCATGAGAAGATTGACCCTGGCCCGCCTTCACATGTTAGAATGATCCTGATCCTTAATCTGGAGGGCCCCCATATATCAGATGACAACATGAAAATCACTTTCTAAATCATAATATGAAGCTGAAATCCTGCCTTTCTTTTTAATATTGGGAGCCCTCTCCTTTTTAAAATGTTTACTTCTCTATTGGTTGTTGACAGCTTACTGGGAATTGCAACAGGCAATGGGAGAATGTTAAAACAAAGGAAGGGCTCCTAATAACAATATCAGAGCAATTGTGAGGTGAAGATCTCGGTTTCTAAATTCAACGGTTTAGGATCATCGGATCATGATTAAATCAGAGGCAATGAACAGTACTAAGGGTGGTCTAATGAATCAATGAGGCAGATGGCCATGAAGTGTCATGTACAGTGGACCAAGCTGGTTCATAAAAAAAACCCATGAACCATATCATTCTTCCTACAGTCTGATTTATTTCACAAGTTTGACCTAAGAGACCCTCTAATTTTAGTCTTTTAAATCATATGAAGGCCATTTTTATTTATTTATTGAGATTTTTATGGATAACTAGATAAGCCCTAGTCTATATATAAAAAAATACTCCAATTATATGAGTTGAAATTTGAGAATCACCAACCTGACTTTCTTTGACTTGCATCAACCAATATATTTATTTTTTGTTGAAGAAAGACATTTTGTCATCTCACCATTCACCAACCCAAACAAGAGAACAAAAATCAAATAATCTTTTCAATGTTAGCTAGACGTGGGGACCTTGATTAGATTATTTGAAAGCAATGGATTAGTTCCATTAAAAATTTAGACATTCACACAAACTAGTTTGACATCGGTTGGTCTTAGGGTTAGGATAGCGAAGAGGGAAGAAACTCGAGAAAGAGGAGAATCATCTAGCGATATCTGTGATTGTCATTTTAGTCAGGATGGCTAAGTGGTCTAGGTGCCAGACCCAAGTTCTAGTCCTCAGAAAGGACGCGGGGTTCAAATCCCACTTCTCACACAACTTGCTTCGCAACATTTATTCAAGCCCATTTTGGTATTGAGCTCAATGGTCAAAGACTTTGTTCTTCAACCTAGAGGTTGGAGGTTCATGTTGAAGCATAAATGATCAAATAACACCAACTCTAACAACTTAAGCTTTTGGAGTAATTGGTTCTTTCACATGGTATCAGAGCTATTTGTCTCATGAATAGCTCTTGGCAGGTCCTAGGTTCAAAACCCAACAACTTTCACATGTGTGGCCAACCCAAAAAAGAGGTGCCACACATGACGAGGTGGTTGAAATATCAATAACGTACACCAAGTCTAAGAGCTTAAGCTTTTGGAGTTATTGCTTGTTTCACAGTTCAATCCCCACTTACCTACAGAAAAAAACAAAAAAGAATCATCATCGACCGTGAATAGACATAAATTAATGAATGAAAACATGGGAGGAATTTTTGTAAATTTTCACCTTCCATTCGGATCTAGGGCGCTCCATAGGATTCTGTGGCTCAAAATAATTTGAGACCGTGGGATACGGATCCTGTTGGGATTCGTGTCTTGTTTCCCACTACAGATGGGTTTCTCCATGTTCTAGTTACCTAGTGTAACTGGGAGTGTAAGAGCCTTGTACAGACATCTAAGAGGAACATGGTGTCTTGGTTAGACTAGGGCTAGGCTTAAGGTTTCAAAAACATCTAAAACCAATGGAAATATGTAGAGAAAATAACAAGAGGGGAAAAAATTAAAAGTTATTTTTTTCTTGCTTTTCTCTTGTGGTGAGAAATAGTCAAATAGAGGTTGTTTTTCACTTGGTTTAATCTTGTGTATGGTCTTGGTTGGATAGAAAGGATTGCAAGGTTTATGATTTCTGGTTTTGGACTAATCCATTGTAATCCTTGTTTATATTTTTTATCGAAGTGAAAGACCGTGATCTCAGCCATGGACGTAGGCATCTTGGCCGAACCATGTAAAAAATCAGTCTGTACACCTAGTGGTTTGTTTCGTTCTACCATTCCATGTCTGATCAGATTGCTTTTCGCCCCTATGATTTCTCAACAGATCCAATGGATGGATATGGTTCAGATGCAACTATTGTGCCCAAATCCCGTCCATTAACATTTGAAGTCTTAGGATCCATCAGATCGTCTGTATCTATTGACGCCCCTGCATTTTAGTGCTGATCTTTATTACCGGATTTATGAAGCCCGTCATGGATTGGCCATAAATCATGGACCATGAACCGCAAGAATCAGATGTTCTAAACCAACTCAAATCAATTGGCTTTACTCATTGAATGGGGTCTTTGTCCATTTTTACTTTTAACTACCCATTAGCAAGCTGATAGTCAAAGAACTAAGTGGGTTTGATTGAACACAACAATTTCTTGGGCCAATAGCTCATCTTTGTCGGTATGGATCCATGAGCCTATGTCACATTAGTGGGATGAACAAATGATGTGATAGATTCTTTACTGATCCACATAATTCAAACTATCTTATTCCTTAATCATGTTTCCCAATTCCTCTTTTTTTTTTCTTTTTTTTTTGTGTGGGTTAAGTTACCCAGTTCAATTTGTAGAACTATAAAATATAATCAAATTGACTCAAGAAGAAGACAGCCAGTAAAGTAGTCAACAAACAGAGATAAAACCCATTTCCAAGCCACACAAGATAATCAAATTGACTCAAGAAGAATAGAAATCCAGTAAAATAGTCAACAAACAGAGATAAAACCCATGTAAAAAATAATAAAAAATAATACAGAAGACTGAAATACAGAAAGATGAACAACATATATGTGAAACAACCAATTACTCCAAAAGCTTAAGCTATTGGAGAACACGTTATTTAATCTTTTATCCTTTAACAGTATACAAGAAACAAGTTCTGAAATCCCTGTACATATCAAATATTCATAAGCAAACATCCAATAATTAACATTCAGTTAGACAACTCCATATCTTCTTCATGAAATTTTTTCTAAAGGATTCATTTAGCCGACCCCAACTAGTTTGGGACAAAGGCTTTGTTGAGTTGAGTCGAGTTAGACAACTCCAAATAAATGCAACTCCAACAAATGCAAAATCTGAAAAATAAACTCATATGAAACTAGCATATAAGAACCACAAGGAATATGCAAAACCCAATATAAAATTTCAATTCAACTACAAGTATATATATGTTACCCAACCAAGAAAAGAAAAACTCAAATAAGAAAAAGAGAGGGTACACTGACCAGAATCCCAAATGCAAATCCTTCAACCACACTGTGAACAACTGAAACAGCAGCAAGCTCAACCTCTCCCAAATGCCCAACAAAAACAATTGTCACAAATCCAAGAGAGAACTGCAAAACTGTAGTCAGTATTGCTGGGCCCGCTATGGACCACATCTTTTTTGATTCATCCCAACTTCTATAAGCCAACTTCCTAATACTAACAAGCTTAAAAAACCCTCTCCCTGACTGCTTTTCTGCCATTGGAAAAGCTTCTCTCCTACTCTCTCCACAACCCTCAAGTTTTTTATATATAGTGGCATCTGTTCACCAACCATGAGAGCTCTAGCTCTGTCACTATTCCAATTCAAAAGCCACTTTTGTTTACTCATCTAAGCAGAGAAATACACTCATATTGCATGCATTGGATGATTCACAAGTCTCACTTGGATTTGTCTCCCTCTGGTTCTGACACATGGTTACATTATAAACTTGCTTTGTGGCAACATTGGAAGGTGCACTTTGTGGTTATCTTCAAATGGGTTCTTTTCATTTTCAGCAGGTGTTGTTTGTTGTTATCTTAGAATTTTAAATCCCAAATCCTAAAAATCCCATATCCCAAATACGAAATCATTTTGCAAGCTGTTGTTGGCTGTTGTTATCTTAGAATTTTAATCCCAAATACTAAATTATTTTCCAAGCTGTTGTTGTTGGGTGTTTGACTTCTTTATCTGTTAATCAAACCAATTTTGTTTCTTTGTTGGAAGATGTCTACAACTGCTTTTGTCTAAGAATAAAATAGACAGAAAGGATAAGAAATCAAACAAAATATATCCAGATTTTACGGTTACGAGGTAGTGCTCTTTTGTGGTTATCTTAGAATCTCATTTCTGCCAAATCCCAACTTATTTTTCCAAGCTGTTGTAGTTGGGTGATTGACTTTTTTAAGTTATGGTCAGCACTGGGTTGGATCATCCAGCTCTGATAACGTGTATAAAAATTAATTTCTACTAATCTTGCTTGAATTACAATCGGTCCTAACTGAGTGTTTATATAGAACCCTCAATGGGATAAATATAAAAATAGATTAGCACAATTAAAGGGAGTGATTGGTATAGTCATAAAGAGTCATCGGCATAATCATATTGAACAATAGTACTAGAAATCCTAATCTAATGCACTTGATATATCCAACGGTCAGATTTCAACTCAATCGAACGGAGAGATCTAGTGAGATCTCACATATTCTAATCAGAAATGTCGATTGAAGAAGAGATGAGGATTGAAGCTAGATTGTAAGAGCATTTTTCAAGGTTTTAATGATGTTTAAGGGATCCATTGACATCATCCTTAAGGAATCGGAACTTTTTATTTTTAATAAAGGTAACAATTTATTAAAATAATAAGAACGGATTACAAGTGCAGTTAGCCAGTTAGGGGGTAAAGATTGCCCCATATAAAAAGACAACATATATATTATCTCCCACAAAACCAAGTCCATGTAAGAAGGCCCGCTGGATCCATCCAATTTCGAATGAAAACTTGGGCCTCCCAAATCTGTTTTCATTAATGGAAGTCCACCGAAGGGCCAAAGTACAAGCCTACTCATTGTCAAAGCAAGCCCAAGTCCATGTAAGAAGGCCCTTCTGGATCCATCCAAATTCAAAGCCCGTCAAAGGTGGCTCCTCAAATGAAATCATGCAAAAGGATCCGAGCCCATCAAATACTCAGCAGAATGAAGCACGGTGGGGATTTATGTGGTGAAGAGAGATTCATATAGGCCAACACTCCAAGACACAATAAATTGCAAGGGAAATGGGGGAAGGTGGGTTTTTTATCCTTCTCTGACATCTTTATTCTGTACCATAGGCTATGTCATGAGGAAAATGAAGCCATGTTTTGAACGTGGGATATAAACTTCCTTCATTGGCTTGTACGATTGGTTTGGGAATTTAATAGTGCCGACGCAAGAAGTTCAAAATTCAAAAAATGGAAGAAAAAAGGGCCCATGAAATGTACGATTGTGATCATACTAACATTATCTGTGGAAAACATCATACGGTCCAAAATATATACTCACTCGGTGGGTCCTACAAGGGTGCCAAAGATATCACTATCTTGGGTCAGTATGGGTGCTAACTTCCAAATCAAGGTTGGAACAAAAGTAGGCAAAGATCAACATTTCATGGAGCAAAATTTGATTGACCAACAAATGAGTAATCTCTTTGGTCTGGTTTTTTGACAGCCAATTCGGCCCATCCAACATTGGCCCACAATGTGAAATATCCTGTTGGAGATTTAACATCCTAGACGGCTGTGCAGAGAAGGGCCCACATGAATGAATGATCTAACCCATTCATTTTTTCCGTCTCCGCATAGATATGCCATACCCATAGAACGAGGACCGGAAGATGATTTAAAATTGTTGATTTTTCATTACCGTGCCATCTAAAATGGGGGCAGTAAGTCGTAGAATTTTTGGGCCCTTACGTAGATAGGGTGAGCCCAGAAGATCTTCACCATAGGATAACCTTAGGAGAATTTAAACCTCCACAAATCAGAGTGTTGGGATCATCCTATGGAAAAGATTTTTTGGGCATGCCCTATCTACGTAAGGCCCAGCAAATAAACAGTTTGGATCACCCAAACAATGTGGGCCCACTGTACTTTTGGGCTGCACGTGCATACAAGGTCTTCCACCATATAAATTCTCCTAAGGTTAAAAGAAAGAAAGAAACTATAAGATACCCCCTAGCATGAGAAAAGACTTGGTTAATCTCCCACTTAGGCCCTACTTGTATTGGAGTTTCAGAAACGATTGTGAGTCCGAAACTGATTATTGGACTTAAAATTAAGGCCCTGTTTGATTGTAAGTCCAATAATCAGTTTTGGACTCACAATAGTTTCTCAAAATCCAAAACAATCAAGGCCTTAGCTTAATTTGTAAACTTGAGTAGCCCTCCAGGTTATGTAAAACCTGATAAATGTAAGCTTTTCTTTAACTACTGATTATCTTATAAATGTAAATTTCTCTATATGGAAGAATTTGGGCGACTTAAAGGTTATTTAAAATCTTGATAAATGAATGGTTATAAGAATTTGAAGTAACAGCCAAATTTTTGTGGTGAGATGCAAAATAGAAACCCTCAAATGAAGGGTGTGGATTGTGCTAACTTCACATCGTTGGCCGAGGTCTATATTCTCCTGTGCTCTCAATGATTAAGAGCTTCTAATTACATTAAAAGGATTTCAATTGAATCAAAATTAATACTAATGATTTATTTTAGGCTGATTGAAAGTGAGCCAAGAACCATCAATAAAGAGAGAACTCTCCACGCAACCCCTAATATTTTTTTACCTGAAATGACATTTTTCCATCCTCTTTTCCACCATTTCCACCCCTCTTTGTTTGTATTATGCAAAAAATGACTGCTCTAGGGGAAGCTCCCATCACTATGGTTTCCTAATATTTATATGATTTTGGGTTCTGCGATATTTTTTTCACCCCCTGCAGGATAATGCACCCCCCTTTAACGTGAATTGTGGGCAGAGTTTAACGCTTTTTTACGTCAAATCATGTTAAAAGGGAGGCGCGTTATCCTTTGGGGGGGGTGGGAGGGGTGTGAAAAAATCATCTCCCAACTTATCTACCAAAAAATTAGACCTAGAAAACGGGCGGGCCGGGTTTGACCCGGCCCGTACGGGTCCAGGTCAAACGGGCCAGGTCATTTTGACCCGGAAAATTTTACGGGTCACTAAGCTAGGACCAGCACCGGCCCTTACGGGCCGGGTCGACCCGGTCACCCTGATTTTTGTTATATTTTTTAAGATTTTCTTTGTTTGTACAGGGATTTGCTAACCACCTTCACCAACCATTTATGTCCACTGTTTGAGAGATTTGTCTTATTTTCGACGTGGTACAAATTGCAAAGATCGGCAGAAGTACGATATGTGAAAAGGTGGCCAGCAATAATTAACAGCAATAAATAATAATAATGGGTAATAAGTTTTAAATGAGAAATTACGGAAAAATGGTAGAAAAGTAGAAAAATGAAGGAAAAAGATGTGACAATTACTGAAAAAACTACAAGGAAAAAGCCAAAATTATGACCATTATGGAAAAAAGTCAAAAGTGCCAAAATAAAACCTTTTGCAAGTACAGGCACCCGCGGGTCCACCTGGCCCGGCCCAATTTTGACGGGCCTGGTGTACCCACGGGTCAATTTCAAACGGGTTAATGATTGGTGACCTGGACCCGTAATTTACGGGCGGGCCGGGTGGACCTGCGGGTCCAGGTCACTTTTTCCCAGGTCCACAAAATATAGGTGAGAGTAAGAAAGAGAGAAAGGGAAAGAGGGAGAGGGGAAAGGGAAAGAATTACAGTTTGCAGGTTTGGGACTATAATCCAATGTAATCATTATAATTTTCTTTCTTCTAGTGAAGATCAATCACTTAAAATCTCGGTATTAATAGGTTTTGCCTTTATTTCTACTTTTCCGTTCTTTTGTGCATAATTAGATCGGATTTTGCTGGGAAGATTACTCCAGAGTTGCCCTTTACTTCATTTTCAGAAAGAGAAAAACTATGGCGGTGGAAAATGGTGAGAAAAGGGGTGGTGACATCATATTCACGCCCCAAACCCCACGTCTACATGTGCTTGCCAGACCCACCTGAGATGTTGAATTTAGGCCTCACCAAATTCGTTCCCACTGGCCTTGTGAAATGCCTCCTTTTTTCTACTCAATTATTTTTGTGTCAAAGCTTTACGGTGCAGGGCTTTAAATGTCTCGCTGTCTCTTTCCCCCCCTCTCTCTCTCTCTCCCTCTCCCTCTCTCACACACACTTAATATCTGATATTGCAAACCTTATCCTCGTGGACATGGTGGGAAGGGGTTTGTGTTCGATATTAATATAAACATAAATTAATATATGTAGAAATAAATTTGCTGGGGCTGCCATAATATAAACGGCACATACACGATAAAAATTGTGAACGACCCTCAAGTCACAATATAATACAAATATTTTACGTAGTTTGGCAAGACTGCATACATCCACAGTAGAAAAATCATCTTCAACGATGAGCAATAAACGTGAGATTATAGGAAAAATTTCCTATAAGAGATTATAGGAAAAATTTCTTACTTCAACTCTAACATACTTATGGCTCACAATGTGTGAAGACCAAACTTGAAAGCACCTCCAAGTGAATCCTTGAATCCGTCTTCGCTTCCCACACAGCCAAGCTCTCTGTTTCTCCTATTTCTATCCATAAGGTGTCACATTAACTTATATAACGTGCCTTCTAATCTCTCTCTCTCTCTCTCTCTCTCTCTCTCTCTCTCTCTCTCAAATGCCCCAATAATCCCATGTCCATAAAAAATGATGGTACCCAGGTAGAACTCACCAAAAGCTAATTGTTAAGGGGAAGGTGCCCAGGTCGTTACAGGCCCATCCACATCCTATCACTTCTTCCCATGTGAGATTTCTTGCTTTTTTGTTGGGGGTTCCACGCAAAGGCAAGAAATCCCATATTGGAAAAATAAAATGGACGTGGATGGGCTATAAGGGAATGGGAACCCTCCCCCTAATAGCTAGCTTTTAAGGTTGAGTTCTACCAGGTCCCGACAAAAAACTTGTTTTAGACTTTTAGGGGGGTATTTTGTCAAAATTAGAAAAAAAGGATTAGGGCTTTCTTAACCTGGGATATAAATAGGCAATCTAATTCGGGGTGCAACTTGGGTTGTGCTCAACCCGAAACCAATGGGTTTCAATCAATGTTTAAAAATGTGGATGCAGCACAGAAGGCAGCCGAAGAAAAATCCTTGTCGAGTCGGTGCGGTCGAGGCCAAGAACACGGTTGACGCAGTTGAGTACTCGGTAGACGCAATCGCAACTCTGAAGAGTCAAAGGAGTTTTTTTTACTGGCAAAATGCCGAACGTGGAACTCGGCCAAGGGAAAAGGAAGCCAACTCGTGAGAGTCCACGATGATGCAGAGGAGTTTTAAAACTATGGTTTCAACCTAATTTTGGCTCGGGTTGGGTTGGTCTAGGATCTGGAAAAGCCAATCGGATTTAATTTCGGGTTGGGTTAGTGTTGAGGTCTTGGGCAACCCGATCCAACCCGAACTTGACCTCCGTCCTCTATTTTTTCTTGATTTCTCAAGGTTATGTGTTTTTTTTTTTGGACATAGTTTTACTCGAACTCATCCCAACTCAACCTGAACTAATTTGGGAAAAAGAAAAAAAGGTTAGACAGGTTGGGCTAAGGATGACCATCCTCGACCCGGGGCTCAGGTTGGATAAACATCATCATTTGGATGGCCTTGACCCAAACTCGACCTCCATATTTAAATGCACTCTGGTGATGTCCATCCATTGGGGGTGCCCTTTCATCTGATTTTTGTAAGGGCGCCCTTGAGTTTAGTATTCCTCTCCATTTAAATAAGCAATAATCATATTGTTTTCCTCAAATTTTGAAAAACAAAATCTAGGAAAAAAAAAACAGCAAGAAGTACTATTCCTATTGTTAGGGGAAATAACCGACCTCAAATAGGGGCTCGCCACATGGTGCCATGCTGGACAAATACTCCAAGTGATTCAAAATGCCAATGGAGGGCTCTTCCCTACCTCCTAACCTTGGTAACCACCTTTCAAATTAGCAACCTAGCTAGGGTGGAGTATAAAGGGGGAAACAGATCCATAAGGCAGGTCACCCAATGACCAAACTCCACGAAAGGCGAGTTTCTAGATTGTCTTTGGCTTCAGATCTACAAAAGGGAGCCCCGGCCAAGGCACCCATCTTCTTTCAACCCTTAACCACTCTCAGAGTTCTATTTCTCATCATTGCTTTGAGATCCTCTGCCTGGTGCCATTCACTGACTTGAGCATCGGAGGGTTTCCAGAGTCCAAAACTCCTGGCCCTCTAACTCGCAGGCCATCTCCATAAAACCGAGCTCGTCGTCACCACTTTTCGAGGCTCAAGTTCAGATTTCGGCATCAACACCTATAATGGCCATATTTAAAGGGAAATGATGTGATTATTGTTTATTAAGAGGGATATTATTATGAATTTGAAGGCCACTCTAGAGAAAAATCTAACTCCGGCAGTTTACGTTACTTCTTTGTGTGAGGGAAAAGCAATAGATTATGGAAAAGTTTTTATTTTCCAGACTTTAATTTCTAGAAAATTCCCACAATCCAAACAAGCATAAAAGAAAGAAACAAACAAAAAAAGACACAATAATCTTGTCTACAAAATCATTCTAATCTCCCTTGAGGATGCCTATTGGGCATCTCAATACATATTATTCTCCAACGCAATTAATTAGTATATAAAAATGTCCTAAACTAATACAGTTATGTTGAAGGACAAAACCGAAATTTTAAATCCAGGTCTCTTTTCCTATTTTATTCAAGAATTACATACAAATCATAGAAAAGTAAAGAACAACATGTGGATGGGGCCCACCCCACACAAATGAGAACTTCTAGAAAAACGTTTTTTCTTCATCTCCCCTTTCATCTACAATTTTCACGATACTGTATAGACCCTTCTTTTCTACACAATCGTATACAAAATCTCTCAAAGTATATATGCATGTGGAAAATGATATCCGCACCTCCCCTTTCCATTCGTTAAAATGTTAGGTCACTCCTAACATGCAAAAAGAACCAACCAGGCAAGAGCCATCATATCTGTAACGTGCGTGGGGCCCTCCTTCAATTGCATCGGTGGCACATTCCTCTAACGTGCGCTAGGGGTGCGTCCTCACGAATCCAAAACAAAGGGTGTTTGTAACAGATCGTAAGGGGCCCATAGAGCATCCAACGGACAGGGACGATTTGCATCTAGCCGGGCCCACGGCTTCCCCTTCCCACTCCAATGCAGTAAACTCACCGCACCCGGATGCAAATTCCGGCAAAGTCCCCTGAAATTATCACCGCCTAGACCATGCTGATTCCACCGGTGATCCACCGGTGCAATATTTCCGGCAAAAACAAGCAAAAAAGGTGGTAAAGAACCCAACTCATAGATCCTCATCCTTTTTTGTAACTCCATCCATTCTTCAATCTTAGCCGTATAATCTCCCGCCCTCCAACGGTCCAGATCAATTACCATAACCCCAGTATTAAAATAACAAGCTTTCCTACCCTCAAAAGTTAGAGAAAGAGAAGGGTTAGACCAGAAGGTGGGTGTGAAGTAGGAAGTAAAATTTGCATTACAGTACTCGGGGGCGGCGAGAACGGATGACTCGCCGAGTCGAGTCGCAGTGAGTTTCGCAATGTCGTCGACTAGGACGAGGTCCGAGTCTAGGTAGACGACTCGGTGGACGCAGGTTGGTAGGACTGAGGCGAGGTAGGTACGCGCGTAGTTTAAGGGACGATCTAACGCGGCTCGGAGTGAGGTCGAGATGAGTCGTGACACGGACGAGTCTTCGAAGTGGTAGACTCGGAATCGGAGGTATGGGAATGAGATGGATATTTTGTTACGGAGGTCTGAGTCAGATGAGGAGGCTACAAAGTGGAATTCTATGTTTTGAGGGCATGAGGAGTGTTGGAGTACGGAGAGGATCGCAGCCATTGATCCACGGAGGTAGGCGGAATCGAGGGTCATTGCTACGTGGACTGTGTTGGGTGAGCAGAGGAGAGGATCGTCATCTGTAGGGATGGAAGAGCAGTTTGGGGAATTGTAGAATTCTGGGGCTTCTCGGTATTGAGCTGCATAGGTGAGATTGAGGAAGAGGAAGAGGAAGATGAGGAGAGAGGGGTGCGTAGATTTAGACATGGTGGGTGGAGGTTTAGAGAAAAGAGGGGGTTTAAAGGCCTTTAAAAGGAACTGAGAGATAGAGAGACAGGGTTCTTGGCTTTGAACCCAAGTTGGTGAGAAGTCTAGGATTGTAAGGAAAGTCTTTGGGTTCACACTAGTTTCATCTCTTTATCCCTATATTTTTCGAAGTAATTTTAATCTCATTGGTTATTGACACTGGGGCCCACCTTGCCTCTCTGACTTCGTTGTCTCTGAAATGATGTTCTTCTTTATAGTTTCAATTTCTTACTTAGGACATTTGTAAAATTAAATTCTTCTCCGTATAAATGAAAGAGTCCCGAAATTTCGTTCCCCTCTTTTAAACTTGAATACATCCCAAATAATAAAAAAACTCAAATATTTACAAAGAAGTAATTAATAGATGAAGATTTGCTGTTTCACCTAGTTATAAATCATCCTTTCACTTGCTTCTTAAGGAACATATGTTTTAGCTGGATTAATTTTCAGCCTTCCACAAGAATAAAAGTGAGTGAAGAAGAATTTAAATTGTGAAGACCAGATTTATTATTAATGGTGAGGACTCTCTCCCTCTGTCTGTGTCTGAGTGTTGAGATATCTTCGTCGGTTGGACAGCTCCAACTCAGCGCCCACCATTAAGAAACGAGAAAGAGAAACTACGGAAAAAGGTACCCTGTCGTCCTTGAAGCAAAATGACACGAATACCCTTTATTTTGAATATACGGAAGCATAGACGAGCAGGTGGACCTCAATTTCTCATCCATATTTATTTAACACCCACTTTTTTACGACTCACTTTTCTCATGTGGACATTTTATCGGTTCCGTTCCGTTTATTTGAACAGAAAACACCGATGGTCAAATCTGACTCATCTACATCGACCCTACCTTGATCGGATGATCTAGCCCCTTGATCCATTAACCCAAATACCAATGGTCAAATCTGACACATTTCCATCAACCCTGCCTCGTTCGGATTAGGGATTTGCTAGGGTCAGCTGTTGTCTCCATTCACGAGGTGGCATGATTACTAAAATGGATTTACTAGGTTCAGCTGTTGTCTCCATTCATGAGGTGGCTGGTCTGTCTCACAGACGAGCCGCGGAATGCCTTTTGCGATGGACGCTAGAAATTCCCTTAGGCCACGTTTGGATACCCACAAGATTTAAATTTGAATTTAGTTGACATTTTGAACTAGATCAAATCCTAAAATTTTCCAAATCAGCTACGACGGTGCAAAAAATTCCGATTTTCAAATCTGTTCTGCGAGACATTATTTGGAAATCAATATTTGTGGCAACTTCCTTCGCTGTCGTTGCTCCTCGACGTTGCTCCGGCAGCAGTGAGACCTCCCTTCCTCCCTCCCTCTCTCTCTTCCTCACTCTCTTAAAACATGTTCATGAAGATGATGGATGTATTTTGTATCCAAAACTCAAATCCAAATCAAAATACAAATGCATCAGGTATCCAAACGGGCCCTCACTAAAAACTCTAAATGACCAATTAAGGAAGTTTTCCAATAAAGACAGGAGTGCATGTGCCACACCAAAGCAAGAGTAGCATCAAATAATGATAATAGTTAGTAAATGTACATGTGGATGTCAATGATCTAAATCCTTACCGTTGGGGTGAAAATCCGACCTCTAATAAGGAGCTGACGAGATATTCGGAGGTTCTAGAATGGCAACCGACGGTACTAAGGTCATTTCACCTCCCTTTCAAAAGCTCTAATCTCAGTAAACGTACCCAAATAGGCAACCTCGCTATTAGTGGGGAGAAATATGGAAACTGACTTCTTAAGCAAGTCGACCAATCATAAGACTCCACAAAAGGCAAGTTTCCTAAACTGCCTAGGACTCCTGATCTATAAAAGGAAAATTAAACTCCAAGTTTCCTAAGCAACCTCGCTTTTAGGCAAGTTTCCTAAGCAAGTCTTCTTTATCATGCTCGATGAATGGCCTAGAATCATCTGATCATGGTGGGACCAAGTGTGTGATGATCAACAATATTCATGGACCCGATTATTCGAAATACATTTTTTTTTCAATACATAGGTGGAATGTACTAGAAGACGTGGCTGGCAATGTTATTTTCGTGACAAGTAAAGGCGTTTTGGTCCCCATCTAAAGCACCACGTGGCTAGTTGCCGGAAGTAGACTTGACCGTCTGTAGGACCCACAACATGGTTAGAAGAGAAGAGTGCCACGTCCCTTTCCATGTGGGCCCGAGCTGCCACTTGGATATTTTTTTTACCCACGAGAAAATAGAGTGCGGAAGGGCATTACAGTAAAAAAATATATATATATTTCCGGAAAAGCAGGGAATGGAGGTTCCAGTGTCACTTTCTCATATGTAACCGATCACCGCCTTAATTCAACATCAAGCCAAAAGGGTCTTCTCTTCTAAGGTAGGGTTTTAGGGTTTGGTGATTCGTTTACTTCAAATTTAGATATCTATAAGGTTTGGGGAATGATGTGGAAAAATGCTAAAGAGAAAGTCACTTTTTTACTCCTTCCTAAAAGACACTTATTGGGGCCCACTTCAGACTCTTGTGCATTATCAGATCCGTTGATCTAAAGTCTGGCCAAATGTTGTTGATAACACCTCAATCGGATGATCCTAGACCCTTGATCTATCAATCTACTCTACAAGATCAAATAGCCTTGGATTTTATGTTCATCCATCAGATAACCTCTCTCCAAATAGCTGGAGTGAGTTTTAAGTTATGTACCTACAAGTAGGAGGCCTCCTGTTGAAGGGTCTAGATCATGTTCACATCATATAAATGGGCCCAGGTCCAGCTTTCTCTTGTCATACCATCGTTTCACATTAGTTTATTATGTCGTCCACTTGAAAGGTGGCTGTTACCTAAGTCTCATCACAATAGGGTAACAAAAGTATAGGTAGGGTCCACATATTTGATGATCCGAACCGTTCGTCTTCTGGAGGTTTCTTCCGTCACAACATTCTAAACCTCAGAATTTTTTGAGACTTTCTCAACTGTACAGAGTGACAAAAGGTAAATTTTTTGGATTGTCAGACAAGTCAGCCCCCAATTGTAGGAGCTTTTACAGTGTCTAAAACTGCAGCCAAATAAATATAGTGGGGCCATATTATTGGACAATCCAAACCAACCATTTTCGGATCCCAATTTTTATACAATTTGCCCTGAAAATCACTTCCATAAAATAATCATAATCTTCCAATTTAGGCCCTGTTCGTTTCAGAGTGTGACAACGGATTGTCAGCCCCAAGCTGATTATTGAACTCAAAATTATATTTAATTCTAACTACAATAATTGGTTCGGGGCTCACAGTAGGTTGCCATAATCTGAAATGAACAAGGCCTTCGATAGACTAGATAGACTGAGCCTAGGGGTGCAATTCTTGTAGCGTTGGATCGGGCTCAGGCCAACTCTGGCTGAATCCAAGATAGCATTCCCTCAATCTTAACCCAACCCAACTTGAGCCTTAGATCGTGGATGGTCAACCCTAACCCAACCCATCTCTAAATCTCTTGTTAACTTACCAACTTCACCAAAAGCTTAAGCTGTTGGAAGCAGAACCAAGTCAAGATGTTACGGATCAACCCCTTCTTCTTGCGCCAAAGATCTTACCATTTCCGAAGGAAGTGGAGCTACATCTCTTTTCAATTTCCATTCAAGAGTTCTTATGCGTTTCCACGCCCTTTGAGACATCAAAAAATGGACAAATTCCTTTTCTTAGAAACACATACAAGATGAAAGGCGTTATTTATCTTTTATACTTTAACACTCCCCGCACGTGTGGCCCACTTGGCAAACACGTGGTACATGTGGTCCCACTTTGGGCCGACCATCACATGTGGATTTTTGCTATCAGGGTGCTTTGAACTCAAGACCTTTGGCTCTGTTTTTCCAACCCGTCTAACCTGTTTTTCCAAATTGAGTCAGATTGAGTCAAGTTGGATTCTGGTTAACCTAGGGCGAATACTGGAACACACACAAAATCATAACCCTAAGAAATCACAATAAAATTAGAGGACGAAGATCGAGTTTGCGTTTGGTCAGGATGCCTAAGTCCTCAACCCTAATCCAACTGAAATTAAATCGGTTTGGATTTTCCCAACCCTAACCCTATCCCAACCCAAGGGACAATCCAAGGAGGGGCACTTGGATTGCCAAAATAAGGTGTTAGCAGCCTAGCATCGTCATACTATTCCGATTCCGCTAAAAAAAAGGAATCTGGAAATGGAATTGATATTGGGGCAGAAAAGGAAAAACGATGCTGAAATCTGTTTCTATCCCCTTATGGGTGAAATTTTACTAGAATTTTTTGAATAAAATTTTTTATTTTAATTTTCTTTTCATTTTGTTCGCAGTTAATCGGAACAGGATGCCTATTCTAATTCCTGATTCTGCCTAGCCAAACACAATCCAACATATCCGAAGAAAACGACCATCCTATCCTATGGAGATGATATCTTGAGCATGGCCTACGCTAAGACGGTCCCAACATATCAACGAAAACTAATACAAAGAATTGTACTAATCGCCATCTTGTACGCTGGTAATTTCCTGCTCATGATCCAATAAAAACAAAGGGACCCACTAAAACGAACAGTTCATATTCAAATCACAACCCATAAGCCCATAGAAAGGATGTGGGCCCTACGTCAGTCGTCAAAATCCACAAGAGAGTATGTGGGCCCCCCATTTAGGGGAAAGTCGTCCAATCAAACCGAGCGAGTTGTTCATGCCTTTTTTGTCCTTTTTCGAGGACTCAAACAAGTTACGGAAGCCGTAGTAGTCGCCTCGTACCTAAAAAAGAACGTGTACACAGAGTCCAAAGGTGTATTCTCTTTTTCAAAGGTGCATTCTCTTTTCTCCGTTTCCGTGTACTGTCGGTGTCTCTCTGTGCCAGCTTCTTAGAATAAGTCTAGAAATATTGATGGAAAATTCATGTCGCCTAACAAAACAATTTCAGATTAAGCCCCAATTCAAGTCAAATAATTTTCATGAGGAAGGCCAATCGTATTTTCCACCTAAATTCGTTGTAATTCCACTCATCTCATAAACTTCTAATCTCTAGGTGGGGCCCTACAAAAGAATGGTTTGGATCATTGAAGCTTGAACATGACCCACCTAAATTGTTTAGATATTTCATCCGAGGCCTTCTACAACGAGAAAATCGTGATTTTTGTTAAAATATAAAAGATAAATACTGCCTTTCTCCAACAGCTTAAGCTATTGGATAAGTTGGTAAGTTAACATGGTATCAAAGCCAAAGTCTCGAGTTCAAACCTACCGGATAGCAAAAATCCACATCTGATGGGCGGCCCAAAGTGGGACCACATGTGTCACGTGTTTGCCAAGTGGGCCACACGTGCGGGGGAGTGTTAAAATATAAAAGATAAATACTGCCTTTCTCCAACAGCTTAAGCTATTGGAGAAGTTGGTAAGTTAACAATTTTAAGCATATCCAACCATTCCATCATAGAATTTGAATACTGATCATGCATCATTGCTCATTTTTTTTTATTAATCTTATGTTTACAAGTTTGTTTAGACAATTGGGGTTCTCTGGCGAGCGGTATTTTCAGATCATGTATCTCCACCGTACGGTTGTATGAGTTTTAATGGATTTGCATACCACATGTATTGGCTTTTGTTTTAAAAAAAAAAGGATTTTGCGTAGAGAAACAAAAGCCTGCTAAATGAAAGGTCTGGATCACCTAACTGTCACGTGGGTAGTGCTGGATCCAACTGCTAATATCTATATCTCATATTCAGACTTCTCATAGAATCATTCTCCTTTATTTAAAATTTCTCCAATGAGTTGTATGAAGTAACAGAAGAATTCTAAATAAAGAGATAGGTGGGAACTGGGAAGGACCAAAACAAGTAGACGGCAACATCATCTCCCTTTCATGAAACCTTCCTTGAAGTTTCCTAAGTTTATTATTCTTATTCTTTGCTTTATCAACCTTATATTTGAGTAAAAGAGTTGTCTAGCTAAACCTGACTTGCATTTATTCATGGATTTAGTCGGAGATTGAAAGTGATTATATACATATATTTGGAATGTAAGCCAAATTAAGTAATGGTTTAAAACTAATTACACGGATCCTTCGTATAATACAGTACCTGAAAGAAAGAGAATATGTTGATATTTTAATGAAGACTCCCTGGCATGACAATTAAGGCAACTTTGCCAGCCAAAAATAGCAGGTGGGCCCTTATACTTAGTTGTAGTTTACTATCTTTTACTTTTGGGTTTTGAAGAAAATTTTGACTCTACTTCTTAGTCTCTACCATTTACATTTTTGCATTTTTAATGAATACTTTGCCTCAAATGATTCAAGTCAATGGATCGCTTAATGGGCTTTTGGGTTTTGCCCTTTAGTTAGAGTTTCATCGCTAGGACTACACTAAAAGCCTGTTTGTTTTAGATTATGACAACCTATTGTGGACTCTCCAACCGATTATTCGACTCAAATTTAGCGGTCCAATAATCGGTTGGTGACTCCACAATCGGTTGCCATAATCTAAAGCAAACAGGACCTAAGCCGTGTAAACTTACAACCCCCCTCCTTTTGACATTGTTATCCCTCTCTTTATTTCAAACTTCCATGATTAGAGCTCAAGTTATTGATAACACCTCTGAAGACAGATGGATACTTCTAAATCAAAATCCCAGTTTACAAACGGTAGAAGTTTTTCCAAGTTATCCTTCTTTGTTTGGTTTTTGTGAAGGACCATTAAGGGTATTTTGGCAATATAATTTGTGCTTGCTTTTGAAAGTGATAAAAAACTTAACCTTTCTAAAACTCTGATAGAGTATTTGATGACACTGAGACATCGAGACCGTCAGGCCGAGTCAAGCTTGAGCCCGGTTCGACTAAATAAACAATGCATTAAACCAAGAGTTGAGCAGTAAAATATATTTATATCGAGAGTAGTGTGATTAAATGTAGGGCTGCAACTCAGGTCGGGCGGGTCGGGTTTTGGAGAACCCAACCCTACCTGAGGAATATCTCGGGTCGGGTCGGGTTTTTTTTCGGAAAACCCACGATTCCCAAACCCGGCCCTACCCATGATAAATCTCGGGTCAGGTCGGGTTTTTTCACGTTGACGCAATTTTTTAAGGAAAATTCTTGTTTGGCAAGGCAACTCAACTCATAAAAGTAGAAATTACACTCACAGTACACTTGAATCAAACAATGATGTAATTACACTCACATTACACTTGAATCAAACAATGTTGTAATTACAATCAAACAATGCTGAATTAAACACTTGAATCAACTCAACTCATAGAAGCAGAAATTACACTCACATACAATAACAGTGGGTGCATGGGTTTTCACTTTTAACTTTTAACTAACAATAGAAAAAAATGTACATACTATAACTTATGTAACTAAGGTCGGGTCGGGTCGGGTCGGGCCCCTTCAAACGCGGCTCGACCCGAGATTCATGTGGGCTTTTGAATGCTCAACCCGGCTCGACCTGAAACCCATGAAACCTGAACCCAACCCAGGCTATTTTCGGGTCGGGTCGATCCACGTCGGGTAAAACCCTGCTCGAGTTGCAGCCCTAATTAAATGTAATGTTTTCAGCGATTACAATGTTTATGTCTTTGATTTAATTGTTCAAAAACAATGTGACTCACCACTTGACCTGTTCATCTTTGCTCTAACTGATTTGATATCTTGACCTCAATACTTAATTGTGTTTGTCTTGATCAGGCTGCTTCGATCTAGAGTGTCTCCTAAAGAGTATCTGTCTTGACTTTTACACAGATATATGGTTACCACGAGTAGTATTTTTTAGATCTTTTATACTTATAACTATTACTATAAGTGTTTGACTAGATCGTTTACTTAGATTAATTTGTTGACACCGCTTAAATAATTTTTGCCTCATTCTTTAACAATGCTTATCATCATCCCATCTGTGAGTTTATTTTAAATCTCTTTAGCATCTCTTTCGTGAAAATTTGATCATAAGAAATAGTTGGGAATTCTTGAGGAGATGCAAGTACACTCATTTGAATTAAATTAGTAGTGCAAACTACATTTTGAGATCAGATTAAGTCTAAGTTGGTTAAATTCGGAAAATATGATGGCCAAAATAAGCTGTTTCTGAGTTGGACTGGCTTAGGGCTTTATTGGTTACTGTCCTCTCAGTCGGCAAGGCCGGCGAGTGATCCTTCACAACAACTTTCTTGGCTCGTCTCGAAGATGGATTAGGGCTCTTGTTCCCTCTTGTCTTATGACACTATTCTCTTTGACTTTGACGATTAATACCGCTCTATCTTCTACCTCAATGACTTTAACGATTAACACAGCTCTATCTTCATGAAGTTGACATTCCCTTGTTCTAGATGTTGATAGGCTCCAACTTTAAGGATTAGAGCCTTTCCCTTGTATGTCGATAGGCTCCAACTATATATCTTCAAGAAGCTGCAATGCAACACCCCTCTCAGTCGTGATGAGGTTGTATAGTAAGGCCATGTTTAGGAACCATGAAAAAATTTCCCATGCAATATTTGTGGGGCCAGTTGTGAGAGATGGGCAGGAGAGGGTAGAAGGGAGAGGAGCATGAAAAGCTCCTAAAACCAAGGAAAACAAAGAACAAATTCTAAATAGCTTTTTTTTTTTTCTCTCTCTCTCTGGCTTTTAGGGATTTTTTATGCTAAGGGAAATAATTCTAGATTTCTTATCTATAAAAATAAGTTTTTCAGCATTTGGTAAACTCATTTTCCATGATTTTTTTTTAAAATTAAATTTTTTCTTATTTTGAAGAAACCTGAAAATCTACTGGACCTTGGACATTTTTCTATGAAATATTTCTCCATGAAAAAAAATTATTTTTCACAATTTTCTTTTCCCTAGATCCCCATGATGCCTAGACTCATATGTCCCTATATAGAATATTGAGAAAATATAATCGAGTATCTGAACTTGTATTTTCTTGCATGTGCAGGACTCATGACTTTGTAAGTATGTGGTAGCACAAAAGATAAAAGATACAAATTTTCACCATATATAGAGTTTATTTCAAATAATTAGGGGTGTAAACGGATCGAATTCGGAGCGGAAATGGCTATATTCGAATTCGATTACAATATACACTATCCGAATTCGAATTCGGATTCGGATTCGACGGATATTTAATATCTATTACCGAATTCGTATCCATCGGATATTGTTCGAATTCGGATATTATCCGTATCCGTTTATCCGGTAAATTCGAACATTTTATTGCAGCACTTTATCTTTTTTCTCCTACTTACTCGAATGAATTTTCCAAACCTTAAAACTAGACCTCTACATTCTCTTCACAAAATTAACTCTCAAACCCTAAAATATATGAGATCATCTTCTTCCTTTTAAAACAAAGGCAAAGAGAGAGGGAGGCGATGGGGATGGATGATAGTGTTGGTAGTGGTCTTTGGATTTTTCCTTTTTTTTTTGTATATGATGGAATGAGTTTGGGCTATTTTGATGGAATGGGTTTGGGCTATTTTTGTTTTTATATTTTTTTCTAAAAAGAATATTTACTTTTCTTATAGAAACAAAAGATAGTGTGTCATTACTAAAAATAAATATTAATGATATTATTAATAATAAATAAAAAGGATTTACTTCTCGGATTCGAATGTTAAACGGATCGGATATACCATTTACCAGATTCGCATCCGCTAAGAGCCGGATATCTCATAAACGGATTCGGATAATATCCGCTTGAAACGGATTCGGATAATATTCGCTTCAAACGGATTCGGATGCAGACAGTAATCGAATTTCCGAATATCCATTTACACCCCTACAAATAATGGATGGCTTCCAATCATTTTCCTCGTTTTTCTTCTTTAAAATCTGTAACAAGTCCCAAGGACAAAGGATACAAAAGAGGTTCTTAAAAAATAAAATAAAAATCATTCCGTACCAGAGTGAATTCAAAATACAACTTCGGGAAACAGATTCTGGCATTTTTTTTTCACTCATTTATTCCTGCCTCGGTGTCAATTACACATTTACACGCTTTATTCCGTTAAGTTTTTTGAACCAAAAGTCAGAATGGGGCGGAATCAGGATAATCAGGATATGATACTGATTCCAGCAATCCAAATGCACCCTAGGAGTAACTTGCGCAGTGAGTGAATATAAATGCAATTTGTATGTCGCTTTTGTTCTTTAGGAAAGAGTCGCTGCTATGCAGAAAGTCACTTTTACAATCAATGTTAAAGGCAATTTTGGGTGTTTGGGTTAAGGGCAAGTGTACAAGACCATTGATCTTGCAGAACATCAAGAGATGACCCACATGGTCTTGTTGACGTCTCGAACCCTTGCATAAGGAATACAACTAAGGGGCGTTTGGATACGCAGATTTTAGAATCTTGTATTTCCTCCAAATCGTAGTTGGGAGACGAGAGAAGAAGACCAACCGTCGTTTTCTGTTTCCTCACCTTTCTTTCCGTCGCAAGAGAGCAAGAGATCATCCCATGTTTCCAGATTTTAGAAATTTCAGGATGTGGGAGAGATTTCTAAAAGCTGGATTTCTTACTTAAAATCCAAGATTCTAAAATCCGCATATCCAAACGGCACCTAAGAGATCAACGGTATAACTCTTGACATAACACCTAAACATGGCTTGGAGGCTTAATGGATCAAAGGCCTAAGATCATCAGATCAAGATCGATGTTCTCAATGCCAACTGGCTAGATTTATCGTTGTCATTCTAGATCAAAGGATCTGATTATGTACACAAGGCATAACTGAGGCCCAATAAATTTCCTTTAGGAAGGACTGTAAAAGTATATTTCAATTTTTGTGAAGGGATGAGTTTAAAAAACAAGTGTACATTGTTAACATCAGCCCCATAGAACAGTTCAATTTTTATGTCAGTCGACCGGATTCGAACTCTTCCATAATCTTGTCATATAGGTAAAATCGATCAAGACCATTGATTGAATTGGCCCACCAACATAGGATAGGACTAGGCAAATGGAAAGAACCATTCTAAGTAACTATCTTAATACCCTCTATGGCCATACCTCTAAGCATTATTTGCACGTGGGACGCTACACTGCTTTGGAAGCCATTAATTATGTAATTTCTAGTGGGCCCATATGGGCTGAGTCCATTAACTAGTTATAACCCTAGTGTATCTATATATATATAGGGGTTGGAGGCAACAAACTTGGTATTTCAAACTAGATACCTTGGGTGTAATGCTTCAAGCAACCTCTTGCTTGACCTAATTCCTCTAACAATCTTGAAGCATTATGAGAAACCCTAGCCGTTTTTCACTCTTGCTCCACCTCCAAATCGTTTTGATCCTGGGTATCTCTCCTCTTTCACCTTCGTTTATGCCTAAACCCATCTTGGATTAAACGACGGAAGTTTTGATTGCAACCAATTGCAACCCAATCCAAAACAGACGTCTGCCTCTCTTGAAAATAATTTAGGCTGGGTCTGTCTGCATCAAAATTGTTTTTTGGATGTGGGTTCTCTCTCCCAAGCAATCGTTTAGAAAGAGGGTTGAATCGTTTTGGGGTTCAAGCGGCTCAAGTTGGAACCATAGCCGGTCATCAACTCCCGTTTGGATTATTGCCGCTACCCAAATCGATTTGTGGCTAAATAATAACCCACACAAATCTTCTCCTCTAGATCTGTTTGATCGAACCCCATCTTTTTGAAGAAAACATGTTTGCAGAGTTGACAAGATTGAGATCAAAACTCTGTTTTGTTCTCAAGCCAATCCGAATCTTGTATTGCCCAAGATTTTGCCTAATCTTGGTGGCTTAAAACATATCAAGTGACTATCTTGGCCAAAAATAATGTGACTCACCACTTGAGATGTTCATCTTTGCTCTAATTGATTTGATATCTTGACCTCAATACTTAATTGTGTTTGTCTTGATCAGGCTGCTTCGATCTAGAGTGTCTCCTAAAGAGTATCTGTCTTGAGTTTTACACAGATATATGGTTACCACGAGTAGTATTTTTTAGATCTTTTATACTTATAACTATCACTATGAGTGTTTGACTAGATCATTTACTTAGATTTGTTGACACCGCTTAAATAATTTTTGCCTCATTCTTTAACAATGCTTATCATCATCCTATCTGTGAGTTTATTTTAAATCTCTTTAGCATCTCTTTCGTGAAAATTTGATCATAAGAAATAGTTGGGCATTCTTGAGGAGATGCAAGTACACTCATTTGAAATAAATTAGTAGTGCAAACCACATTTTGAGATCAGATTAAGTGGTGTTAAATTCCAAAAATATAATGGGCAAAATAAGCTGTTTCTGAGTTGGCTTTATTGGTTACTGTCCTCTCAGTCGGCAAGGCCGCGCGTGATCCTTCACAACAACTTTCTTGGCTCGTCTCTAAGATGGATCGGGGCTTCTATTCCCTTTTGTCTTATGATAGAATTTTCTCATACTTTAAGGATTAACGCAGCTCTATCTTCTAAATCTTTAAGGATTAATACAGCTCTATCTTCTATATATGAAGTTGACATTCCCTTGTTCTAGATGTTCTACAACCTTTCCCTTGTAATGTGATAGGCTCCAACTATCTTCAAGAAGCAGCCTTGCAACACCCCTCTTAGTCGTGATGAGGTCGTATAGTGAGTACACTAAGGCCATGTTTAGGCACCGTGAAAAAATATCCCATGAATTCATGAAATATTTGTGGGGCCAGTTGTGAGAGATGGGCAGGAGACCGAGAGACTTTAGAGGGTAGCAGGGAGGGGCATGAAAAGCTCCTAAAAACAAGGAAAACAAAAAACAAATTCTAAATAGGTTTTTTTTTTCTCTCTAGTTTTTAGGGATTTTTTTTATGCTGAGGGAAAAAATTCTAGATTTTTTATCCATAAAAATAAGTTTTTTCAAGATTTGATAAACTCATTTTCCATGATTTTATTTTTGAATTAAATTTTTTCTTATTTTCGATGAAACCTGAAAACGTAGTGGACCTTGGACATTTTTCTATGAAATAATTTTCCATAAAAAATTATTTTTCACAATCAGGTCACTTCATTCCTTTAGATGTGAAGTACATTGCTACCTTTTCAGTCATAGATACACTGTAGCTGGGTGTCCCTAGTAATGAAAAGGGGCGCATTTATCAGTTCCCTAAAAATACCCAAGGATAGATGGGCTACTACAAGTAATAACGCTAAGTCATATCTTTTCTTAAGCCTCACAACTGTTCTCTCCAAAGTTCATATAAGCCACTTCATGTAAAGAGCACCTTATTCATGGAAGAATTCTACAACAGTGATTGAACATCAATGGCATTTGCTTTATTAGAGGGAACTGATCTTCCCAATTGTCATTTACTTGGAAGGAGACATACTTGTAACAGAGCTTCATTAAACCAACATTCATTAAAAAAAAATCTCCATGTATGTGTTGTTTTCTAGGGATTATCTCCCAACAATATCATAACAAACAAAAAAAAACATTTCACCAACAACTCCAAAAGGACCCTTGAATTATTGCCATTCAAAAAAAAAGGACCCATTTGTCACAATTGTCATCCCATCCTTGCCCACCAGTGAAACAACTCAGTTCTTTTAATAGTCGACGCATAGGTGTAGAGGAAAAAATCCATCAACAAAAATCTTTATCTGCGCCAACAATTCCGCCCTGACATGCAGTCCCAGATTCAATTTATTTGATGTATATAGGCAGTTTATCACAAATTGAAATTAGCATTAAAAGAAACCAGAAATTTTTTTGACTGACTTCTCATAAATCTGTGGATGTGGATGAGTGCGAGTATGAATCACAGAAATGACACGAGTTATTTACCTGGAGGGAAGTGTTAAGTAGCTTTGATTATAAGTTCAATGTCGGATCCCACTTCGGCAATCTTTGCTTCCTTCGAAGCTTTTGCAGCTTTGGCAATGTTCTGAACATCAAAGTCCATAGCTATTCTTTTCACGAGACCCTCAAGCATCTGTTTGAAAATAAGATCAAGGACAACAATTCAATTTGCAAAACATGATATAAATGGTAGACGAGAAACCCTCCATTTGTATCATGTTTTGCAAATTGGAAACCTCCAAGTGGCGTAAACCATTATTTCCTCAAAATTATAAAGAGCCTCAGAACATGGCAGTAAAATAGCTAAAACCAAAACAGAGCAAAATCTGAAAACAACAAAATCGAGCTTGATATGGAACAAATATCGCCTTTGCTGATGTCAACATGATCCCATGATGCATCACCAGTTCAGCCTGTTTTCAGGCCATTCTACTTCTTTTTCTAGTATGCCTGTAATGGGGCAGGAAAATTTTGTTGAAATGCACGTGGGGCAGTAGGCTCAATAAATAAAGTAACAATCAGAAATGTAAGAATAATGTTGATAAAGGATGACTCGACTAGGAGATGGGCTTTCGGTTTCGAGTTGGACTCCCTTGGGTCAATGAAAAACTCACCAACTTAATAAAGAACCAGCCGAGTCAATTATCAACCCCACCGTTTTTTTTTTTTGGTAAAATCGAAATTTGGACCTTGGACACTATTTTGCACCCAACCAAAATAAGATGACTCAAAGAGCTTCCATTGTTCCATCCCATGCGCCAGCAAATTACATTAGTACTTTGTTTTCAGAGCTGCGCACCACAGAAAAGTCAATTGTGTTTTATTTTATCTTGTGTCTGCATGCTGAGGGAAAATTAAATACTGATGCAAAATTAAATACTGAATTCCAAACAATATAGCATTCTCAGGATCTGCAGTTGATGAAGGACCCCAAAATTGTCTATGTTACATTGGCATTTCCAAAGAGTAGGGAGAGGTTCAACCAGAAGCCAAACTAAAGCAAGATCCATTGGCAAGTGTAGGAGTGAAGGACAAGGGTGTCAGAAAACCAATGCCTGTGAATGATAGTGTTTTGGGGAGTGGAGCCCCCCATCCCTTACCTACGGATCGTGTTTGTGCCTATTGCAAAGGTCCTAGGTTGAGCTTGTATCAAAGCTAAATTAAAATAGCATTATTCAAACTACCAGTATACGCATTCCGAATTTTCAAAGGATACAAGTGATCCGATGGCAACAAGGGCACGGAATTTCGAATCAACAACTTCATTTCCCTCTTCTGCAATCTGTGAATGATATAGAAAACATTAGGATATTCTGGAGCATAGAAATGAAATTTACGATTTTCTTGTGTATGAACAGAAGACATTTAATTTCAACAAAATGACTACAACTATTTTGAAAATGGACAGAAAATAAGGCTTGATGTTCTAGGAATATGAGTTTCATATGCATGAAGGAAGCCAAAAAAAAGTAAATCCTAACATAAGAAGACGTACTTCTAGAGCCGCTGAGAGAACTTGAGCCTGACCCTCTAGATCCTTTTTTTCAATCAACAGCACGGTGTAACTGTACAAAGATCCACTACATATTACTAGCAAATAATCAAGAAAAGAGTTGCTGTTATTGCCAAGCCATTTGAAAAAGAATTCTTACCAAAGACTAACTAGAGAAAACTCATGAAGAGAAGCTAAAGACATGAAAGAAACAAATCATAGCTTAAGAAAGAAAACTCCAGATAGTTTGGCAGTTGAGAAGACCATTGCCTCATGGACAAAAAAAATAGCAGCTTAAGCAAACTAAGCAAAGATTATTCAATCATAAAGTTGTAAATGACGACTTCTGATATTTGACTGGTCTACGCACATTTACTGTTGGAAATTAGTGTTGATCCCAGCAAATTTCCTTTCAACCCATTTCTACAGTAGTACCACCTTGGCACCCGAATAAAGGAGATGCATGGCATAGCTTGGTGTCTTTGGTTCTATGTCACAAATGTCGTTCTCAGGAATTTCTCGGCAAGGGAAAATCTCTGGACATATTAATTTTTATTAATTTTTTTGGGTTTATATCGGGAAATAAACGGTAAAAAAAAAATTATTAAAAAAAAAAATATATATATATATATATATATATATATATATATGGAGCTGATTTTTGGTACACCCCCCATCTATGTAAAGGCCTTTCAAATGAATGCTTTGGATCATCCTAACAAAGTGGGCCCCCATGCGATTGGGGCGCTTAAGCTCACCAAAAGTTTGGTGAGCTTAAGCGCACCAACAGTTTCCTCTCTCTCTCTCTCTCTCTCTCTCTCTCTCTCTCTCTCTCTCTCTATATATATATATATATATATATATATATATATATATATATATATTTGGTGAGCTTAAGCGCCCCAATCACATGGGGGCCCACTTTGTTAGGTGATCCAAAGCATTCGTTTTAAAGTCCCTTACATGGATAGGGGGTGTACCAAAAATCAGCTCCATAGGATCATCCTAACCCCTCCATTTGTGGAGGACAAAAATGGACAGACACAAATCTGCCCATTTTTGTCCTCCACAAATGAAGGGGTTAGGATGATCCTATGGAGCTGATTTTTGGTACACCCCCTATCTATCATAAGGCCTTTAAAATGAATGCTTTGGATCACCTAAAAAAGTGGGCCCCCATGTGATTGGGGAGCTTAAGCGCACCATAGGTTTGGTGCACTTAAGCTCACCAACAGTTTTCTCATATATATATATATATATATATATATATATATATATATATATATATATATATATATATATTAAATTTAAGAAAAAAATATAAAATAAAAATATCATAAAAATATTTGGACAATATCATGATATTATCGGGATATTTTATGATAAAAACGAAAATATCGCTATATTTTTAAAATCTCGGGATTAATTCGGGATTTTGTCGTTTTATCAAAATCTCGCGATAAAAAAGCTATATTTTGAAAATATCGGAGATATTTGTGACATAGCTTTGGTTCAGGGCCTAAGATCAATAGCGGAGGACCCAGATCCTATAGAACAGTTTCCATCAGGTTCCCGTTCACCTCAGTTATGTTCTTTTTTAAAATGGTCCAAATTTTTGCACCATAGGGTCTTCTTGGAGCACACACCGACAATTTCTGTGTCTGCATTTATTTGTCTATGTCTGCTTTACAATAAGCCTAGGTTCCCAACTAATTTTAGTAATTTCTCTTGTATAATTTTGAAATTCATATTAATAAGGATTATTGATCCTTACTTTCTAGGATTCAAAAGTTCCTCTCATAGTGACATGTTAACACGTCATCACCAACACATGCAAAATATTGGCCTTAACAAAACCATGTGTTGAGTGCTAAAACATTTTATCCAGTCATGGCTATAAAATTTCACATTAGTTTATCTTAACTAAATTGATCATGGTCATCAAGCACGTTCTTTTAAATCTTGTCATTTTTTTGGTTAATTACAGCATCTGCCAACCCTACAAAGTTAGTCTCATTCCATGACTCAGCTAATCTCTCCAGCATTTTAGAGATTTCCAACAATGCTAATTCGAATCAGAATGGGCCAGTAAGGCAATTTGGCCCAAAGGTTTTAAATTTCGATTTCGATCACCACGGAAACAGAAACGTTTCGATCTGAATAGGAAATTTCAGGGGAAATCCTGTAAAATCATGAACACAAAGGGAAACATATGCAAATGATAGAATTTCAAGATGAAAGTTCAAAAAATACTATAATAAGCCCCAATACACACTTAGAAACCATCACATAGACATGTGTTGTCACGCATGCCTGATAATTCAGTACCGTACCAAATTTCACACGAAATTCATATAAATATTTACACTTAATACATTTCACACGCACTTCATATGAATATAATTATGTAACACTAATGCACTTACGATTTTGATTTTGATATGCGGTTCGGTTTCGGTATCACTTCAGTAAGGATGAAAATGGAAATATTTTGTTAGTTCCGTGTCGGTTTCAATGAAAATTTAAAACAATGTTTGGCACACATTAGGGTTCAAGGATATCCATGCCAGGTAGATCAGAATGCAGTCAATCCTACTTATACTTATGACCTCTGGACCAAGTATAATAAGCTCCACTCATGGGGATGTCGATGAGATCATGTTTGTTGATGAAGTCCGAAAAAGCCTACACAATGGGGGGTGATCCTTCTACTCCCAGCCCTCTCTCTGTCTATGGATTTGGTCACATTGAAATCCCCTCCAATACACCAAGGGTTTGCCCAGGGAGGGGTGGATCCGCAGCTCGATTGGGCCCGCACATCCGAATAAAGGTCCACCTTGAACCATTAGCTATCTTTCTAACCACTACCAAGACAGAATCTACACCTGAAAACCTCTACAAGGTCAAAAATAGAGCTTCCCCAAATGATAAGAAGTCGATCCCATGGCGTCCAAGGCTACAAAGTCCCAGCTGACTACATCTCATCTCCCTGATCATAGATTTGTTCATCTCATTCATTTTGGTTTCCGGGATGCACACCAACTCCGGTTTGTACTTGTTTATCATCTCTTTGACATGGATCTTTTTTTCCCAGGGCACCCAAGCCTCGCAGAATCCAAGTGAGAATCTTCATGATGACAAATCACTCGTAGATTACCCTTAAGAGGTCTGCAACCTCCCACTTTCCTCTACCTCTACCTCTAGATCTATAGTTGACTGAAGATAATAACCGTACAATTTCTCTCAGCATCTCCCTACTGTTTTCCGACCTGCTTTCTTCCAACGGGTCACACATCTGCCAGTCCCTTAGTTGCGCCTTTAAGATCACCTTCCATACCCGAGAAGAATAGACCCAGCGCCTTGCTGGTAGTCAGAATATGATTGTTTAATAAATCATAAAACCCTCCATCTAGTTCTAGCCAGTCAATAGGTAAGCAATCTTCCTCAACCATCGCCATCAGAGAAAGTTGAGGCCCATTTCCCCATACTCCTCTTCGATTACCTACATTTTCCTCATGGATCTCCTCTGACAAGGCTGATCATCCTCTACAAAGGAGCTCCCTTCCACTAAAAATGCAGTCAAATTCTCTTCCATCCCACTAGACAATATTTTCTTCCTTTCAGGGTTTGAATCGTGAAGCACAATGAGAGGGAGTTCCACTTTTCCATTGCAGGCAGGGAAGCACTAGAAGGGTCCTGTAAGAGGCAAGCTCAGGTGCTGGGAGTTCCACTTTTCTGCAGCTGGGTGGGAACTGGGGAGCGAGATCTCAAAGGCAAGCTCCGCGGGGGTCGACAGACTTTACGCCAAGAGGACCAACATCAGCATCCAGAATGCAAGCATCCGGCGAGGGAAGAATGAGATCCTGAGCGATACCCTCCACAGTGCAAATCGACATACACTCCAAAGAAAAATTAGCATCCACACTGAAACAGGAGAATTGTTGACCGACGAGGGAGTTACGATGTTGCTACGTAGCCGAGGTTTGGCCAAGGAGGAGATTAAGTCGTTTGGCAAAGAAGGAGATTAAGTCCCCACACCAGATGCAATGCAATCCTGGATCCGCAACAATTCTTCTGCCAGAAAACCCTGGGGGAAGATCTTGCTGGAGTACGGGCCCATCCTTCGCTAACCCAGGGAAAACCTTCAGCAACATTTGAGCCCGAGACCATCTAAGTGGGCGCTGGACTCAGCAGGCTTATATGGGCCAGGTTCCTCTCTTCAGTCTTCAAGCCCATGGGCAGTTCTTTCCAGACTAGACACAAAGACCACAAGGCTCACAGTCAACGGCATCAACAGCCAAAAATGTTCCAACCCCTTACCAGTTGAGACCTTATTGATTGCCTCAGCCAGTTAATGTTTTTTATTTCTTCAATCTTAAAAGGAAGTGGACCCCTCTCATTACCCTACAACAAAAATCACATAAAAAGCTGAGTTCGACGCACTCGTGACAATTTAATATGGAATTGGGGTTGGGTTGAGAAGGGGTCACTTGTTAGCCATCAAAAAAGGTATGGCCCAAATAAAACCTGGTACAAACTGTATCATACAAACCACTCATTCAAAGATCAGTAAAGCACAATCTACCTAAATCAATATTTTTGGGAAAATGGTGACCAAAGTCAAAAGGATGAGATTGAAAGCTGAGAGAAACGATAGATTAAGCAAAAACCAATGTCAATTTCTCCGACCCCCCCTCCTCTTTTCCCAAAGTCTCCATTCCAACTGATTCTTTATAGCTATTTAGAACTCAATCATTCAAACCCTTGCTAGGGCGTATAGGGATGAATCTTTCCTTGGGATCCGTTTGGTTGAACCAAAAGTAGGGAAAATGAAAGGACTATTTTCCTTTTCCTAGTATTGTTTAGTTGCCATTAACTATTCACATGACAGTCCTTGTCGGCTGTAGATATTCTAAATGCAAGCCTTTTTTACTGTTTTACTTTCCTTTCAAATCAAGAGGAAAAGGAACGTAAAGAAATGGGAATCTATTTTCTTTTCCTTCTACTTCTATATTACGCACATCCAAACAGATTCTATAATGAGCAAAAACCCAACGCGTGTTTCAATTCGCAAGAGAAATATATGAAAATTGTACATCCCATGAGATTTCATCCGGTCCTTGTACTGTACACAGGAAAGGACAGAAGGAGTGGAAGGGCCACAAAAGGGGTGGAAATATCAGTTCCTTTACAAATATATGAATAACGATAAGTTATATACAAGAAATAGACAGAGTAATGAATACATTTGGTCATTGTATTTTTCATCACTATTGATCAAATGCTCATCATACAGATGGAATTCCTCTACACGTCAAGTTCTTACAACTTGAAGCATGAACATGACTAACTTAAACCTAACATAGAAATATCAAATGTGGAACCTTCAAAGTTAACTTTTCCAATTCATTCATTTAATTTAAAATGAACTATTTAAATTCATTCATTCATCAATTAGAAGGCAAAAGAACCATTCAAAAAAAAAAAAAAAAAGAGGCAAAAGTTGTTTCAAAGTCATGTATCCTTCAAACAGAAACTGAAGATTCACCATCAACTATTCAAAGGATTTAAAAATCAAGAAATCATTGCAAACTTGACCACACCTCTTTAGAAACAATCCAAAGAATTACAGAAGTTATACTAAAACCTAAATGAATAATGTGAAAAACATGTATCAAATAAGAAATGTTTATCAATGAAGAAAACAACAATAGAAGACTGACTTGAGTAATCGTTCAAAAAAAAGGAGAGAAGACTTACTTGAGTACCAATGTGGAATAAGATAAGTGAATGTTCTTATTGGGAGAAGAAGAACAACTTGACAAAGCATCAAGAATCTGCAACCATGAAGAATAGGCAAATCAATGAGGGATATATCATCAGCTGAAACATGGTTAAGTGAGTATGTGTCTTGAGTTTATATTGAACGTAGTTGAAAAATTCACATAATATTATTTAGTTTACTTGAAAAATCACCAAAGCAATATAATATTCTTGCGAATGGGCTAAAAATTACAGACATAGATGCCATGATATCATTGCTACAACATAGAATGACAATAGATGCATTAAGACACATATTAAAGCTAAGCTATGATCAAAATCTATATTCGTGAAATTCTGGCACAACTATGTTGCTTCATGGATCTCTGGAGGAAGTATCCATGGAGCAGCTAGACGGGTCATGGATCTCTGGAGGAGGAAATATCCATGGAGCAGCTAAACGGGTTTGAGATTGCAGATTTTTTTATTATTATTATTGTTTTGTTAGGGTGCTTTTCACCATAGGGTGAAAAAAGCCCTCCAAAAATAGGCGTATGCCTCTTAAAGTGGCAAGCACACGGTATTCTTTAGTAAAAGGCGAAAGAATAGTTCGCTTTGTGCTCACCACGAGGCGTATGAACCACTTTGTTTGTAGATTTATGGGTTGAAACAAGCACCCAGAGCATGGTTACTGGTTAGATAAGCTAATCAAGCACCAAAACACGGTGGCTATAGAAAAAGTCTAACAACTCCTTGTTTATCAAGCATTCTAGGGATGGTATTGGACAAAGTGTACATGGGTGATATGACTATAATAGGGAGTGACCGTTCAGAGATTTTGGTTCTCAAAAGCAAACTAAAAATGATATTTGATAAGAACCTAGGATACTTATGAGACTTCCTTGGATTTGAGGTAGAGAGATATAACAAAGGGATGCAACTGTACTGAAGTAGTTTGTGGATCTACTGAACAGGTTTTCCTTGATCACCTTCAAACCTGTTGGTACCCCAGCAGTAACAAAAAGGATAGTGGCAAAGGAGAAAATATCAAAGATGTATGGAAACATATGTAGATAATGAACAATCAGGATAAACCTTTAGTGAAAGCTAGAAATTGATTTATGTTCTTTAAAATGGGGAAAGCAATTAATTTCTTGTATTATAAATATTAGAATAAAATAAATGATATTAAAAAAATCATAAAAAAGGAAACCATATAAATAACACAACTTGTACTAGGGTATTGAGCCACTAGCTCGATGGTGAGGCCTTTGGCCTTCAACCTTGAGGTCTGAGGTTCAATCCCAGCTTACTGATAAAAAAAAAAAGACACAACTCGTACTATTGAAGTGTCTCATTCTATATTTAATAATAATTTTTATGCATTATTATTGAAAATTTCAACAAAAACATTAAATTTAGCCATGCCCTTCTATATATTAATTTTATGTTGTATATTCTCACTATTTTCTATGTTCATAATTTTTAATAAAATATCAAAAAAAATTATAAAAGAGTGTATCTTTCTTCTTCTTTTTTTGTGAAAGCCGAAATATCTTTCTTCGTCATTTTTACATTGCTTATACTAGGTACATCATGCCAATATGTAATATATAACTGTCTTTCCATGAATTGCATGGAAATTTGGCGTATGTATTATTTATAAATATGTGGGATGTGAAATATAGTATGTGGTAAATTATCAGACATGAGGGACATCGCATGTCACAAGGTTTCCGATATTGTCAAACCATTATATGAGGTTTTCTCGCTTATGTGATGTTTTTGAGTGTCTATTAGTTCTTATTCTAGTATTTCCCGGAGTTTTTTATCTTAAATGCCATCATTTGAATATGTTTCCGTACATTTGTTTCATTTTATAGGATTTTCTACTAAAATTTTCATCCAAAACCGAAATGTTTCCATGTCCATCATGACCGAAACACATGCCGAAACTGGAACTTGAAACCTTGCTCACATTCTCTAGACCTAGAATAACCTATATAGTGAGTTAGGTTTTTCAGTGTCTTCATGATCCAAGAGAGAAGCATTTTCAAGTAGCCAAACAGATCATGAGATACATCAAAGGTACATTGGCTCAGGATCACTATATAAAGTAAATTCACTACTCCTGGTATTCACTAGACTTAACCTATATGATGAACATGGATCGAAATATCGACCAATACCGACACATGTCAATACAGAGCTCCCACAAGAATACAGATCCATGACTTCTACCAAGGTTGAAAACTCACAGTCAATTCGTGACTTGTCCAAGTCAACATGTTTTCACATAAAACCGAGTCAAAGTATGAGAAGAGCCGGTTTTATATTAAAAAAGTCAGAACTCGAACAAGTTTGTCATGACTCAAAGACTCGCCAAGCGTTAGACAATCAAATGAGTCAACATTGTTTTTCGTATTTTGTGTAAATTGCAACTTGATCGAATGAGGGTTATTGTGGTGGTGACACCGTCCTACACGGGCTTCTCCAGGAACACTAATCTTCTCAAACCAACTCCGACAAGGAAAACTAGCACTTGTGCTTATGATCTTTCTATTTTATTTTTTTCTTCTCCTATGAGACTCATTTTCCTATTTTTCTTCCGGAGGTTCAAAAGGACAGAGAGAATCTTTCTTGAGTGAGATGAAAGCCAGCGAAGTTTCAGGATATAAAACAGCTGTAGCTGCAGCACCGGGACCAAGAACAGCTGTAGCTGTAGCTCTCTCTCTCTCTCTCTCTCTCTCTCTCTCTCTCTCTCTCTCTCTCTCTCTCTCTCTCTCTCTCTCTCTCTCTCTCTCTCTCTCTCATTTGTCTGCAACCATCGATTATCTACATATTTTAATTGAAACTCCGCTCATTTTAATCACTAGGTGCCTTTCTGCAGACAATTTCCTATGTTCCGGTGGGGTTGTTTGGCCACGCTATGTTTGGCCTTTTGGGTACCCTTTGGTGCATATCACTACTTGTCTGATTTCAAAACCTCAACTCAACTCAGCTAAGCCTTTGTCCCAAACTAGTTGTGGTCTGATTTAAAAAACTACAATAAAATTATATTATTGGACTTCTCTTGATTCCAAAATTAAACAGTTTCTCCCTTTAAAAGATATTTTGAGGAATGGCAGTGGTTGTTGCATAAAAATTTTATGTTACGTCTATTTTAGATTCATAGAGTTATTATTTCTTAATATTAAAGTTACAAGAAATTCATTTTCTAAAAAAAAAAAAAGTAACAAGAAATAAATGTCGTAGGATCAGATGGTCGCCTATTGACAAATCCATAAAGATAAGTGAGTTTACATGGGAGATTCTTAAAAATAATTACTATAGTCCGATCCTAATTTTGATATGTTAAAACAATGCATGTATTTTCTAACTTGCAAATTCAGTGTGATCCTTAAATGTATTACATCTACTATTCTGACAATATAGAAAAATCCTCTTGAGTTTGACATTTTTTTTTTGAAAAAGCAACAGATTTTACTGATAAAGAAGAATTACAAAATGCCATTTGGGAAGAAGTTGCCCAATAGCAATAGGTCTATTCACCCCACTCCTTGCTAGCCTGTTTAAAAGATCATTAGTGCTTCTTTGGATGTGCCTAATAGAGATGCCTGCCCTCTACATCTGTCCAGAAGTTCCCCAATAATGGAGGCAAGTCTCCATGGACCTTGGTTGGCCGCCTTAGCCCAAGAAATAACATTGGGTTACCACTTTTTGACTAATAGTGCACATGAATATATCACATATCTCTTAATATTAAAGCAAGTCATAAGTTTCAGCCTTATGCCCTAGCATAGCAACAGTCAGGATGTGACATAACATTGAGGGCAATGGTTTGATCCCCTGCTTGACTACCAAAATAAAATATCATCTAGAAATAACAACAAGAAACAATCAGCCATTTCAAAAAAAAAAAAACGACAACAAGCAATCAGACAACCACACAAACCATTCAAGATTAACCAAGATTACAATTGACAAGCTACCTGTGCTTTAACAGAAAGTAAAACTACCTAGAAGCAACTAATGCAATTTAAAATCATCAATAAAATGTTGATATCTATTTCCCTCTCGACAAAACAATTTCAAAATTACCCTTCAAATCAATCTAATTGGGTGTTTCTGTTAAAAATGGTTGCATTCCAATACAAAAAAGATAAAGAAAGTACATACCTCACTGCGATGCAATTGTAGCCATTGATAGAAACATGAATGCTTGAAGAGATTTGCCACAGCTCGAATGCCGGTTAGAAGATTCGCTGCCTGTTCACGAGCCATTATAGCTTTTTTAAATGTCTCCATTAATATATCTGTTACAGGACACAATGACAAGGAAGAGATTACCTAGAAAATAATATAATCGTTAAATATTACAAGGACCTCCACTGTCGGAACAGGTAAAATCAGTTAATTAAACCAGCAAATACTATATCCAACAAAATATTAGATATTTGTGATCATATTTAAAATAAAAAACAAAATACAGTGAGTTTCTTGTCTTTGAAAGTAAATACCATTTCCGTCTTCAATATGCTTAACAAGTAGTCTTGCCCCATCAGGATGCAAGATGACCATTCTCAAAATATCAATCACTGTGCAATGGAAACAATATACCATGTGAAAACAAAGCGAAGATAAAATCAATAGATCTTGACCCTCTAATGCATGAAAAGAAACAAAAGGAGCTCAGGATGTCAAAAATGAACAACGGTAAAAGACCAACCTGGAAATATCATTGCAAGGGGCCAAGATTTTAATAATCTCCCCAGTAAAGCAATGTCAATATCTGCAAATGCACTGCAGTGGTAGTGTGATGTATCTTTTAAAATCTTAACAATGGCAGACAGCCTTGACAGCTCACTATCTGCCAGAGATAAATTGTTTTGCCCCTACAAAAGTATTGACAATTGATTCTATCATTTCAAGATAAAACTAAAAGTTACGAAATACATTTTTTGGATAAAAACCAATGAACCATTAGAAAGAAAAAGATATACGTGGGGAAGAATCAATTGCCCCAAAAGCTATGATTTGTGGACAAGGACACAAGTGTCGCGTGTCCCACGGACACGGAGTGTCGGACACGGCAAACTCCCCAACTTTAGAAACGGGGACATGGCTAAATAGAAAGTATATGTAATCATGATTTGTGGATATGGATTCGTGTGTCCAAATTCAACATGGATACGAGTTGTCTAAATGAGGTAAACACAATATTCAATAAAAAAATAGAATGTCAAACTTGACACGGTACAAAAACATGTCCACACACCCACATTAATTCCAACACTTCCAGCAATACAAGTAAAAGTGTCCAAAGGAGTGTCGACACGTGTGGACACACGTGTCATGTCGGACACGGCAGGACACATGAGTTGGCAATTAATTCGAAGTGTCGGCCAAATCATAGCCCAAAAGAAACAAGAAAAAGCAAAACAGCCACGCACATAACTTGTACTTTTGCTTGCTCATATTTTTACACATACATCATATAATAACTCTTATAGATAATATTTTCATGTTTTTATCAAGATACGCCGTCCATTTCAAGGATATTTGACTTTTACCAACAATTTAATTGTATGACTAACCAAAGAAAAGTAATAATTGGTTATCTAGTTTCATGTTCTGAATTAATACAGGCTACTGATACTGGCACAACCATATTTTGATAACTGCACTAACACATCTTGTGTTTTATTATTTAAACAGCTGTTAAAAGTTATTAGAGTTCCAAAAAGCTCTCACAAGCCAATCAACAAGCTGAGTTTGTGCAATTATCAAAACATGGTTGTGCCAATATCAGTACCCTTGATATATTATTATCGTTTGCTTTTCAAAAAGCTAAGAGTAAATTTTTAAAATGAATTTCAAAATCTAGCAAAGAATAGAAAGATACCCGTCACAAAGAACGATAGGAACTAGGAAGACTTTAAGTAGAATTGGACGTGAATAGTTGGCCAATCGAAGTCACTAAGCCCAATCAACAAATTAAGTAATTATCTAGAAACATAAAGTAAAAGTAAGAATGGCGACCAATGGACTTCTCTTTTGACCCTTTCGGAGAGGACATAAAGTCCCCACAACTTTGGGATGAGGTGGTGAGTGATCCAGACCGTTTGATCATTATTTTTCCAACTAGGCACATTATTTATGTTGTTTTATTTGAGGATTATTGGTTATTTTGGACATGGCATTTTCCTCCATTCTCACGGCAAGGTGAATCTCCCTCCCATCTTCTCTCTTTCTTCTTCCTCCATCTCTTCTTCTCCCTACTTCTTTCCTCCTCTCTTTCCTTTCTTTCTTTCCCTCTCCCTTTCTTTTTTTTGAAAAACTTCCCTCTCCATTCCTTCTTCTACTACTTTTCTTCTTCTTCTTCTTCCCTCTCTATTTCTCTCCCGTCACTCTCTTTGTTCTCTCTCACGAGAGAGTCCTCTCCCTCACCCCTCATTCACTCCTCACTCGCCCCTCTCTTTCCTCACTCACCCCCTCTCTATTCTCACACGCTCCTCTCTGTCTCGATCCCTCTCTTCTCTACTCTCTCAATCTCTCCCGCCCCTTATCTCTCGGCTTCTCTCTTTCTTTCAATCTCTCAGTTTCTATATTCTCTCTCTCTTTCTCCTCAACCCTCTCTAACTCCTCTCTCATTTTCCCCACACCTCCCTGTATTTTCTCTCTCCCTACTCTTTCTCTCACAAATCTCTCTCTGTTTTCCCCTCTATTCTCCATTTACTTTCCCTCTGTTTCTCTTTCCTCCTCTCCCATTTCTTTCTTTTTCCCCTGTCACTTCTCTAGTTTTGGGAGGGTACTGCTGTCCCGTGTACGGATCATGCCTATGCACCTCTCCCCACTCTTGGGCCCTCGATTGCACATCTCTAAGGTGAACAGACTGCTACAATCCCCGGTGAGACTTTTCCTGTTACTTTTCAGCCCTATTTTGTGCCATTTCACCCTTCGTTTACCCGTAGGAGTCACCCCTTTGCATAACCCTAGTTCATTTAGGCTCTTTACCACATTTTAGCATTGAATTGGGCCCTAGATATAATTTTTTTCTTTGTGGACAGATTGTATACAGTGATTTATTTAGTATATTTGACCCTTTTGTTTGCATCTTTGACTTGTTGGAAGTTGTTATGCGTGTTGCCTGCTTTATGTAGATTCACTTCATTGATGGTATATTTCTAACGCTAACCCGCATGAGTTACTTTGGCTGAGATTTATCAAACTGTTTGCTTATCTGTCTTGGGAATGCAATTTGACTATTTAACTGTGAAGTAATGGCCCCCATTGAGGTCCTAAAAGCCTCCATAGTTACCCGCGAACCCCCGGGTTTGCACCATGTGGGTTCATCATTTAAAAACTCATGGCTTGCCTCCACTTTTACGCTTATCTAGGATCTGGATGATCAAGTAGGGTACACTTTCATGATATCACTCCCACTGAATTATGATGGGTGTTCCATAATATAAGTATATATGATTTAATATTTTTGACATATGCTGATATTTAAAGATTATCAAACCCATATTTTTATTGAGTGTGATATGCTAAACAAAACTATAATTGCAGCTGATATCACCTACATATTATCCTTACATATACTATAAATCAATTTAGAGAAAGGCATGACATGTTGCAGAAGGTTTCCACGTATCTCCGTCCTCCGGGCATTAGGAGTTCCATCTCATAAGTTTAGCTTCAAAACAATATAACTTAGACATGAACAAGTTATGACCAATGTAACTTTTCCATGCCACAAATACTAACAATGGTATCGGTTTACTGACATGTTTCCCATTCCAAAAGAAAAGCATCTTAGGGCAAAGATAAACCTATGCAGAAATTCTAAACTATGGAACACTTTACCGAGTCAGATAATAGAGCATTGTTGAACTCTGTGATTTTTTTGAGGATCCCGTCAAACTGAGCTACATCAAAGAAAAGCATCCCTTTCTGAAAGCAACATCAAAGAGGGAAAAAAATAGGAAGTTAGAACTTTAATTAAGTACAAGTACCGTTAATTAGTTGGCATAAATATTTCATCAACAAGAGACGCACACTATTTTGTTACAAAAACAAATTTATGCATGTTATTCACACCATCATACACTTCTAGCTAGCAATGCAGCATAACTTGCCAATTTGCATGGGCAGATAATCCCCAAGACAGTAAGATTTTTTTTTAATCGTAACTTCATTATTCAATAAAAAAGCAAAACAACTGCCCTGTAGACTGAGATTCGAAAAACAAAGCAAAAAAAAAAAGAAAACAACAGAATATACAAAAGGAAAACATTAATAAGGAAGAAAGTTGAGAACAGAAAAATT
The DNA here is from genome assembly GCF_043159265.1 of Tasmannia lanceolata. Taxonomy (NCBI): domain Eukaryota; kingdom Viridiplantae; phylum Streptophyta; class Magnoliopsida; order Canellales; family Winteraceae; genus Tasmannia; species Tasmannia lanceolata. The sequence continues at coordinate 12,760,227 of NW_027518681.1, forward strand.
AAGTTTATTAACACCCTCTCTAGCTAGGCTATATTCATAGGTGTTGGAATCTGACCTTATAACCCTCCATCTTATCCAAGTTCTCTTCGATAGCATCAGAAAATCTCCACAGGTATAAGCAATCACTACTCAGCCACCTAATAATGTTAAACAAATCCCCTTCCACAATGATGTTATCAAGGTCCTATGGTTTAACAGTGGATGAAAATATGGTCGACCGAGGTGAAGAGCACAATGGTCCATTATAAGAACCCTACGGTTCTGCAAGTGATCGACTGTCAAGATTTTGTTGAGAACGGCCGTCCAACTAAATGCGCACACTCTGGGACGGAGTGAAATACACCAAATTCTAGCAACTGACACAGAAAGCAGAACTAATCGAAGGTGTAAGCAGAAAGAACAGACCGAGAAAATCAAGTTACTTAGCTGAAGCCAGATTCTCTTATCTATTCTGTCCAGACTCCATAAAGCCGATACTACATCGATTTCTCTATCAATAAAGTTCCTTATGAACTCGATCTTCCAGTTCTCCTTTCTGTATATTCTTTCAGTAAAGAATATACAGAAACGAGAGCTTCATCATCATACCATGGAAGCAGAAAGGCGATATGTACCAGTGGGTGAAGGATAAATATTGTGGTCATAGATGTTCGGTGGCCTAGAGAGACTTCAAAAGTTAGAAAAGTATTAATGGGGGCATAAGAGGTTGTGAAATGACTCCGCAAACTAAAAAATTAAATGAGATGGATGTTAAAGAAACAATGGAGAAAATGGTCTGCCATTCAAAAAAATGAAGAAAAATGAAAAGAGTTTGATGAAGAGGGGACCAAATATCATGATCAAGAAACAAAAGAAAAACAATAAAAAATAAGAAAATACCACATGAGGAAAAATTATTAAGAGTGATGCAGAGCGAACCGAAGATCATGATCTTTAACTTACTAGATGAAAGGACTGAGGAGGTCAGAAGTCGATTACACTTACATAAACAGCAACTAAAGCAACTGAGAAGGTCATTATTGCTGGGCATCAATTTGTGGCCAAGGTTTGAAATTTCGGTTTCGGTTTCGGCCTTAGAAGAAAACGAAAATTCGGTGGAAATTTTGGTGGCAATTTTGGTTTCAGTGAAAATATTATAATTTCAGCCGAAATTTAAAACCATGCTTGTGGCACCCTGCTTCTCTATAAAAGAGTGCTCAGCAGTGTTGACTGACAATTTACCCATTGTTAGTCAAGACGATGCAACGCAACACAGCCAACAACAGTTACACAAAAAAATGAATCTAGATACCAATTATCTGAATCTTGTCACTTTGAGTGCCAGCACCCTTTTCGATAGCAGAATGCTTCACATTTTGAAGCTCCCTTTCTGATAAACCCATTATTGTGCTCACATGGCCAATCATTTTTGTGCAAAAATACATTGTAACTGAGCAAAAAATTATTTTCCCACACTCATGGTAGATGCTTATTTTTTTCACGGTCATGGTAGATGTCATCAATGAAAATCAAGGAATTGTGTGTAGTTCATACAAAAAGTTACTATGCATTGAAATCTTTACATGCTACAGTCCAATAATATTACAGTTTTACACAACAGCATCTATAATAATAGTAGTATCTTAGTCTTATGTTCTAAACTCACCAAATAGTTTCAAATGAAAATCCTAGCTCCTTCCTGTTTTCTCCATAGTTTCAGTTTTTATCATTTCAAATGAAAATCCTAGTTCCTTCCTGTTTTCTGCATAGTTGCAATATTTCTCTCTTTGCTCAACTAAACAAACTCAACAAAGCCTTTGTCCCAAACTAGTTGGGGTCGGCATAAGGCAAACATGACACTTGCAGTAATTCAATAAAGCCTTTCTCTCTTTGCTCAATCTTTCTTTTTTATAGATACAGAAAATGCAAATCATGACCACGTGCTGGTTTGCAAAAGGCAAACAAATTATTACGACATTTAAGAAAATAGAAACCCGTAAAATTAGGTATGACACCCATGTCAGCTTGTCCTATATTAAGAAAATAGAAGCAAACCAAATACAAAAAATGACAGAAAACTCCTACAAATACAAAAGCAGAATAACAAACAATTCCACCTAAAAAGAACAATCCATTAACAAAAATGAATATCCAATGAAATACATGACATAGAAAATTCCTAAAATTCTTACATTATGGGTGTCAATACCAATTCCTTATCATTTTATATATATATATATGTGAGTATAAGTATTACTTATTTCACATATGGAATCATATTATGTACTGCGTTCATTATCATAATATTAATCTACTACATCAGTGATTACCTATGATCTAGAGGACACTGAATTTTCAGACTTAATGCGGGCGCATCGAGACGTTATTGTGCCATGTCCAGTAAACTACTATTTGTAATCAATATTGTGTTTACCTCCTTTTTTTTATCATTAACTCTTCTTTAACTAATATCTGTTGTTATCCCCTCTTCTCTAAGCCTAAAACACTACATAAACACTCTTTTTTTAATGGTAAAATGATCAGATTTCATTAAAAAGACTGAGATGGTCCAATACAAAGAAAGAGAGCGAGAATATACAAAAAGGAAAGCTAAAAGGAGCAACAAGACCACATTTGGGGAGAAGAAAATCGAAAATCTCAAAATCCTCTTTCTGAGCCCCGGCCCTAGCCATCTTGTTGGCATCCCCGTTTGCCGTTCTCCGAATATGGCAAAAGGATATGCTCGAAGAGCCAACAATATCACTTATCTCATTGAAGAAGGTTGTGAATGTCCAAGGGGGAGGGTGAGCTCCAGATAACCACCATATGACATTTACGGAATCCCCTTCGACCAATACTTTATTAAAATCCTCACCCACAAGGATCTTGATCCCTTTATGTGCCGCACGCACTTCCGCCTCATTAGAATCAGCCAATCCAATAGGGCCTGCAAAAGCCCATCTCACAACTCCATCAGTGTCCCTAAGTACGCCCCCAATACCTGCCGGACTCGGATTTCCGAGGCCAGAAACGTCAAAGTTGAACTTCAAGAAGCCACTAGCCGGAGGCTCCCAAGCCTGAAAAATTAGAGAACTACTCTCTAAACTAAAACAGACCTCGCGCCAACCCTGCCAGAGATCATAGGCAGAGACGAACTGAAAACTAGGAAGAGAATTGGCCTAGAAGATAGTCAAAGCCAACACCTTAGTAAATAAATAAGAAACACGCTTGGCTCTTCCCCTGAAGATCTTGTCATCTCTCTTTCCACATCACCCAAATAACCACAAGGAAAGAAATATTCCATAAGATCTTGCCTTTACTGTGCCAAGGAACCAATTGCCAACCTTCCAAAACTTCGTTGAGATTCTTAGGGAAAACCCATGAGATATCGAATCTTTCCAAGAGACCACTCCAAATCTCCCGAACCAAACTACAATGGATGGAAATATGATTCAAAGATTTCCCAGCTAGGATACACAAAACACAATGATCAACACACCCCATCTTCCGCTTCCGTAGGAAGTCCACCGCTTGAATGTGATCTCAGATGGCCGCCCACCCAAACACAATAACACGAGGAGGAGCATGAATCGACCACACCCTAGCAATATTAGGAGCCACAGAGCAAGCCACAAGGTGGGAGCACAAGGATTTAGCGGAGAACACCACCGACGAATTCCAGATCCATAACCTTATATCAAAGCCATCACGCTTTGAATAAGTTCTCTCTAAGAGATCAAATAGCCCGGTTACCGCTTGAAGTTCTCTGTTGAAGAAATTACATCTGAAGGCCCCCTATCCTCTCTCCATTCAAAACAATCTTTGACCAAAGCCAACTTTGAAGAAGAGACTGCAAATAAATCCGGGAATAGGTCTTTCAAAGGACATTCCGAACACCACTTATCATGCCATAAGCTCACACGATCCCCCACATGGTACTAAATCTAGTATTGTCATGAAATATTGCCGAAAAAACCAAAATATCTCTCCACACAGAACGGCCCGGCTTGCTGAATGGATCGTCTGATTCCCAGTGCCCCAATAATGCCCCGTATTTGCCGTCTATAATTTTGGCCCAGAGCGACGATGCTTCCTCACCAAACCTCCAAAGCCATTTACCCAAAAGTGATTGGTTAACCACTTTGATCTTTCTGATACCCAACCCCCTGCCTTGCACGGCTTGCAGACTTCTTCCCATATCACTAATGGAATGCCTTTTTTCTATTTTCAGTTCCTCCCCAAAAAAATCTTCTATGGATTTGTTCAATCCTCAAAGCTACACTCGAAGGGCATTTAAATAGAGATAACAAATATATCAGAATATTTGCCAAAACCGCTTTTATTAGTGTTAATCCCCCCCCCCCCTCTCTCTCTCTCTCAGCCAAGTTTCTCTTCCACGTGTCTAGCCGTCTTTCAACTCTCTCCACTATAGGATCCCAACTTATTTTGTTTGGTCGACCTGCCCCCAAAGGCAACCCAAGATAGGTAGAGGGGAAAGTGCCCACCTTGCACCCCATAATGCCGGCAAGCCCTTGAACCAAAACATTCTCTAAGTGGATGCCGAAAAGATTGGATTTGTGGAAGTTAGACCGTTGCCCGGTCACAATATCATAACATCTGATAATAGATTTTAGGTTCAACACCTTCGATACATCCGGCGAGCTAAAAAGGAGGGTATCGTCTACGAACCACATAAACACTCTTCAATATTATATTCACTGTATCCTATTGGTCTCTTTCTTGATGCATATTGGATGATGAAGATAATTAGATTAGATTGATGAATGCACTGTTATTTGAATACCACATGCTTCTTTGAGACTTATTGTTGTTTAATCCTAAGATTTATTAGTTTTTCAAATGACTGCCATATTTATTTTGTTGCAAATTATGATTAGTAATCAGTAATTTTAAAAGTAAGTATGCATATGAGCGTGTCACCAATTCTAGATTTTTAGGGGTTACCGTAACGGACACCTTGAATCCATGTCGACCCTAGACACGTGAATACATGTCCACGGATCATAGGTGATTACAGTGTACATTTAAATAAAGGGAAATGTTATCAGCACAATGATGTTTTGATATTTGCGCTAACCAATGTTGTTTTTTAGTATTTAAAGACTTGTCAAAAGGTTATTACAGTTCCCAAAAAGCACTCACAAGCCACTTAAAAAAGAAAAGACAAGCTAGAACCGTGCAAGTAACAAAACATGGTTGTGCTGATATCATTTCCCTAAATAAATTGCATTATATAGTGCAAGAATTAATGCTACATTAAATCGTATGAACTTGATTGTTATTATTATTATTGCATTCAACACAAACATGATCCCATAAAGATATCTTTTAAATTTGAAGGAGCAAGCATCATCTCAGACACAAATCCTGCCAAGCGAAACTGGCAAACACATGATTCATTCCAGTTTTAAAACCATGCACTCATGTACAAAATAAATTACAAGTGTATGCCCCACACTTCCAGTGTATTTGGCCAATTAGTTTATTCTTTCATAACCAAGAAAAAGAAAAATCATGTGTTCAAGCAAGCTAAACACAATGATGTGTGAATGTGTATCACAAACAATTGATAGATTTGAGTTGAACACTAGCTGTAGATAACAAACAGTATTCCATATCAGTGCACTTCCAACAAGTACATCCCATATTTTTCTATTTGGATAAATAAAAAAAAGACAGTGGAAGGAAAGTACCTTAGGAATATGCTTGAAAACAGGTTTTGTTGAACCACCTGTTACATGTACCAATAAGACACAAAACCAAAAAAGAGTCACAATATAACTATTAAGAAAAAATAATATGAATATTTAATAGTAGGAGATAAATAAATGATTAATCTGTATTAATCATGGAGGAGCTAAAATAATTGAAAATCAAGTTATTAGTCTGAACAAGTGTGCATACCTGAAGGAATGGAAGGCTCTCCAGGCGTATAGGCATTAGCTAAGACATAGAAGAAATAATAGTCAATCATTCCCACTGAAGAAAGTCATTAAGGACACTGCATCTATTCAACTTCCCTAAGACATGTGCAAAAATCTTGCCAAACCTCAATACCTACCGCCAGTGTAAGGATCACGGAATGAGGCATCAAATGTGAAGTTCCTTTGCCCAGAATTTTGCAGTATAAACTCTACAACTTGTTGACGATAAGAAAGAGGTAGATTCTCCATGAGAAGCCACTTGTCAGCAGTATCATAAGGATTATCTGAAAACAGATAATTGTTTGTTGAATCATGCTTAGAATTGACAAAACATTCAACACGTGAGATGTCAAACAACCAACAAAAGAGCAAAGCAAGAAAAGTAAATCAAAAGACCTCAATTGTACTTAACGGAAGTGCATTCACGTCTCTCTAGAATGTAATAGTAGTATCAGCAGGGTAGTAAGTGATCAAATCAATAATCCAACACAAGTGAGAACTAAAAAACCAACAAAAGAGCAAAGAAAGAAAAGTAAAACAAGAAGACTGCTACTATATGGAAGCACAGTCATGCCTCTCTACACTGAAATAGTAGCATTGGCAAGGTGCTAAGTGATCGAATCAATAATGTCTCTATAACTCGTTAAAGAACAATATAACTTCAGTACCAAATGCACCAAAAAGAAGAATAGGTCAATCTGCCATACCTAGAGAAACAAGTGATCTCCCATGTCATATTTCTGACATGGCGTCCAATCCCAAAGTCCATTTGTGAAGCACAGCCAAACCAAAGATTTCTGGCTTATAATTTCAGGAAAGGTGTATGATGTAACCCCTTTTATGAATGAGCATAGATAACTAAAATCCTGTTTGTTGCCGTTCTCCTTTATATCAGTTTGTGTAACCTAGGGATCGTTCTTAAGTTGGAAAGAAATGAGGCAAGACACCAAACAACAGAAAGCTTAATCTGGGTTTCCTTATCATTTGTTAGTTTACTAAAGCCATCATTTGATCAATTGAGTCCATGACACATCATGAGAGCTCTTCATTATTCATCTGATATTTTGCAGGAAAAGATGCAACGAATGACTTTGAAGATATTGGACACAGCACTTCTGCAAGAGAAATAATGACAAATTACTATATAGGGGAAATTGACGCTTCAACTATTCCCGCAAAACGTAACTACATTCCTCCCCAAACAGTGTCTCACAAGCCCAATAAAGCTAATGGTTTCTTGATAAAGACTTTGCAGTTCCTTGTGCCCTTCCTGATTTTGGGTCTAGCCTATGCTGTTCGACATTGGACCAAAATTGACTAGATGAAGCAATGGGCACAATCTAGTTTTCTTCGCAATTTAGATGAGCCCGTCATAATTTTCTGCAACACTAGATTGGATTAGTTCGAAAAAAGATCATGTGCCAGAACCATTTCCTCACATCAAGCATCCATGAATCCTCAATATTTCGGATCTTTCTTACATTGTCGATGTGTCTGCTGAGTAGAATTTTAGTTTAGTTTGTTGTCTTTTGAAGTACTTTCTGTTTCAGGGCTTCTTGTTTCAATGAAGAGACATTTGTAATATCGGAATGGAAAATAATCATTTGGCAATATGACGGTAAGATAACAGCAAGGAAACTGTTAAAAAAATCAGTCATACGGTAACCTTTACCATGGAGGTAAATGGTACTACAACCAAAAATTGATCCACTTGATGGATAGCTTCCAATCAATTCATGGTAAAGGGTTAGAGTCTCGATGAGCGGGACCGACGTTGCTTTTGGTAAGAGAAAAAACTAAGAAAGAAAATGAATGGGATCAAGAATCTAGCCCAGTCTGATTACAAGGTAAATTTTGGGTCTGATTAAACCTGTGGGGCCAATCTGTTAACACCCCAAGGTGTGATCCTAGGTTTGTGTATTCTAAAACACAAAAACTAAAATATTAGGATTGACTATGCTAGCCTAGGCAGGCCCAGCAAACAGTAGCAAGATATATGTAGAGATTCATGCATTGTGAATTAGCTTAAATTCTATGATTTGGCCGACACTTCGAATTTATTGCCGACACCCGTGTCCGACACGACACGCGTGTCGACACATATCGACACTCCTTTGGACACTTTGAAAGGTATTGCTCGAAGTGATAGACTTAATGTGGGCGTTTGGACAAGTTTTTGTACCGTGTCAAGTGTGACTGAAAGACATTCAGTTTTATCATTGAATAATGTGTTTACCTCTTTTATTATTAAGTCTTCTTTAATTATAAACTCTTCTTTTAGCTCTTCTTTAACTAATATTTGCTGCTATATCCCCTCCCATAGCTGTGTCCCGGTTTCTAAATTTTGGGGGTTTGCCGTGTCCGACACTCTGTGTCCGTGTCGACACGAGACACTCGTGTCCGTGTCCACAAATCATAGCTTAAATTGCCTTTCCCGGTTGCATTTAAATGACTGAAGAGTGAGGCAATTCTTCCACGATAATTCAATGCTAGTTAATAAATGGATTTCCCATATCCTTTGGGAAATAAATTTCAGTGTCAAGCATCGGACAAATGTTTTATGTTCTGAGTTGGGTCTTATGATTAATTTTTGGTCTGTTTTTCTTTTTCTTTTTTGAGCGGCAACAACAAACTTTATTCAAAAAAGTAGAAACATAACAAAACATGGGACGAGCTGTCCCTGCAACCCAATAAAGAAACCGGGAAAACAAACAATGCAGCGTCTTAAACTAATTGCAGAGCACCCAAAGGAGAGAATGCATCCCCAATACAGATTTGCTCTGTCCACTTCTTTCCCTTGCCAAAATATCCATGATATCATTTGTAGTTCTCAGTCTATACTAAAATAATGGAGATATCCAAGTATAAAGGTCCAATATTTCCATAATTATGGATGCAAGTCTCCAAGGCCCAACAGCTCTTTTTTGTGCCCATGCTACTGCGTTGGAGGAGCCTACATCCTTCCATCACAAGTGAGCAACTCAATGAGGACTTGAAGAATCTGTAGACCGCAAAGAAGTGCAAGAGCTTCCAATTCATTTGAGTCACATTTCTTGGATGGTCCTCAGAAAGATTTGACCACGATGCCTTGATGACAGAGAAATTCTCCACCCACTCTGGCTGATCCTAGATTTCCTCATGAATTCTCGTCAAAGTTTAGCTTTTGCCAAGTTTGAGGAGGTGACAGTCGGGGTTTCAGTTTTGTGCTAGCCAACCTTTCCCAAAATTCTAGCCAACCTCTCGCCTTTTCAAAAAGGCGGATTCCTACAGTCCCAATCGCCCAACCCTTTCGCCTATTTTTCCCCAGCAATTTTATGCCATAAAGCTTCCTTCTCTTCACCATACAGCCATAACCACTTTCCCACGAGAGCTATGTTGCTCATTTTGATATTTCCTATGCCACGGCCTCCATGTTTGTTCATTTTGCTCACATTCTTCAAGCTCATAAGATGACTAATTCTCTTCTTGAACTCGTTTCCTTCTCATAGAAAGTCTCTTTGAAACTTCCCTATTCTCGCCGGCAACGATCAAGGATTTAGTTTCTATATGCATTTTGGTAAGCATGGAAATGAAAGGTTTCTGATGGAAATTTTGGTGGAATCTTGTAAAATCATGAAAACTTATGGAAGCATATGCAAATGGTGAAAATTTAAGATAAAAGTTCAAGAATTGTTAGAATACGCGCAAATAGACTCTTAGAAACCATAACATAAAGAAGACAACCATCCATAATGGTCTAATAATACAAATGCGTTGTTGCGTATGTTTGGAACAATATAGTACATTCCAAGGTTTCAAATTTGGGTTTCGGTGTGTGTTCCAGTTGTGATGGAATGAAAGTATTTTGGTTTCGGATAGAAATTTTGGTGAAAATCCTATAAAAGTATAGAAACATATGGAAACATATGCAAATGATAGACATTTAAAATGACACATTGGAAAGTGATTGAACAAGCACAAATGCACGCTAAAAAACCATCACATAAAGAAAACACCCATAATTATTTATCAGCATCGAATTCAATACATGCTACATTTCACTTGTAGTTTATATAAATACATATACATAATACAACCCATTTCACATGCAATTAATATAGGGAGATGATTTTTTCAATCCCCATGTAGGAGGGATGCGCCGCCCTTTAACATGAATTGTGGGCAACTTTAACGCTTTTTGAGGTCAATTCACGTTAAAGGGGGGCGCATCCCTCCTACAGGGGGTGAAAAAAATCATCGCCCTTAATATAAATACAATTATGTAACATATATCGGTATAGTATTCCACGCATACACTTGTGGTTTTGGTTTCACTTTGCATTTCAGTTTCAGTGGGATGAATTAGTGTAGGTTTCGATTGAAATTTTAAAAGACGGTACATTCTAAACTCAAAATCTATACATCAACATAAATGTAGGAAACAAAATGCAAGAAATTACTTCATTCATTAATTCTATATCTCCTCCTTAACCATGTGCAAGTTCCCTGCTATACATAAAACTTACGTTCTAAACTCAAAACTGAGAGGATTTGTACATTCTAAGCTCAAAACTGAGACTGACAATTCTACAAAAGGAAACAAAGAGGATTTGTCAAAGACATGTTTGCAAGTAACATGCCGCATGTTAGATTAGTTAAAAATGATTTAAGCATGGCATTTTAACCAAAGCCCATATTTGCTTCAAATATTTAACCATTAAAGTGGGAAGACATGTCAATTTTTCAAGACAAAGGAGATGCTCAAATTGACAATATTTACAGAAAAAAGGAACCAGAATTTGACAAAATACAGTGATAAGATATGGAGAACATTATATCGATATCAACCCTTGAACAAATAATCAAAAGTAAATGGTCTGTGGTCAAAGATAAACCTGTTCGATTGTATGGTAGTTTGCGAGTAGGCTCACCATCTCCAATGTCTACATCAAATACTAAGAAACAAAAAAATTTAAAAGTTAGAAAGGAACACAGGTACAAGTGTACAACAAAGTAATTAAGTTAGAAGGAACACAGGTACAACAAAGTAGTTAAGTTGTCGAATTGTTAAAAAGTACACTAACCATAATCATATTGAACACCATCAAGAACTGTATGATTTATATTACCTCCAGGCCCATCAACAACTTCACCAATCTGAAAATTAGAAAAACTACTGATAAGCTAATTGTCAGAAAATAATAATAATAATAACAGCAGCAGCAGCAGCAGCAGCAATAATAATATTTAGACTGGACATGAACTATAAAGAAAAGTAACCGATAACAGAACATTTCATCAAATTACTAAATTAAAATGTCAAAGTACAAAAGCTACAAAAAACCTTAAGTAACTAACACAGGTTGCCATTGCCAACTTCAAAGAATAGTCAAACCATTAAAAAGTAATGAATAACTACGATAAAAGAAAACTATATAACATTTACAGTATCAAAAGACTTTTTAACAGCCTTATACGTACATTCTTTCTATATATTTTTTTTCGAGACGATAAAAGAAACATAATGAAATGACTAAATTTATATTTCTCACTTACACATCAGCTATCTCTTACAATGTGAACCAAAGAAACAACTAAGCTTCTGCTAATCCATCAACTCCATCTATGACGTACAACAACATCCAAAGCCTCAAGCTATGATTGACGCCCTAACTGATCATATTTGACATATCATCCTCCACCAAAAACCTACTCGTCTCACCATGGAAGATGCAAAGGCCCATAAGAGGAGTGTGCTTCTGTCTAGGTTGAAACGTTGCTGACTCCGATAAGCTAGAAGAGAACCTCCAAAAAACTCCTCATCATTTCTATGTGCACACCCCATGTCTATCAAACTGGACTTTGAAAGAAACTGCCATCAAAGCTAAACATATCATTATTGAACAAATGGAGAGTCCATATAATCCTCCTCACTTTAGTCGGGGTGCTTCTAATAATGATTATTCAACTTCCATGAAGGGCTTGAGTGGACAAGACTCGAATTGTCTCTTTGCTAGAGCACCATCAATTAAAGATCTTTATGTATTCTTAATATTATTCTCAATAGTGACCCTTTTTTTTTCTTTATGTTTTGTCCCTCTCTCTCTCTCTCTCTCTTGTGTGCGCACATATATGCATCCGAGAGGATTCTTTTAAACAGTTTGTTGCAGTATTTGACATATTTTTTTAGTTGTCTATGCAACAAAAATTTTCTTTCTTTGATTTGGAAGTTAAAACTTAAATAGGTTGTGCTTGTAGCACATTCTCTGTGATCATCTTCTTATTTGTGATAAAATTTACCAACAAATTTACACAATTTAAATGTTTTTTTTCTCGTGGTTGTTATTTATAAATGCTTTTTTTAAATATATTTACTCACCCGAGTCACCACGTTAACTCTCTCAAGTCATATCTTAGACCTTGAGAGTCAAATCTGAGTCCTGAGTTTTCCATCCTTTCCTATGTCTATAATGGAAGGAGAGGAATAATGAGATCTTCAATAAGTTTGTAGCAGGGAGTGCATACTATCCACCAGCAAGTCCTCTCTTGTGTGGTGAGGTATGGGACCGTTCTTTCGGAGTTCAAAGGTTATTCAGAGTCTTCCATTCGTTTCCCATGGGACAAGATTTGCTTGAGCACAATCCGCTCTAATCTCCCATAACGCAAGTTGGAAACCGCTTGGAGAATTGCCTTGACCCTATTGGTACATTCAAAAAAGATTTTGCGTCAATGAATGTTAATTGCGATTCGGATTTGGTTACTAGGTAAACTGACATCCCGTTGGGTATTGCTCTCGATCAACAGGATCAAGAAAGTCTTCAAAAAGTCCCACCGGGTCCACTGCTTACTCAATGTCCTATGAGAAAAGGTTCTTTCGACCTGCTTTGTAGGATATAAGGGCATCGTAGTTGATCCTTAGCAACATCTTACTGACCATACAGAAATTTCGAATGCCCAGCCCGGAGTTTGTTCGCAGTGCTGTTTCTTCTGGTCTTTGCCACCTTGCCAGAGGAAGTGTTTTAGAATCTGGCCAATTTGGTTTCTACCCAGCTTCAGGTGGTTGCCTCCTAATCTTGGTCTAGTTAAGCTGAACTCAGATGACTAGCTTAGGTAATCTGGATGTTGTGGGTAATGGTGGCCTTCTTCATAGCGATGAGAGGATGGTCAGATGGGATTCTTCGCATCCAATAGGAGTTACAAACTCGAACAAGGCAGAAGTCCTAGCTCTCAGAGTGATTTGGTTTACGGATCCCTCGCTCCTCGATTCTCTTGTGATGGAAAAGGGCTCGCTCAATGTCCTTCGTTAGATGGATATTGGATCAGGGTTTCCTTGGTGATTCATCGATGATATGGAGAAGATCATGGATACAATGGAGGGACATATGACATCTTCTGCGCATGTTTTTCGTTCAGCTAATGGCGAGGCAAATAAGACGGTTTGATTTCGGGTTGAAAGGCTGGATTTTGATGTGTTTGATCACCTTACCCCTTGATAGGTCCACTGCCTTTTGCTTTAGCTTGCGTGTAGCTCTTGACCAGCTCAATCGAGGTCTTCCTTTTGTTTTTAAATAAAGTTTAACCATTCAGAAAAATATATCATCAATTGCTTATACATTAATTGTAGATTTCAGGAAATCCATAATTATTGAAAATGAAAATATGATGTCTCACATCCTAATCTAACAAGCAAATGCACTTATGCATCTTTCCATCTTTTTGTTGTTACTTCAAAAAAAATAGGTAAACATAGTAGATATACGAGTCGTAAATAGGAAAACACATGCACTTTTGCAGAATTTTCCTGACCTCTTCCCAAATGTTCCCCAACTACGTCGAACATTTGCCTCGCCAAAATAGTCCTAAATTTAAACTTTGTAACTATGATTGCAGCATCTACTAAACATTTTCGTCATCCTGGCACAACACTTTAAGAACAACTTTGAACTAGTCAAACAATACCTACCAAAATGAAGCCTAAGTGCCTAACAATCCAAAAATTGTGGTACCTAATGACTGTCTCCAGCCATTTCTGCTGCACCAATTGACCATGTTGAAACTTTCCTCTTTTTCCCTATTTCCCATTCCCCTCAACATCACATCTATAGCCTTCCCATTCAATTTTCTTGATATGTGCCTTCTTTGAATCTTGCACTCATGAAAACCCGATTGAAATCAACCTGTGTAGCTGTGTACAGCTGCTATCATTGGAGAAAGAGAAACTGATGACAGCACTATATGATATCCAAAACTTCTATCGTCCCTAACTGTCTGTGTGAATGCAATACAAAGTCACACCAACAAAGGGTGCTGACATATGCATCTACCACATACAATATACTTTGTTCGCTTCAAGCTAATGTTGAAATATCAGTGTAAGATTGAGTGCACATGCCTGTTGTGGATCTTAGATTATTGAAAATGATGATGCATATTCAAATCTTTGTTCACAACATATTCATAGACTTAAATCTCCGCAGAAACTGATACGAAAAAACCAAAAGGTTTCCATCTCCATCCCCACCGAAACACCTACCAAAACTGAAATGCATAGCAAAACCAAAACAGTAAGTGTAATAGTGGCATCCTATGCGGGTATGTGTTGCATAATCATATTTATATGAATTTCATGTGAAATGTGGTGTATGTATTATGTATAAACATTTATATGAATTAAATTATGAAACATGGTATGTGCGGAATAAGCAGTCACGTGTGATAACGCATGCTACTAGGTTTTTGACGTCGTTAAACCATTAAGGGTATTTTTATTTTACTTTATTTTATTTTTGCTTATGTGATGATTTTTTTTAGTTCGTACTTGTGCTTTTTTTTTTAAATGGTAGCCAATAATATTACAGAAAGGACTGAGATGGTCAAGATACAAAGAGAAAAGGAGAATGCAACAGCAAGAAGAAGACTACAAAGACAAGATCACGGCGGGAGAGAATCAAAGAGAGATAGAGAATCCTTGAAGACTCCTCTAGCTAACCTATCCGCAACCTGATTAGCCGATCGTCGAATATGAATAAACTCTAACTCCATGGGTCTCACCCAGTCAAACATCTCATCGAACAATCTGTCAAATCTCCACAGAGTTTTATGCACACCTTTAAGCCATCTAATAACATTTCATGAGTCTCCTTCTACCACGCGTACAATCTGTCAAGGTTGTTTTTCTTAATCAGCTCCAGACCTTGATATGCCGAGCGTACCTTTGCCTCCGAAGCATCAACCG
Source organism: Tasmannia lanceolata (assembly GCF_043159265.1). Classification (NCBI taxonomy): domain Eukaryota; kingdom Viridiplantae; phylum Streptophyta; class Magnoliopsida; order Canellales; family Winteraceae; genus Tasmannia; species Tasmannia lanceolata. Next base: position 12,775,365 of record NW_027518681.1, read on the forward strand.
TCCCAATAGGCCCTGCATAAGACCATAGAACCGCTTCGAACTCGTTTCTAAGAACTCCCCCAACACCTGCAGTCAGGATTCCCCCAAGCGCCAGCCATCAAAATTGAGCTTTAAGGAACCTGGCGGAGGGGGCATCCAATCTTGAATCGTCTTCTGTTTCCTCTTCCCACTAACACAAATGTCCTTCCACCACTCCCAAAGGTCATAGGCAGACACAAATTTAAACGATGGGAGATATTTTATCCAAGAAATAGGTAAAGCAATCACATTAACGAATAAGTACGATGGGCTCTTGGATTTGCTTTTGAAAACCCTAGCCCTCCTTTCCTTCCAAATGAGCCATAATGTGGCTAGGAAGCACATGTACCATAGAATTTTGCCTCTTTCTTTCCACGGGTTAGCCTTCCAACTTAGTAACAAGTCTAGAAGGGATTCAAGAAAAACTCCAGATGTGTCAAATCTGTTAATCAAACACTTCCTGAAGTTTCATTTTAAATTTACTCTGTTGAAATGTTTTCATACGTTTTCATAATTTTACAAGATTTCCACCAAAATTTCCAACCAAAACCGAAACAATTCTGTTTCCATGCAGATCGACACTGAAATCAAAATTTAAATCCTTGAGCACTATAGATGTTGTTAACTTACCAACTTCTCCAAAAGGTTAAGCATTTGGAGAAAGGCGTTATTTATCTTTTATACTTTAACACCTCCCTGCACGTGTGGCCCACTTGGCAAACATGTGGCACATGTGGTCCCACTTTGGGCTGACCATCGCATGTGGATTTTTTTTACTATCCGGGAGGTTTGATCTCGAGACCTTTGGCTCTTATACCATGTTAACTTACCAACTTCTCCAAAACCTTAAGCTGTTGGAGAAAGGCGTTATTTATCTTTTATACTTTAACATATGTCAACAAAGACAAATAAATAACTGTTGAAGATAGAGAAAACACAGCAAAGAAGACAACAGTAGTGATGGATGGGGGGAATCAGAAAACAATTTCTTCCTCTCTTTTCAGAATATCCTGAGCAATTGCATTAAGTCAATAGATAATTGATAATATTGTACGCTCATAGATATCTCTAGACAGCACACAGTAAAATTGTGGATTTGGAAACTACAATAGTGTATACGTGAACTACCTACAAGCAGGAACAACACTGAGCAGGTCAGTAACATCAATGACCTAACAAGAGCTTAAATGGGTAACTAGAAGGGTGTGGCAGTCCTAATTTATATATACTATGTATATCCAATGATCCTAATTTAGATATATTATGTATTAAACAGACAAGGATTGGAATTGTTCATAAATCTAAACATATGGGAGTACGAATTTGCACCCACAGAACCTACGACAACCGCTAAAATACTAGGGTAAGATAAGTTTTGGCTGAAAATTAGTTTTCTACAGATCAAATACTATAAATAAATAAATTCTATGCATATTATGTTCACTCAATCGAAAGCAATGTAACGCCAATTTAATCAAATATTTAAAAAAAATGATACTCTATAGAGTGAGGAGATCAAAGTTTTATGACAAATTTAAACTCTCAAATGGATTAGCTATTTAAGACATGGATGAAAGTAGTTAGTAACTTAGTACTTTCTCCCACTTCTGGTCTCTTGAATTCCATGAATATGCAACGCCATTATCTCCTTCTCTCACAACTTTTGTCTGTCCATCATTAGCCCCTGATCACCGCAAAAAAAGGAATATATTGAAGAAGAAAAGAAAATATACATATGGGTAACATTGGACACAGTCAACGACAATTCAACCCTCTTTAAATAGAGACTTAACAAAATAACCTACACCTAGCACAACCAATTTTCATTTTATCAGCAGCAACTATAAAATAAAATAGAAATTTCCAGAAAAACAAAATATATGACTGACATTAAAATTAAAAGATCAATAAAAATGAAAAAGAGACCTTGGATATTCTTAGTACAGATTACAAAATTCTCCAAAACCTGCCCTTAAAAGTTTAGACTCCGGGGAGAAACTATCATTCAATCAATGACATTTTCTTTCCAAGTGAAAGTTGTCAGTTACATTGATAACTCTCTTTTATCTGGGATAGTTATACCACCATATTATTGTCAAATTGAACAAAAACAAATGATCTGATGTTTGATGAGTGCATCTAGGACCACAGTCGCTCATGTACAGATTAAAAGCCTCTGAATTTTTTTACATAAGAGAGGAGAGGCCTACTTGCCAATTAGGTTGTAGATGGATGGGTCAGATGTATCACTTCTCAGCTTCCTTGAGTTCGAGTCTACATATCAAATGTTCATTGACTTGTCCAATTTGGGGCAAGCCAATATCAGCCTATCAGCTATTGCAAAATAAGTCAAGAGTTGACTCATTTTGATCACATGAAAAAGAAAGCTCCAAGGCAATAAGACGGGTTTCAAAAAAATGCAAAAGAATTAATGATGACAGTATTGAATTTTTTTTTTAGATAAAAGAGGCAATATTTGTAAAACAAGAAACTATTTTATAGTCTCCACCGCATTTGCGTAAAAAAAATGAAGTATAGGAACTAAAGTATTCTTTCCCAATTTAATATGGATACACATTCAAGAACAAAAATCAAAGACCTATGATGGTTGAGGAAACAAGAGAGAGAAATTTAAATTGAAACATTATTAAATATCTCTAATCAAACATCAAATCAAATTTTCACATAAGAGGAACCAGGAGTAGTAAACAACAAACCTGGAAGTTGTAAAGCCTCCAGGCCAGGTAAGTCCTCCAACTTCAATCCACCAACTCTCTTCCTGATGCAAACAACAGGTAACAAACATTCACGCTAGCCAAGGGAACAAACAATTAATGTAATACGGAATTAATTGTCATCCAAATAGCTCTTTCATAGTTCTTAAAAGGAACTATGTCATTTATACTATGCTTCTCTCACATAATTCCAACCATTTATTTCCAAAAGAATGAAAAGGTTGAAATAGAAGTAAGTTTCTGAATGATAGTAAAGTTTCATATTCACAGTTGAAACAGAAACATATAAATATGATAGAATGTTCATTAGTGACAATTGAGAAATACAAGTAGTTCCAAACAAGCTCTAAACAATGTTAAAAAAAAACATGACATAATATGCCAATTTCCTAGGCTGTTGCCATCCAAATGGGTTGAGAAAGAGGATTCTAAAAATTAGTGGGAATGACTACAACTACTAAATCACATCCAACAAATTGAAATCTACATAGAGTAGCAGATATTGACAATAAACATACCTGCTGCACTTGTATTGAGAAAGGAGGGAAGCATATGCTTCAAGTTGTAGTGGCTCGGAGATCCTATCTTTATGTGCCGTCCAAATCCGTACCACTCCATCAGAACAAGCTGTTACAATGTCTCCATTTTCCAAGAATTTGGTATCCCAAACACAGCCAGGGTGCTCAATGCTTTGCATACAAACTCCATCTGCAAAAGAAAAACTTGCCAAAGTGAAAACAGAGCCTCAAGCCAAAGCTAGCAAGACAAACTGTCAGAGAATCAGAAAACATCACTTAATTGGGCGGCAGGCCCAAAACAGACTCACGTCCCATAATCAAGATTCACTAGTCAGGAATGACACCACAATGACAAAGGTTTATGCTTATGTGCTTGAAATTTTTCATCGAATCCACAAGCTAAAAGATCTACAAGTTATCACTAGTTGACTGACATTCTATCAATTTATCAGTTGGCACAGTTTTCAGTCATTTTGCTCAAACAAGATTAATGTCAAAATTTACCAAGTAATCCAAAAGGAAAAGGAAAAGAAAGAAGAAAAGAAAATGAGAATAAACCTTGCCTCATAAATGATATCAAACCAGAAGCAAGAGGAAACCATAATAAAAATTATTTCTACTTGAAGAAAGAAGAAGATGTTCTGTTGCCGGTTCCGGTGAGATGGATGGGAGACAAGGAATCTGTAATGCACCAATACCTGGAACTCATGATTGTGACAAACTAATTGGGTGGACTCCCATGCTTGTGAAAAATAGGTGGTTAAGAGTACTAGGTTCCATCTTTGGGATGGGGTGACGTGTTGAGGCTAACATGGAAGATTTATCTCAGTTGGAGTTTGCCAAGGTGGAGATTTTGACGGAAGATTGGGCGAGCCTCCAGTCATCAGTCAGATTTTGAGCTGTAGATCAATGGTTTTCATCTAAGTCAGGCATGAGAGTAATGGGTCGGACAACAGAGTCCTATCAAAAACCCTCCCCAGGATGATTGTCAGCCGTGCCTCTTGATATGGGAAAGTAACGCAAGTGAAGACTGGAGATGCATGACAGGAATAGCGTGGTCGGTTAAGGGTTTGTCTAGTCATGGTATTCAAATACAAGGAATTCGGTCAACCAGGCCGCAGCTGGAGGTTTAGGACAATAGGGTTCCCTGTGTTGTGACATATTGGCATATCATACACAGGTAAGTAATGTGAGGTTGTTGGTGGAACCCACAGGAAGGAGGGGCTCTAAATTGATGGGGCGGCATGGGACCCGATCACTCTTGGAAGTCTCAATGCATGCTTTAGATCCAGCTATCACGGCTAACCACACCAACCCCAGGCCCCATTCCATACAAATATGTAGCAGGACTGGAATGGATTTAGTGGGCGTAAGTATAAGATGATCACTGAGTCTAGGCAGTCCAGATCAGAGAGTAGGGAAAATTTTAGGGAAAATAAGGGTAGAAATGGAATTTTTAGTACATGGAAGGGTAAATGGAGAAGTAAAAACACATATACATGCCAGACAGAGAATTAAGGGTAAACCAAGTAGCCGATTTTGCACATTCAAAAGGAGAGTTCCACTATATTTGCATTCTATAACTGCAATGAGGAAAATGACAAAAGATTTCTAGTGTCTGGTTCCTCCACGGAACACAATCAATGGGTCATGCCCAACAACCCCAAATATCGAGAATCCCATAACTTACTGTCATTTAAGAGGTTGTCTGCATTCAATGCAAAAAAGTTTATTAATCTTAATCTCCTCCAGCTTTAATGATGGTCTTGGACTGGGGAAGAATTTCAAGCATGTCAAAAAAAAATTGTTACATCTAACAGTACAACTAATGGATGTTTTGCAAATGGACTACAAAAAAAAGATAGAGCCCATGGTCCACATTCAAAGGGAAAAAGTCTACTTTTCCCTACAACTTCTAAATTTGACAGTTCGACGGATTATCAATACCTATCATGGAAACCCCTCCCACTTTGATGGCAGAAAATGGATTTTTTTAAAGGCTTTAAATAAAAACAGTGCTTAGGAGACTAGGGCACACAAAAACAAAAGGAAAAGAAAAAAAAAAAACTATAAAATGGGCATCTTCTACAAGAGTAATAATCTTTTTTGAATGGTCAAAATTTTACTGAAAGAAAAGACCGAGGTGGTCAAAAGAGTACAATCAATAAAGAGAAAAATACAGATAGAAATGGGAGTAGAGCGGGAGGGAGTCCGGGCACAACTCAAGGTGGCAGAAAATCATACTGCTCGATGGCCAATAACCGAACCCACTCCCCGGCTAGTCTATCCGCCTCTCCATTTGCCGAATGCCTGACATGGTGGAAGGTCATACAAGAGTAATAATCTTGAACAAGATACACCATAATTAGACAAGCGATCTACCAAAATATTGCCTTCACGATGGATATGAGAGAAATAACACTCCACATCCCTCAAAATACTGAAAAACTCGCTGAATAATAATCTGAATCTCCATAGGGGAGCCCTCCCCCATTTTATCCAGCAATTGGCTCAAAAAGGAGGCCTAGCCTCCCTGGAGATTCAAAGACTATTTCATAGAGATTTTAGACATTTTATGGTATATTCACAGGGAAGGAAACACCACCACTGAATTTTTTGCTAACCTTGGATCTCTTGTTTGAGATTGATGATTTGAAACGAGATGCCGGGGTTGTAGTACTTTTGTTATTTTATATTTCAAGCAAGTGTTAGATTTGGCTAGCTAGGCCCTTCTTTTTCTTTTATAAAATTTCACTTGTTCAAGAAAAAAAATAATAGAACTGATCACTATACATTTACACAAAAGACTATTACATCATTGATACAAGACAAATAGGGAAGAAAACTAATATCCAACAAGTTCGACCATGTGAAATTTCAATCAGTTCAACTGATCTAGGGCGTCGGGTGTGCATTTATCATATGACCAGATCTGGTCGTTGAATTTAGGATCAAGATTGAGCAATACAATCCAAGACAATAATTAATAAAAATCCGCCCATTGGATTTATGATTAAAGCAATAAATTTGATGAGTAAGATTAATTAAATCTGATCATCGGAGTTAAGATCAGATTTCATTTGATCACTAGAATCTTTAGCACGGTCTAAGTCTATAACAATATCTCAAGGAAGCTTTCAAATCTTAAAATCACAAAACACAGAGGATTTTAAGTATTCAACAAGAAGAGAATGAGAGAGAAATTTGAAGATTACCCTAGATAAATGAAGAAAAAGTGATAGAAGTTACAGGGCATCAAACCTGTAGATCCTAGGAAATCACACCTTAGGTGTGATCAAGACATCACACCAATATCAATGAAGAGAAGTTCTCCATGATTTGCACGAGCAGAGGTTTTTTTAGTCATAATATCATAAGAATGATGGCCCTAAAGCCTTGCGAAATACATATACAGACTTCTTTCCCACGATTACAGACTCTTCCTACAACTTGAATTAGGATACATGTGTGGACCCTCTTGCACTTAAACCAAAACTGTAGAAGTTTCTCATAAGAAAGCCCGCAGAATAACAAAACGCAACTGGCTACTCTAGTCACGAAAGCTCTCCCCTCTTTTTAAAAATAGCAAATCTTGATGGGCCCAATCCTTTATACGAAATCATTTAAGTGACGAGTGAATTTGAAAGAAAAAGAATCAAATACCCCTTAGTGACTTAACTAATACCCTATTCACTAATGATTGGCCATATCATTAATTTTTTATTTAAAAGTCACATGAGTTACGTAAAAAAAAGAACACAAAGTGACTAAACTACCCTTAGAGACATAAATCACTACTAACATAATTGCATAACTCTAATGCACTGATAATGAGCCGCATCATCTGATTTAGTACCCCTTCTGATCATTGTGAAGGATTGTGTCCCCATCAATCATACAACCCATTTGATGGTTATCCTACAAATGGACGGTTAAAAAGACTATTAACTAATGGTTTGAATCCAAAATGAAAAAAGTCAACCCATCTTAGATCCTCTTACATTGATGGACGACTCTCTTGCTTGGTTCATGCAAATGAAATCCTAAAATACCATCAAACTAGACATCCCCCTTATCAGATGTTTAAAAAATGGGCGGTTTCAGGTAACATCCAAAGAAAAAAATGTATACTCATCCTTGCATCCTTTAACTTTGATGTGCTACTTAAGTTGAGGGTAGTATTAAGGCTTGTTGTTGGAACAGACCACAAGATCAGACCATTGATCAATCCCATTGTCAGATCTCATGCAAGTACTCAATCAAACATAACATAATATAGCCAAAAGAGGCTGTCGACATTCTTAATACCCGTATTACCATTTCTGAGCTGTTAAGGGTCCCTCCTTGACTGCCTTGGTTTATTTATCTTTTTTCTTGTATTGGGGACTATTTCCACGCCTCTTGGCTTTTCTCTGGGGGACTTCTTGCCCCCCCCCCCCCCCCCCCCCCCCCACACACACACACACACAAAACCACCACCCCGTATTGTTTATTCTGGGTATGAAATAAACTTCGTTACCTATCCAAAAAAACCCATAATATAGCCAATACCAATTAAAAAAACAAAATATAGGCAACGGATGACTTGAAAGAGATAAATTCTGCTTATCTTGGAGACATATTTAGCATGTTGTTTCTTTAATTAAAGACAACAACAATGGCGCTCCTGCTGAAATCATCATGGATGGGCCATGCCTAAATGACCCTTAAATCGGACAATGTCATTAGTGAATGTTCTGTAGGTGGGACAGTCTACACACTATAGCATCATATAATTTTGTTGGACTCTGATTTTGTTTTTGAATGATAAAGAAATATTATTGAGCAGCAAGGCTTCAGACTTCGATTTCAATATGCATTTTGGTTATGATCGAAATGGAAACATGTAAATTCGAATGAAAATTTCGGTGAAAATCCTGTAAAATTACTAAAACACATGTAAACATATACAAATTATGGACATTTAAGATGAAACTTCGGGAAGTGCTAGAATAAGCACAAATACACTCAAATGCAACCAAGGAAGTGTTCACAAATCTAAATACAAGCCGTTGCACGAGGTTTGTCGGATCTAATAGCTTCCTAAAGCAAAAAACGGACAACATTGATGACAATTCCTCTCGTCGTCAACTCATTTACACAAAAGGTCAGGGCTTCAAGCATAACACTCAACAAGAAAGAGTCAAGTGACCAATGATGAAAAGCATAGAAGATAAGAAACAAAAATCTAGTAAAAAAAGAGAACATTAACAAAATGAAAAATTATGCAAAGGGATTTGCTAAGGTCCATCGCAAAAGGCTTTTCGAGGCTGGTCTGTTGCATGTCAGACCAGCCACCCCGTGAATGGAGACAAAAGCTGTTGTCTTCATTAACGAGGTGGCTGGTCTGACGTGCGACAGACCAGCCGCGAAAACCCTTTTGCGATGGACGCTAGCAATTCCCTTATGCAAATAACAGCACAAAAAAAATCAAGAGACCAATCACCCATTTCCAGCTTTAAATAGCAGTCTACGACAATTGGCTTAACATTTGAGGGCAACAACAGAGATCAAACATTATCTACAGCTTCACCCAGAAATAAAAGATGTGCTTATTTCATTCAAGCAACCACGAGCAGAAAACTACTGAAAATAAAATGCAATTCAATGTTAAAGTTACAAAAGAAACCCCTTTAACAGATTAGCCATTAGAAACAAAACTAAACTGTTAAAATTGCAATCAATAAAAACGGGTGAAGTGAAGAATACATAAAAGTAAGCCTTGAGACTGTGAAGACTAGGGAAGAAATACCTTTCCATATCTTGGCAAAACAATCTTCGCTGCCACTAGCAATAAGTCCAGAGCTATGTGCATCCACGGAATAGACAATAGAAGTGTGGCCAACCATCTCCATCAAGACTTGACCAGTTAACTCCCATAACCTAATAGAACTGCCATTGCACAACGGCTTCAACAAGCAGGAACCATAAAGGATATATAAAGGGGCAAAGCCCAAAACAGAAAAGGAGAAATAGAAAAAGCAACACAGCTGACATAAAAAGGATTACATATGGATTGGAGGGAGCTCAACAAAATCATCAGTAAGACCAACAAGAACACCACCATTAAAACATGCACAATTTCGTACAAGATTCAAACATTTGAAAGGTCTCGCAACAGTTGGGAGATGAACACAGTTGTAAATTAGTAAGCTGGTTAAAGAGTTGATTAAATATTATTTGTAAAGGATGTTTTCCCTGGTTCTTTGATCAATGTTCAGCCCTGTAGCCAATTTATGTGGGCAAGTCCCTCTTTATATTTAAGGAAATAAAAAATTATGGAAATCAAGCCCAGTATGCAAATTTTTCCTAGCTAGCAAATCCGCCGTGTCATTAAAACTCCAAGGAATATGCTTGTAAATCTCTCTTGTACGCCAGATGCCTCACAATCATATTTATGTAATGCATTTATCAATAACCAGCGAGACAGATTATATGCTTCCGAATCAGAATTTTGTTGATAAGTGGTTACCCAATTCCTGTTACTGTGCTTCAATTAATTTCTCGCCAACATTATTTCTCTGCAATTAGGATATGGTTATCATGTTAACTTTCTGTAGCTGAACAGAAATTGAAGTTTTAAGGCTAAATAGAATCGTGGCATTAATGGAAGGTACTAAAAGTTATATTGAAGAAAATTCACATCATGTCTTAGAGCCTTATCCAATATGTCATTTCATGAAAAACACCAAATGTAAACTAGCCCCATGGATACACCCACTTATCATTTAAAACAATCCGACGTGACATGACATATAAAGTACAACCACAATGAATTTTCTGGTCCTAGATAATTTAAAAGAAAAGACAGTGTAATTCTCTATGATTTGTGGACACGAGTGTCGCGTGTCGACACGGACATGGAGTGTCGGACACGGCAAACTCACAAAATTTAGAAACGGGGACACGGCTAAAATAGAAAGCACATATAATCATGATTTGTGGACATAGATTTATGTGCCGGGTTTCGATAAGGTTGTGAGGTATCTGACATGGAATCCCCTAAAAATCTAGAAATAGCGGCACACTCATACACATACATACATACGAAGTTACTGACACTTCTAGCAGTACACTTAGAAGTGTCTAAAGGAGTGTCAACACGAGTGGACACGGGTGCGACACGACACGTGTGTCGGTAATAAATTCGAAGTGTCCACCAAATCATAGGTAATTCATGACTCGTTTCACTCCAGCAGCATATGGAATCACACCTCAGCTAAGCACACCGCTTTTCGGGTATGTGGCTTCCCTCAAACAGAAAGGAAAGGTAAAACTCGGGGGTTTGGAAATCGCATCCAAAAGTGAAGTTACCCCACTCCCACTGGTGGGTGAAATCTAATCGCCCTGAAATGACTCAGCAGAAACCCCAGCACCAGTGGGAATGCACAAGTCTTCACATATATCGATAAGATACCTAGAAGGGAATTGATAAAATTGTTCATTGGAGACCACTAAAGGAATCATACTACTACATTAAAGTTCAATGGATGCTCTATGGTAATCCTGGTGCAGCAGGTACGGGTGGCGCATCTTTAGAAATGATAGAGGTTCTGGACCAATCGGCGGACCCTTACAAATGAAGCTGAGGTTTGAAGCACTTCTAATTGCATTACATATCTTCACTGCTGAGATGAAAGGTCATCTATGAATGGAAGGTGATTCCACCTAGTAGCATAAGTTATACATAATAAATACATAAATCTATACAAGTATATAGATACACACACACACACACACATGAACTAGTGGAGGTTTTGAGAGGGTTCATGGAGGACTGGGTTTTGGCAATAGGAATGAGGAAGGAAAAGATATTTTAGGGTTTGCAGTGGCATATGATTCGATGTTAACAAATACTTTTTTAAGAAAAGAGATTCACACTTGATAACCTTTAGCAGTGGCACCAACTGTAGCCAAATAGATTTTATCCTCACTAGAAGAGAGGACAGAGCTGTGTGTAAAGATTGTAAAGTCATACCCGGGAAGTGTTTAGTCACACAACATAGGCTGGTGGTGTTGGATATATGCATCAAACATTGAAGGAGAAAAGATAGAGATGCTAGACATCCGAGGACTAGGTGGTGGGATCTCAAAGGGGAAAAACTAAAGATGTTTAAGGATACACTGCTTAAAGAAGGACCTTGGAGTCTTGACGGGGGGACTAATATTATGCGGAATGGAATGTCTAGTTATATCAGGAAAGTGGCTAGAGAGGTACTTGGAGAATCTAGAGGAAGTGGGCCGCCGTCTAAAGACACATGGTGGTGAAACGAGGAGGTCCAAAAGGCGATTAGGTCTAAAAGAAAGTGTTATAAATGTTTGCATAAGTATAGAAATGAGGAGAACATTGGGAAGTATAAACTGGCTAGAAAAGAAGCTAAGAAGGAAGTAAGGGAGGCTAGAGGTAAGGCATATGAGAATTTGTACCACAGGTTAGGGACGAAAGAGGGTGAAAAAGATGTCTACAAGCATGCTAAGATGAGAGAAAGGAAGAGCAGAGACTTGAATCATATAAAATGCATCAAAGACGAGAATAAAAGACTGTTAGTAAAAGAAAACGAGGTCAAAAAGAGAGGTGGAGAAGTTACTTTGATAAGTTGTTTAATGGAGAACAAGTAGCGAATTGGGGAGAACTTGATAACGCTTTTGATGATACAAACCGGAGGTTTGTTCGTAGAATCCGAACATCAAATGTAAGAGTAGCTATGAAAAATAAGAAATTAGGTAAGGCTAGGGGGCCTGGCGATATTCCTATTGAGGCTTGGAGATGCTTGGGTGATGTAGGTTTTGTTTGGTTAACTAGATAATTTAACAATATTTTGAAGACTAAGAAGATGCCTGACGAGTGGAGGAAGAGTACATTAGTACCTATTTATAAGAATAAAGGGGATATTCAAAGTTGCACTAATTATGAGGGAATTAAGCTAATGAGTCACACCATGAAGCTTTGGGAGAGGGTAATTGAACATAGATTAAGAAAAGAGACTACGGTGTCAGAGAATCAGTTTGGTTTTATGCCCGGACGATTGACTGTGGAAGCTATCTTCTTGATTAAGCAGTTAATTGAGAGATTTAGAAAAAATAAAAAGGACCTTCATATGGTTTTCATTGATTTGGAGAAAGCGTATGATAGGGTTCCCAGGAGTGTTCTGTGGTGGGTCCTTGAAAGGAAAAAAGTGCTTACTAAACATGTTGTAATTAAGGATATATACGATGGAGCAGTAACTAGTGTCAGAACCACGGATGGCACGTTTAGTGAGTTTCCAATTACAATAGGATTGCACCTAGGATCAACTCTAAGCCCTTATCTTTTAACGCTAGTTATGGATGAGCTTACGGAGGGTATCCAGGATGAGGTACCGTGGTGTATGTTATTTGCAGATGACATAGTATTAATCGACAAAACCAAAGCTGGAGTAAATGCTAAGTTAGAGTTATGGAGAACTACTTTGAAATCCAAAGGTTTTAGATTGAGTAGGACTAAGACAGAGTATATGGAGTGCAACTTTAGTAATGTAAGGAGGCGGGACGAGGACATAGTAAATATGACTGGACAGGAGGTAAATATGACTGGACATAGTAATGTAAGGAGTGCAACTTTAGTAATGTAAGGAGGCAAGACGAGGACATAGTAAATATAACTGGACAGGAGGTACCTAAGAGGGATATCTTTCGCTATCTTGGTTCAATTCTACATAAGGGAAGGAGAGAATGAAGAGGATGTTAACCATAGAATAAGAGCAGGTTGGTTGAAGTGAAAGCTTGCCTCATGAGTTTGTGCGACCTTAAAATCCCTACGAAGTTGAAGGGAAAGTTTTATAAGACAGTTGTGAGGCCAGCCATGCTGTACGGCTCAGAATGTTACGCCACCAAGAAGCAGCATGTGCATAAGTTGAGTGTAGCTAAGATGAGAATGCTTAGATGGATGTGCGGCCACACAAGATTAGATAGAATTAAAAATGAAGAAATACGTAGAAAGGTTGGGGTGGCACCAATTGAGGAGAAGATGAGAGAGCACCGCTTAAGATGGTTTGGACATATCTAATGTATTCCTTTGGATGCTCCGGTGAGAAGAGGCGACTCGTGCGAAATTGATGGAGTAAAAAGGCGTAGGGGCAGACCAAAAGCAACTTGGGTAGAAACAAAGAGGAAAGACTTGATAGCTAGGAACATAACAGAGAACTTGACCTTGGATAGATTAGAATGGAAGAAAATGATCCACGTAGAACAACCCAACTAGAGCCAGGATTAGAGCCGAGTAGATTCCTTTCACCTTCTTCTTGAAATTTTTCTAAAGGATTCATTTAGCCGACCCCAACTAGTTTGGGACAAAGGCTTTGTTGAATTGAGTTGAGTTGAGTTGAGTTGAGATATATATATATATATATATATATATATATATATATATATATAGGGAGCTGATATTTCCGCTCCCCTTTTAGACCAATCCACTCCAAGTTACTTTTTCACCCTAGCAAATGACAAGAACACCCTTGTAGCATGTTCTATTATCTTCACATGCCAAATTTGCCCTTGATTGCTTCAAGCAGATGGTCAACGTCATAAGCCACAAAAACACATTGATGCCAAATTTGCCCCTGTTATCTTAACAATGACTGCATCAACCCGTTTTTGGTGGGGTATCCTATTAGAAAATCTAGAAGAGATCGTTATTTCTTTTAGTACATGCCAAATATATTTTCATGCATCAACAAAAATAATATGTTTATTTATTTCCAGTAAAAGACAAAAAAGCAGATGAAATTGTTGGTTGGTTGGTTGTTGGTGGGGTATCATTATTTCATGCATCAAAAGGGTAAATAGGAAAGTTTTGTGCAAAAGTAAACAAAATTCTTGTACAACCAGTGTTAGCAGCCACAGATTCTCATACATCAACGGAAAGTACACGCATGTATAAAAATCAACAAGCAGCTTAATCTCACTCAATAATCATGTCTTTGTATGCTAAAGTTTATAAGAGAGCCACCTATTTTCACTCGTTGTTTGGGCCAATCCTAAAACACCTATCTTCATTTCATTTTCATACGTGATATTTATAAGCAAGAGAAGAATGAAACCTAAAACCTAAAACTGAAATGTACAACTTATTTACGAAAATCAAAACTCCAACCGATTATATATAGCAACTCAAATTGGACCCTTTTTCCGAAGATATTATGAGGAAAGTTATCCTTTTAAAACATGAAATATGAAAAGCCCTAAACCCTTAAACTGAAAAATGTACAGCTTATTTACGAAAAAAAAAAAACTAGGGTTTACGAGTACAAAAAAGTGAAGACAAATTACCATTGAAATTGACATATGAAGGAATAGATGGTTGATAGAGTTCTGCAATTTGTTCTAAGCTATTAGTGCTAACGAGCTCGATGATTTCGGTGAGCTCCGAAATTCCTTCCGTTGAAAAACTTTGCTTCATTTTTGTTAGACCAAATTAGAAAATCAAAAGGACGAACATGGCGACATAGAGAGGGCGAAGGACGCACATGGTAGTTTATGTGCTCTGCTCATGAAAGCCATGGCCCATCAAAATAAAATCACAACATATAATCATTCTCAGTATAAGTTATCCATTGCTCGTTTGTGTTTTTGTTACGTTTTTGTGGCTTATGACGTTGGCCATTGCTCGAAGCAATCAGGGGCAAATTTGGCATGTGAAGATAACAGAACATGCCACAAGGGTGTTCTTGGCATTTGCTAGGGTGAAAAAGTTAACTTGGAGTGGATTGGTCTAAAATGGGAGCGGAAATATCAACTCCCTATATATCCTATGAATGTGTGCAATTATATATGCATAATACTCACCTTGCTTTTTTCTGTTTGTTGTCTGTGTGTATTTAAAAGAAAACACGAAAAATATTTTATTAATAAAAATTAAAGGCAAACAAAACCCTAGGGTCAAAATGACCTCAACATACAAATTCAAAGCTCCTCGCTCGGAATCCCTATTTGGAACATGTCCAAATGAGGGGATGAGGGGGCAGGTTCCTTTCTAAGATCAATAATTTCAAGTGCGACGCCAGCTAGCTTCAACAGGCCCAAGTTTAAGAGCCCAAGCAATCACATTACTAGAATCACCTTCCACCATGTGTCTCCCTAGCTTTGCCTTCCCTAGCTTTGCCTTCAACATGTATAAATTGGTGAAAAGATTCATTGTTCCAGTTTATTAGAATTTTAGACAACATTGGGGCCAAAAAATACCTTAACAATCTACCCTAGGTGATTTCTTGAAAAAAAACCCAAAAAAAAAAAAAAGGGGGAATGCCAGCCGGTTCTGAATTCCCATCAGAGGTTCCATGAAAGTTTAGTTTGAAGCAATCAGTGGGTGGGCGAGTCCATTAGGCCGTAGTTAAATCCAATCTACTAATTCCTGATACAATCAATCGCCAATCACATAGCACTTCTTTTCTTTCTTTCTTTTTTTTTGAAAATGATAGCTTTATATATTAAAAGAGAGACCGAGATGGTCGGAGCACAGCATAGAAAAGAGAGAACATCACAGTACAAAAATCTGGGATCACGGCGGGAGAGAATCAAAGAGAGCTAGAGAGTCCTTGGAAAGTCCTACTCTAGCTAAACCATCCCTGCCACCTAATTAGCAGAACGCCGCACATGATGAAACACAACCTCCAATGATTTCACCCAATCAAACATTCGTTGAACCATATATCAAATCTCCAAGGGGGTTTTTGAGGTCCATTGAGCCACCGAATAACATTAGATGAATCCCCTTCAATCACTACATCATTATGGAGACGATTTTTCTTGACAAACTCCAAACATTGATGCACTGCACGCACTTCAATCACATAGCACTTCTCCAAGAAAGAAAAAATCCAAAATGCTTTCCTTACAACCAACCCACTTAATAATAGATAGCTTAGTCCACAAGACAACAATCTGATATCCTTATAGGAACCATCAAAACTCCATCCATTTGTTCATTTATATGCCTATAAAATGGGGTACAGAGTATATTTTCCAAATAATCTTTCCTTTTACTCCCTCACAGACCTTAAGACCCTTCAGAAAAAACCTTTATAATAGTGTCCAAGGGAAACCCAAAGACTGTTGAAGCACTCAAGTGCACCCACCAAAATACTATGCACTGTTTGCAAGGATGAAAATGATGATCACGATCTCCTCCAAACACAACATACATCCACTCGCAAGTCAAAATTCATTGGTTTTAAGAATTTTGCATAAGTTTAGGTTGCCCTCAGTCTTCGTCCAATAAAAGGACTCCATGCAAGGGGTACCAAAGGACCACAACCCAACTAGTTGAAGACTCAGGGTTGTCGAATGCTAAGAGAGGGCAAAAGAATGATTTTACCAAAAAAATCCTCAAGGGTGCAAGGTCCAAATCCTTCTATCATGCTCACTAGGGAATGCACATATACACTCTCTACAAACCTGAGTACAAGAAAGCACTCATACTTATATTGTTTAAGGTTCCCTCCTAAATGACCAATCACAGACAATTGCTTTCCCAACTAACTTATACGAGCTCAAGAAAGCATAGAACAGTGGAGATATTCAACGAGGGCATTTTGTCAAAAGGCGAGGCTAATGAAGTTGCTTAATGAGGGGACTTTTATTAAACAATGATAGATGGCCTTAGGCCAAGTGCGCTAGAGTTTTAGTGGGCAAGTCGTGCATACTTCAGAATGTAAGAAGACCATCAATAGAAAGACAGCACCGTGGATGGCACATGGACCAAAAAACCCCATCGATGATATTCAATATGTTTGGTTAAATGACTATCCACTACCAACCTTTCATATTTCAATGTCGTTGATCCAACACAAGGAATCTCCCCAACGACAGAGATTTTTTATCCATGGGTTATCCATGGCTTTTTCCATCTGGTGGGGACCTACATGTGAAACATGTCTGAATAGGACCCTAGCCCAATTGAAGTAGAGACAGCAGTATCCTAACTTATGTATATGCAATCATATGTATATTATATTATATGTATTCTTTCTTTTTTCGTTGTTTCGGACCACCTTGGTCTCCCAGGCTTTGCCCATGTAAATGTACATGTACATGTATATGTATATGTATATGTACCTTGGTCTCCCAGGCTTTTCCCTTTTTTAATAAATGTAGACATATAATTGTTCATGTACATGTATTTGTATATGCATATGTACATGTACATGTACATGTATAAAGCATAAAGGATATAGCACATACACACTGTAACATATGTGATGCAGCGTAGGAAGAGAAGAATAGAGGAGAAGGATAGAAGAAGAAGAATGAGAAGAAGAGGAAAACCAGGAAGAATAGGAGAAATCTCAGAGAACTCAGTAATAATCTCAGTAAATCATCAAGTGATAATAAAGTCTACAACAGGCCTATATATAGGCATCAACAATTACCAAAAAAGACTACATGTCCCCAAAACAAGTAAATGACCAAAATATCCCTAATAAAGACAAAAAAATACCCAAAAAGTCCCTACGAATAACAAATAATACCCAAAATGTCCCTACGAATAATAAAAAGATCCCTATGGGGCCCTCTGAGTGCGGCCCCGCCTAGAATAAACCCGTAAGGGACGTCTACGATTCCCATCAATATGTAAACATGTGTTACAAAACAAGCAAGAAAAGAAAACTCTATATGTATATGAATAAAGCATAAAGCATATATACATTGTAACATAAGTAAACAAACATGTGTTGTTACTGTTACAAAACAAGCAAGAAAAGAAAACTCACCCATCATGTGATGCAGAAAGAATCCCCAACCCAGGCATCACTGCCAAACCTCGAACAGTATCTGCACAAGGCTCACATGTATGAGAAAATAAAGCAACATTGAATCTTCAAAGGGCTCAAGCAAGAAGATATATACATTTTAGAACAACAGAGAACCTGTGAGAAAAATTATAGCAACATAGAAATGGATGAGGTGCAACTGATCACAAATTTAAACACAAAAATCCAACCCTTTTACAGCAAACAGGAAAATGTCAAGGCTAAACATGTCTGGATACAAATGATCAGGTGTTTAGTCCAAGTCCATTCACATGATCCATAAACAAATAAACCCATCTAGATGGCATACATAGACCATGGACAAAATCCCTCTTATTTTGTATCACCTAGGAATAAAAACTGAGCAATCAAATGGAAGAAGGTGAATGCTCTTTAATACAAGAACAAAGCCAACAAGAGAGAGAAAGGCAGACAGTACTAATGATCAAAATATCTTCCTGCGATAATATAAAAAAAACAAAGCATAATAGCATAATATTACGTATGCATTTGCCTACACAGTCGCAGAATACAATGAACCAAAAAGGCTAGAAACCCATTATTCCCACCTAACCATGGTCATGAACTTCCTTGCAATGTTGAAATTGAAATGATATTCGTTCTCTATGGTTTTAGAAAGAGGAGCAGCCACAGTGAAGTTGTTACCCATATAGTTATTTCTTTCCAAAATAAGTTGCAATCCTCTATATGTTTCCCACTATCATGGAAGATAAAAACTGAAGCTATTTGAATAGTGTGAAACAAACAATTACTCCAAGAGCTTAAGCTTTGGAGATGGCGTTATTTAATCTTTTATACTTACACGAATAAGGGACTTCACTAAGTCAATTCTTATGGAATCTCAAATCAGATCATTTGCAATCCCCTTTACGTGTGGCCCCTCTTTTTAGAGTTGGCCTACATGTGGCACATGCTGCCCCTCTTTTGGTTTGGCCTTTACATGTGAATTTTTATTATAAACGAGTTTTGAACCCAGAACCTTTGGCTCTGATACCATGTGAAACAACTAATTACTCCAAGAGCTTAAGCTGTTGGAGATGGCGTTATTTAATCTTTTATACTTTAACAAATAACACTACTATTATTAGAGACAAGTGAATGGCCTCTCTAAATTACACAACTAAACTAGGGCAGCTTTTTGACTTGATGACTAACCAAATGCATGACACTTCAGAACCCTAATATCCTTATAACAAAAATGATGCCGCGCTCTTCTCTCAGAGTGTGCAGAAAATATACATTTAAATCTCCACTCAAGCCTAAAAAAGGAGTTGCAAACAATACCGTAATAAATGGTAGTTCTGGTCAACAAACGAATAAAGAGGCTGAGATGCACAAGCATCCAAAGAAAATGAATAAGGATGAGAACAACAGAATAGATCATTAATTAAGGTACCAAACAACAACAAAACTACAATGATGACCAAAGCTGATAAGATGACTTTAAGAAGTGTAGGGATAAACAGCAGCACGTATAATTCATATGACATAATAACAAAGTGCAACTTTTGTACTGATACAGTAAAGTGGAATATGTTACATCCTACATCTTTAGATTTCTAAAACACGTAAATAACAATAGAGCAATCATGCTTTATCCATTAAAAGCAACCTGTATTATTTTATTTTATTTTTAAAAAGCAATCTCTGTCCAGTCAATATCCATTTGAATAAAGTTTTTAATTCTGATACTCTAAGCATGCTCAAAAGTCTCTATGATACTAAAAGCTGTAACAAAAGAAAAGCCAGGGTTAATGACTTCATGCTTGACATTACCATACATGCATACATACCGGCATGCGACATATATATCTGAGAACTTTTAAGCCGCTATAAGCCTTAAAATACAGCACAAGAAAACACAAAGACCAACCTGTGTGACCAACAAAAGTATGTGCACAAGATCTCCCTCTCCAAAGCTTCAGTGATGAATCACTTGAACCTAGAATATCACAGAATATTATAAAAGATAGTAACAAATGAAACCAACAAGTTACCATTAAAAAAAAAATGAAAACAAGAAGTTCCTTCATAGAAATCATATAGCTTCAAGCATTTAAAAACTTCAAATGGCAAATAATAAAGTGCTCGCACTGTAAAGTTAAAACAGTCAAGAAAGTGACTGAATGGGGAACAGGTGAATGAAAAGACACAGTCTAAGTTGTTGAGCTGGGGAGGAAAATATCTCTCTTCCTGGCAGAACCACTTTATTAAGAACTCCATTGCCCAATGTCCCAACCTAATTCTTATCCATGTTTATGATCCCTTCCCAAGTCACAGATCGGATTGAGAAGATCCAAAAGAACTTATGTTGTGGAATGACACCCCTATCATCAAGAAGGAGCATTTAATTAACTGGGCTCAGGTGTGTTGCCCTAACGGCGCAAGAGGCGTTGGAATTAAAAAAATCGCATCCAAGAAGGTTTCTCCATTCAAGCCTCTGAAGAGTTTATTGATCCATCATCCAGGTAGTCGAGAATCATCCTTGATGAAAGATATCGGGATGAGATCATTTGAAAACCCAACCAAACTGAATTCACTCCATCAAATACTTCTATGCCATATCCCATATTGCTATGAGAACCATTAATAGATTATTCAATAGTTCATGACAAAAGTACTATAAAAAACTCTAAATGGAAGCTTAAATACTCCTCCAAATACTCTAAAACCAGAGTTGATGCCCGTCAAGATTTATACCCATTCCTTGTACAATTAAAAAAACCTAAAACAGCAATAGAAGGCCACAAAGAATTCTAGAGCGAAAAATAGAGAGAAACCCAACTGATGGGCCAAGTGTGGAGAACATGAGTTTATTAAACCCATTCGATTGGCCCCCACAATTCAAAATAAAAAGCAGATAATACTCATAAAAATAATCAATCTTTAGAGTTTCAGACCAATTAAAGTGGTGTGGGCTCCATTGCTGACCTCATGGCAACATGATTAGTAGGTACCCAAAAGTTGCACCCTTTTAACCTCCCTTTCCACCTATAGTCCGACCACTTTAAGCGGCTAGCAAAGCCAATCATAGGCATCAGGATTAGTTTGTTGTCAACAATTTGGAATCTCTGAACACAAAGCCACAATTTTCACGAGGCCTCTTCCTTGATGATGTAGATGACTAAAGGAATCATCTTACAAATGTCTAAATAAACTATATTGCATTCATGCTTCAAAAGAATAAAAGTTGGACAGGGTATTGCAAAATGCCCCAACAATCCCATTTTTGAACTTATGAAAGATCCCCCCAAGTAGTTAGTTGAAATTAATGGCAACAATAACCAAAGGAAGAAAAATGCATAGTTCAAAGCAGGTCAATGTCTTTTTGTATTTAGTCGAACATTTTATATTTGTAGATCTTTCTTTTTCTAATATATCTGGTTGGGGTCTTGCCTAACCCCGGCTTACCCATCCAAAAAAAATTAGATTTGATTTTAAGTCATATTGAAGCAAAAAAGATTTTCTGAATGACTCATTTGAGGCATGATTGTAAAGCAGAATAGATTCACTTAAGTTGCCAGCAAAAGACAAACATATGCATGACCAATTTGAATATATCAAAAAAAAAAAAAAATTACAATTATGCTCAAAAACCAAAGAAGATATAAATGATAACATATAATAGGCAACTTATTTCCTCAAACCTCACATTAGGAATCCGTGCTTCTGGGCCTTCAACTTATAACCATGGCTTTAAATTTCGACCGACACCAAAACGTACCGAAACCGAAACGGCCGAAACTTACCAAATTTCTGCCGAATTTTGGAAAAAATTATTAATTTCTTATTCCTTTACCAAATTTCGGCCCAAAAAACGACATTTCATGCGCCTTTACCGAATTTCGGCGGAAATTTCGGAATTTCGGCAAAAATTTCGGTTTCCCCCAAAATTTCGGCCAAAACCGAAATTTAAAACCTTGCTTATAACTAGTAAAAGCAAGAAAATTCAGGAAACACCAACAAAGGCAAGAGAATGCATCACAGAGTTAAAAAGACACCTGTAATAAGCTCGCCAGTAGGCATCCTAATAACTGCTTGGATAGCTGCCTTATGAGCCTCCCAAAACTCAACAGGTTGGCCTTTCCTCCACCGCCTTATAGTACTACAATACACAATCCGCAAAAAAAATGGCAATATAGCAGTTTTATCAACATATAACAAATAAGATCCCTAACACTGCATATTGAAGTAATCGAATTCCTTTAAGCAATCAATATTTGTTTACTACATTAGCATACAATATTATTAGTCAAACTAAATACATAGGTCTGTGACAAATTAACGTTAATAATCAAATAGTGTGGTGATAGAAGGGGACTCTCTCAATGTAATTAGGTGGCTTAGAAGTGCTCATACGGTACCGTGGAGATTTGCTGCATTATTTGACGAAATCCAAGATAGAATTGGATCCTCCTCGATATCCTACAACCACATAAGGCGCTCAGCTAATGGAGAGGCTGACAAACTAGCTACTGCTAGAGAGGGTGTACATAGGACGGGGGTAGCGCTTTTCGACTTCCTTCCCCCCTAGTCAGTTTCCACTTGTTTGATGTATTGCAGGTTAATATTCTTCTTGTAACTTTAGGGACCTTCTCGGTCTCTTTTTTATTTCAATGAATTCTCTCTTACGATTCAAAAGAAAACATTAATAATCAAATAGGAGACTACCTACAACACGAGTAAGTACAAGATTGAGAAGAAATGCAACTTAAAGAGCATAAGCCGTCCAAATGTAATGAAAACATTGACCTCTTTTTTTAACCTCCGCCTAGATTGCCCATAGCTCAAAAATCAACCATTTTAACCATCTTTGGCCATTTACTCTGTACTATTGGATGTTTATACACTGTCTTTTTTTATGGATCTTGATCGAACAGATTTTGCTAAAAAAAAATGGTTAGTCCCATATAAATAACAGAAACTAAGAAACATGGTAATATGATAGGTCCAGGTAAACATGGGACACGCGCGCGCATGCACACACACACATATGTATATGTATGTAAATTATGTTTGTGTACATGACGGGGATCAAATTCAGCAAGAAAAGGAGGCTCGGGCTATGGTGATGAAGCACGTACTGAAGTGGGTCCCACAGGGACCACCCACTAGATTTTGAATAAGTATCGAAAGGGGCACAGATGGAGCATTGTTTAGGCAAGGGAAATCCACGACTTGTTTAGCTTGAGTCAAACACGCACGTTCAAGAATGTTGTTAGAAGTGCATCTTTTTCCTTTGCAAAGATCCTATCTCTAGTCATTTCTAGGGCTAAAGTCCTTCCCTCCTTTAGTCTATACTCGGCTTTGGACATCAAACGATGCTGGATGGAGATTTGCTATAGTAGGGACTATGAGGAGATAGTCGCCTCTAGATGGAATCCTCCTGAAATTGGTAGATTCAAATTAAATTTTGATGGTTCCAGTTTGGGTAATCCTAGGCCTGCGGGAATTAGGGGTCTTCTTAGAGATGATAATGGCTCAACAAAGTGGGCCTTCTATGGGCCGATCGGTATTAAGGACTCTAATGAGGCAGAAGGGGGCGGCTCTTCAAGGTATTAGATTGGTGACCGACAGAGACTTTGGATAACCTTAGTGTGGAGGGTGATTCCCTCAATGTTATTAGATTGATATATGGGGAGATCTCCTCCTCCTTAGCAATTTTTAGAGGTAGTTGATGAGATTGTGACCCTTGAGGAGGGTCACTCTGTCCATTTCCTCCATGTTAGGAGATCGGCAAATGGAGAGGCAGATCAACTTGCTCGTGAGGGCGCGTCGAGATCAGCACTAGAGATTGTTATTTTCTTCCACCCAGAGATTTGTAGTATTGGATTGGTTGTTTTTCCCTTAGTTTCCATTGTACTTTTTGCCACCTCGACTCCCTCGGACATTTGCTTTCTAATGGGGAAAAAAAAAAACAGTCCATTCTACATTGCAGGGCTTTTGAATAGTTTCATTTATTTCATTATGCATAGTTGAGAAGTTATTATAAGTTAGTAGTAGGATAAGACATTCAGTCCAACTAGGATAGGTATTATTTGTTTAGCACAATTAGCCATTCAAAAAGGGGGGAAAAAACAATTAGGACAGTCACTAGATGAACTTGTAGGTTGTTGGGCTGTTCTTAGATTAAGCTGAGGTATTTCGGTTTGAATAGAAGTTGGTAAAAGACTATGTATACAAGGCTCGGGGCCATAGAAGAGAACGAAAAATGATGATGATTAATGAGATCTGTTGTTTTTAATAGATCTAAGTTTTCTTTGAGACTCCATCAAAATCTCTTTCTAAAACAGTGAGACGCTTTTCTAGTCAGGTATATGCGTGGTGAGATGCATGTTTTATCTTTATTTGTTATCTCAAGTCTTGTGGATTGTGTTAAACCTAGGAACAGTTTTTGTTGGTAGTCTTGTAGGTTTCTGTGTGTTTAGTTGTTTCTTCCTAGAATAGTGAGACTCTATTCTAGATAGACAGCCAATTTGTGAGAGATGAAAATCAGTAGAAGAAACCTGGACTTAAAAAGTAGATAACCACAACTAGGGAACAGATCTTATGAATAATACCAGTCAACAGATGATGAAACAATGTCCCCATTGTCATCTATTGTGAGACCAGTAACCTGGAGTTGATGACCCTTCATTGTTTGAACATTCTGCCCTGTTTTCAGATCCCACATCAACACAAGTGTGTCCATACCACCAGAAACAACCCCACCCTCTGGGAAGCTTTCATTTGGAGTGATCCAAGCCAAAGGACCAACAAAACTGGTATGTCCCACCATCGTTTTCGACAATATATATTTGTACTTTTTTTCAGGATCTGGAGACCAAAACCTGACAGTACTGTCCCTCGAGGAGGTCGCTATACCAGCATCACCACATACACAAATTCCGCGAACCTATGACACAATTCATCAGATAGCATATAAATCAGAAAGAAACAGGCGCTGTGCAGATCACCAACATCAACAACACTCTAAATAATTAGAAACAAAACGTGTATTACACTTGCAACAAAATTGCATGAATGCATGTGTAGGTGTATACCAGCATCATTACATTTACATTATACACGACATAAGTATGCAGCATGTGTATCCATGCAACAAAAACATATGCATTCATTTGCATAAATTGCATGAATGCAATCACAGTTATGAGAGCCTGGATTTATATTAAGTGTGATGTAAGTATACAGTACGTGTATCTATGTTGGAGCAACATAAACACGCATGCATGCATGTGCATAAATGGCGAGAGTGCATTCATGCTTAATTGCTTATATGAAGGCTCATCTACATATGGATACATGTTTTAAATTCGGAGGGCTAATCATGACCTACATGGCAAAAACACAATTGAAAGAAGCAGACATAAGATGTATGTAGTTCAGCAAAAGGGCCTACGTCCACGGGTGAGTCGGAGAAAGTTTCCACAATGCCCAAGAGCAAAGAAGTTACAATGGTTTCCCCTTGATCAATCTAACACCAACTCAATCAGACAAAACCCATACCCATATGATCCATGCTTCTTTTCTTTTCTTTTTTTCTTTTTTTTACTTTTTTCTGTTCTTTCAATTCTTTTTCTTCATATCCCTCCCCCCTTTCAATATTCATGTTTTCACTTTGCACAAATTAATATGATACATGCTGATACAAACTTTCCTCAACAGCATAAATTCGAGGTCCATTATCATAAGCATAGAGAAATTTTCCATTAATTAGGTTACAAATCAGAATTGCCAGCAAGAATGAGAAACAACGACAGTGGATTCTCTGTTCTTGCTACTTTCTTTAGCATCTAACTGAAAAGGTAAGTAAACAAACGATTATAAGATGATGGTGATGCGATTGATTAGGGCTACAGAAAACGAACTGTTTGCGAAATTGAGAAAACGGAGAGATGAACAGCAACGAGATCTACAAGTCGAAATGCAAAAAAAAAAAAAAAAAGAAAGATAATGATGAGATCTTACGTCGTCTTCGTGGCCACGAAGCTCGCAGCTGAGGCGATATTCCCCCAAATCTACCTCCATGTTTTCCTTTCTTCGGTCCCACGTTGGAATTGAAGCAGAATAATAGGTTTCTTCTCTACAAAGAAAGAGATAGAAAAAGGTTTTGAGAGAAAAACAGAAGAGAGGGTTTTAAGAGAAATGAAGCGACGAGGATAGAGGAGCGATTTCTATTGTGCGTGGGGTGCGTAGTACGCACCAGTTTGGATCCAGGCTCACCAAAATGGGTCCCACTTCTTGTGGTGAATAGGGCATTTTTTTTTTCCTGAAAAAAGGATACATATCGCCCCATTCTTCCTTGAACACCCACTCCTTTGCAGTGTAAGAAGTGTAGTCATAACTCATAACTCATAAAGACAGTAGAGGTGATTTTCAGGATATAGATAGGAGGAGGGTTAGGAATTAGGATCAACATATGGAAATGATTTTTGGGGCACACCCTATTTAGGCTGTGGCCCATCTAATGGACGGTTTGGATCATCCTATGGAGCAGGCCAAACCATACTTTTGATATAGTGAAGAGTGCGATCATCAAAAAATACAGTAGTGCTGATAACATTTCCCTATTTTTATTACAAAATACAATCTCCTTTTTAAAGACTTTTCTATGGTGTATGTGCATGTCACCGATGTGGATTTGCATTTAGCAATGGATGGTTGTACCATGCATGAACTAGTTGGAGACCCGTGGGCGAGAAAAAAAATGCTTTAAAACTGTTCTAACTAAAGATGCATTTTAAAAGAGATCCATGAGGATAAATGTTGATAACCCTATAAAAATAAAAATAAAACTAAATGTACAAACAAATTAGGAATTAATGGGCGAGAAAAATTATATTTGCAAGATATATATAGATTCGGGTAGTGCCACGTGGCATACTCCATGTTTAAAAAAAAAAAAAAAAAAAAACCTTTGCTTTTTCGGCTCCCCAAAGTGTAAGAGTATAACGACCTCTTCACGAACGATTCCCAAATATTTGCTTTTCCATATTTTAACCCATTCATTTCCATTTCCATTGTGACCGATTCAGTTCCCATTCATGGGTCTTTCTTAAATTACATCCATTCATAATTAAAATAAGCTGCTAAGCCGTTACTAAATTTATGGCTATATAATTTCCATTTTAAAGCTCTTTTAATTACACAATTTACGTATTACTAAATTTATGGCTATATAATTTCCACTCAATTATTACTAAATTTATGACTATATAATTTCCACTCAATTATTCCAAAGAAACAACCGGAAATTAAGAGATCATAACAAATAGAAGTAATGACATACCCAAGCTGCCTACTTAAGTACATATATTCACAAATAGAAGTCCAAAGACAAAAGATAAATAAAAACAATGCAGCATGAGTATGCTAAGAAACCAATTAAATGGTGATGCTACCATGCCGGATGTCATTCCAAACAGAACCTGCAAAGGGAAGGAAATCATGTTACAAAAAAAAAGGAAGAAATCTTAGGATGATGATCCACATAAGTAAAATAAAAAAGAACCTATTGGTTTCAAAATTTCTCAACATAGTAAAAAACAAAGTTTAAAAAAGAAAAAGAAAAAAAGAATACATTTCTGGCAGAGTTTCAATGCCTAACTCTCAACCCACCAAAAAAAAGGCTCGAAAGAACAAAAACTTTAGCCCACAAAAAAAAAACTTCAATATCTTCGTCCACAGGAAGAAGATGCTCGAGACTCCGGTTTTAGGTTTTCTTTTCCTAAATTAGGATAAGCCATGCGTCAATCAGTTTTGGAAAAAAAATTTGTTTCGTATTCTAGAGAGAGACGGATAAAACACCCCATTTAACCTTTTTGTTTCTCTTTAAAACGTAATTAATAAAGAAGAGAGAGATTATAGGAGATTTAATTGGTATAGGCCATGCGTAAAAGTCAGATTTAATAGCTTTTAATAGGAGATTTAATAGCTTTCTTCCCTAGAAAATACGGCTTTTTAAAATTGCGGGATAGAGGAGAGGCTGGAAGGTGGCACCACCACAGCTTAGAGGATTCCGCTTTACTTATATATATAGGATTAGGTGTAGTCTTCCATCATCAAATTAGTTCATAACATCACTCAATGGCGGATCCCACACCACAATGTTCAAGTACTAGTTAACATGAGGATGACTCAATGTATTATTGTCTAGCTGACCTTTTAGGACCTGTTCCTTTAAGATTGTAAGAACCGATTATGAACCCATAATATGTTATTAGCAGAATTTCGGAATGAGATTAGGGCCCGTTTGATGCCGAGAAGACTTTGATTTGGATTTCTCACATTTGCATCCCTTTTTGCATTGTAATTTGGATCAGATCAAATTCTTGGATTTCTAATTCAGCAGCTGACAGTGAAAAAATCAAATTTCTAAATTTGTTGTGAAAATAAGAAATTGGAAATCCACAGATCTGACAGTTTCCTTCACCCTCTTTGCTCCTCGACCTCTCCTCTCCACTAGGAAGTACCTCCTTTTCTCTCTGTCTCCCTCTTCATGAGTTGCCGGATCTATTCAATTTGTATTCAAAACTCAATTCCAAATCCAAATACAAAATGGGAGGCATCCAAACGAGCACTTAGGGCCCGTTTGGATACCCCTTGGATTTGGATTTGGAGGTGAATTTGACAAGCCTTTAAATTGGCGAAAATATACCAAAAAAGTGTTAAATGACTTAAGTACCCACATGACATTAAAAACTGATCAAAATACATCGTATTAGGTAAAATGACTAGAAAACCCCCGAGTCAGGCAAAATGACCGAAATACCCCTATACCAGGTAAAATGACAAAATACCCCCGAGTCATACAAAATGACTAAAATACCCTTATGACATAAAAAGGATAAAAATAACCTCAGACAGCGTAAAATGACTAGAATACCCCAATATCATGGAAAATTACTAAAATACCCATAGATCAAGTAAAAATGACCCATGGCTCATAAAAAATGACTAAAATGACTAAAAATACCATCATGAGATAAAAAAGATAAAAATACGCCATATTAGGTAAAATGACTAGAAATACCCCTATACCAGATAAAAATGACAAAATACCCTCGAGTCGTGCAAAATGACTAAAATACCCTTATGACATAAAAATGATCAAAATAACCTCATATAGGGTAAAATGATTAAAATACCCCAAGATCATGAAAAATTATCGAAATACCCCTATATCAAGTAAAAATGACCTATGGCTCATGAAAAATGACTAAAAATACCTTCATGAGATAAAAATGATAAAAATACGCCATATTAGGTAAAATGACTAGAATACCCCCGGGTCATGCAAAATGACTGGAATACACTTATACCGGGTGAAAATGACCAAATACCCTGAGTCATATAAAATGACTAAAACACCCTTACGACATAAAAATGATCAAAATACCCCCATATAGGGTAAAATGACTAGAATACCCCTGGATCATGGAAAATGGCTGAAATGCCCCTATAACAAGTATTTTTTAGTGCTTTTTGGTTTTGTTAGATTTTAAATTCAAATCCAAAGAGCATCCAAACAAAAAAAATTAATTTAGATTTGAAATCCAAATCTATATGTGGTCATCCAAACGGCATTATTTATAAATTTGTGAATTTTAAAATTCTTGATTTCGAATCCATGGATTTTGGAAATCCAGATTCACCCTTAAATCCAAATCCAAGGGGTATCCAAATGAGCCCTTACTGTATCATGGCAAATATATGAGACCCACCAAATGAACAATCTGAATTATTTATTCAACTGCCTTGCCATTGTGAGATGCTGATTAGCTATCATGTAAATTGACCTCGAATTTTAGCATGCATCCTGGGAAGACTTTTCGGATATCGAGTTGATGTGCTTCTTTGGTTTCGAGTGTCACCAGACCGGGCTCAATCACAGCCCAAGTGTTGGATAGCCTCGATGTATGGGTGAGCCTGATTACAATATCACTTTTTTGGGTCACCCTTGGTTTTGTCAATTTAGTTAAAATGGGAGTTATTTTATGATTGATTTACAGCTTTTCCTAGTGATGGCAAAATTTGGAATGAAGAAACATATTTGGAAGTATCAAATAATAAGTAATAAAAAGAAAAAGAGAAAGTAGGCAAGGCAAGAAAAAAGGCTTTTTCTTAAAGACTTTAATTTCCCCACTTATGTAGGTGGCTACCAGGAAATAAGTCCCGATGATACAATGCCTACACTAATAATAAGGGTTGCACCCCAAATTCAAAGCAACCAGTATGCCCTTTAGAAAAAATGAAAATTGCAGAAAACAATAAAACATAAGAGGGGACTGTTATTGTAGGGAAGAACAGAAGTTATTTTTCCCCACTGGTCTTTGTCGTCTTTTATAATATTCTTAAAGACATGAGACACCCCAAGATTTTCTTAAGGCACCCCTTCCCAATGGTAGAAGTGACCGTTGGACAAAGACCGTTATCCCAAAAGTTTAAACTTGTTTTAGACCGTTGGGTTATGACCGTTGGTTCCCAACGGTTCTTACCCTTTAGTTTTATTTATTTATTTCTTTCCTTCTTTCTTTCTTATATATATTATATTATATATATGAGGAAATGAAGTATGTGTAGCTGCACAGATAAGCTATCTGTGCATGGCTCACAAACCATAGTGGGGGCCACATTTTTTTGGGGATCCAAAGCATTCATTTGGAAGGCCCTTCCATGGATAGGGTGTGTACAAAAAATCAGCTATATAGGATCATCCTAACCCAATCAAAGTTGGAGGGGAAAATGGACAGACACTGGCAGGGTTAGGATGATTATAAAGGGCTGATTTTTGGTACACACCCTATCCATGGAAGGGCCTTCCAAATGAATGCTTTGGATCCCCCAAAAAATATGGCCCCCACTATGGTTTGTGAGCCATGCACAGATAGCTTATTTGTGCAGCTGCACATACTTCATTTCCTCTCTCTCTCTCTCTCTCTCTCTCTCTCTCTCTATATATATATATATATATATATATATATATATATATATATATATATATATATATCACCCAAGGCTAGCCTTATAGGCCATGCCTTGAGGGCCTCACTCACATGAGGTCTTGTGTAGAGAGCAAGACGAGGGGAGACTTTTTTATAGCCTCTCACATCACCTCCAACTTTTCTCCCAACCGATGTGGTACTAAAGAAATAGAGTTTTGCTTTGTTACTTTTACTCTTTCTATAGTTTTTGTCTTCACATAGCTTTGTTTTATTCAAAACCATTTTTTGACTTTTTCTTTTACTTTTTATTAAAAAATACACCAACAATCCCCCACTATTTTAAAAATAAAAAGTAAAACAATATATATCGAGTAGAACTGAAGCTACCATTCCAAATGATAAGAGGATGATTACCTTAATCTTTTCAATTGGAGTGTAATAGGTCAGTGGCAACACAATATATCAAGGGCACTGGTTCACATGGCGGTCGCGCGTTCTATTTACTTAGGTCATGTGCTCACCTCGTTTCGCAAGTGCTTTAGAACTATACCAGTCTAGTTCATAGGAAGCGACCCTGACTTTCACACTTGAATAGGCAAACTTATCAAGAGCGCTTTCGCAACAACTTATTCGCCCCCACCATATCTATAAGTATGTTAAGAACTTAGTTCAGCCTCGTTGACCGTTACGAAAGTAAACAGTGCATTTATCTCATAAATGAAATTTTAATAAGAGTCATCTCAAGTACTCTTATGATGTTTAATGCACCGGAAGTATAGCCTTTCGCTAAACTTCTAACAAGACATCACTTAATGATCTCATTTGAACTCCTAATGTGAAGAGTGATCGCGTACCATTCTGTATTTGAAAACTATCACCATTAGAGATTAGGATCTTACTCGGATGTCTTACTTACTGGTAATAATCCCATCTCCCTCGACGTTTCACATATTCAAATTCTTTGTAAAGCTTTAGTAAGAGGGTCTGCTAGCATTTGATTTGTTGGAAGATATTCCAACAGCACATTTTCCTTCTTATTTAACTTTCGAATATGATGATATCTCATTGAGATATGTCTGGATTCGCTTGTAAAGCTTGTTGCAAAATGTATTGCCGACCTGTTATCACGATATAACGATATAAGTTGTATAGGTTTCTTAAGGAATGGTATATTCCTTAATAATCGCCTCATCCATATGATATCTTTACCTGTAGAGACATAGAGATGTACTCCGATTCCATGGATGACATAGCGATACAAATTTGTTTCTCAGATGACCAAGAAACAACTCCACCACCTAAAGTAAACAACCATCCACTTGTAGATTTGTAATCCTTATCGGATATCCAATTTGCATCACAATAACATTCAAGTATAGAAGGAGTATCATAATATTGTAAACCATAATCTATTGTACCCCTTAGATATCTCAATACTCTAAATACTTCATTCCAATGATCAAAATTAAGATTTCTTGTAAATCTACTTAAATTATTTACTGCATAGGCAATATCAGGTCTAGTGCAAGTCATTGCATACATTAAACTCCCTATAATTTTAGCATTCTCTGGTTGATTAATAGGCTTACCACTATTTTTCTCTAATTTTTTATTGTAGTTAATTGGTATACCACTTGGTTCACAATTATAAAAATTAAACTTTCTTAACACTTTCTCTATGTAATGAGATTGTGTTAGAATAATCTTTCCATCTTGTCTTATTACTTTAATTCCCAAGTTCACATTCATAGGACCTAAATCCTTAATCTCAAATACTCGGGAAAGATAATGTTTGGTTTCATTTATTAATTCAATATTTGATTCAAAGATTAAAAAATCATCAACATAAAGAGTTATAACAACACACGAACTACTTGTACCTCTGGTAAACATACAACTTTCTACTTTATTACTCTTAAATCCAAACTTCTTAATTCCCTGTTTGAATTTTTTATTCCATTGTCTAGGAGCTTGTTTTAACCCGTATAAAGATTTGTTCAATTTACAAACCTTGTTCTCATGTCCATGTTCAACATAACCTTCGGTTGATCAATATAAATTTCTTCCTCTAATTCTCCATTTAAAAATGCAGTTTTTACGTCCATTTGGTGTATCTCTGGATTGTATATAGAAGCTAACACTAACATTGTTCAAACAATAGCTATTTTTGTCACAGGTGAATAAGTTTCAAAGAAATCAATTCCCTCTTTTTGTTTAATTAGCAACCAATCTTGCCTTGTATTTATCTATACTACCATCAGGGTTGAGTTTTTTCTTTAATACCCACTTACTTCTAAGGTTTTTGTATTGGGTGGTAATTCTGTTTGTGTCCAAGTATTTTTATCTTTTATGGATTTAATTTCATCATCCAAAGCAAGTTTCCATAGTTTTGAATCAGGAAGTGACATGGCTTCTTGAAAGTTTTTAGGTTCTTCTATAGTATATGTAAACATACCCGGTCCAAAGTCTTTTTCAATTCTTTTTCTCTTACTTCTTCTTAGTTCAATTTCTTCTTGTGGTTCATTATGTTCTATATTTTCTTGAACTAATGGAGCTTGAGTTTGCTCATCATTATCATCTTGTAATGATTTTCTTAAATCTCTTTCAATCTCTAAAGCATTAGCATCTTTTATTGTTAAATGTTCTAAGAGCTCAACATTTATAGCTTCTAGTATAGAATTAGATTCTAAACTTAGGAATATATAAGCTTTACTATTTTGGGCATAGCCTAAGAACACTGATTTTATCCCTTTAGAACCTACTTTAGATCTTTTTTGAGAATGATCCAAAACATAGGCAATACACCCCCACACTTTTAAATAATTTAGATTTGGTTTTCTATTTTTCCATAATTCATAAGGTGTTTGATTAAAACCTTTATGTAAAACTCTGTTACCAATATGACAAGCAGTTAGTATTGCTTCACCCCATAAATTAGTTGGTAACTTAGAACTTAGTAACATGGCACTAACCATCTCAAGCAAAGTTCTATTTTTCCACTCAGCCACTCCATTTTGATGGGAACTATAAGGGGCCATAACTTGATGTACAATCCCATGAGTTTCACAAAAGGTTTTAAATTCATTTGATAAATATTCTCCTCCCCTATCACTTCTTAATGTTTTAATTTTTCTTCCTAGTTGGTTTTCTACTTTCACTTTATATATTTTAAATTTTTCAAAGGCTTCATCCTTATTTCTAATTAGATAAACATAAGTGTATCTACTATAATCATCTATAAAAGTAAGGAAATACCTTTTACCTCCTCTTGTTTCTATGGTTTTGTTATCACATATATCTGTGTGAATTATTGATTTTAGGAGTCAACTCTAATTTGGCCATTTCAT
The DNA here is from genome assembly GCF_043159265.1 of Tasmannia lanceolata. Taxonomy (NCBI): domain Eukaryota; kingdom Viridiplantae; phylum Streptophyta; class Magnoliopsida; order Canellales; family Winteraceae; genus Tasmannia; species Tasmannia lanceolata. The sequence goes on from NW_027518681.1 coordinate 12,809,776, forward strand.
TTAAGGAGTTATAATTTAAATGTCCATGCCTACAATGCCATACATTACTCAAGTCACACAAATAATAAGAATCATCATCCATTTTATTCATAGTGCTTAACAGATACATCTTGTCCTTTGCATATCCCTTTCTGATAAATGATCCATTTTTAGTAATGATCATTTTATCGGCCTCAAATACAATACGACATCCACGATGACTAAGTAAGAATACAGAAATGAGACTCTTTCGAAGGTTTGGAGTATGAAGAACATTGTTAAGAGAAAGAGTCTTTCCAGAAGTAAGCGCAAGTTCTACCGTCCCTATGCCGATTACATTGCTTGATGTCGAATTTCCCATGTGGAGTTTCATATCATCTTCAACAGCCTTGTAGGATTTGAAAACACTCCTTTTAGGAGTCACATGGCAAGTGCAACCGGAGTCGACCCACCATCCATCATCTACATCAATAGTGAAGGCTTTTGAAATCACCGCGGACACATGATTGTCCTCAACAATGTTTGTTACATTGTCCTTCCTTTTACGGTGTCGGCACACTCTTGCATAGTGTCCTGATTTGCCACATACAAAGCAATGACCTTTCACATTCTTTTGCACTTTAGGATGAAAGAACTTCTTGTTCTTCTTCTTCTTATAAAAACCACCTTTCGAATTATTTTCCATGTTCTTCTTAGTAGGAACTGATGTATCTACTAAGTTCACTTTATCCACTTTTTTTATTTTTCCTCTAACATATCCTTTTCTCTTGCTTGTTCTTCAATTTGTAGATGTTGGAGAAGTTGTTCCAATGTCTGCAATTCTGACTTATGTTTCAACAACTTTTGGTAATCTTTCCAAGAAGGGGGAAGTTTACCGATTATTGTAGAAACTTAAAAAGTTTCAGATATTGGCTCTCCAATTGCTTCAATATCTTGAGCAAATCGAACTAATTCTTGAGCTTGCTCAAGAATCGGTTTTCCATCTATCATTTTGAAGTCTATGAACTTATTGATGAGAAATGATATATTCCCTACATCTTCAGTATCATACCTAGCCTGAAGTGCATTCCATAATTCTAATGCAGTTTTATACTTTTTGAATAGATCAAATAACCCATCACTCATTGCATTTAAAATCATACATCGACAAAAGTAGTCATATTCATACCACTTGTGTTGTTCTGTTGTGTATCCCCCACTAATCATTTCACTATTCGTTCCATCACCAGTATTCGTTCCTCCATTATTATTTGTTCCTCCACCATTATTTGTTCCTCCATTAGTTGTTCCTTTGGGATATGGAGTTTGCATAACATACGCCACTTGATGTAATGAAAGATGGAAGTGCATCTTCAATTGCCACCGTTTAAAAGTAGGTTCATCAAATCGTTGGAGTTTTTCAACATCATAACTTTTGCCAACAGATAATGCCATTTGGGAAGATTAAAGTCTTTAAATTGATGGCAAAATTTGGAATGAAGAAACAGATTTGGAAGAATCAAATAATAAGTAATAAAAAGAAAGAAGAGAAAGTAGGTAAGGCAAGCAAAAGGCTTTCTCTTTAAGACTCTAATTTCCCCACTTATGCAGGTGGCTACCAGGAAATAAGTCCCAAGGATACAATGCCTGCACTAAGAATAAGGGTTGCACCCCAAATTCAAAGCAACCAGTATGCCCTTTAGAAAAAAACGGAAATTGCAGAAAACAGTAAAACATAAGAGGGGACTGTTATTGCAGGGAAGAACATAAGTTATTTTTCCCCACTGGTCTTTGTCGTCTTTTATAATATTCTAAAAGACATGAGACACCCCAAGAGTTTCTTAAGGTTATGACCGTTGGGTTATGACCGTTGGTTCCCAACGGTTCTTACCCTTTAGTCTTTTTGATTTATTTATTTATTTCCTTCCTTCTTGCCCCAAAGTATTTCTTATCGGACCCACCATTGATCTCCAAATTCGAACAGTTAGCATATGTAGGGCATATCAAAAGTCACCATAGACTAACTTTCCTTTTTAATTCGAAATAAAGTTATCGAATCAAAGGGGATATTTTTTGGCTGCAAACCATAATTTTGGAGCATTCGTATCTCATTCCAACGCCAATGAGTGATCCATTGGGAGGTAATTAAGCTTGAAAATGAAGAGGATAAACTTTTCTCTAGGCATGAGATCCTAAATTCTAAGAGACGGATTGGAGGACCTTTCAACCTGTTGGTTTCACTAGGACCGATTGGCAAGGTATAGGAGTGATCGGTTAGATGGGCCCCACTCTCAAGAATAGAAACCACTACATACCTGAAAAAACTGGTTATATTTTTGTTATTGTGACGTGGTGGTAGCCGGTAGGTCCAATCACTATGAATCCCCATTTTGAAAATGGCATACCTTACTTTACCAAACACTTGTTAGTGTACTTAACACTTTCCTACTTGCAATGCTAAAACCCAAAATGTACATACACGTACCATACAACTGTCAGGTGCAAGCAGGATCAATACGAATGAATATGCAAAGGGGAGGATGAGAGACATGGGGGTACTCATCTCTCAATTGAAACGCTCATGTTCTCTCAGGGGTGTGTTCTTATGTTCTCTCAAGGGTGTGCATATTTTTAGCCTTTCTAGCATTTTCAACAATTACTGACTTTTCTTGATTCCAGGGATACATACCCCCTACAGTGGTGGTTGTTTATTTCAAACAAGTTCCCAGAGAGACTTTTTCATTTCCTTCAAGTGAGACTTTTTCACCTCCAGCATGGCCTATCATTTAGGTTAATTCGTTATTAGAACAAGGACCGAGACTAACGCATTGGGAGACTTTTCATCTCCAAAACTGGATAGACTTATTATCCCCATAATAGCGCGCACACACACCTCAGACAATTATCCTCTCACTAGGTGAGATATTGTCAATCACCTAATAAGTCACCCACACAAAGCTGATTCATCAACTAATGTGACAGACGCATCCTCTCCAAAGTCTCCAATGCATATGCCATGAGATTGATAGACACTAACTTAGAAATTCATTTTAAAACAAAATAATAATTATAACATAATTTGAAAATCAATGCATGTGGGTGCATACAATAGGTGCCTATGAGTTGTCATCTAAAGATCGTCACCGTCGCAGATCTCCGATCGAGGGACGATGGCCACATGATCCTACATACCCATGCCAAATTGGTGTACTAGATCATGAAGCATCAATTTTTGTGAATCAAGAAAGCATATCACGTTCAAGTGTTTAGTAAAGTATGCCATTTTCAAAAAAGATTTATGAGCAGGCTAATCAAGTCAATCTATTTCTTGTTGATTTTGATCTTTATCAATATTACATGGGAAATGATATCAGCACAACCATATTTTGATATTTTCACACACCATCTTGTCTTTTAGTGATTAAAGAACTGCCAAAAGGTTATTAAATTTCCCAAAAAGCTCTCACGAGTCACTAGCCAATAGTGAGATAAAGAAGAAAAGGCAGCTGGGTTTGTGCAAATATCAAAATATGGTTGTGCCATATCTTTTCCTTTTTAGAATAGTAAAGTCATTCGATCTTATTAATTTAATATAATGATATTATTGATGAAGCAATCTAAGTGTAGAAAAGACAGGTGGGTTTGTGCAAATATCAAACTATGGTTGTGCTGATATATTTTCCTTTTTAGAATAGTAAAGTCATTCAATCTTGTTATTTTAATATAATGATAGTATTGATGAAGCAATGTTAGTGTTCCATTCAAAAGATTTTAGATGACATCTATAAGGAGTTTATGCAACTCTAAGAGAGGAGAAGATGTCTCTTAACATTATCTAGTACGCCAACTTGCTGTATTTGTTTTGTAGTCACTTTTTACAAATGGAATATACCAGCATGGGTTTACCCCCCGACTCCGCAATGGCGGGAGCCTCGTGCACTGGGCTGCTCTTTTATACCGATATCCTTTAATTTACTACCTACTCCTGAAGTTATTAATTGCGAGGATAAGTGGGGTTGCAAACTAGCCCTCTATGTGATTGAAATGACAAAAAACGACCTCATAAATAACCAAAGTGGAGTGACAACTCTTTCCCACTTCAAAAGCATTGATTATGCATACATTCTATTGTGTTTGTTACGTTTCTTCATTCAAATCATTCTTTATGGTGTGCATCTCCTCTTTCATATCATCATTTACTAATGTCGGTCTTTGTTTATCCGTTCCTTTTGATGTACCAATACGAGAGAATTATAAGAACTAAAGCTTCATTTGGTTGCTCGTAAAAAACAAAAATCCATTGGACTTTTGTGGAAAAAGGGAGGTGACATCAGCATTACCTTGTAAGTCTTCCATGTAATTTTCAAGAGAATGGTGTTCTCTCTATTTCTCTCTCCACTCATAATAACACCATTGTCTAATAAATGCTCGTCCCCTCTCTTGTCTCCTTCCTTTTTCCACAAAAAATCAATGGATTTTTTTTACTTGCAACCAAACGTTAAGAAAGTTTTTTCCAGCAATCTAAACAGGGCTTTTCTACTGTGTGATAACTATATCATTTACAATTCCCAAGATTCTGTCCTTCACAAACACAAAACAAAATTGTTAATAAAGTGTGTCACTATCAATACAGGGTGTATGGGTACAATTTCCCTTTAAAAATACATAAAAATGCACCTTTATGGAAAGATTATCACCCATCTCAACCAGAAGTGGGCATCCATATAAAAACATGATGGACCCAAACTCAAATCACCACTCGCATGGGACATGGGTAAGATGCTTGTTGAAGGGTTTAAAGTTTCCACTCTTTTTATTAGATGATATTATCATTGCTTGGAGTGTTTTGAAACATTTAAGGGCAATGATAATGTCAGTTGAGAGTATTAATGGCACAACAATGCGTCCTGTGGAGAGTTGGTATTTCTACCTCAATGTGAAAACTTTCAACCCTTCAATTTTGTGGGGTTGAAGGGTTGAATACTATTTCCATGACAGTCACTATGTTCTGATATGTTATGTTGGTAGTCACAATTCTAAATTTAGGCCTTGCTTGTTTTGGCTCTGTTCGTTTTAGATTTTGGCAACCGCTTGTGAATCCAAAGCTGATTATTGGACTTTTCCTTTTTAGTCCAATAATCAGTTTTGGACTCACAATTGGTTGTCAAAATCTACAAATAACAGGACCTTTGGATTTTGAGAACCCATTGTGAGTCCAAAACTGATTATTAGACTTAAAATTACGTTTAATTTGTAAATGCAATGATGAATGGGTTTGGTAGCTACCCTTAAAATTAGGACTCCACCAATCTCAATTTGCCTAATAAAGAACATGGTATTTAGTTAGGCCACATATCAGGCAATGCATTAAATGACCATCAGTTCATGACAGGAACACCTCTATATCTTTGTTACAATGAGAAACACAGAGCTATTTTAGTACACATGACAAAGAATTGCAAAAATCATTTTCTGTCAAATAATTCGAACTCACCATGAATGTGTGCTCTATATTTCACTACATCAGTTGTTCAATTTGGTGGTTACCTCACCGTTTTGAACTGTCCAATCCAACAACTACTTCCTTTATGTGTCTCAGGCCCGAGGCTATCTCAGTTAGGTGACCATAACCACCCCATCAATTTAGAGATATAAATCACATGTCAAAGATTTGATAATGACTTGTATGAAAAAGACAGCATAAATTAGCAGTGGGGGATCACTGATCCAAACCATTTATTGATTAGGCGCAGAAGAACCAATTCCGTCTAGAGGGAGGAAAAGAAGAACTTGATTTGGCAAAGTCATGTGATAAGTTCAATCATTTATATTTCAACACCCCATCACATGAGACCCCTTTTTTTGGTTTGCTGTAGATGTGGATTTAATATCGAGGAGTTATTGTGTTTTGAACCCAAGACCTAACGTGAGGCAATGGGTCTGATACCATGTGAAACAAACAATTACACCAAAAGCTTGAGTGTTGGTGTTATTCAATCATTTATACTTCAGCATTCCCTTGATAGTGGCGTGCCCGGGTTCGGATTGCAATCCGATTCGGGTGTGCTTCCAAACGCGTCTGGACTCTGGACTTAGTTTTAGGCAGAGAGAAACATACTAGGCGTGTTGTGTCACTTGTGTCAACTTTTGGCCCGTGAGAGTTTTGTTCCATTAGATTGGAGAAGAAATTGATGGTTTTTGTCATGAGACTGGTTACCTCCAGTCCTCGATCAGTCCCTTGAAAGGAATAAAAAACCCTCAAACATAAAGAGATTTCCGGTGTTCATCCACCATTATATAGTTGGTGATGTGTCATTTTCCAATAGAAATACTTCTTGTGAGATTGGGAGAGTGATGGCCAATTGGGTCGTTCAGAATTGAGATAATTAGCCTCACCACAACCACTTTCAATTTATTTTCTTTGATCCAGCACATTGCCACTAGGCCATCGAGGACTCTATTGATTCTTTCTTCTTTTTAACAAAGTTACTCTCCAGTAATGACTTATCTAGAGGGATGTCATTATATATTGAAGGTTCCACTGAATTAAACTTGAACTCCTGTAGTTCTAACTTTATTTTTCCATTTGTAATCAAACACTAGAAAAGTAATAAATTTTTGGAATTTTTTTTTTTTCCATCTCTTTTTAGAAAATTATTGCAATCTACCCCTTTTGGTTTGCAGGATCTTTCTGGGAAAGCTTAGATTTTTTTTTCTTCAGACATCTCTGTTTTTCCATTGATTAAATAGAGAGCTTTACTTTATAATAATATCGTAAAAGTGATTGTGGGCTCAGTTGGCCAAAAAAACAATGGGCACACATTTTTGGATGATCCTAAGCATTCATTTGATAAACCCTAACACAGAGAGGGTGTGCCCAAAAAATCAGTTCCATAGGTTCGCCTTAAGTCTTCGATCTGTGGAGGTTAAAAATAAACAGATTCATGGAGGTTTATACCCGTCCATTTTAACCATCACAAATCAAAAGGGCTGGGATGATCCTATTCAGTTGATTTTTGGGGCACACCGTATCTATGTCACGGGCCCATCAAATGAATGGTTTGCATCACCCAAACAATGTGGGCTCCCATTGTTTTTGGCCGACCGAGTAGATAAGTTATTTGCTCGGCCCTCCACAATCACTTTTCCATAATAATATACCTCTAGAAAAGCTATTTCAAAATCATTTTTTCTCTAAATTGTGGAAACGAGAAAATTTTCTCAAGAAATTTTTTTTCCACAAGTAATATTTTTCCTGCAATCCAAACAGAGATGAAAAAGTGTGAAGAATAGAGCGGAGTGCCACTAAAAAAAAAAAAAAAAAAAAAAAGGTACAAAAAGTGAGTGCGGGTATCAATTCCCTCTTAGAAACTTCTAAATCTAACCGCGAATATTTGTAGATAAAATGAACAGAACCATTCAATCACATAGTGGCATTTTTATGTGTTTTTTTCTAACAAAAAATTAAACCGCCAGAGTCAGATCTGTCGGGTATGGAATGGGGTCCACCCTGATCATAAAATCCACGTACCACATGCTACGGTGGGCCCCACTCGACAATGAAATCTTATTCGTAACGCCAAAGCTTTTTTCTCATAGTTATAAATTAATGATTCTAATCTAAACGGTATATAAATAAAAAAACAAAGACCCTAGAGACTTGGAACTAGATCTCATCTTCTCATTGAACAACAATACCAGAGTGTTTGTGGTACGTTTTTTCTTCTTGATGTTCTTTTTTTTGGTTGTTTTGTTTGAATCTGGAATGGTTTTGGATAAGAAAAAGGATATGGGTATTGATTATCTTTGAAAAAAGTGGTAGAGATTAAATTTTCTTTCCTGTTTAGAACATGAAAGTGAAAAACCTTTGTGTTTTTTTCCAAGAATAGGGATTTGGGAGGTTTTTGGTTTTTGGGAAATCACTGCATCAAATAACACACTCCCAAAAGAAGAAGGTAATTTGAGTTTTTTTATGGATTAACACAGAAATATAATAACAGTTCATTATATCCAAAGATATTAGAGCACGTTTCTTTGTTTTTTTTTTTTTCTTTCCTTTTTTTAAATGTGAGTTGTTTCTCAAATCCCAACATAATATGGTGTTTTAATAAGAGTCAAAGTCAATGAACCATCAACCAGGAAAACAAATAGCATCTTGACTTTTGATTATTTGGGTTCCTGGAAAAATTTAGTCCAAATAACTCACTCCCAGTATAAGAAATATTTAATTGGAAAATTTCAAGTATCTAAAAAAATTTAAGAAGATATGTGTATCTCTTTCCCCCCAAAACTGTGAATTTAAGACATCCCTTTCTCTAAAATTGATTGCTTTTATAGGATTTAAAACTAAAAAGAAGTCCCCACATCCTCAAAATAAAGAACATAAGGATATTGGATTATCTTGGAAAATTAGCTTGGGGATGCATTGATTTGTTACTGTGAAAAGTTTTGACAATTTTTGGGTATTACTTCCTCTTTAGTCCTACAATGTGTTAATAATTGTTTGGTTTCATTCAGAATCAGTGTTTCATGTTTGTTTCGGAATGAGTTCCAATACTTAATTGGAGTGCCTTTTTTCTTTGATTGAAAAAACTCTACTCCTCAGTATTTGTTATATACATAGCGAGATGCTTTTTCAATTCTAAGTAGATTTTTAATGATGTGATGCATTTTGGCCAATTGAGTTCCAATAAACATCTTGGCCAATTGAGCCCATTGATTGTAATTTCTACCTCTGAGTCTAACTATGGTGATCATCATAGCTTCCCATAATTGATACGACTTTCTTCTTAGACTCTTCTTTCTCCATTACTCACTCCTTTACGATTCCTGATCGCAAATGATAATCACACTAAGCATTCATCATGGAAAGGGATAAAAATAGCCAACCTCAAAACTGTTTGGATTTCTCTGCTACATCCATTGTTGTCCTTCATCATTAAACCTTGGAAACTTTCCATGAGATGCTTATGGAGAGTTCCGATCAGATTTCAGATCGGAACCCTCTTTGATGCCATGATAAAAGCCAATAACATGAGTTCGAAATACGAAGAAAGAGTTTAGAAGAGAAGACATGGAGGGAAAGATGGAGAAGAAGAAAATGAGAGAAAACAGAAAGAGAGGATATAGGATGCCCGTGTATTTAAGTGACTTAAATCCACTCTTACAGAGTGTATTTAAGTCATATACAGATCAAGTTAATCCATATAAAACCCCATGACTTAAATCTACACCATACTATGGTGCATATAAGTCGTATATAAAGTTAAGTCTCCACATTCTCCACGGGGTTGCCTTTGATCAAAAGGAGAGAGTTGTGGGGAATGGTTTCCTGGCTATTCTCTATGTGGACTCGTGGAGTCTCCTCCACAGATTCCCTCTCCATTTATAAAGCTGAGGTTGAAGGATAGGAGGTTAGATATCAGAAGAACAATGAACAAGAAGGGAAACATGACCACAACAATTAATGGTTTCAAGAAGAAAATGGTAAAAAGCATTTGAATATGAGGAGTGGTTACGAGTAGATAGAAAATAAGGTTGTTTCTTTCTCACTCGACTCTTTAAGATATCTTCCTTTAACTTAGATTTTTTTTTTGACTTTGCTACCAAGGAGATTCCAGACATCTATTCCTAGCGTGGATGGCCTATAATCAGATCTAACTCCATTCAACTGCCTCACATCCAACACTTCATGCATTGCCACCAAATGAATGGCTACTTGCTATTGATCACATCTTGGTTGCGGATCCACTTCTGTCCGTCATCGTCAAGGGGCCTATCTTGTACTTTCTCAATCAGAGCAGAGAGGTTCCCTCATCTTCAGTGGATATTGGCTCCCGATCATACAAATTCTTTCTGTAGCAAGGACCACATCACATATGCATGAGATGGTTTGCAACTTCCATCTTCGGTGTACATTTGATCGCATTCATTCGACAATGCACACATGCTGAAGAGATGTAGACATCTTTACTGTTTTTGTACTCTCTTCACCAGTCGAATGACCATTCTCCATTATGCATATCATCGCCTTACACAATCTTGATTTGTGCTCTTGTCGTTCAGCCATCTCTAACTGGTGGGACCCACCCACTGGCTCGCTGGTCATTCTTCGACTGAATGAGAGCAACTATTAGTGTAGAAGTCAGACTAAACCTTATCATGTAGAGGAATTTTTCATGTGTACGAAACTTTGTCCAACCATTCATATCGTCATTCAATTACCTTTGAACTATGAGAGATGGCTTGGTGGTCGTTGTTGCGGTCAAACGACATCGTCTGGCTGCCCTTCTGTCCAAACCCGGCCACCACATGGTTTGCCTCCATGGAGCGTGTTGGTGGTTGGAGAAACCCTTTTGAGTTTCATATGTGGAGGAATAAGGTACCTCCAAACTCAAGTTGCTTGGTTGTCCTGAGCCGCACTTCTTTTTTTGAGAATCATTTTGAGTGGTCTCAAGCCCGAAGAACACATTTCTAAGGGCTTTTATTAATGCACTATGTGGGCCCTTTCCCACCAGATTGCACAAGCATCATACATTCCCCATCCTCATCAGACAAAATTGCTCGATGCAAGGCTTTATCATCACCGTACATTCCAAAATGGACGATCAAATTGTTGATGATGTATGGTCAACCTCAATATTCGGATTGATGCCTTATCTCAGTTTGTCAACCTCCATACTTTGCATTAATGACTGCGGATGACATAACGGTTTAAGTATTCAATATTCATATGTTGAGTTAACGACTATGGTTGATGTAAAGGTCATTGGACCTCTTGTTGATATCTGAACAGCTCCTGCACTTGAGGGTGAAGCTATGCTCTCAACGTTGGAATTTTGTGTAGTGAAGAGTTCAGGATTAGAAATATTTGTCTGTTAACTTTTTGTTTTTCAGAAAATGTAATTAATGACTAATAGTGTTGGAGAGATGTACCCATAAAAAACATAAGGGGGGAAATTTTGGCATATATTGTTACCTGTAAATTTAATTTTCTTTACATATCATGCCACAAACTTTTCTCACATGCTAACCTCCTTTCATAATTATGTAACTTTCTGTTCTTAATTAATTTGTTCCTTGTTGGCATTTTAATCAAACTGATGCTTTGTGGTTATTTACGATAACAACATAAGAGGAAAAGTTATGAAATATTTACAAAAATCTATATTTATCTTTCTTGACAACTTTATTTGAAGAAAAAGCCCCCATACTAAGTGTTCAATGTTGCTTGGCCTTTTTCAGTAGCATATTGAAGTGCATGCATGAAACAACAATATTTTGGTTAAGATGTTAGTAGTGATATGAAATTACCAGAAAACCTCTGGGTAACGGTGAACTGGATAGTTTACATATATCTTATGTTTGTAAGTTGCATGGAATCTCTTATACCCATTTTTGTAATGTAATTTCATTTTTTCTATGATCTATTATAATTTGTGTATTAGTTTAGTTAGACTTTTTTTTTCTCTACTGATTGAAGGGGTTTTAATTTTATCTCGGGTGTCGCAATGTCTACTCTGTTTTGGTTTTATGTCATATAGAATATGGCATTATTAAATCTCTCTCACACATCATGTGCAGGGCAACTTATTTGTGTGCTGTTAAATATATCTGAGTTTTTATCAGCAATATGGCAGGGCATTATCAAATGCCCTTTTGAGTGGATCCTTTGGTAAGATGCAACTAAGGACTCCGAGGCTTTGATGTCTTGCTGTGAAGACTAAAAACCAAGTGACTTTAAGCCAGATTTGCCTATCATGAATGGTTCAAGTGCTAGAGAGGGCGAGCCTTCACACAAATCCCAGAAGCAAATGAAAGTTAATGGGCACCTTGATTCAGATGAGAAACTAAGGCACCGGCCTTTGACTCTTGCTAGAATTATAAGGGGTTTATTATGTTTAACAGTATTCCTTTCAACAGCATTTATGAGTTTAGTCTACCTCGCCCCTGTGACCACTCTCATGTTGCGAATTTTCAGCATACATTATAGCAGGAAAGCAACATGTTTCCTATTTGGTACTTGGTTAGCTTTATGGCCTTTTTTATTTGAGAAGATAAACAAGACTAAAGTGTTTTTCTATGGAGAGACTGTTCCTGCAAAGGAAAGAGTATTGCTTCTTGCCAATCATAGAACCGAGGTTGACTGGATGTACTTGTGGGACCTCGCAGTGCGGAAAGGTTGCTTGGGGTATATTAAGTACATCCTTAAGAGTAGTTTGATGAAATTACCCATATTTGGCTGGGGCTTTCATGTTCTTGAGTTTATTTCTGTGGAGAGGAGGTGGGAGGTTGATGAGTCATGTATGCGCCAAATGCTTTCAACATTCATGGATCCTCAAGATCCCCTATGGCTGGCTGTTTTTCCAGAAGGCACCGATTTTACGTAATTTACCTATTCTCTCTATCTTCTGCATTTTTTGTGTACATGTTTGGTCCTTTTGCTTCTAAAGCTGATTGTTTTTTCAGTCCAAAAATTATTCTGCTTGTCCCTCAGGGCTCAAGTTCTGTTAATTTTCTTACAAAAATTTGTTCTGAGCATGGTTTTAAATTTCGGCCAAAATGCCGAAAACAAAAATTTCTCCTGACCATGGTTTTAAATTTTGGCAAAAATGCCAAAATTTCGGATTTCTGTTGGGACCGAAACTGAAATTTCCCAAATTCCGAAATTTCGGATTTCCCAAATTTCGGCCTAAATTTCGATAAATTGAATTTTTTTTCAAAAAATAGTATTCTGGAAAAATTAATTAATTCTTTTTTTTTTGTACTGAAATTTAAATTCATGCCTCTGACTCCAAAAACTTCAATATTTAACCATCGGTCTCTTTTACTGTTTTGTTTCTGTTTATCTTCCTAACTATATTAATCAACAAAAAGAATCTTTGCTCAAATGAAATCTGTATTAAAAACATGTTTTACGTTTCCTGAATCATTGAATATTGATACCACTTTTTTATTGTTTTTATTTGCAGGGAAGAGAAGTGCATACAGGGTCAAAAATTTGCAGCTGAGAATGGGTTGCCCATACTACATTATGTGCTTCTTCCAAAAACAAAGGGTTTCTATGCCTGTGTGGAAGCACTTAGGAGCTCCCTGGATGCAGGTTGTCTTTTTCATCCTCTTTTTCTTCTTAAATATACTAGACAGTATTGTTGAGAATTTATCACATTTGGGTTAGAAATATTTCCACGCCATCTAAAGGTGATGCCGCCTATTTCTACCAATAAATCCAGAAGTTACCATTGGAATAGAAGTGATTTCATTGAGTGATTTCATTGACTTATTAAAATACAATTTAACATGTTGAGAACTCTTTAAAATCCTCGAAAATCCCAAGGATGATTCCACGAAGTGTAACCTCATCAAAGTTGTCAATAAATGCACCTATGGTGATTCTCATATGAAACTCCTAACTCATGGATCTTTGTGCATCTGGTAATACAAACAAAATTTTGGCTACTAAATGTGATGGGGACGATCCTTGGCCACATTCAAGCAAGGAAATCATCCCATGCTCTAGTTTGGTTTGAGTTATTTTAGAAAATCTTGTTTATTAAAGTTAGTTTTCTAATTGGCTTTAGAGTCCTTTAGAAAGTCTCGTTGGGCGTTAAGTTTGTATTTTAATTGATTGAATTAATTAGGATCAGTTTCCTTTATTTTAGTCTATATAAGAAAGTGTTTTTTTTTTTTACTATTCTATATAAGAAAGTGTAAGAAGATGAAATAAGCTTTTTTAGCTACTTGTGTTTAGAGTTTAGAGTTTCTATTTGCCAAGGAGTCCAAGTCAAATTTTCGTGGGGTTCCCCACCTCTATAATGTAATGCCTAAGGGCTTATTGGAGATTTTTATGAATGAATAAAATTAAGTGCTTATGCAAAGATGTGGGCATGAAGTTTTCTCTTCTCCTTGTGGGATGATTGGAAACCCTAGGGTGTAAAGCCTCATGGGACCAAAGGTGTGGGACATTTTCGTATAAAGCCTCATGGGACCAAAGGTGTGGGACATTTTCGTAAGTTGGTGTGATTCCAACTAGCAACTTTCTATCATTACTTCTATACTCTCTGTTTCTTCTCTTCATCTTTGATCCCCATATACTAATTTCATCCTTTTATTTACGTGTGGATTGGATTACCCTTAGACCTGGATTTAACATATTACAAATCCTAAATTGTATATTCTAAAAATTGATTCTCGATTTCTCCATAACTGAAGTCTGAAATTGATCTTAATCTCCTTAAGATTGAAATTCAATTTTCTGATTTTCTTGACCATTGAATTCCAGAACTGTTATGCAAAACCTCCAGATATGAAATCTCATCAAATTGGGGCATCCAACTCGGTTTGAATCCAGATTTGGCCTATCCAATCCTTCATGGATAGTTCCACATGGTGGGCTCTGTTAAGCTTAATCTGTGGCAATCTTGGCCAGACTGGCATAGGAAGGTCGTTTTTGGAGACAACATTGGAGAAATAAAGTTGGCTTTTTTAGCCTTATAGGTATTCTGGACTCAAAGAAACGTAGAGCCCAACCATATTTGGAAGTGTGAGGGTTGTTTCAGAGGAATCTAGCCTGAAATCAGTGAACAGAAATCTCTTGGTGAATGGGGATCTCTGTAAATGTTTATTGCACAGGATTTGAAGAAGAGTTGGGGTTCTTGCAGGGTTGTGAACATCATTGTGGAGACTTTGACTTTGGCAGGTCTAGTGAATGCATCATTTTGCTCTAACATGTGGTAGGCAAAGAGGTCTTATGTACTGCAAAATAAATCAAGACCAATGTTATGTATAGGGAAAGGGTGGTGAGGACCAGGGAGGTTGCTATGTATTAAAGAGTTGGTAGATCATACCTTCATTTATTGCGTACCAATGAGGAGGGTATGCCAACTTTTTTTTTGTTAGCCTTTTGGTAGGAGATGAGATTTCCTGTTTAGGGTGCAATGCCTTTGAAGAATGAGTGGGGTGGACCTTTTAGCTAAAGGGCTATGAATCCAATGAATGTTTATTCTCTTCGCTATATTGTTGGAGAAGTTGAGAAATGAGAGAATCTTAAATGATATGGTTTTAAGGATTAAGAAATAGTGGTGTGTTACGGGAACCAATGTAATTTGTATTGATTCTAGGGGCTCTTTGTAGGCATTTTATTGCCAATTTTCTCTTTCTGCTTATGTACTGGGACCATGGTTTTAAATTTTGACCGAAATAATTTCGGATTTCGGTGGGAACCGAAACCGGTATTTGGCGAAATTTCTAATTTCGCCATTTACCAAATTTCGGCCAAATTTTCGGTCCGAAATTTCGAGAAAATGCCTTTCTTTATTTTTTTTTAAAAAAGCATTACAAAATTTCAGCCGAAATTTTGGAATTTCGAACGTGAGAACCAAATTTCGACCGAAATTTTGGTTTTTCGGAAGTCCGAAACCGGTACCGAAATCGAAATTTTAAACCTTGACTGGGACATCTTGTCCCCCATTTTAGCTTAATAAAATTCTTTGTTATTTTTCAAAAAAGAAAAAAGAAAAAAGAAAAAGAAATAGTGGTGCATTGGGTGTTAGGGAAGAACAACTTTAAGGGCATCAAGGCACAAGCGTTGAAGCTGAACTGCAAATGCGTGGAAGAAGCCAGTGGTCCAAGAAAATGCAAGGAAATGATTTCTTGTGAAATGCACTGGTAGGCTTTATTAGCTTAACTTCGAGCAAGTTCAATGGGAAACCAGGGCCAGTACACCTATGGTTTTCAAAGAATAAGGGGAAGGCAAATTAGCTTTCTTGAGTCCAATTGTATTCAAAGTCATTTGAAGCCGAGGCTTCATCATTATTAGAGGGTTTAAGAGGATTTAGGAGGCAAATAAGGTTGCAGACACTGTAGCTAAAGGGACTGTTTTTATGTATTGGGCAAACTTTGCAACTGTTATAGCCATTTGCTTTTAGCAAATTGTTGTTTATCAAAGAAAAAAAAATGAAATGAGCTTGGCAAACTTTGCCTTTTGTGTAACGGTTTCCTCTGTTTTTTCTCATTTGCTCAACTCAACTCAACTCAACGAAGCCTTTGTCCCAAACTAGTTGGGGTTGGATAATGAAGCCTTTCTCATTTGCTATTTACTAAAAATAAACAAATGGTTAAAAAAACATAAGAAGAAAAGCTCACCATAATTCAAGGACTCTTTGGACATCTTTTTAACTAGAGGTGAGGGGCAAATAACAAAAAAAAATCATGTGGTTTATGTCTTTTAGCTGATTACTGCTTTTGCAAATGATAGGGAGCTATTTATATTATTAACAGTACCAAATTCTCATTTGATTTTCCTCTGTTAATTGGCTTTACCTTTTAACGGGTCCACTTATTTTCTGACATTGCTCTCTTTTTGTGAATTTTCTGCAGTTTATGATGTAACTATAGCATATAAGCATCGCTGCCCGCATTTCATGGATAACGTCTTTGGAGTGGACCCATCTGAAGTCCACCTTCACATTCGTCGTATCCCGCTCAATGAGATACCAACATCCGAAGTTGAGGCTGCTACTTGGTTGATGGAAACATTTCGGCTCAAGGACAAATTGTTGTCAGATTTTGGAGCCCAAAGTCATTTCCCTCATCGGGTATCAGAAGGGGATCTTTCTATGTTGAAGGGCCTCCTTAATTTTTCTGCGGTAATTGCATTTACCAGCATATGTACATTTCTTACATTTTTCTCATCTGTCTGGGTCAAGATGTATGTCGCTTTAAGCTGTGTTTATCTTGCATCTGCTACCTATTTCAACGTTCGGCCATCACCAGTTCTAAGCTCTGTGAAAGCCTTGTTTTGTGGAAAGAAATCCACTTAGTGATTTGATAATGTAATTCGGCTATCAAGATTTTCAAAGCCTTGTTTTGTGGCAAGAAATTCAGGTAGTGATTTGATAATGTAATTGGGTTATCAAGATTTTCCAGTTTCATCATGAAATATTCTTGGTTAGGTACCACTGGTTGAATTGTTTGGAAATTTTAGTCATCTTTTAGATTGAGAGAGTTCAGAATTCACACAAACATATTGGGTTCATACCTTAGAATGGTGTATCCATGTGCAGGGATTTTCTTTGCGACAGTGTTAATAGTCCAATTAACAAGTGTTATTATGCCGAGTTTTCTGGAACCCAGGTCGTGAAGTGTCGGGTTAAAGCTTGCCAAATGCTACCTGATGCTATGTACAGAGGAAAAGTCAAGTATGGAGATTTAAAATCTCAGATATTTATGGTACTTGTTTAAAGTACGAGTTATTTGTTTCTCTCCCTGGTTTCATAAAGAAGATCAGCATGGTTTCTTGGCCCTAAATTTCTCTTAATAAGATATATCAGTTTATATGTTTACCTTCAAAAATATACTAGAAGAAGCTAGCAACTCTACAGTTAAAAAATGTATTAGAAGCGGCTAACAACCTTACTATTCTCTTGAATTAAGGAAATACTTTGGTACTCTGCATGGGAAGTAGTATGTTATCCTTCATTTTGCCTTCAGCTTAAATGTCTTTTGTGATTTATTGATCCCCAGTCCCCCACCTCAAAAATAAACTAAGTTCCATTTATTTTTAAGAAGATAAGACAAAATTGGAAAAGATATATTATTGAGCTCCACTTTAAACTGTTGTGATGGTGTCTAATAACCAGACCCACATAACTTTCATTTGTAGACAGTCATCTCTGGGGTCTGATTGCTTTGCTCACATTTTGCACCCAAGCTTTACAGGTACCAAAGGATCTATATCTTGAAAGAATTTCTCAAATTATGATTTCTTAAAGGGCAGTATTGCAGTGAGATTTGCTACCCCTTGTGTATTTTTTATTCCTGGAATGTCGACTGATGATTTCATAATCAAACTTCTTACCATTCAGCTTCTGCAGTGTCATTTACATTAGTTTATAACAATAATCTTGTACGGTTATCCTTTCTCGACGACTATGGTTCAGTACACATTCCTTAGGATGTTTTTCTTCAGGTGATCCGTGTCCATCTGATTTCATCAACACTTTATGTGATCAAAGCTTAAATTTATGAACTTGAGTTTTCCCTAGCTTTTGAAATGCTTTTGGGGTTTGATAATTTATTTATTTTTGGCTTTTCTTTCGTACCATTTCTTCCCTATGTTTTTGGTCTTGTCTTGAGGCCCTCCGATTTCATGTTTCTAGCAACCAGCAACATAGGTCATGACCCAATCTCATTGTTTGATTTTGTTTATGTGGTTTCTCTCTTGGGGGGTTGTTTGATAACATATCTAGGCATGCCATTGCCGGTTTATTAAACTCTTTTTATATGGTATAATTAAATCACTCCATTGCAGGTAATATCTATCGACTCCCTTTTATCTGGCATAACTCTCTTTGTTTCATGTAATCAGAAGCTTATCAATGAGATGAAAGATGTCTTCCAAAATTTCTGCTGGTTTAGTAGAATATCGCCTTCATCTCTTCAAATCAATAGAGGTTTTCTCTCTATAACGTTGTGATTAGGACCTCAGAGGCCATCATTGCCTTGACTAATTGAATTCTTCCTTGTTTTTCCACGTTGGGGCTCATCTAGTTCATATGCATGACCGTCTATGGGCTATGGTTTTATTAGATGAATCTCTTCCTACAACTGGGTTCCCTAAAAAATGGACATTACTTCTACTGCTTCGTGAGCCATCTCAGAATGTTGAGACCTTTCAGAATAAAATTCCATAAGGCCATTGCGAATGTAAGATTGATTCACCAAATTACACTTGGCTTCCTGATACACTATCAGCTTCTCCAAGCTGTAGACTTCTGATGTCAAAGTTCCTCTTTATTGGTCCTGAGAAACCTCAGACAAAAGGATCCCCCCCCCCCCCCAAAGTTCATAAGGTCCCTATGCTAACTGGGCTTGAAATAAGTTTTGGTAGTGCTTGTAAAGGTAAAGCAAGCATTACCTGCATGCTCGATCCAAAGCACTGTTTAAAAACTCCTTGATTCAATTGCCCAAGACCGAGTTTTGCTCTACCGACTCAAATCAAAAATTCTTTTGACCTGTGAGAATTAATGAAAATTTGTCTACACCAATCATGGACTCCCCTGGTCAACTTCTGACCTCGGCAAGTTCTTGTATGATGAATCCAAGATTTTAAACATTGGTCTAGAGTTTTCTTTTGACCTTGGCAGAATTTTAGTTTGAATTCGAGCTTTTAAACATTGATCTAGACTTCTTAAGTTTTTCATCAACATCACAAATGGGTCTTTTTTCAATTGGAACCGACTTACCCAACACATGCCTAATTGATTGGATTTGGAATTACCATTATACAAAGGAAATAAAACAAAAAATCAAGCACGAAGAGATATGACTAGTTCAATAGGGAATAACTAGATTATCTACAACATTGAACTGGGGATTGCATTGCATTGTGATCGTGACCTTGGCGGGTCCCCACTTCAATTGATCTGAACCGTCCCCTTGATAGGCCTTGCTTTGGTTCTTAAATGAACCACCAAATCAGCAATCAAATCCTAACATCTAATGTATATATTGAGATCGTCTAAAAACTACCTAAACATGTTTCCATTGAAAGAGAAATCACTTGCACAAACATGATTATTTGTAACTAATGTTGAATTTAGCTTTTAACTAATGAGAATGGGTGTATTAATCCAAAAAAGGGGGTTTCGGCAAACTGAGAGATGTGGGCCACTAAGTTGTGTATGAGCTGAAATTCAAACTGATCGGATGACTGGCGTTTACTAAAATTCAGGATAACAGCAAGCTGGGTTTGTTTTATCCTGGGACATACTTGCTATCCTATGTTCAAGTTGACCTTTGTTCCTGGATATAATCTTACCGGAAGAAAATTGATGAACAGTGGACATGATACTTTCAGGATAAACTAATCCAAGTAGGGTAGCCAATCCTAAGGACAGCTTATCCAAGGATTTCATTTACCAACCATGTTGAACAGCCCCATTATATTAGCATCCTCACAATCTTGACAATCTTCTATGATCTAATGGTCTATTTGTTTTCCCTTCAGGATTGTTTTGATCTAGGGCCCACTGTGTTACACCAACATGATCTGGACCCTTCACTCATGCTCCCCACTTTAGAGATTCCATAATCTAAAAAATGTATTCATACATTAAACCTAGATTCAGCTTTTCATTTTTATTTTTTTGCTTTCCCCTTTTGACTTCATTAGTTATCTAACATCAATCCATTACAAAGAAAGAGAGGGAAAAAAATAAGTTCAGAGAACAAAACAACACTAACCCACCCATAAAAAAAGGGATGGAATCAAGAAAAAAGAGGCTTAAACCAAGGCTACAAATTTTGGACCTTTGGCCACCCTCTTCAGTTCTCCTCCCCTTCACCTAAACATGCCTCTTTTACAATTTCTTTTTCTTCTCTATTTGGAACTTCCACGTTGAGAAGCCCAACTCAGTACACACAACGCCCAACTCCTTTAGGATTTTGGGACCAAGCAGAAGAAAACCCTAATTGTGAGTGTGCGTGTCTAGGACATGCACACTGCCTACAACAAAAACCCTAGAAAAAAAAATATAAAAAGGAAAAAAATTACATATATTTTACATATATTTCCCTTTTAAGGGCTACCCTACTACGAGGAAGAGGAGTATAGGCTCTTAAAGCCACGTACCCACCACGGCCGTATCTCACCGTAGCCTGTGCACTGCCCCTCGCCATCCTCCTCGCTGCTGAAGAGGGTCTGGTCTGAGCAATCAAGACATGCCCCACATGCTGCATTGTAAGAACGACATGCCGAGTAACATACCCGAAGCCTGTTGTCTCCATCCTTGTCGCACCTTTGTATGGAGATCTACACGCCAATGCCGATAATTGTCACACAAAGTAATTACTAGTTTCATTGAAATAATTTATAATTTTATGGTGTGAAATATTTAAAATTTTGAAATGGAGTCAGAAACTAAAAGCAGTACTTTTAGAAATTGATTTCTGAATAGTAATAAGGCTCTGTTTCTTTCAACGTAAAATTTGTTTTATGTTGTAAAAATGAAAATAAAACAAAATTTATGTCCATTTTTACGTCGAAAGAAACAAAGCCTATGGAAATGAGTGCATTGTTAGGAAAAAAAAAGTACCAAGTTCCAGTTGATTACAAAAAATGCCAGATACACAGTTTTACTTCATTTTCTTTGTTTTTGAATCACTGACCAACGGCCTCCTCGGAGAACACCAAAATAAGGCCTTAATTGGGACATTAAGGCCTCCTTGGACGCCACTAACAATATGATTTGCAGACAAATATGAATACATTAATTATTATTTGCAAATAGATTATTCCTTCTAGATATTAGGTGTAAATATGATCAGTAACCTTATATGCACAAATAATTCTTAGGCCCTGTTCGTTTCAGGTTGTGACAACCGATGGTGAGGGCCCCAACCGATTATTTTCAGATTGTGACAACCAATGGTGAGGGCCCCAACCGATTATTGGCGGTTGTCACAACCTGAAACGAACAGGGCCTTGGTGGTATCCAAAGAGGCCCTAAAACTTACCCTTGCTAATAGCTGAACTCCAAAACTAATAGGTCTAAATTGAGGGGGGAAACACATACCCAGCAAGCGAGCCGCTTGGCGGCAGCAGCACAATAGCCGTTGTCGAGTATACTAAACAAGGTGCGACTAGCCGGTATTAAGCGGTTGTAGTTGGGCATGACAACGGCTGCTTCAAGCTGCTGCAATATGCTGGGTTCGCTAGGAGCGCAGTGTTGGCCGATGATATCCGTCACCAACACATCCCCGCAAACTGAAAGGCTAGGCAATAGCATGGAGCTGTTCTGGCACGTGTAGCCGGCATAATCAGAGCAACGAAACTCACACACACCATTGTCACAAACTCCACCGTGCAAGCTACACTGCTCGTCACAAACAGCTGCCATTTCAAAAAAAAAAAAGTATTAGAATCTATGATTCTTTTTTTTAATGGGAGGTATTAGAATCTATGATATACAGAGACAGACGTGGATACAGACATGGGAACAGAGAGATGAAACATTTTCCAAATTCTAGGATATAGATATGGTTACGGTGTTACATACCGTGAAAGAAGATACAAGATACGTATAACCAAAACATTATAAAACATTAAAACTTAACTAGATTTAACTTCAAGATGGAAAAGACTCCCATATTCAAAATTTAATTGTAAACAACACTAACAAGTAAAAATCAGGATAGTTTCAAGAGATTGACATGTTTGAAATATAATAGTTATTTTGACCAACATACTCATCTATAAAGTATCGGGCCTGGCACAGATATCTTTATCGTAACGTGTTGGACACAAAACCTAGGCATGACACAAGTATCAAGGGAGCAGACGAGAACTACTGATACTGAAGCAGAATAAAAATGGAAAATAAGCCCTTCAATGGCCCCAACGAAGAATCATGAGATTTCTGGGAGCTACACTGTTCGAGTAAAATAATCATGTAACTGTAGCTGTACGTTACTCAGGCTGGAGATATGAGTATACCAACACAATCTTTCAAAAGCATAATGGAGCAATACCTGTTGAGCAATCGATGCCAGTGTACCCATTTTCACATTCGCAGATCCCATTTGAGTTGCACTTGCCATGCCCATTGCAATTTGCAGCACAAGTGCCTGGAAAGAAAAAGTTTTTTTCATAATCTCAAAATCCAGTTACAGAATATAAAGGCTTTTATCAGAAGCCTGCACATGCATACCACAATGGAAAAAAGAGGGCAATGGGGGTGTGTATTGAAGAGAGAGAGAGAGAGAGAGGGTCGTTTGGCAATTTTGCAAAAGAAAAAGAAAAAAAAAGAAAAAAGAAAAAGAAAAAAAATAAAAATAAATAAATAAATATATACATAAGGTTCCAACGCTCAAGCTCACAATCCTTTTCCTCGTATGAGGAATATGTTCGTACGCTCAAGCTCTAATAGGAAATGGTGCGCTTGAGTGCACCAATCACATGGGTCCCACAATTTCTGTGAGGATCCAAACCATTCATTTGCAAGGCCCTATCATAGATAGGGTGTGTACCAAAAATCAGCTCCATTGAATCATCCTAACCCCTCCAAAAGTGGAGGGCAAAAATGGGCAGATTTGTGGTCTGTCCATTTTGACCTCCACAAATGGATGGGTTAGGATGATCCTATGGAGCTGATTTTTTGTACACACCCTATCTATGTGTAAGGCCCTTTCTAGTGAATGCTTTGGATCATCCTAACAATGTGGGCCTCATTGGTTTGAGAGCTCAAGCTCACCATAAGGTTCCAACGCTCAAGCTCACAATCCTTTTCCTCATATATATATATAGAGTTAAGTGAAGCTACACATACATGTAGCTAACTTAGCTACACCGACGGCTTAAAATACAGTGGGCCCACATTGTTTGGGTGATCCAAACCATTCATTTGATAGGCCCTCACATTGATAGGGTGTGCCAAAAAAATCAGCTCCATCGGATGATCCCAACTCTTCAAACTGTGGAGGCAAAAATGGACTGATTTGTGAAGACTTTTACACGTCCATTTTTGCCTCCACAAGTCGTAGGGTTGGGATGATCCTATGGAGCTGATTTTTTGGGCACACCCTATCTATGTGAGGGTCCATCAAATGAATGGTTTGCATCACCGAAACAATGTGGGGCTCATTGTATTTTAAGACGTCGGTGTAGCTAAGTTAGCTACACGTATGTGTAGCTACACTTTTCTCATATATATATATATATATATAAAGGTGGTCTGCAAAGCTAAGAGAATTGGTTCAAAAAGTGGGGAAAGGCTTCGATAAGTAAAGCGGCGCAGGAGCAAGTTCGGCTCCACTCACGTTTAATGCAGTCATGGCCGTTAAACCCTGGAAAGCAGTAGCACCGTCCATCAATACAATCTCCATTGAAATTACATGAACTGGGACATTGGCCATATAAGGGCACTGGCGAACTGCTACATAGTTCATGATACGCTGGGCAGATCAATTCACCTACAACACCCAGAAAAATGAAACCTCTCAGTGAAGGAAGAAAGTTATAGTTTAAACTTCAATCCCGAAACAGATATCTGCAGTTACCATTGAAACCAGGAAATTGAACTGGTCCACCAGCTTCAGGACATACTTTCCAGATCCCGTCAACAGCTACCTAATGGCAAATGACCACTACTGTGTTACAAAATAGAGATATTTACACAAGAACCATAAATTTGAAATAAATTCAAATGCAAATTCAAATTTATTTGAATTTAGCAAGCAACCATACATGCAACTAACTACGCAAGGACCTCAATATCAAGGTTTAAAATTTCGGTTTCGGACCTTGAAATTTCGAAATTTCGGTCGAAATCTGGAACAAAAAAAAAACAATATTTTATTCATTATTAAATTTCGGCCGAAATTTAGGTGAAATATTAAATTAATATTTAAAAAACAGATTTTTTTGTCAAATTTGGGAAAAACCGAAATTTCGACTGAAAATCCGAAATTTCGACCGAAATAAATGACCATTTCGGTTTTGTGTAGTTTTGGTGTCGGTCTCCACCGAAATCCAAAATTCGAAATTTAAAACCATGCTCAATACCACATAAGTTTTCAGCTTTACACATTAGGAATACAGGTTTCTTGTATACGCCTAGTCATCTTAGGGTCCACCAAGATGTAAATAACTATATCATGGGATTTGCTAGGGACATTCGCAGAAAGGCATTTCGCACCTGGCTGTTGCTTGAGAGACCAGCCACCTCAGATGAATTAAATAAAACAAAATCTGCTGAAAAGTGAGCCTCTGTGGCTGCTCTCTCATGCAACAGCCAGCCGTGAAATGCCTTTCTGCGAAAGTGCCTAGCAAATCCCATATATCATACATGATCTTGTCATTAAACTCTCAAAAAATGTTAGAACGTAAATATCTAACTTATGCCCGTGGTGGCCATATCAAAACTGTAAACTCCTAAGTTTCATAGTGAATCTGATGAAAGGATCAGCATAAAAGACTCAGTTTTCTGGGAACAGTAAAACAATCAGTTGAAGAACCCCTCTAATGCAGAAGTGCCAATGACATCAACATACATGTTTTCCAATTCCTACAGACTGCAATAAAAGTTTATATATGTAGAAGTTTTTGAAATACAGTACCACTTTTCAGATATTAATTGTAATAGGCCATTCAAAAGCAGAGGATTTTACCTCTAATGAGTTGCTTACGCATCGGTGCTTGTAACAACCATTCCCTTGTGTCATAGATCCCCGAACAAACCCAGCGCGCACCAAGGACGAAGCCATACACCTATACAAGTAGAGAAATAGCATTAGAAATACTGAGGCTGAACAAGTTATTTAGGAATTTTGGAGAATGTTTCAAATTGTATCACACCTAGAGTTACTTCCACGCACTTCCCCCAACATTCTGTCAGGTGCCCGTGCACTGTTTGTGTCAGTACATGAACCATCTGAATAGGCAACAAAATACGTGCAATAATCAGCCAATGATGACTGCCCACCTGCATTAGCCAATAAAAGTAATTAATAACTCCATACAGTTGTAACAGCAGACAAATGTCCATTTCAGCTATCAAAGTCATCATCTTATCTATAATTATTAACAATATTACTATTACTACGACTAGTTTTCTTATTATATTTTATTATTATCAGTCATCATACAAGTAAATAATATATTCGCAATTAATTAAGCTAGGCAGAAAATCTGGATGATTTGAACCTAACAAAAATTGGTGCAATTGATCACACCAATATTTGAAGAACCAATCATTTCTATTTGTATGCATATCTGCTCTGACATGTCCGGAAAAGCATAGACCTACACACTAAATAGATACAAGAACATATATAAGTTCTGATATATCTAGCCAAAAATAAACTTATTGTAAGACCATGGACACCAATGGAAAGCATGATATGGGTACATGAAACATAAGGACCTCATATACATACAGTACAATCATGCATCCCATATAGCTGAAAAAAGGCCTTGACAGGGTCCTTAACTTCCACAGAAAGCCAGACAGGTCCAGAAAATATTGAAGACACTATGAGGCACACTATTACCACAGCATAGCGGTTTAGACATGAGTCAATGGTCTCATTCAGTCTCAAGTGTCAGTGGTCCCCTGACTAGACAGGTCGAGACCCTTGTACTCGAGTGTGTTGACTAAAGTTAGACTCAATGTAAATGTTATTTTTACTTCATTCAGGCTTGGTCCCGGTATGCCGGTCCAGTCTATTTTAATATTTTGTATGTAGATTGGGACTACTGGTCCCGATTGCCATCTCAATATTAATAAAATATATCAACTTTCAAAAAAAAAGAAGTTAGACTCAATGCCAGTTGCAAGGTGCTACCACCCAATGAATGGAATGGTTATTAGCCCATTATTACAAAATTTCCCATGTAACATGAAGAGATTAAACCAGCTAATTCATCCATTCAGCAGAAATACAAAGAGTTTACTAATTAAAACCGTTGCTTGGATAGATCATAATACACTCTTAACCCTAGCTATGCTAACTATCAGGACAAGCTGTGCAGGAAATATCCAACTATATTCCCTGAAGACCAGGTATTCACAAAGTGCGTGCAAAAAATATTTTCATCCATGTTGGCTTGAGAAGGACTGTAAATAGGCATATGAAAGAGACCTTTGTTGGCTTGTGGAAAGTAACGAGCCCATTGCGGCAGGTCCCCACTATAGCTTACAATTGGGCAGTATCCTTCCGCCTCCCTGTTATATGTACAACCCGACAACTGCGTGGTGTTACAATGGTATGCCCCCTTCCATTGATTGCAAGGAGATGTAACAAACTCAGTTCCTTGATTGTGACCCCAATCAAGGCGGTCTGCCATGCTATAATTAGCCTGGTACCATCCACTATCCTCTAATAAAGCCAACGTCATTTTTGAAACTACAGATCTTGTATCCACTGACCCTGTCATGATCTCATTCATAAGAAGTCTTTTCTCCCAGTGGGACCCTGAAAATAAAGCATGTGAAGTGTATTGGTGATGGTGCACTAATAAATGCAAACACTTAAGGAAATACATCAGTCATATTAATTTCTAAGAGAGGATACCCGATGTACCCCGTCCTCCTCCATCTTCCAGCTCTAAGCCAGTAAAATTCTCAGAGAAGGCCTGGAAAGGAAAGACTCAGTATCAAGTGTACGCTTCTAGAAACATGGAATTCATAAATGGAGTCGAAAAAAAAATCTTAAAATTCACAAGAAACCCAGTTCGAAACCACACTTTCATTAACCAATTGCTGAAGAATTGTGGGTGGCATGGGACTCTTTAAACATGATTGTGTGGCCACAGAACTGAGTCTGGAAGCATGGTGGATGAGTCACATTGTTGACAGGATCGTGATACTTTTTATAAGCAGAAATTTTTATTTCCACATATTATTTGTGGGGCTAATAAATTAGCAGATGTCTTACCCACGAGCAGTGTTCATGGAGATTCACATATTCAGGGGTAACCTCTACCCCATTGTCATATATGCTCTTTTTGTTGTTTTTATTAATAAACTCCTGTTATTTTTAAGGAAAAAATTAGAAGTCTTTAACCTACTCCGTAGTGATATCTTGAATGCATGATGACACGTGGAAGCACTACTCGGGTCACCATCCGTCCAAGTTTCTCATCCATAGATTGTACAGTAACCTGCAAATACAAACAATGTATCATCAAAAGTCAAGCATGGTCAAACACTCGTGCAAATAAAATGGATTGCAACGACCAGAAGGCTTTGATAAGCTTGTTTAAGGCCAGAAACTTTTGATAAAAAATAAGAATGGGATTCAACATAGATGAATTATAACTTTTTTTTTGAATGGTGCATAGATGAATTATAACTAGAGGCAATTAAGACTTTTATTTTTGAATGGTTAGGGTATAAATCTGTAAAGTTGAATGCTTCCTCCTTACTGATATCATTTATTTTAAATATGAGAAATGAGAATAGATAAGAGAGGTCTGATGTGAGTCCATTAGCATTCAAAGCAAGTCATTGCCTATTCAAGGCTTATCACCTTTGCCAAGATGGACTGTTAAGAGGCAATAGTGAATTAATTTAAGACCAAAACGTTTAAGCCTTAATTTCTCTAAAAATAGGTTCATTTTATCATGTTTTTACGAACCTAGGCTATTAGAATTCAAAATTCATTTAAAATAACCCTTCAGAAAGGCCTTGTAATAAAGTTCTCATAACATAATACAACATCAATGCAATTTGCTTAAAACTAGGCCCAATTTGATGTTTATGAACTTTATGGAAATATCCTTTAGCCAGAATTCATCTGTTTGAACTTTGAATCATTTAAATTCAAACTGATGATTGAGAATCTTACATTCCCTAAGTATAGCAAAACTAGGCTGGACAGGTTCATGTTCTGTCCCTAGTGGTGTGCTACTTTTCGAGGATTAATTCATATTGCGCTCCCTAAACCAGTGTCGGATCATCAGCCCCTTCAAAATCCTAAGATGGGATTGTGGGGGCCCTCTCCCTTCCATTCTGATTCAGCTTGGTTTAAGGAGCCTTCGCTGAAAGAGAATCTTAGAAATTGGCACGGTGAAGCCGAGGGACTGGGAATGCTTTAACTAGATTCAGCCAGAAACTCAAATTAGTTAAAGTTGAACTGAAAGCTTGGGCTAAGGAGGCGTTGAGAGAAGTAGATAAAAGGAAAGATAACATCTAGAGAAGGATCAATGGTCTTGATGGCATTTGTGAGTGCGGTATGTTATCAATGTGGTTAGGCGGGTGAGAAATGGCTTTTGCTATTCTTGAAGGCCTGTGGAAGCCATTAACAAAATTCTTGTTGGCTGAGCACTCCTTTGAGAATTGGAATATCTGGCGACCAGCTAGTTGCAATGCAGATCTTCTTGCTCATTTCGAAGTTGATAGAGAGGAGTTCTCGACGTTTGACAGGAGCTTTTGACTTTTGATCATCTCCTCGTAGAGGAGTTTTTCCTAGTTCTTTCTATGTTTCTCTGTAGTTATAGTTTTCTTCCTTTTTGCAGGCTGCATGTATGTTTCTCTGCCTTTTGCTTTCTCGAATGAGACCCCCCTGGTACTGTCGTTCTTCTTGTTTTTGCTTAATGATATTTCATCATTCAAATAACGCAACGTAATACCAGCTAGTAGTAAAGAAATTTAATCTAAGCAAAAATCACCTGAGTACGTCTTCTTTTCCTCTCATCCCGAAAATGTGAAAAGGCATGAGGATCAAAGCCTAGAACATGCATGACCTGAATAGCAAAAAAGCTCTAATCAGACCTAGTAACATACCATAAGTAAATAAAGCACTGCATTTATTTCATAAAGAAGCTACCAACCTCGTGTATTAGCGTAGCTGAAAGTAAAGTCTCCGCTTCAGCTGTCAAGTGACGTGGAGCAACATTCACATGTCCTACACAGACCCACCAGTATAGAGGCATTATTAATTCAAAATTCAGATTGATCTGGCATTACATCCTTGGTTAAAAATGACCCTTTCAAACATTACTTCAACTGAAACTATACCAGCAATTGCACGGCCCCATTGATCACGCTCACATGCCACTGCCCATGCAAGAGTGTTGCCAGTTGTAGGTCTTGTAGTTACCAAAAGAACTAAGTCGGCATCAGAAACACCCTCTGCAAAGAAGAGATACAATTGGTTATGCTTAAATGAACCAATTAATCCACTTACAATGTAAAGCCCTTCAACCATTTAAAAAAAAAAAAACTCAATAAAGCCTTGACAGTGCACATGCAACAATGTAAACAAGACATTTGCATGTTTAGGACATGAGGTGCTGGGCACAGTGACCTGTGAAAACATGCCAGCAAACACTTCTGCACACTTATATGATGGCACCACGAAGAAGGTCTATATCAAACAATATTTAATTCATATGATAACAAATAGATAAATGTATCCAGATTAACAGAATCACATCTAAACTATTTAAAAATCCCTCGTCATAAAAGTTGTGTTGATGCATGTCTAACATGGCAAAAATACCTTCTACATATTCACGTGGAAGCTGTACACCACCATCCTGGCCACATGCAGAATAACCACTTAAGCGTAGATTTCCCTTTACAGGCTCAACAGCTAAGGCTCGTCTGAACCAGTCAGCCGTCTGCCCCAGTGCCTGCTCAAAATCATTTGGTCTCATTAGAAAGTAAGTTAGTGTGTCTAGTTAATCAACAACTTTCAAAATAGAGTAAGACAAATGACAATCTCCATCCTTTTATTCCCCTAATAATATGTTTTCAACATAATTACATCTCGGCTTTTCAAGATTCTCAGACTAACGAATATGAATGACAGGCAATGCATAAAAGTCCAATTGCCTGTTCGTTTCAGATTGCGACGACCGATGGTGACGGCCCCAACTGATTATTGGCACATAATTGATGTAACACTAAACAGAATGCTTTGCATGTGGATGGGAAAATTGGATTGAAAAATGCATTTCCATTAGAAATATAACCTTCCGAAGGCGATGCTTCTTGTCCTCCTCAGATATATCCTCCAACGTACAATTGTACCAGCAATCCCCCAAAACAGGAGGATCTCCATGAGGATTACAAGCAGGCGAGCCAGGAACTGATGTCACAGGAGGCTCTCCAAGCTGAAAAGAAATAATCACAAAGTGAACAAAATACGCATAAACCCAGTGCCACACTATGAGCCATTTAACCCATTCAACCCACCTTTACAACATCTCCAACAACTCGGCAATCTCTATCTGAAGAATGCCCAACAGCATCATAATTCAGATATATTCTGATGGGCTGTCTTACATCCTTTTGCAACTTCAATGATTCTGTAATTCCAAGTAATGTCCTTCCTTTGCGACGATGCGTTCCTGAGAATTCAGACTCTTCATAGACTTGAGGTGTAACAGAGTACTCCTTGTGACCAGGTTTTCGCCTCTGATCTAGTATCTGATCATGGATGCAAGAATGAGAGAGAACTCCTCGTAACCCTAGTTCCGGACCTCGTGAATGTACGTGTTTCTCTTGCGATTTGGCATTAGTGTCTCCAACCCAGATCAAAAGCAATAAGATCTAAAGCAGGAAGGAGATAGAAAGGAAACATCAAAATATGGAAGCAAAAGGGAGCTTCAGTTGAATTAGGGTTTCACTGTTAGCTAAACAAAACCCTAATTCCATAACAAAAATCTCCAACCAAAAACTCTTTTGATCTCTAAATGAAAGGAAAGTTAACAAATATACATGCATTAGTAAACCGTAGTGACAAATCAAAATCAAGTGAAAGTAAACCCTAATTTCATATACAGACCAGATCTGCTGTTGAGATCCCCCAATTTAACAGAAACTAGGTTTCTACTCTTATCCTCAAACCAAACCCTAATGTCATAAACATCAAAAAGCTCAAAATTCCACCCTCAAATTCAATGACTACAGAAACCTAAAGAACCTCTCATATAAGAAATCAACAAAAATAGAATTTTGTAATTACCCACTTAAACCAAACCCTCATTCCACAAACACAAACCAAAATCTTCAGAATAGAAAGAAAAAAAAAAACCTCAAACCAACATGCAACTAGAAATTAGCTTTCAAAATCAGAAAAACCAAAAAAAAAATAAAAATAAACCCCACAAATTTACATTTTTACCAGAAACAAACCCAAGCCAAAAATAGCATAAAATCTCAAAATCCCCAAAATCCCCCTTTATTACAAGCAAAAAACACCAAATTTCACGGAAATATAAACAGATAAAAAATGTCATAAACAAAACTAGCAAAAATAAAAGAAATATGAACAGATTTTCAAAACCCTAACCATGAAGAGATTTTTAAAACCCTACCTCGAAAATGACGGTTGAAATTCGAAACCCACATCTCCCCAATGCCTTCACCTCCATTAATTGAGGTATATGTGGAGATGTAAACCCCTAAAATCGCTCCCATCAAACTACTAAAGGTAGTTTCAAAGAAGAACAGAGCTTGGTTCTTCGCATTTTTCTCGTTTAGATTTTCAAAATCTGAGAAATTTCTAAACCCAAAACCGCTCTAGAATTCTTCAGAGCGGTTTTTGTCTGTATGAGTTTTTTTTTTTTTTTTTTCAATTGAATAGTGAAGGTGAGAAGAAAAGGTAAACAGGCAGCAGATATAATAGACTAATAGTAATAAATAAATAAAAGGGAAATGATATTTTTCCCCGCCCTGAAATGGATAAAATCCCCCCCTTTAACGGTATCTGTGAGAATGATTCACAGCTTGAGGATAAATTCACCCCCTTTAACGTTTTTCTTTTCTATTAAAACTTAAACTGATAACGTTAAAGAGGGGGATTTTATCCGTCAGAGGGGGGGGGAAATATCACTTCCCAAAAAAAAAAACACTTCTAAAAAGAATTAAGGATTTAGGAAAGTGGGTAGAAAGGCTTAGTACAATGGGCAATGATTTTTTCGCCCCCTGTAGGATTATGCGGCCCACTGTTAGCGTGATTTGACGTCAAAATTCAAAAAGCGTTAAAGTCTAGGAAGATGATTTTTTCGCCCCCTTGTACGATAATGCGCCTTGTGGCATACTTTAACGCTTTGTTACGTCAAGTCACGTTACAGGGGGCGGATTATCCTACAGGGGTGAAAAAATCATCACCCTAAAGTCCGCCATCAATTAACGTTAAAAGGGAGCGCATAATCCTACAAGGGGGGCGAAAAAATTACCTCCCAGTACATATTGTATAAAAAGTCAGGTTTGGTAAATCAGTGGTTAAATAGTCTTGCTTTACCATTTAATTACATAAATGCCACTGATTTTGAAGTTTACCTTCCTCTAACTCCACCTTGTATGTTATTATTAACCAGCTGTCAAAAAGCTATTACAATCCCCAAAAGTTCTCAACGGTCAATTAAATAGTAGTGCTAATATCAGTAGCCTAAAATTTTTTTTTTTTCCATGAAATAATTTGATACATTTACTTAACTAAATATTGGATTTAAAATTTAAAGCTAATAATTTGAAAATTTAACTCTGTCCAATGTCTCAGGTTTATTACATATCAAAATAAAAGAAGGGCGATGATATTGTCACCCCCCCTGCGTACGCATTCGCCCCCCTTATTAATGCTTTTTGACGTCAAATCAAGCCAAAAGGGGAGCGAATGCGTAATTTAGGGGGGGTGACAATATCATCGCCCTAAAAGAATAAGTTATATATTAAATTACGAGAGGAATGATAGATGCAAGGGTCCTGTTTATGCAAGGGCTAAAGAAAGGCCCTAGAATACATTCACACCGAATTCAGTTTCTCAACCGAATTAAAAAATGACGTCGATCTATGCAAGGGCCCTTCTCCGGCCCTGGCATAAAGAGGGCCCTTGCATTAAGATTATATTCTCTAGAAATATATGCAATTCAATGAAACTTTAAAGAGGATATGGGAGGATTTTTCTAAGTTGAATGCCATTGGATTCCAAAAGAAAATAAGATGCGAAATATATGCAATTCAATGAAACTTTACAGAGGATATGGGAAGATTTTTCTGAGTTGAATGCCATTGGATTCCAAAAGAAAACAAAATTTCTTCCCACCCAAATGTTAAGAAACATTTTAACATCAAAGCGAAAATATATTAAAAAAAGAAAAAGATGACAATAACCAAAAAAAGTTTGAATTATTGAAATTAAAAATTTATTCCAAAAAAAATTATTGTCATAATACCCACAATTATTGAACGTTTTCCGCATCGAATTTGTTGTGCTTACTTTTAGAAATCGTCTTGCACACACCAATATAAATATGGCAAAGATTTCAACAGTTTTCTTGTGATTTCA
Source organism: Tasmannia lanceolata (assembly GCF_043159265.1). Lineage (NCBI taxonomy): Eukaryota > Viridiplantae > Streptophyta > Magnoliopsida > Canellales > Winteraceae > Tasmannia > Tasmannia lanceolata. Next base: position 12,843,532 of record NW_027518681.1, read on the forward strand.
TTGAATATTTTCAGTATAAGTAATTAAACTGTGCAGATGGGAAATTACTAAAAATGTCATTATAAAATTAGAATTATGAGATTAACGTGCATGTGGCATGAGGAGTAAATTTATGGAAGTGATATATTGGCCTCCATTTCTTCCTCAGGCAACACCCTATAGCGTATTTATGACTACTCATTTTACACTACAAGTGGGTGGCTCGGGGAAGAAACGAAGGTGGATATATCATTTCCCTTTAATTAATTTCATTTCTCACGATAACCCAATATTTAGACATTATCTTTAGGTCTTGTACTTTGAAGAGAAAAAGAAAGCCACAGACTTTAGAAAAGTGGACATCAAAGAGCTCAAAAAAGAAGAAGAAAAACAGAGTGAATTTCCTTTCTAATTACATTTAAGATAAGAAACAAGCTTACATGGTTTCATTTTTAAATTTTTTTAGTTTGAATGTGCAGAAGATTATGAATTCTTTGGCGCCCAAATGTAAGAAGAAAGTGGGTTTGGAACAATTCTTATTTTGAATCAAGATGTAAAGAAAAACATAAACCAAACAAACACACAAAGTGTTATCTCATGCGTTTGGTATTGTAAAAAGGTTTAGCATTGCTGCCCATTGCGGAAAAGCTTAAATCCTTTGTCTCTTCTCCTTTCTTGTGGAATATTCTAATCCTTGTTTTCAATGGCTCTTAGCTCTGCCAATATCGAGCAAGAATATCAATGTTAGTTAGGAGACAGGTCCACCTAAATGAATAATTCAAGGTTTATGGTATCCTTGTTTTTAAGTTTTCCTTTTGGGTACGTTGTGGGTTAGGAACAACCAACAACTCTTTAATGGAGGGGCCCACATACCAACCAATGCATTTCTTCAAACAGAAAAAGTTGCAGGTGGTCTTCACAAAATAAAGTGTCACTGCTCAATGAGAGGGCCCACTAAAATTATATGGAATTTGTGGGTCTGCAAATTAGAGCATGGGGCCCATAAATATGGCAGATAGTCATTGCCTTGATCCACTTTTTAGGTCACATGTATGTGAAATCTGAAGCCGTTGATCTTGTAGAGCATCGTGAGTGGACCCACATGGTCTTCTTGCCATCCCAGACGGACATCTCATGCGTTAGATAAATGGTATAAAAATCAATGGTTCAGATTTTCTTCGGATCATCAAATTGAAGTCGCCATTTGGATCAACGGATTGGATCATGTGCACAAGGCACACGTGAAGCCTAATAAGTGTCGGTTTGGAAGGAGCCTAAGAGTCCCTGCCATCTAAGCATTTTCCTTTCTCTATGTCAGGGTCTAATTTTGCTCCCAGACGCTCCTGTGTAGATAAATGATATCTGCACCGCCTTATTTTAATAATGACACTCGAGGCATATATAAGGGACTGATATCTTCTCCCCCAAATTTTGATAATGGCCCTACTCACTTTGTTTTTCACTGTTCTTATTAGCTTGTCACAGCTGTTAGCCCTCACAGTATTGAAGATGTTATCAACATCCAATCAGAAGAGTGTAAAGTAAAGTGAGTAGTGTCATTATCAAAATATAGTAGTTCAGATATCAATCTTTTATATGTGTGTGGGTAGAGATGTATAATTATACTCATATTTATATTTATAAAGTATAATTCAATTACCAGCTGTCAAAGGCTAATACAATTCCCAAAAAGCTCTTAAACAGCCAATTAAAAAAGAAAAGACAAGGTGAATTCATCTTATTATCAAACATGGTAGTGTGAATATAAGAAGTAGCCTATCGATCTATATATATGCATATGTACCACCCCTATCTCTATCTTTCTAAGAGGGTTAGGATCATATTATGTAGAAGACTGTTGGGGGTGGCCTATTTATCTAATAATGTAGGTTGATCATGGAGTATGTGTAAACCGATGGGACGTAAGAAAAATTAAATAGATTGGTAGTCGATATCAACAAAAGAAAAAGAAAAGACAATGTCATGTGTGATGTGTACCTCTCTCCCATGTCCCACCATACTGTTAGATTTGTCTCTAAGGTTAGAAAATCCCAGTTGGATATCATCATTCTAAGGTTTTGATATAAAAGTAAAAGGGATAATTACATTTACACCCCCTCTAGTTTCTGACACATCCACTTCAACCCCAATAGTTTAAAAAGTGACAAAGACATCCCCTCTAGTTTCGTTTTGTTTAAGGTTTGCCCCCTCAGCTGAAGGTTCGTCATAGATTGAAGGGTTAGGATGATCTGATGGAGCTGGATTTTTGGGCACACCCTATCTATGTCAGGACCCATCAAATGAATGCTTTGGATCATCCAAATAATGTGGGCCTATACCCGAATCCAAAGCGTTCATTTGATGGGTCCTGACATAGATAGGGTGTGCCCAAAAAATCAGCTCCATCAGATCATCCTAACCCTTCAATCAATGGACGAACTTTCAGCTGAGGGGGCAAACCTTAAACAAAACGAAACTAGAGGGGGTGTCTTTGTCACTTTTTAAACTATAGGGGTTGAAGTGGATGTGTCAGAAACTAGAGGGGGTGTAAATGTAATTATCCCAAAGTAAAAAACACAAAAGATTAGTGAAATAGGTATAAAAAAGTAATCCCTACTTAGACTTTGGACTGATAATGACTTGCTCCTTTGTAATGTTTCATGCTTTTAGGGGTTTGTATTGACATTTTAACTAAGTATTTCTTATGCCAAGGAAAATATGATGAAAGGACGACTCTATACTTCTATACTGCCATTCAATAGCGATGGGGAAACACAAGAATAATTGGGTGTCTCCAGGACTCTCTATACTTCTATACTGCCATTCAATAGCTTGGGAAACACAAGAATACTTTGATGTCTCCTAATAGAAATAAGGGTCAAAACTAAATCATTCCCAGTAGTTTTAATAACAATTTTTTTGCCTATAATTATAAAATGGTAAAAAACAGTTTAACTTTTTGAAAAGTATTTCTAGTCTCTAAATACCGCACCAAACTTTTTTGATGGAGAAATTTTTTTGGGAATATATACGGTTATATATAAAAGCAATTTTTTGTTTTGGGAATCATAGTTGTACACAGAGTGTTTTCGTTAGAGAAAAGTTTAATATTTGATATTGTTAGGGAAACACGGACGAACCAAAGTGGATAAACTTTTCCCTTCTATCTGTGAATTAAGAAACTAACCAAGAACAAGAAATCATAAAGCACAAAATAGTAATTTACCAAGCACAATCAAGAACATATGATTTAACGTGGAAAACTCTCCAACGTGAAGGGAAAAACTATGGGATAAAATTTGAGAAAAATCCACTAAAAAGATAAGAGGGATACAAAGTCTTTCTTCTCAAACTTTTCCAAAACTTGAAGCATACAACAGGAAGAACAATAATGAAGTCTTGGAGGAAATATGGATTTACCTCACAAACCCCTTGCAATAGAACTCTTTCTCACCTCAAGAACCCGAGCGTGGAAAATCTTCTTCTTCTTCTCCAAGAACCCATTCAAAACCCTAGGTTTCGGCTTCTTCTTCTCTCTTCCTTCTTGCCCTCGTAAAGGCTTCAATATCCAATGTGATTAGAGTTCCAAATCCCTTTAAGATTTTGCCCAAAGCAAAACCCTAGATGACCACAAGAGAAAACCTCTTTCTCTCTTCTTTCTTTTCTCCTTTCCCTCTCTCGTCTTTCTCTCTTGACTATAACAACACACCCACCTCTCTCTCTCTCTCTCTCTCTCTCTCTCTCTCTCTCAAGAGATGAGTGGGGTGTGGAGTTAGATAAGTAGCATTTTGGGATTTAATGGAAATATTTAAAAGAAAAAATTGGCAAAATCATATATGAGAAAAGTGTTCCTGAGCTTTAGCACAGATAAGCTTATCTGAGCTAGAGCTAAAAAACACTTGTGGCCCCACATTTTTGGGGTGATCCAAAGCATTCATTTGGAAGGCCCTTCCATGGATAGGGTGTGTACAAAAAATCAGCCCTATAGGATCATCCTAACTCTGCCATTTATGGAGGGAAAAAAATGGGCAGAAACATGAACACACAGTATCTGTCCATTTTCCCTTCCACCTTTGATTGGGTTAGGATGATCCTATCGATCTGATTTTTGGTACACACCATATCCATGGAAGGGCCTTCCAAATGAATGCTTTAGATGCCCCAAAAAATATGGGGCTACATGTGTTTTTGAGCTAGAGCTCAGATATATCTGAGCTTATCTGAGCTCTAGCCCAGGAACACTTTCCTCTCTCTCTCTCTCTCTCTCTCTCTCTCTCTATATATATATATATATATATATATATATATATATATATAGAGAGAGAGAGAGAGAGAGAGAGGTGTTCCTACACGATCGTGCAGGTAGTTTCATACTCCGTCGGCTTAAAACAAAGTGAGGGCCCACATTGTTTGGGTGATGCAAACCATTCATTTGATGGGCCCTCACATAGATAGAGTGTGACAAAAAATTCAGCTCCATAGGATCATCCAAACCCTTCGATTTGTGGAGGTTAAAATTGACGCATATAAATCTTCACAAATCTATCCATTTTTACCTCCATAGTTCAAAGGGTTAGGATGATCCTATGGAGCTGATTTTTTGGGCACACCCTGTCTATGTGAGGACCCATCAAATGAATGGTTTGGATCACCCAAACAATGTGGGTCCACTGTTTTTTAAGCCAACGGAGTAGGAAACTTACCTACACGATTGTGTAGGAACACTTTTCTCATGTATATATTTTAGGGTTTTAACTAAAAAATGAATTAAAAAAGGAAAAGGAAATTCACTTAAGGCACGTTTGGCTACCATGATTTTTTTTTTTAATGATAAATCAGTGTGTCTTCAAGTGGAGATGAGGGTGACGTGGCTAAAAATCATTGAAACAAAAAACAGGTAACTAGCGTCACTAGGTGATGAGAAGGGGCAAAAAATTAATCAGGAAACAACAAAACTCTACTCAGATTGACTTTTTCCTAATTTTTAGCCACTTCTCATGCTCATCTAAATCATCGCTTCTCAAGCCCCTCCCCTTCTCTCACTACCCTATCCCTCTCTCATCACTTGGAGACACTGATTTATTACGAAAAAAATTCTTAGCATCCAGACATCGCCTTAGAATTTAAATTAACATATTTTTATTATGTAGTCAACATTTGTCATATTCAAGGAGCGTGATTAAATTTCAAAATCTTGGGTGAGAGCTTTTGTTATTACCATATGCTATGCTGGCAATAGCACCACACATTAGCCGTCTTCCCCTAATAAGTGGCGCGGCTTTGTAGTTTATTTTATTAATTTTTTTTGTTATAAATATGCTCATGTAATTTAGATTTAGACCAATGTTTCAGTAATTTGTCCTGATTAAAATAAGAATTTATTTATTATTATTTCCTTTATAAAAGTATTAGGTAGGCCTACTTACACTAAGTCAACAATTTGGTTTTTTAAAACCTGGCATATTTAATAATAATAATAATAACATGAGAAGGGATTTACAAGGGACTTTTGCAGTGGCATTAATTTGCGGTTGGCTGTTGCATGAAAGAGCAGCCACATAGGCTCACTTTTCAGCAAATTTTGTCTTATTCATTTAATTAATCTGAGGTGGATGTTCTTATGATAAAGCCAGCCGCGAAATGCCTTTCTATGAAAGTCCCTAGAAAATCCCTCAGTCGACCGATACAACGGATTTTATATGGTGTGTTTCCGTAAAGTTCTATGCATTGGGAACCGTTTATCCAAACTGTTCATTTGTTGGGCCACAATGTAAATAGGTTGTACCATGTAAAATCATCTTCTTAGGATGATCATAACTTGCCGACTCCATAACTAAGATCGGACGGTTAGGATCATCCAATGGAGGTGATTTACATTTACAGCCTATATACATTGTGGCCAAAGAATGAACGGTTTGGATCATCCTATGAAGTGGGCCCCACAGTATTTTTTGAAAAATAGGACACACGCCATATATATTTTTCGTTTAAATAATATTGAAAACTGAGAATAGGTGGACCAGTATGGGAACCCAAAGGCCTCGAGAGCAGATATAAGAAGGAAGGAGTAGTTAAATACGTTTGAAAGTCTGCGTGCGAATTATTTTATTGGTTTTGTTATTGCCACCACTCACCAGGCTCTTTATTTTAAGCCTCTGGGTTGGCTGTTGATGATGATAGGTAGTTGGAAAGTGCACCGTGCGACGAGAAGAGTGTGATACAAAGAGATAGTAACTCATTATCTTATTGTATCAGGAAAACAGCATGGTCTTTGTTCAGACATCTTGTATCTTACGAAAACTACATGTGACATATGGTATGGAAATTAACAATGCGTGCCAGAACGGTTTTCAAAGTTTAGGTAATAACCAAAATACGCTTATTCGCTTCACAAGGTTGTTTTCCACGTACAATCATCATGCTCAAGATGACATATTCGTACATGATCCAAGCCGTTCAAGTAGTAGGACCCAAGTGTAAAGGGTATGCCAAAAAAATAAGTGATTAGATGATCTGAACCGTCTGGGATAGAAATTCTTGGATAAGCTATTCCAGAGATTGGTTTCCCTTGGATAATTTTATCCTGTTCAAATCCTTTAGGATTGGTTATCCTACCTCTATACTATATCTGCACCAGTAAGGCTGTTCTAGATGTGAATCGAGGATAAAAAGCCTGTCCAAAAATAAATAGGCCACAACATAAATAGGCTGTGCCCCAAAAATCATTTCATAGGATGATCCTAATCCTCCAAGGGTCTGCACACTATGGAAATCTCTATAGATCAGAGGATTAGGCTCATCCTATGGAAATGATTTTTGGGGCATTACTGATTTCCTTTGTGGCCCAACAAATGAATGGTTCAGATCATCTTATGAAGCAGTCCCTACAGTACTTTTTGAGAACTACTAGACTGGTACACCATATAAAATCTCTGCCGTTTATACTCTCGGTCTCTTTCAATAACCTATTAAAGACCCATGTCATATTTTATTCTAGTTTTTCATGGGAATTAAAAAAAGAGTAGGGTTGAGCAAGTGATGATGCATGTTTGTTTGTTGGGATGGATTACAATACTTTTCATGGTTACTACTCTATGAATACGGATGGTGGGTTGTGGTGGATCGTTTTCAACATTCAAGAGAATGAAACAAAATCATTACATGACATGTTTTTGTATGGATATAAGTATAGGGCAAGGCATCCAAATTTGAATAGCGTGGATTTACATAGACCATGTTTGGCAAGCTTGAAAATATATGGGCCATATGTGTGAGAGGTGACGTTGGGGTTAAACAAGGAAGATAACAGAAAGAATATCAAGAAAAAGAGAGTTTGCACCACTCAATTGGGCCCATAAATATTCCATGGAATAGTTTGTGAGTGCTCATGATCAATATGAACACCGGCAACAGATCTTGGCTATTCAACATTGAGAAAATTACAGAACAATAGGGATTGAATTGAAATGAGAAAAAAAAATCATACCGGAAGCCATGAATTGGGTTTTTCTTTTTCTCTGAGTTTCTCTTCGCTATACAACCGTTGGTGATGGGGACCGGTTTCTTTCTCTTCAAGCGTGGATTCTCAAAGATTGAAACGAATTTGTTGTGAGCAAATAGGACCCAAGAGTTCCATTTTATAAGCGTTTGTGGGAAGAGATACGACTCCTAACATAGTTTTCCATGGAACTTTCGAAAAGAAGTTTACATTAGGCTCTGTTCACTTGCATTCCCGGGAAAGCAAATCCCTGGAAAACAGCCTCTTTTTTCCCTGACAAGACCTTGACAAGACAGAATTCTGGTGTTCACTTGTTTTCCTGAGAAAGTAACAAGCCTAGGTGGAAAATGTCAAATAATGACATGGAAATTGCCAAAAATGATGTGGAGATGTCTCTTTTCTCACAAGTGTGGGAAACCAAATCCCACTATTTTGGTCGGATTTGCTTTCCCGGGAAAACTAGTGAAAAAAGGTGGGCAAACAGTTTCTCGGGAAACCTTTTCCTACACAGTTTCTGCACACGTGAACAGGCGTGGGAAACCTTTTTCTACACAGTTTCCCTGGATTTCTTTTCCTAATGCCACGTCACATTCCCGGGAAACCTTTTCTTTTCCTTTCCCGGAAAAACAAGTGAACAGAGCCTTAAAAGATATGAGGGAGAGGAAAGGAGCTGGTATCACAACTTACAAATATTTAAATACAAATGAAAAGATCTTTAATTTAGGCTACTCTTGTTGGCACTACTATGTTTTAATAATTGCACAAAAACAGCTTGTCGTTTCTTTTTTAAATAGCTCTCAAATGTTATTACTTTTCACAAATGATAGCACACTAAAATAATCAAATTTATAATTAATGAACGATTTCGGTGTCCAAAGTGGTCCTAATTAAGTCATTAGATTCATTTCTTAACAAAAGCCAAACACGACCCAACCCAATCCAAGTGGCGTCCTACTTGAGGCTGTTCGGCACAGGGATAGAAATCTTTTGGATAAGTTGTTCTTGGAATTAGCTACTTTGCTAGGATAATTTTATATTGAATAAATGAAATGCACTTAAAATCTCATTAATCCTAGAGAGGTTTGGGCCAAAATCCTTGATTTAATCGGGAGAGATAGAAAAAAACATGGTTGTCCATTGCAAATATGTTACAGAGGTTTGGGATAAAATCCATGATTTATTTGGAATCTCACATTTCTTCCCTACTCACATTTTTTGAGCTCCTAGATAGGTTCTCTATTCCATGGCCAAGCAAGGGGAGAATTTTATGAAAGCTCGCATTATTGCCTATATTTGAGTTCTTTGGAAAGAGAAAAATGCTCACATGATCAATTTTTTTTTACTCGCAGATCAAACTTTAGCCATCTCCTAGGTTAAAACTCCTCCCTCTTTTAATTTATAAAACAGATTTGCCTAAGCTAGGTGCAGAAGGAGACTCATGCATGCCCTTCGATGGAAACCCTGACCCTGGATGGTTGAAATTAATTAAATTTTGATGGTTATAGCTTGGGTAATATAGGATGGGTGGAGATTGGTGGAGTACTTAGAGACGAAAATGGCACTATCAAGTGGGCTTTTTCTAGGCCAATCGATATTTAGGATTTCCATGAGGTGGAAGTGAGAATGATTCTTGAGGGTATAAGACTGATGGCGGCTAGAGACTTGGATAATCTTACCGTGGAGGGTGACTCCCTCAATATTATCAGATGGTTGGATAAGAGATCTCCCCACCCCTAGAGATTTTCAGAGTTCATAAAACCATTAAGGGATAGAAATCCAAGTGGTGTCCTTGTTGAGGCTGTTCGGCACAGGGATAGAAATCTTTGGATAAGTTGTTCTTGGAATTAGGTACTTAATTTGCTCGGATAATTTTATATTCAATAAATGAAATGCATTCAAAATCTCATTAATCATAGAGAGGTTTGGGCCAAAATCCTTGATTTGATCGGGTGAGATAGTGGATCACATGCTTGTCCATTGCTTATATGTTAGAGAGGTTCGGGATATAAAAGCAAGGGGAATCTCGTGGTTCTTCCTTGCTCACATTTTTCAAGCTCCTAGATAGGGTTCTCTTTTCCATGGCCAAGCAAGGGGAGAATTTTATGAAAGCTCACATTATTGGCCTATATTTAGATTCTTTGGAAAGAGAGAAATGCTCGTAGATAAATTCTCTTTTTTACTCGCGGATCAAATCTTTAGTCATCTTATAGGAATTTTTAGTCATCTCATAGGCTAAAGCCCTTCCCTCTTTTAATTTATATTCTGCCACTGATATAATCTTATGATGTTGGAAACGGATTTGCCTAAGCAAGGTGTAGAAGGAGACTGATACATGCCCTTCATGGAAACCATCTGACCCTGGATGGTTGGAATAAAATTTAGATGGTTATAACTTGGGTAAACTAGGACGGGCGGAGATTGGTGGAGTACTTTGAGATGAAAATTGTACTATCAAGTGGGTTTTTTCTAGGCCAATCAATATTTAGGATTTCCATGAGGCGGAAGTGAGAATGATTCTTGAGGGTATTAGACTGATGGCGGCTTGACACTTGGATAATCTTATTGTGGAGGGTGACTCCCTCAATATTATCAGATGGTTGGACAGGAGATCTCCCCACCCCTAGAGATTTTCAGAGTTCATGGATGATATTTTTTATCGTGTGGAGGGCCACACAATTCGGTTTAATCATGTGAGGAGGTCAACAAATGAACAGAAGGACTGGCAAGCTCGTGCAAGAGTGTCGTCCTAGTTGTGTTCTTCTCTTTTGTGCCCTACTTGTGCCTATGACCATCTTGTTCGTGGCCTTGCTTGTCTAATAATATTTCTCCGTTTAAAAAAAAAAAAAAAAAAAAAAAAAAAACCTCACTAATCCTAAGTTAGAGGGCAAGATTTGTCAAAAGTTAGTAGACTTGTTAGCAACCCTGACATAGCTTTTGAGTGTGAAGTCCCGCCTTGGTTCTATCACTGTAGAGTTTCTATAAGGTTCATAGCCGTGCATGAAAATATATCAAAATAAAATATAGTGGGGAACACATTATGGGCGATCCAAACTATTCATTTGTTGGGCCCTCTTTGGCCTAATAAGACGCAAGTTTCACCAATACCTTATCAATAGAAGAAAAATTCCATAAAGAGAGTCATTTAGTCCTTCCTAAAAGACATTTGTTGAGCCTTACTTGTCCATCATTTGCGAGATCAGAACTTTGGTTTGAACGGCGATCTTATGTCTAGGCAAATGCCATAGAGATACCTTGATAAGATGATCCAGGGCCTGATCACAAAGATGTGGTACCGCCGGGGCTGAATAAATGTATGTTAGGACCGAGTTGATTCTGGCTTTGGCCCGGGAATTGAGGGTAGCAAACACAAGATGAACACCAAGATTTACGTGGTTCGTAAATCATGAGCATGGAACAACTCAATCCAATAAAAATATTTCAAAATTTATGATGCCAGAAAAAGAGGGGGGATAAATATCAGCTCACATGATATTCATGTCTTCATAAATCGGTTTGCAGAATGAGTTCCGAACACGAGTACGTACTTTATGAGCTGATATTGTACGTGTGGTTGCTAATATGTAGAGGGAGACAATATTAGATGGAATGTATTCCATATCTACGAGACTATAATCTTTTTCAACCCTCAAATTTGATTCCTACACACATTAAATGACTGAATGTAGAGTGATTCATTCGGGGGTCCCCCACCACATGCATGGGTTCGGGTATAGATGCTGGGCCTTTCCATATCAAAACATGAGGTGTAAAATGGAGGGGCCACCTATTCTACGCACGAAGTAAATAAAAAATATATAAAAAATTTCTATGAAAAACTTTTTCCAATAAAATTCTCCATTTAAAGGGAACAAACGAAAAAGGAGAGAAACATGTTTAGTATATAGGCCCTAGGAAGATTTATATGGTGGACTACTTTGCATACACGTGCCGCATAAAAATACAGTGGGGCCCACATTGTTTGTGCTATCCAAACCATTAAAAATACAATGGGGCACACACTGTTATCGTGATTTAAACCATTCATTTGTTGGGCCCCAACACGAATATATGTCATGCCCAGAAAATCTTCTCCATAGGATGGCCTAAATCCTCTGAAAGTCTGAATAGTCTAAAGCTATGGCTAATGAAATCTTGGATCTTGAACAGAGCAACAGATGGATCATCATGTCTCTTCCACCCATTGAATGCAAAATCAAGTATCGTTCCGATAAAACCATTGAACGACACAGAGCTTGTCTCATTGCCAAGGGGTGACACATACTTTCAACTGCTCCAAAGAGACTTAAGCACTGTTAGTCATGCTAATCAGTGTTCATTGTCCACTTGCTATAACTACTGCTCGAAATTAATCCATCAATTAGATATTTAGATGTGCATAATGCCTTCCTCCTTCACAAATTCGGATGAAGAAGTTTACATGATTATTCCAATAGGTTTTCTCAAAGGGGAAGCATCAAGTTTTCCGTCTCAAATAAGTCCATCTGTGGACTTAAATTAGCCTTGCAGAATTGGTTTGCTAAATTTTCAACTGTGCCCCAAGGTGTTGGTTTTATGCAATCTAAAGCTGACTACTTTATGTTTACTTTCATCAATGGGTTCATAAGCATTGATGCTGTCCACAGTCATTTCTAAAATTGCTTCATCCAAATCACTTTTCCTACTTTCTTTGAGCTTTTGGGCTTTAAGGACATGGCCAATATGGGAAAACTTTTAGTCATTGAGGGGCTGATTTTCAAGAAATCACTCATAAGTGCGATTGGATTTCACTATGTTCATAGCTCGAACATAATGTGTGATAAAATGTAAGATAGCCCCAAACAAATATGCTCTCACTAGATAGAACACAAGGGCACATGCTCGCATATATCGCTAAAAGAGAGATGGCTTTGTTTTTCTTGTGTACAATTACCCGGAATTTATAAAAACAAACCCGTACATTCGATTTCTAGAGGCGGTTGGTATAATGTATTTTGTTAATATACAGACATGCATCTTTCTTGTAGTGTGTAGACAAAAGTTTGGAACTTGTAATTACATTAAGGACCTGATTGTTTAAGACTATGACAACCGATTGTGAGTGCCGAACCGATTATTGGACTCAAATTTAAACGTAATTTTGTGTCCAATAATAGGTTTGGCACTCACAATTGGTTTTCATAATCTCTAACGAACACGGGCTAAACAGTCGCACTGCTGTGTTATACGACAAGCATTACTTCTTGCTTTTTCACCCTAATATTCCATGGAAAAAGCTTTCTTTACTGCCCGACATGATGTCTGTGTCAGACAATGTGGCCAAATTGAGAAACTTTCTAAATGCGGAAAATGAAATTTTTAATTTTGAAAATCAAGCATTGGGCTAACTTTTCTGACTTTATTGTGATCTATGTCAGCAAGACTTAGACCCTGTTTGTTTTGGATTTTGAGAATCAATTTTGAGTCCAAAACTGATTATTGGACTCAAAATTAAACACAATTTTCAGTTGAATAATTAGTTTTGGACTTAAAAAATGAACAGGGACTGATATTTTCACTCCCCTGCAGTACCCATTAGCTCCCCTTATAATATGAACAGTGGGTAACTTAACGCTTTTTGACGTCAAATCACATTAAAAGGGGAGCGAATGCGTAGTGCCGGGGCAGGGGCAGTGAAAATATCATTGCCCAACTTCAAAACTTTGAAATTTTTTAAAAAGACAATCTAGATGAACATCTTGCATATTTTCATTACTCCCACTCACTCTCCCTTGAATGCTCTTTATAAAATTAGCAATGGAAGGGTTCACTTCTCCTTTTTAGTGTTTATATTCGAGAAGGTAAATTCTCTCCTGTAATTAAGCTAAGAAACAAAAATGCAACAATCCTAACCTAATTTATATATCCTTTTTTTCTCTCTCTCTTTTTTCCGTTTCTATCCCCATTTATACTCTCTTCCCCCATTCTCCAAAACCCTTTAATCAGGGGTTTACTGATGCATAGCACCAAGCAAAGTTCTCCTAGGATGATCATCATAAGAGAGTTGTGAATGATCACAAGCTTTCCGAAGCTCATTGAACCTCTCCACATCGAATTTCTTAAGCTTCATAAGCCTCTTCTGCTTAGCGCTAAACCGGCTTTCGAAGAACCCTTCAAAAGAAGGGTCCTTAGAGGTCCTTAGGAAAAACGCGTAACCCGCCATGAAGTAAATGGAGGTGACATAGAAGCAAATTGGTTCCATCACATCCCATGAAAGTTCCCAGAAGGTTAGCCTCATGAACCCGGCCGTCTGTACTACGAGGAAGCCCAACCCACACCATAGCTCTCTTCGGACGAGAGTCTCGGCTCTAGAGTCAATCTTTTCCTTCTCTTTCTCCATCTTTTCAAACTCTTTTCTTCTTGGGTCATTTGGTTGGGGTACTACAGATAGAGGAATTGCTCTCTCTATTGCTTTTACAACCTGAAATAAGAGTAGCATTGGATGAGGGAATCCAAATAGAATTAAGGATCAAGGTTAAAGATTTCAAAAAGATAAAGAATTCTATATATATCATGTACAACAGTTTAGTTATAGGTGTTGCTGCAGAGAATTGAGTGGAATTCAAGAGAACAAAAAATCTTGTAACACTGGAAAAGTGAGTGAACTCGTGGTTCTTGCAATCATACATAATTGAACTGAAAGCATATGAAAGGTTTTCTTATAAATTGATATGCACATCTTGAGCCTTGATTGTAAGAGTGTAGTTTAGGTAATTGGTTTTATTAGGCAACTAAGTCAGATGTGGTATGGTAATCATGTTAGATTAGGATGTTCTATAAAGATAGAAGAACTATAAGGATAGAACATCCCAATCAAACCTGATTAGGATACCATATTGGCTTAGTTGCCTAATCCATCCAATAACCTAAAATACCACCCTACAATCAAGGGTCAAGATCTCATCTATTCTAGCACAACTAGCCGTTGAAGCAGGCAATTCCGAAAAGTTTATGATAAAGAAAGAGGTGTATCCATCAAAACAAGGGCGTGAGAATTATAGTTCCTTTCTTTTAAAAATTAAAAATGAAAAGAGCAGGAAACCCAGGCACGGACTCGATCAAATCGCTGAGTCAAGTCAACCCGATGACTCGGCAGCTAGCTAGGGGGTCATTTAAATAATTTTCAAACTATTTTAATAAATAGATATTTCAAAATAAATCACCCTAAAATATATTTATTTCCTTTTAACTCCAATATGACTCTCTTTAATAGTTAAAATCTTCAGATTAAACTTGAAATAACTTTGGTTGAGTAATTACTAAAGTCATAACTCAGAAACCCAACGAGTCAACTCATCCCTCCCAACTCAACAAACACCTGGGCAGTTCAATCTAGTCACGGTTCTACTTGACTCACGACGGATTAAGTGGCCTTGTTGAGTCGACTCTTAGTCAACCAGGCAAGTATTTGAACCATGGCCCACTCTAATTTGTCCTCTTAATTGGCCCCACAATGGGTGGACCCCCAATGAAAATTCACACTAATCAAACAATCAAACAGATGGTTGAAACCCCGACTATGCAAAATAAGGCCCACTATATAAACTAAGGCCCTTTGAAGAGTGACTATTAGATGGCCCCCACTCGACTAGGAAATGGACGGTTAGGCTTCAAAAGAGATGAACCTTAAAACTTCCCAAAATTGTTGAACAAAAGGAAATGATATTTCCACCCCTTTTTTGTTTTTTCCCGGAAATAAAGTTCAACCTCTTTTTATTGTTTTTCTTGAAAATAAAGTCGTTTTTTCGGGAAAATTAGCAAAAAGGGGGTGCAATATTAGGAAAATTGGGTTGAAAATCATGAAAAATTTAGAGATATTTTTTCCCTCTTCGCCACCTGCAAGAAAACAAAACCACCACCCCTTTTAATGTTTTCAGATGCCACTTAAAGTGAAATAAATGGCATTATTTGGCCTTTTTCTTAAAAGCGTTACGTTCTGAAACACATCCACCCCTTGTTTTGGTTGTTACACCCATCTTTTCGATGTAGTAGAGAAAGGAGAACCGTTAGATCGAGAAAAGATAGTTACCTGATCTGGATGAAGAAACACCACGTTTCCCAAAACAATCACAGCTCCAGATTCATCCAGTTTCTTTGCAAGCTCTAAAACCTCATCAGGTCTCGAACCCTCGAGGGAATCCTCACAGATCTGAAGGTATTCCGAATACGATACACAGTTCTTCGGTGTATGTCTCAATCTCGCCTTCAACATCTCAAGCCGTGAGATCTTCAGCACCTTCTTCACATCCTCCACCGAAATACGTTCAAGAACATGACTGGGAAGCTGACTCGGACGAGTCTGACTCGGGTGAGTCAACCCGTCGAGTCGGAGCCGATCCTTGTTCAAACCCTTGAGTTTTTCTATCAGCTTGTCTCCGATCGGAAGCTGGAGGTATTCCAGCGGCATGGCCGACTGGAAAATGGCTCTTTTTTGGAGCATCCGCCGGAAAAATCCGTTCTCGTCGGATTCCGATAGGGTTAGAAATTTACGAAAGAAGGTGTTTGGGGAGGGGTTTTGTGGGGTTAGAGAGGGGGGAATGGGGGATTGGGTTAGGGTTTGAGGTGGGTTTTTTGTGGGGAGGTTGAAGAACCTTCGAGCTAGGGTTTTGGGGAACACCATTGTTGCAGAGAGTGGATTTTCTTTAGAGCTCCGAAAGATAGGGCAAGTTTGTTTTTAATTGCAGGAAGAATGGAGATGTTGGGGGACCTTTTATAGGTTTCAAGGCAGGGGTGGAAGGTCTAAAATCGTAGTTGAGATTTGAGAGAGATTCAAACTCTCGTCTAGATTTTAGATATCGTGAGAAATTGAAATTAGTTCTTTAACAGAAAGACATAGGGAGAAAGTAGCTTTTACGGTCGATGGTAAAAGGTAATTTTGGGTCCTACAGTCATGAATGTGAAATCTAGACCGTTGATCTTTTAGAATAAAATTGGGTGACCCACATAATCTTGTTCCCATCCCGAACGAACAACCTATCTGTAAGATAAATGACTACGAAAATCAACGGTTTAAACTTTTCTCGGTAGAACTATGATGGAGGCTTCCAGAATCAGGTACCATCGTCCGATCAATAAAAGTGGGCCCAGATTTATGTTGCTTGAGAGAGAGAGAGAGAGAGAGAGAGAGAGAGAGAGACCCTACTAGGATTAGCAAGGCCCAGATTATTCGGACACGTATTCGTTTAAGACAAAGATTGCTAATACGGTAGAGACGTAGAGTGAGTAGCTATTAATATGATACGTGCACGAGAAGCTAAACCATGTAATATTAGCATCATTCAAATCCTTCTTTTTGATAAAGACTAGAACGAAGATGACATGGCAAGAAAATCAAATACAAACGCAAATGAATGAACGGTCCGGATCTCACATAACAATATCCACATTCGAGTTTAATGAGTGCAGGAGTCAGAAATTTTGAAGCCAAAAAACTAAAACTTTTGAACCAAAATTTTGAACGGAAGATTTAAAATAGGAATCTCACTTTTATTTCAAAAGCTCGTATTTAATGATGCTCTGAGACCTAAACCCAAGACCTAGAATGATGTGGGTGGGTGGGTGGGTTTCAACTCCAATGCAAGTATTTTTGTCCCACATTGGAAATTGAAGGGATTTTCACCTCCTAAAAAGACGTAGAGTGGAGGAAATGCATAGGCCTTTTCTGGGGCATTAGAATTTGTTGGATGACCTAGTTTTATATGAAACAAAGTTCATATAAACAAACATGTGCACCATGCTGTGGCCCATGGTACGAGTTTTTGGTTTGGGTAAATAAAATATACTGTTATGGTCTAAATCGGCTTTGCTTTTTTTTTTTTTAAAGATAAAATCTTATAATTACGCCCTTTAATCCCAAAATCATGTTTTGAGATTTTTTTTTTACCAAAATGGATTTGTAAATTTTCTTACCGTTTTGCACCGCTCCATCTTCTCCAATAGGCACAAGATGTTGGCTCTTGGAAAAATTTGAGATTAAGGTCATGTTTGGCAATCATAAAAGAAATTTCATGGAGAAGGGTACAAAAGTGTAAGAGCGGAAGAGAATTGAGAGGGTAAGATTAAAGAGATGATGCTTAGTGACTGGAAAATAAGAAAAATAAAACTCTATTTCTAGTAGAGTTTTTCATTTCCACGCTTTTAGTCCACTTCTCACCGTATCCTCACTCATGCCCTCTCAATTCTTTTCCTCTCCTACGTTCTTTGCTCCACTCTCATCCCATCCCGAATAAACTAATATTCCATGGAAATTTTTTTTGATGCCCTCCAATCATGGCCTAAGGGCTAAGGGTCTGTTGCACTTCTCACTCGATAGCTATGTTCTTTATTTGGACCATTTATTCCCAAAATACCCCAATTATTTGTAGCCCATATCTATCATTTATTCTCAAATGGTCTTATCGCCTTTTTTATCTTCTCAACTGCCATCTTATTCGTTTTTAGAGAATTCGTTCCAGCGAGTGATAGTTATTTCCATTATTTGCACCATTTATTCTCCAATTATTTATAGAGGAAGTCTAAAGTGAAGGGAGCCCTTGCAAAAAAGAGTTGAAAGGGCTCTCCTATTGGCTGATAGGAGAGCCCTTTCACCTCTTTTTTGCAAGGGCTCCCTTCAGTCTAGAATTCCTCTTATTTATATTCCATATTTACCAAATATTCTCACTAGGCCTTATCTATTTAACTGAGCATTGGCTATCTTACTCGTTTTCGGTTTTAACAAATGATATATGCACGCATTTTGTTCGTCTTTTACTAAAAATGACTAAATTTTGGGGGAAAGACGAACAGGGTGGAAAGCTGTAAATACTAGGGCTGCAACTCGAGCCGGGTAAAACCCGACCCGCATCGACCCGACCCGAAAATAGCCTGGGTCGGGTTCAGGTTTCATGGGTTTCGGGTCGAGCCGGGTTCAGCATTCAACAGCCCGCATGAATCTCGGGTCGAGCCGGGTTTGAAGGGGCCCGACCCGACCCGACCCGAGTTACATAAGTTATAGTATGTACATTTTTTTCTATTGTTAGTTAAAAGTTAAAGGGATAATTACATTTACACCCCCTCTAGTTTTTGACACATCCACTTCCACCCCTATAGTTCAAAACGTGACAAATACACCCTTGTAGTTTCAATTTGTTTAAGTAGGCCCCCTCAGCTGAAGGTTCGTCCATAGATTGAAGGGTTAGGATGATCCGATGGAGCTGATTTTTTGGGCACACCCTAACTATGTCAGGACTCATCAAATGAACGCTTTGGATCATCCAAACAATGTGGTCCCACATTATTTGGATGATTTTTTGGTAGTGTTTGGATTCGCGTAAGGACCCACATTATTTGGATGATCCAAAGCGTTCATTTGATGGGTCCTTACATAGATATGGTGTGCCCAAAAAATCAGCTCCATCGGATCATCCTAACCCTTCAATCTATGGATGAACCTTCAGCTGAGGGGGCAAACCTTAAACAAATTGAAACTACAAGGGTGTATTTGTCACGTTTTAAACTATAGGGGTGGAAGTGGATGTGTCAGAAACTAGAGGGGGTGTAAATGTAATTATCCCAAAGTTAAAAGTGAAAACCCACGCACCCACTGTTACTGTATGTGAGTGTAATTTCTGCTTCTATGAGTTGAGTTGATTCAAGTGTTTGATTCAGCATTGTTTGATTGTAATTACAACATTGTTTGATTACAGCATTGTTTGATTCAAGTGTGATGTGAGTGTAATTACATCATTGTTTGATTCAAGTGTAATGTGAGTGTAATTTTTGCTTCTATGAGTTGAGTTGCCTTGCCAAACAAGAATTTTCCTTAAAAATTTGCGTCAACGTGAAAAAACCCGACCCGACCCGAACCGACCCGAGATTTATCATGGGTAGGGCCGGGTTTGGGAATCGTGGGTTTTCCGAAAAAAAACCCGACCCGACCCAACCCGAGATATTTCTCGGGTAGGGTTGGGTTCTCCAAAACCCGACCCGCCCGACCCGAGTTGCAGCCCTAGTAAATACAACTCTTTTTTTAGTAAAAAGACAAATAGAAGGTATGGCAATAATATCCGTGTATTCGCGAGAGCATCTTTCTGTTTCGAATTCTCAAAACTAACGATAACTCGATAGAGATGTCGGCCATATACCGTCATATCGCGAGAAATTTATCTCGTGGTAGATAAAAAGACAAAAATGCCCTTGGTCCACGCATTGCATTTGCATGTACGACGGCACAAAGGAGGGAATTTCGGAACCAGATCCACGAAAGGGTCATGGCCGTTTAAGACATGTATCGGCGGAAGTGTTTTTACTTGGGACCGCCCCTCACTTGAACACTAGGGGAGGCTGTCTCAAGCAAAAAAAATGTAGTCATAAATACCATTAAAAGGGGTAGCCCAAGGAAGAAAAGAGGGTGAAGGGATTTGCTAGCCAATTTCGCACCAAGCCATTTTGCGGCTGACTTTTGCATGAGAGAGCAGCGCTCACTTTTTAGCAGATTTTGTCTTATTCATTTAATCTTAAATGGCCGTTCTCCAATGCTAAAATCAGTCGCAGAATATCCTTCCAAAAAATTGCCTAGCAAATCCGTGTTAATTTATATACTTTCTTTTGGGAGATGTAAGTTGGGTGTCATGATCGGTGGAGAGGTGAAGGGAAGAAAATATTCAAATCACAACTGAGATTGCAATATACTCTCTGAGCTATTTCTTATCGATGAGATCTTAGATAGCTATATCAGAATAATAGAAACTTATGCCGAACAGCACAGATATGAGACGTGACCCCAGACTAAAGTCGGTACCTAGGAAGTTGGCAAGATTAAAATCTTTCATTTGAATGCATGGCTCAACATGGATATGATATGAACTGAAAATGACTCCAATTGAACATTCCTAACCATTCAATGAGAAGATCTTTGTACGAATGATTTAAAAAAAACATGGAGCAATGGACTACACTTATGTCAGCCCAATCAAATGGAAAGAAATGTCGGATCGAAACTTCGAAAGTGAATTTCCAGCTAAGGCCTTGTTCTTTTGAGATTATGACCACAGATTGTGAGCACCCAACCAATTATTGGAGTCAAAATTACATTAATTTTGAGCCATATAATCGTCTTGGGGTCTTATGATCTGTTGTCACAATCTCAAACGAACAGGGCCTAAAACTTTTCCAATACAATTAACCTCTAATTGTGGCTGAAACTTTCATATATACTTGCAATGGAATTTCATATTTTGATTTCTCAACATTAAATGAAGATGAGGTTCGAAATGGAATATTAAAATTTAACGTAAAATAATTAAAAAAACGCAATCTATAGTGTCCTATTCATCACATCTTATTTCGCCATCACTAAAATTCCCGACATGATATTTTTATGTTACCGCCATCACTGTTACTAGAGGAATTCTAGACTGAAGGGAGCCCTTGCAAAAAAGAGGTGAAAGGGCTCCCCCATTGGCTGCACATCATCATCATGTATGTTCCTTAACATCATATACGTGAATAAAATTAATATTGTAACAGGAGGAAGTCTGAACTGAAGGGAGCCCTTGCAAAAAAAGAGGTAAAAGGGCTCTCCTATTGGCTACACATTAATGGCTGAAAAGTCAAACATGATGATGATCTGCAGCCAATGGGGGTGCCCTTTCACCTCTTTTTTGCAAGGGCTCCCTTCAGTTTAGACTTCCTCCTGTTACAATATTAATTTTGTTCACGGTATATGATGTCAGGGAACATCTCTGTAACCAATTAATAAAATATAAATTGAAACGATACTTCTTAAGTAATATTAATTAATCTAACTAGCTTTTATAGGATGTTATGGTTCCCATAAAGCCACATTAGCCAATCGAAAAGAATAAAACAAAAAGAGCAGTGCCACTATGAAAACAAAGTGAAAATATCATCTCTTTCAAGTAAAGGATTTGTAGTAAAAAAAAACACAGGGGGGCCTTATTGGACCAAGTCATCAAAACACATGATTCCTTCAACTTTGTATTTTCAATGTTGTTTTAAATGCGATTGGATGATGTGGATCCAATGGGGGTGCCTTTGTGGCTGGGTTCCTCTTAAAATATATACATGAAACTGAAAGTAATTCATAATAAAACGAATAAAACTGAGAAATGATATCACACTCCTTCTATACAATTCTATAATTCTCAAAAGGCTACCAGCCTACTTTCAGCCAATATTAAATAGATCAAGAAAGTGAGGAGTGCTACTATCAAGACAAGTGGGTAGCGATATTACTCCCTTGAATATATCGTTGAATGATAAAATGAGGCCATAACATGATCTTTTACACATTAGAATCATGCATATCAGTGTCTATGGGAAAAGATTTCATACACATATCAAAACTTTGTGACTATGGTTGTGGACAGAAATATGAATGGGTTTTTTTTCTAGGGCGACGATAAATTCGCACCCGCTGTAGGATAATTCGCACCCTTTAACGTGAAAACATTAACCATTGCTTGCAAATTCTCTTCTCTCTATTCCAAACACCCCAGACTCTCTACTATTTTAGACACATTTCTAGGGATTGCTATTCTGTTACCGAACTGCCTATTATGGTGTTGTTTAAGCTCGTTTTAACTTGGATATCGTCTTGTTACAAAAGAAGAGGACAATGTTGGAAATCCATTTTTTATGCTCTAAATGTACCTTTGTCCACATGCTCTCAAGCTGCTACAAAGAACCGTGTGGGAAGTTCCTACTTTGCATTTTTCAAGAAAATAAAATAAATACCCAATTACTTTATTAGAAATGACAAATCTGTCTGGGTGTTTATGAGAAAGGTTTTAAATTTCGGTTTCGGGGTAATTTCAGACCTCACTAAAACCGAGATTTTAGCCGAAATCCCAAAATTTCGGCCAAAATTGGTTAAAGGTGCTCAAAATATCATTTTTTTTGGGCCGAAATTTCAGTAATTTCGGCTGAAATTCTGTAAAGGAATAAAAAATCAATATTTTATCAAAAATTTCACCGAAATTTCAACTGAAAATTTCAAATTTTCTACCAACACTTTGGCAATTTCGGTTTTGGTCCTCACCGCCATTCGAAATTTCGTGTTTAGGAGAGAGGAGATAATTTGGGCAACTTTAGAAACCATGAAATATGTCCCTTTTTGGTAACAATTATTTCAGCTGTTTAATAAAATGAACACCCCAATTACTTATGAAAAATGGCAAATTTGTTTTTGTGTACAGGAGATAATTTGGGCATCTTTAGAAACCATGGAATATGTCATTTTTGGTAGTAATTATTTCTGCTGTTTTTTTTTCTGAAGTATTATTTTTTACCTTAAAAGGATAAACAAATCTTCAAATTAAAAAAGTATGTCAATGGGAGAATTTATATGATGGGTGGCCGTGAAAACATGTGAAGTCTGAAAAAAGTAGGTACGGCCCACTCTTTTCAATGATCCAAACCGTTCATCTGTTTGGGCACAACATAAATAGGTTTTGCTCCAAAAATAATTTCCATAGGATGATCCTAACCCTCCGATCTGTAGAAGATTCCATAAATGATATTTGGAAATTTCCATTTTCAGATCAGTTTAGATCGGAGGGTTAGGATCATCCTCTGGAAATGATTTTTGGGGGACACCCTATTTACGTTGTGCCCAAACAGATGAACGGTTTGGATCATAAAAAAAAGTGGGCCGTACCTACTTTTTTAGACTTCACGTGTTTTCACGGCCGCCCATCATATAAATTGTCTGTCATTGGAAACAAGAATTTAAGGAGAAAATTTTCATGGCTACCAAACAAGATTCTTTTTTTTATGGGCATGGCTACCAAACAAGATTCTTGATATAGGTACTAGTCTATACTTTATGCCTAAAAATAGCTAATTAAAATCTTTTTTATGACAAAAATAACCTCAATTATTTTTATAAAATGACAATAGCAGTTCAACTTTGGTACATATAGAGGACATACTATGCGGAAAGTCACTTTTATGATCAATGGTGAAAGACAACATTTGGGTCCTAAATTGAGGCACAAGGGGGTGTACATGAGATCAAGACCATTGTTTCTGTGAGCATTGGGGGAACACCACATCGTCTTGGCCCTTGACCCCATAATGAACGGATAAGATCATCCTGTTTATCTTCTTTGGCAGAACCCTAAATGAGGCTGAATAGATCAGATCATCCTGCACCATTTGGGTAGTCTTATGGACAGATCTGATCACAACAGATCACGTAAAAGAGGCAGACGTAGGGCCCGAAAAGTATGTTTTAGGTGGGAGGGTAATATAGTAACTTTTCTCTACCTACCCTGCATACCATTCCCTTCAAAAGTTGGGTAGGGTTATCGAGCGTGGCCCATGAAAGTCCTACCTGTTGAGAAAATCTGCCGGGCGATCCGACCAATCGTGCACAAATATAACGGAAAAGTAAAATAAACAAGTCACAAGATGAACATCAAGATTTTACGTGGTTCGGCAAAGCTTACTCCAC